>NC_090657.1:36658454-37258454 GCF_040937935.1 Hyperolius riggenbachi | reverse complement strand
GATTTCGCATGCGATTTCGCATAGGCAGGGTATATGCGATTTTAACCATGTCACTGCCTGTGTCAATTTACATTACTTTCAATGCGAAATCGCACGCGAAATCGCGAGAAAAAACGCATGCAAAAAACGCATGCGATTTCCCTATTAAATACATTGCCTGCGATTCGCCTGCATTCCACACGCAGGCGAATTCTGCAGGGTCTACCGTGCAGAAAAATCCTGCACATAAAAACGCAAATGAAAACTGACAAGTGGAAACAGTCCCATCCACTTGTATTGCCTATGCGAATCCGCATGCGTTGTCTGCATGCGAATTCGCGCTAGTGGAAACGGGCCCTAAAACCTCTCAAGCACACATTTAAAAATACTAAGTATTTGATGCTCCTAATGTTAGGTACATAATAACAGGGTTATCCCACTAGACTAATTTTCACCATAGTGCCCCTTTAAGCCCCAAACACACTTTTGAAAAATGTCGCCCATAACTATACTTACTCGATTGTTAGGACGGCATTGCGGGAAATGAGAGCTGTACAGACTTCTAGATTTATAAAAGTGGCGATCTGCTTAAGGACAACGGAAGTTAGAGTAATATGGAGGCTGCCATATTTATTTCCTTTCAAGCAAAACCAGTAGCCTGGCTATCCTGCTGATCTTCTGCTGCTAATACTTTCAGCCCTAAACCCTGAACAAGCATGCAGCATATCAGGTGTTTCTGACATTGTCAGATCTGACCAGATTTGCTGCATGCTTATTTCTGGTGTTATTCAGACACTACTGCAGCCAAATAGATCAGGGCTGCCAGACAACTGGTATTGTTTAAAAAAAATATGGCAGCTTCCATATACTTCACTTCAGTTGTCCTTTAACCTTTTCACCTCGAAGGGTTTTTCCTCTCAAAAAAACAGAGAAATTTTAGCCCGTCAGCGCTCCTTCCGTTCATTCACCTATACCTTTATTACTACTTATCACAACAAAACAATCTATATCTTGTTTTTTAAGCCACTGATTAGGCTTTCTTTGGGGGGTACTTTTTGCTAAGAATTATTTTATTCTAACTCAGTTTTAATGGGAATAATAAGAAAAAAGTTGAAAAAAATCATTATTTCTCAGTTTTCGGCCATTATAGTTTCAAAATAAAACATGCTAGCGTAATTAAAACCACCACATGCTACCGTAATGATCTTAGAGCCTTGTTTCAATCATCTACAATATCTGCATGGCTTGTGTTTCCATTTGTGGACATTTGCATTTCTGTGCTTAACAACAGACGGAACTATATACTGTTGTCACCTTGGAGGGTAATAAGCAAATTACCGATATCTGCGACTGGGATTTTCGGTGAACTTTTATGCAAGTTTTGAACTTTGTTGCAATGTTAGGTCTAGTGTCCATGGCCACACAATCAAATACTTAGTCTGTCTGACTTTGTTGCTTGCCTTCAAGGGCATTTCCTACAAGTTGCAGGTCCAGGTGGATTCTTTACATGGGCTTAGGGGACTGCAGCCCCTATTTTGTCCCATTTTTGAGTCAGTAGGTTGAGATTTTAGACGATAATGTATGAGATCATTATGCAATTTCTTTGTTGGTTTTAAATTCTTTGTATTGATATTTTGATATATTAAAGGTTTTTTTCTATTATTTACATGCACACAAGAGTCAATCCTCCTATGTACTATAGTCGATTGACTTGTTGCATTGGTCAACTCTCCTTAAGTAGACTAGTCAGCTCTCCTTGTCCTGTTTATCAGAGCAGTATGGAAGAATAGATTGCGCTCCCTCAGCAGGGAGATCTGAGAGGCGGTAACAGGATAGGGGGTATCACCCAGCATCAATGACACCCGCCGTATAAGACGACCCCCAACTTTTCAGAAGATTTTCAAGGGTTAAAAAGTAGCCTTATACGCAGGAATATACAGTATCTATGTATCTATTGTTGACATGGTGCATGTGAAGTAATTTTGGGTAATTGTTTTGATGCGCACCCGTTCTGTGCGTGTGTTTGTTTTATTTACTTTTGGTCTCATCAAACACACCGGTTCACCATCTCTAGCACTTTCACAAATAGTCCCCATGGATATTGCTTTCTCTTTGTAATGGGCTTTGAAAGATGGCTTAAAACACTTCTGCTGCTGAAAACCTTGTGTATAATGGGGTGAGTTTTTAAACAGAATTTCAGGGGATTTTTTACACATCCTCTGCTGCAGTGATAAGTAACCACACCCCAGACAGAGCCAATACATTGTATTATCTGTGAAGATAACTTTATTGGTCCTAAAGCTGTAACGTAAATAAGTGTTTCCCTGCTTATGTCCTGAATCAGCTTAATGGGTGAGTCTACCAGATGGTTAGAGAGCATTTATAAAGCTGGTGCAGCTGATGAATTGTGATGGACAAACCAGGGGCGTAACTAGAAATCACCAGGCCCCCCTGCAAAAATTTGGATGGGCCACCCCTTCCCTGCTTAGGGACGTTTTGGGGGGTTGGGGGGCAGTAGGGGTCACAGCATGGGAGAGCTTGGCCACACATCGTCGGGGAGGAAAGACAGTCCCCCCCCCCCCCTCACCTCGGGCTCTCCCCTCCAGCTTCAATCAGTGTCTGCAGGGCGGATAGGAACACGTACCTCCTTCCACCATGGATGTCCGATCTCTTAGTGTCTCACACTACTTCCTGTTTAAACAGGAAGTAGCCTCAGACACTTAGAGAGAGGAAGCTCCGGCGGTGGAATGCAGGAAGGTATGTGCTCCTGCCCGCTCTGCAGACACTGATTGAAGCTGGAGGGGAGCAGTGAGGGAGAGCCTGAGGTGAGGGGACTGTCCCCCCCTCCCTGCCGATGTGTGGTCAAGCTCTCCCCTCATGCTGCGACCCCTCCTGCCCCCCCAAAACATCCCTGAACAGGCCCCAGAGGGGCCCCCGGACCCCCCACGGGTGCAGGGGTTGCAGCCCCTGTTGTTACGCCCCTGGGACAAACCTGTTATAACTAGAATAAATGTAAAGCGTTCTTGTCATTCAATGCCTAATCCAGTGTTCCTTCACAAAGTCCTTGTGCGTACTACGTAGTTGTGCGCAGAATGTTCCCGGCCGTGGGCACGTGAGCAAGGACGTGCGTCGCCGGTCACCACCTGCGCAGTCACCCGCGAACACCCGACCAGGAAGTAAGTTTGGAAGATCGGTATGAAGGGAGACGGAGGAGAAGGGAGGGAGCGGTGAGCATAGGGAGAGCCCACTACACGTGCCTGTTCCCCCCCCCCCCCCCCCCGTTTTTAAATTCTTTTTGTGCTAAGGTATCCTTCTGGGCACACCATAAATGAGAGGTATATGGAGGCTGCCATATTTATTTCCTTTTAAGAAATACCAGTCGCCTGGCTGGCCTCCTGATCCTCTGTCTCTAATACTTGTAGCTGTAGACCCTCAATAAGCATATGCAGATAAAATGTTTGACTTCAATCTGACCGCATTTGCCGCTTGCTTGTTTCAGGCGTATCAGCTAATTTTGGCACAGCTATGCACCAATCATTTGGGAGCCGCAAAAAGCTGTAATGAGAATTCCAGCTATAGCAGAGTTCAGGGACTGATTTTGGTGCCGGCGATTGCCAGAACTCAAATTAGAAAAAGAACAAGGTAATTCCCCTCCCCCTCTGAGTTGCATCAATTAGGAGGTGGAATAGTTTTTAACACAGCCCCGAATTTCAGTGGGAGCAGAGTGAGACATCATTCGGCCTCACCCTGTGCCCAAATTTGCCTGCTGGTACAGGTGTGTGATTCAGACACTACTGCAGCCAAATAGATCAGAAGGACTGCTAGGCAACTGATATTGTTTTAAGGGAAATAAATGTAGGCAGCCTCCATTTCCCTTTTACTTCAGTTGTCTTATAAAACTGTCAGTAGTAGAGACTGATTCTGGTAGTATTTTTAAAGGAGTAAGGAAGGGGGGGTAGGGGGAAAAAGAGTTGCACTTACCCGGGGCTTCTAATGGTCCCCCGCAGACATCCTGTGCCCGCGCAGCCACTCACCGATGCTCCGGCCCCGCCTCCGGTTCACTTCTGGAATTTCTGATTTTAAAGGCAGAAAACCACTGTGCCTGCGCAGCTGTGTCCTCCCTCCTGCTGATGTCACCAGGAGTGTATTGCGCAGGCCCAGTACACTCCTGGAGAAGTCAGCGGGAGCGAGGACACAGCTGCGCAGGCACAGTGGTTTTCCGACTTTAAAGGCAGGGACAGGAGCATCTGTGAGTGGCTGCGCAGGAACAGGACGTCTGCGGGGGACCAATAGAAGCCCTTGGTAAGTTCAACTCTTTTTACAACTACCCCCTACAGTGTCCCTTTAACTCTGGCCAGAAAGGGCATCTTCTTGACAGATAAGATGTACTGTATGTGAGGTATTGAATATGACCCAGAGTGTATTACAACAGTGGGAGCCACTGCAGTCTGTTCACTTCATGGAGTTCTATGGTGATAATCTGTATACAATGCCTTGGCATTAATACTACTTTTGTTTTCCATACAAGATTGGAGATTGTCCATGACACCAGATATCTTCATCTTCTAGTTTGGATGACTTGGGTATGTGGCTCAATATGTAACCAATCCAGCACAATTTTAGGGAGCTCACCCAAATGACTATGGTGCATAGGCAATACTAAAACAATGAATTGTGGAAAGACGACACAGCTTTGTTTTCCTGTGGAATTTTATTTGTTGGATAGTCACTTAGGGATAAAAGGTCCCAAATAAATGTACAGTCCCATGTGGCATTGGAGAAGATGGTGGCATTCTCGGCAAGCACATTCACAGCGGAGGGGTGATTGGTGGACAGCACAGGTGACGTGGCTTCTGGCTCTTCTCAGAAGGGTCAGTAGGGCTACCGGGTTTGGGGATAATTTACAGATACCTATAAAACAAATGCAGCGTTACTCTATATACTTCTATAGGTATTAAAAGTAAGGTCATTGAATACCAATCATATGTTTTCGAATGGGTATTAGATACTTGGAATATTTCAATCTACAATGACTGCAGCCAGAGGCTCTCCATATTTAATAGCATAACAGCAGGTCGTACATACCATGAGATATCTTCATCCAGACATGATGTGCTTGATAAAAGCTGGAAGAAAATAATACTCTGTAAGGGCAATGACACAAACTGCTTTATTACTGATATGCAAATTATTAGCATGAGGCTACTATGGGGCCTGGTAGCACACCGGACCTTGTATTGCCTGGCTGGAGTGTGAATTGTCATCCGGAACATAGTATAGAGAATAATGCATGTGCAGTTAGCTCCATAAATATTTGGACTGAGACCACTTTTTTTCTAATATTGGTTCTGTACATTTACCACAATGAATTTTAAATGAAACAACTTAGATGCAGTTCAGACTTTCAGATTCATCTCAGTGGGGTGAACAGAATGATCGCATAAAAATGTGAGGCAAGTAATGCTTATTTTGTTTTAAAACAATCCCTTTATTTCAGGGGCTCAAAAGTAATTGGACAATTTACCCAAAGGCTATTTCATAGGCGAGTGTGGGCAAGTCATTATCAGTTAACCAGATAAAAGGCCTGGAGTTGATTTGAGGTGTGGTGCTTGCATGTGGAAGATTTTGCTGTGAACTCTCCATGCAGGTGAAAGATGCCACCCTTAAAGAGAACCCGAGGTGGGGTTCTTCCATCGCAATCCAGATACAGAGGCTGGGTCTGTCTATAGAGCCCAGCCTCTGTTGCTAGTTAGTTTCTTTCAAAGCCCCCCCCCCCCTGCGCGCTGTCAGACCCCATAAAACACAGCTGCGCTGGCGACACGCAGCGTGTCGCAGCCGGCTGTGTTTACCTCACTACTGTCAGTCTCGGCTGCTCCCCCGCCTCCTGAATCGCTCCGGTCCCCGCCCACGTCCCTGATTGGAGGGAAGGGACGCGGGCGGGGACCGGAGCGATTCAGCAGGCGGGGGAGCAGCCGAGACTGACAGTAGTGAGGTAAACACAGCCGCGTAGCGGGCGGCTGTGTTTTATGGGGTCTGACAGCGCGCAGGGGGGCTTTGGAGGGAACTAACTAGCAACAGAGGCTGGGCTCTATAGACAGACCCAGCCTCTGTATATGGATTGCGATGGAAGAACCCCGCCTCGTGTTCTCTTTAACCCTTTCTGGACCAGCACCCTCTGCCCCCTTAAGGACCAGAGGGTGCTGGTCCAGCAAACCGCCGTTTCCGGATGAATCGCCGCAAGTTACCGTCGCTCCCGCCGGACACGCCGCTCTGTCCCCGCCGCAGGCTGCTCTCTCTGCCGCTGTGCGCCGGTCATTGGCTCCATGTAAGCCAATGGAAACGGCTTACATGACTGACAGGGCCAGGAGCCAATGAAAACGGCTCCTGCCCGGCTCACAGTGCTCTGTCGTCATAGAGGCGGCAGGGCAGCTGATTGCGGTGGAGACAGAGTGGACAGCGCGGCGGGGACGGGCTGGGGCGCGCGGTCAATGGGACGTAGAGCTTACGTCCGGTCAGGACCGCAGCGCCCCCTGCCCGCCGTAGATTTATACTCGCTCGGTCCGCAGGTAGTTAAGTTGCAAAATCAGAGAAATTGCTACAATATTGCGAGCGGCAAAATCAACAGTTTGGTACATCCTGAGAAAGAAAGCATGCACAGGGGAACTCCGACACACAAAAAGATCAGCCAAATGAATTCTGAGGTGTTCAGAGACATACTGTCTGCCCAAAGTCAGCTAAATGCAGTCAAATTGATTGGGCGGGGTTTCATGATACAGATGGACAATGACAAAAGCATGCTATCAAAGCAACAGAGGCAGCAGGAGTTTATGAAAGCAAAGAAGTGGCAAATTCTTGAATGACCAAGTCTGTCACCTGATCTTAACCCAAGTGAGCATTCATTTCACTTGTCAACAACTACATTCAAGATGGAAAGGCCCACAAACAAAAACAGCAACTCAAAGCAGCTGCAGTAAAGGCCTGGCAGAGCCTTAAAAAGGAGGAAACCCAGCATCGGGTGATGTCCTAGAGTTCTAGACTACAGACTGTCATTGCCTGAAAAAGGTTTTCAACCAAAGTATTAGAAATGAACATTTTATTTCCAGTTATTTAATTTGTCCAGTTACTTTCGAGCCCCTGAAATGAAGGATTTATTGTAAAAAAAAATGCTTTTAGTTGCCTGATATTTTTATGCAATCATTTTGCACTTCAACTGCACCTGAGTTGTTTCATTTAAAATTGTCATCATGTACAGAACAAAAATTTGAAAAAAATCTCTGTCTCTGTCCAAATATTTATGGACAGATATTTATACTGTATAATATGCAGGCTATAGCAAACCTAAAGTAAAATTGAACTTATGAGATAAACAATTGTACCTATAGTCCTAATCCTAAATAGTGCTTTTCTGGAATCCTATAGTCTTATTTTGGTGTAAAAGCTAAAGAACTACTTTCATGTACCTTAGACAGAGATTTTAAACTAAACTTGGATTTTTTTTGGTGTCAGATTCGATTCGATTTGATTTGATTCATTGATTCCATTTGATTCAATCTGACATGTCCGATCCATGATTCGATTCAATTCGATTCAAATTGATTCGAATAATGAATCGGACATGTCACATTGAATCTAATTGAATCAATGAATCAAATCAAATTGAATCTGACAAAGAATCATATGGTGTAGATGGGACTGATTCTGGCTGATTTTCCCAGCAGCTTATGACTCTTTGCACAAACGACTCCCTGCACAGGCTGCCTGGTTGCCTAGCAACAATGTAAACACATATTGAGGAGCGCAGCGGAGCTCATCTGTTAGTTATAACAGCGATTCCTGCCAGCAATGGATTATACCACTGAAAACTACGTAGGCAGGAGTTATGGTTGTGAAATGAAAGTAAAAAAAACACCCCTAACAAATGGATTAGCCTCCCAGTCCGTCATCCGTCACTGTTTACATTACATATTGTATTGATGAAACCATTCTTTAAAAAAAAAAAAAAAACCTTTTTAAACTACTTTTAGAAGGATGTTTAAGGCTGCATTTCCACTTGTGCGGTGCGAATCGCCGCGGTAAAAATTCGCATGCGGATGCGAATTTCGCATGCGGGTCTATACGAATTTTCATGCAAATTCGCATGCGAATTCGCATGGATGACGATGTATGCGAATTTAACCATGGCAGTGCTGGTGTGCTTTTCCATTGTTTCTATGCGAATTCGCATGAAAATTCGCATGAAAATTCGCATGCCCAAACCTCATGCGAATTTCCTATTAAATACATTGTATGCGATTCGCATAGCGGAATGCGGTATGCGAATTCTGATGGCTCTGCCATGCGAATTTTTTCTGCACAGAAAAACGCAAAGGAATCCTGACAAGTGGAAACAGTCCCATTCACTTGTATTGCTATGCGAATTTTCATGCGAAAAACGCATGCGAATTCGCTATAGTGGAAATGAGCCCTAATAGTTTATGCATAAACCACTTTTTATTTTTTCCCTCATTCGCGAAAGAACCCCTTAACCTACCAGAATTTTTTGGAATGTTGGAAGAAACTGAAGTGTTTTGGTGAAACTCGTGTAAACATTAGGATACCATACAGGCGCCAAGCACATGGTCTGGGATTTATCCTGGAACAAGAGTGCCATCTGCTATGCCACCATAAGGAAGTATGCAAATACACTTTATGCCCAAAGTATAAATGTTTTAGCTGTTATTTGATTGTCTTGTTTGCCTCCAATGGCAGCTAATCTAGAGAAATGAATGCAAATTGTAATTTATCAACGGACTATAGCACAACACTTGGTGGTGGTTTTAGCAAAGTTTAATTCAGGATTAGGACAATAGATACAATTATTTATCTCATCAGTTTATTTTTAGTTCAGGTTTCCTTTAAAGTGACACTGAAGCTGAAAAAAAACCTTAGAATATAATTAATTCACCACTTAATGACAACCAGACTTATAAAAAGGTCCTGCTAGAGCCTCTTAATGGCTCCAGGATGTGTTTATAAGTCAGACAGTCCTGCTGCCACTTGCGTGCACTTGAGATTAGTGAGGGAAAAAAACTGAAAAAATACACCTTTATTTCCAAATAATATATTGTCACCATACTTTGTACTAGCGACATAATTAAAATTATTGTGATAACCAGGACAAATACGCAGATAAAATGTGTGGGTTTTATGCACAGTAGCAGTGTTTATATTACAGCTATAGGGGATGAAATGGGAGAAATAGTGTATTTTTTCATTTTTTCCTTGTATTTCCCTTTTAAAATGCATAGAAAATAAAGTAATTAATTGGTGGTGAAAAAAACAAGATATAGATCATTTCATTGTGATTAGTAGTGATTAAGCTATTGGCAAATGAAAGGGATGAGCACTGAAAGGTGAAAATCGGTCTTGTCCGTTAGGGTAAAAACGCCTTTGGGGTGAAGTGGTTAATGTATGTGCACTACAGATAATGAATAGAACATTAGCAGCAAAGAAAAGAGTCATATTTTTATTTACAGTTATGTTTTTGTTTTGTTTTTTATAAATTGCATCATCGCTAATATTTGCAATTTACAGACTACACTGTAAACTGTAAAACAAGCTGAGCGAATGACCCTTTGAAATTATCTACAGTAAAATCTTATCTGAAGTTGTCTTCCATTGTTTCTTTGATGTATAAGTGCTTCAGAAAATAGCACTGCTCTCTGACTAAATTAGTCGGAGAGCTCAGAGAAGCTCTTTTGCATAGATAACAAGTGAAGTTTCTTAACTCTTCCTGTACTGGAAACAATATGCTGATTTTAAGTTGATTTTCACTTCAGATTCGCGAGCTTCACGTCCGCAGCAGCAGCTAGAGCCGCAGGGATGCGCTAGTCACGTCCCTGCAGTTTGGGGGGGTCTGCAGGCGATCGTGCGGGCCGATTCCCGCGATCGCGCTGCTGTTGATAGCAGGGGGGATTGGCTGCAGGGGACAAAAGTCCCCTGTGCCAATCTGAGCATGTCCGTCGAGAATAAACACTGTTTTTGTTCAAAAACAGTGTTTATTCTTACTTACAGCCACCATGCTATCTCCCGCTGCTGATTTCCGCCGCTGATCGTTAAATTTATGAATGGAAACCATGTTTACATTCATAAACTCCCCGCCGTCACTGTAATCGGAGGCTTCCGATGTAAGCCTACGTCACTTCCCCTAGTTACAATGCAGTGATACATTGTATCCTATTAGCGTACAAAGTACCGTACATCTTGTGGCCAAATAGTAAAACACACCTACTGACTTTAAGGGGGAAAAAAATATCTATGTCAAGAGGGCATATAATTATTAAATAATGGGCTTAAAATGAGTGATGGATGTAAAACTGAAAAAAAACTGACCTTTTATTTCCAAATAAAATAATGTCACCATACATTGTACTAGGGAAATAATTTTAACGTTGCAATAACCGGGACAAAAGGCCAAATAAAATGTGTGGATTTTAATTATGGTAGCATGAATTATTTTAAAACTATAATGTCTGAAACCTGAAAAATAATGATTTTTTTTCCATTTTTTTTTCTTATTATTCCCATAAAATTGCATTTAGAATAAAATAATTCTTACCATAATGTACCACCCAAAGAAAGCCTAATTGGTGGCGGTAAAAACAAAGTATAGATCATTTTGTTGTCATAAGTAGTGATAAAGTTATTGGGGAATGAATGGGAGGAGCGCTGATAGGTGAAAATTCCTCTCGTCCAAAAAACCTGTGGGCTGAAATGGTTAAGTCTGTACAGATTTTTCAATTAAACTTCCACGGGCAAGATTTATAATTGCTTTCAGAATTTGTATTGTTTAATTTTTTTTATTTTAGATGGCCTGTAAAAGTACAGAAAAGAAATACTAAGCTGATGTTTTACCTTCATAGTTGATACATCCGTTGGCATCTTCTTGTCCTGCCAACAGTTGTTCTACTTCACTTTCTTGTAACTTCTCACCTACGGGAAACAAAGTCAGGAAGAATTTCAGGCTACCGTAAAGTACAAGCTGTGACGTTAGTGTTTCTAGCAGGGTCTGTTAATACGATGTATATCAGTCATTGGGGTTGATTCACTAAATCGTGCTAACTCATAGCATGGCCGCACTACCATTTATAACGCGCATGACAGTTTTTGCACACAAAATGTTGTTTGCGCGCGTAAACCATTGCGTGTGTTATAACGCGCACAAGACTCTAGTGTGGCCGTGCTATGAATTAGCACAGTTTAGTGAATCTAACCCCATTGTGTGAAAACTCACCCAAAGTAGCCAAAACGTGACGTAATTCGGCTCCCATTACAGTGCCGTTGCTTTCTTTGTCAAAAACGCGGAGTCCCTCCACAAAGTCCTCAAAAGAGCCTTGGTCCTTATTCTTGGAGATGTGTTGGAGCATTGGAAGGAAGGTCTCAAAGTCCAGGAGTTTGGTGTTCAGTTCTGAAAAAAACAAATACATCAAGGGGGTAGTAGTAATTATTATTATTATTATTATTATTATATTTATTTATATAGCGCCTACATCTGTAGCACTATACACAGTACTAAACAAATAGTGGGGAACAAAGATACTTGAGAAGCTCAATGTTCTGTATAATCGGGATATCCAGCAACACAAGTACAAATACATACATAGTTGATGTGTGGTTAGAGACATCACCAATACTGGTACATGATGATATGATGAATTACTGCCGAATAAGAAACACTAGGAGGACGTCCCTGTCCTTGCAAACTTACAGTATAGAGGGTAGTGGGTTGGAGACGGGTTAGTGAATGAGGCAGTGAACATCCAATGCTACCTATAGCAAATTATAGGCTTGTCTGAACAGGTGTGTTTTGAGACTGAGGCCTAGTGCACACCAAAACCGCTAGCAGATCCACAGAACGCTAGCGGTTTTGGGTGCGGATGAGTGAGTTTAGTCTTAGTGCACACCGGGCGGATCTTGATGCGATCCGCCGGGTGTTCACCGGCCGCATCCGCATCAGCATCCGCGTGGCTAATGTATCTCTATGGGCTGGTGGACACCGGCGGTTTGAGGTTTTAAGCAAACCGCAAACGTGCAGCAAGAGGCACGTTTGCGGCTTGTTAAAAACCTCAAACCACCGGTGTGTACCAGCCCATAGAGATACATTAGCCACGTGGATTTTCAGGCGGATTCGGCTGGCGGATCCGCCTGGGGTGCACTGGGCCTGAGAGTATGTTTAAAGGTTTCCAGGCTCTGAACATGATGGAGTGGCTATGGGAGAGCATTCCAAAGGAGAGGTGATGCTCGTGAGAAGTCCTGGATGCGGGAGTGAGAGGATCAGTATCTGCACAGTAATTTATTTTCCTCTATAATAATATGCAAGTGTCCCTGCGTCTGTCCCTGTGTCAGTGCTTTTTTGCACTGCGCATGTGCAGGGACAAGACACAGAGACACTGCCGAGAGCCGGAGGAGGACGGGGCCGGAAGGGGCGGACGTGTGTGCGCGCAGGCGCGTGGCGAAATAATGGCAGACCTAGCCCGTTTTTAAACGGGCTAAGGTCACTAGTACTTCTATAATTGTTATACTTTTATATTTAAGGGCATGGGGTCGGGGGCATTTTATGCCAAACAATGCCCCAATTCTCCTTTTATACACCCTTTCTGCAATCCTTGTCAAAGCAAAATGATGGACTTCTTCAATGTACAATGTACCGTATGACATATGCAGCACTGTGTATGGAACATTCTTCAGCATACCGTGTATGTAACTGGGATCTGGAGCTAGACAGCTGGCAGACTTTGGGTATTAAGTCACTAAATCTAAAGTCTTAGAGGTGATCAGTTGCAGCCTCAGCTCCTGAGATCTTGTGTACTTCGGCACTGGCGGTGTTCATAGATAACATGCATACCACAGCTTAGTGAAATGTCACAGGCCCTCCCCTGTGCCTGCTCGGAGAATGCGCCTTGTCTGTCCTCTTAATACAGGGGGTTTAATTCCACTGTGTATATCAGTGATCAGACCCCACAAATAGATTGGGAGAAATACCCACAATCTGTAGAGGCTGTCGGCTGCATGCCCACCCTGCATTTTCTGCTCAGGCCTTGAAAGGGGCTTAATCCCTCTTGCTGAAATAGAAAGCATTCCAAAACCAGGTGGGTGAGGCGGAAAGTTTGTACAACATGGAAGATATGTCACATAGAGCCAAAAAACCTTAGGACTTTTTACCTTAGGATCATTTTACTGGCGCAATACTATTTATATGGTGGATTGTCTTCTGCCATACCGTTCTATCATACCGTTCTCAGATGTACAGCATAACTTTCTGTTTATCTAACTTTTTATTCAACTGCCAAAAGGGTAATTCTGGCACCACAAGGGCCAAGTCTGTCGTGTAGCTGAACAAGGACTGGATAAGTTTGTCAACTAATTACATTTTTTTTTCCTTTACATATCTGACAGTTCCTTATCTATCAGCTCAACTGCTGACAGGAACATGGGTTCTCTTCTTGGTCTCTTTCACCCGACTAGACTTCTAACTGCTATCACCTCTAGGTCCACAACTGTTTACCTGTAAGTTACTATAGGGAAGTAAAGGCTTGTCAGGCAGAAGAGTCCAAGTGAAAAGGGAGCTCATACAGTTCGTGTCAACACCGCTCCACCCGCCAATCACTGGAGTGTGCTCGATCGGATCAGCTAGGTCCACAGAGTACAGCAAAAAGGTCCGCACCAGTCCAGGATTCCAGAAACAGTTTTATTTAGGACGTATCCAATGTAAAATATGCACATGCATCACAACGCTGACATGTTTCGAGCTGTCTCAGCTCTTAATCATAGCTGGTTACAAAATGGCAAAGCTCCTATATATAGGAGGATATCCCACTCCAGCCACTCAAAGCCCCGCCCCAAAAGGGGGGGAGTTGAAAAGGTGGTCTGGGTGTGATGGACAGGTGATTACCTGTGAGAAAACCCATACAAAGGCAAACACACTATGCATTAAAACCAATATAGAATACAAGATACAGAGTGTAATGTACCAAAAAATGGATAAAAAAGTGGCAAAAAGCAACAGCGTGATCAATCACAGCATAACATGGGAGCATATAAGCATATAAGACACATGTGGGCCCTATCCATGGATGGAAAGATCAAGGTATATATATATGCAGGTGACGGTGTCCCACTCACGGTGAGGAGAGGGGGGGAAGAAAGGGGAGGGGGGGGAGGGGAGGCGGGGGGAGAAACAGTCCAAAGGGGGGAGGGGGAGGGAGGGGAAGGGAAGACAGGGAAATAAACCAAGCTAATGCGTGATGAGCGCTAAGTCCCACCTTGCATTAAGGCCATGGGGTAACCTAGTCCCCAGGCGGTGTATCCACATGGCCTCCTTTTTAAGGAGAATTTTGTATAAGTCTCCCCCTCTTTTTGGTGACATAACTCTCTCTATTCCTTGAAACCGGAAACTTTTCAGGTCTCCACTATGCACCTCCCTAAAGTGTCTGGCTACGTTAGAGATGTTGGTAGTAGACCACCCTGCCCCCAGATAATGTTCGGCTATTCTTTGCCTTAGAGGCCTGGTGGAGCAACCGACATACTGTACAGAACAAGAAGTGCAGTCAACTAGATACACTACATAACAGGTGCCACAATTAATAAACTGTTTAAGATTGTAAATTTGGCCACTATAGGCAGAAACAACTGTTTTAGTTTTATTATGTAAGTGGCAATACCTGCATGTCGCGATCCCACACTTATAGGATCCCTTGACTGTCAGCCAAGTGTCCGTTGTAGCACCAGATGTGAATAGGCTGGGAGAGAGCATTTGTCCTAAGGTGGGAGCCCGTCGGCTGGAAAATCTAACACCATCTTTCAGGACAGGGGAGAGACCCACATCTCCTTCCAAAATGGGAAGATATTTGGAGATAATGTTGGTCACACTCCTGTACTCTGTTGAGTAAGTGGTGACGAAAGTTGGCTTGCATTGATCTTGGGCCAAGCCGCCCTCATTCTGCAATAGGTCCAATTGTGACCTTTCTATGGCCCTGAGTCTGCCCCTCTTAATTAACCTAGATGGATAGCCACGAGCTTTCAATCGTCTCTCGACAATGTCCAACTCTCCCGGCAAATGATCTTCCCTCGAGCAATTCCGTCTGGCTCTTACAAATTCGCCAACAGGGATGCCTCGAATGGTATGTGCCGGGTGGCAACTGTCTGCCCTAAGAGTTACATTGCCGCTACACGGTTTCCTGTAGGTTATGGTATTGACAGACTTAGTGTCCACATCGCCACACAAGGTAACGTCCAAATAATTAATGGACATAGTCTCTATTGTGTATGTAAACTGTAGATTTAAATTATTCTGATTGAAGTATTCAACCAAAGAAACCGCACTGGGGGCGTCACCTTTCCAGATAATCAAAAGGTCGTCGATATACCTCCCGTACCACACAACATCCTCCAGTAGACGGCAGTCCCCCCCAAAGACGCGATGTTCCTCCCACCACCCCATGTATAAATTAGCAAGGGATGGTGAGAATTTGGCGCCCATCGAGGCGCCCCGTCTCTGGAGGAAGAAACTGCCGTCAAACATGAAGTAATTGTGGGCCAGGAGGTACTCGACGGCCATAAGAATGAACACACGGAGATTTTCGGAATAATCGGAGTACCTGGAGAGGTGGAAGTCCAACGCCTTTAATGCCAAACTATGTGGAATGCAGGAGTACAGAGACTTGACATCTACTGTAATCCATATATAGTCAGTCCTCCACTCCACACTTCTCATACTGGCTAGGAGATGTTTAGTGTCCTTTAGATAGCCTGGAAGGCGTCTAACCAAAGGCTGGAGTAGGGAATCGACCCAGGAGCCTAGGCGCTCACCCAGGGACCCAATGCCAGCCACAATGGGCCTGCCCTCTGGGGGAGAGCCCGGCTTATGAATTTTGGGCAAGTGGTGGAAAATGGGAATGATGGGGGATTTAATTTCCAAGAAATTCCTTAGTCTAGAATCAATAACCCCCATAGTTTCCCCACAGGAAAGAAGACTACATAGTCTATTTTTAAATTCAGGGGTGGGATCTATTTTTAGGCCCAGATATGTATCAACATCCCCCAGCTGTCTGAGAGCCTCCATCCGATACGCGTCCCTATCCAAAACCACCACCGAGCCACCCTTGTCTGCATTGCGTATGATAATATAATGATTATTCTGCAGTTTATTCAGGGCAGCACGCTCTTCAGAGGTGAGATTGGAAGCGACCGCACGGAGAGGCCCCCTCGACAGCCGCAAAAGATCCCTCTCCACCAGATCCTGAAAGGTATCAACACATGGGGACCTGGAGGCATAAGGATAGAAGTCCGGGTTTCTCACCCGGATCAACTCAACATCCTCTGGGGTAACTAGACCACCGCTAGCTGATGAGAGAGCATCCAACATCCATCTGCAGCGGGTGTCTGTGAAGTTACCAATGTCGGGTATGTCGCAAGTATGTGATACACCTCTACCCTGCCCCACATCCCCAAAATGTTTCCTCAGAAGTAGAGATCTGACAAATCGATTTACATCAAGTATGGTCTCAAAAACATTTAAGTGATGAGTGGGAGAGAATGACAATCCCTTGGATAGTACCTTTATTTCAGATTCATTAAGAGCATATTTAGACAAATTCACAACATTGGTAACCTGTTCCAAGTCAGAAGAAAAGTGACTTAGTCTACGGTTCTTGACACCTGCTCTCCTCGTCCTCCTCTTCCCCCCCTGCCCCTCCTGTTGTAACGTTTGGGTTTCTGGTAGTAGGTTGGTTGGCCCCCCCCGTTTTTTGAAGCATCAACCCCACCACCCTCCGCCCCTCGCACATGTGCTTGACCAACCGGATGGACAGGTTGGACCTCTGTGGCCTCAGGGGAGCTAAAACTCACCCTTCTTGGATTGGGCCGCCTGTTTCGTGATCGTTGTCGATATGACATGGGTCATATGCCCTACAGGAAGCAGGAAGTGTTGGTGTTGTGAATCGCCGGCACTCTACAGGATTAACACATAGCCGGCTTGGCACACCACGTGAAGCCAGAGATTTGGGAGCACGCCCTAGGACAATAGATATGGACTCTCCATCCTGTGGGGTCGTTCCTTCCTCCCCCGCACAGCCACAGCTGGAGCCTCACTGCAGGGACATGGTAAGGCAACTTCTTGCTGAGCCTGGAATGAATTTATGCACTAACTCTGCTGCTCCCTCTCCCTCTGTAATCATGCCATCTAGTATGTCTGTCAATTCCTCATCCGACACTGCAGCTAATTCTGAAAGCCAGGCACATGTGCATGAACTTGTTGCTGAGTGTCAATCTAGTCAAAAAATTGACTATAGCCAGGATAAACATATTATCCCTTTGGGAGACCTGGCCTACAATCAGGACCGCTGCAGCAAGTTTGCAACTGTGTTTTCCAGAGCACTAAATCCACCTGGTCTGGATCCAGACTTACAGTTAAGGACTGCCTTTCATAGACTGGAGGACATTATTGTTAAGGAAACTAAGGTATGGTGGGATTTGTCTAGTCTAAAACAGTATGTGGCAGAGGAAATAATTCCTCGTGGACTTCGCATCAAGAAAGTCCCGACTACCATTTACTCGGAGCAATTCGTTACGGAGTGGAATGAGATTCTCACAGATTGCTCTTTAAGACTGATGCGCCTTATTATTGTTTACGAGGAGAACAAACTCACTGAACTTAGATCAAAGGTCATTGATATCAAGAATAGTATGGGTACATCTTACAATGTTGAAATGTACAGTGACCTTAACAAAAAGATGCTAGATAACATTTTTAAGCTTGAAATGATGATTACAGAAATGAAGCGCTCCAAATATATGCGAGATACTGAGGATTATGATAAGAAAATAGTATATGAATGGGGGCGCTGGGAGGGGGCACCCAAGTCACCCATGTCATATCGACAACGATCACGGTCACGAAACAGGCGGCCCAATCCAAGAAGGGTGAGTTTTAGCTCCCCTGAGGCCACAGAGGTCCAACCTGTCCATCCGGTTGGTCAAGCACATGTGCGAGGGGCGGAGGGTGGTGGGGTTGATGCTTCAAAAAACGGGGGGGGGGCCAACCAACCTACTACCAGAAACCCAAACGTTACAACAGGAGGGGCAGGGGGGGAAGAGGAGGACGAGGAGAGCAGGTGTCAAGAACCGTAGACTAAGTCACTTTTCTTCTGACTTGGAACAGGTTACCAATGTTGTGAATTTGTCTAAATATGCTCTTAATGAATCTGAAATAAAGGTACTATCCAAGGGATTGTCATTCTCTCCCACTCATCACTTAAATGTTTTTGAGACCATACTTGATGTAAATCGATTTGTCAGATCTCTACTTCTGAGGAAACATTTTGGGGATGTGGGGCAGGGTAGAGGTGTATCACATACTTGCGACATACCCGACATTGGTAACTTCACAGACACCCGCTGCAGATGGATGTTGGATGCTCTCTCATCAGCTAGCGGTGGTCTAGTTACCCCAGAGGATGTTGAGTTGATCCGGGTGAGAAACCCGGACTTCTATCCTTATGCCTCCAGGTCCCCATGTGTTGATACCTTTCAGGATCTGGTGGAGAGGGATCTTTTGCGGCTGTCGAGGGGGCCTCTCCGTGCGGTCGCTTCCAATCTCACCTCTGAGGAGCGTGCTGCCCTGAATAAACTGCAGAATAATCATGATATTATCATACGCAATGCAGACAAGGGTGGCTCTGTGGTGGTTTTGGATAGGGACGCGTATCGGATGGAGGCTCTCAGACAGCTGGGGGATGTTGATACATATTTGGGCCTAAAAATAGATCCCACCCCTGAATTTAAAAATAGACTATGTAGTCTTCTTTCCTGTGGGGAAACTATGGGGGTTATTGATTCTAGACTAAGGAATTTCTTGGAAATTAAATCCCCCATCATTCCCATTTTCCACCACTTGCCCAAAATTCATAAGCCGGGCTCTCCCCCAGAGGGCAGGCCCATTGTGGCTGGCATTGGGTCCCTGGGTGAGCGCCTAGGCTCCTGGGTCGATTCCCTACTCCAGCCTTTGGTTAGACGCCTTCCAGGCTATCTAAAGGACACTAAACATCTCCTAGCCAGTATGAGAAGTGTGGAGTGGAGGACTGACTATATATGGATTACAGTAGATGTCAAGTCTCTGTACTCCTGCATTCCACATAGTTTGGCATTAAAGGCGTTGGACTTCCACCTCTCCAGGTACTCCGATTATTCCGAAAATCTCCGTGTGTTCATTCTTATGGCCGTCGAGTACCTCCTGGCCCACAATTACTTCATGTTTGACGGCAGTTTCTTCCTCCAGAGACGGGGCGCCTCGATGGGCGCCAAATTCTCACCATCCCTTGCTAATTTATACATGGGGTGGTGGGAGGAACATCGCGTCTTTGGGGGGGACTGCCGTCTACTGGAGGATGTTGTGTGGTACGGGAGGTATATCGACGACCTTTTGATTATCTGGAGAGGTGACGCCCCCAGTGCGGTTTCTTTGGTTGAATACTTCAATCAGAATAATTTAAATCTACAGTTTACATACACAATAGAGACTATGTCCATTAATTATTTGGACGTTACCTTGTGTGGCGATGTCGACACTAAGTCTGTCAATACCATAACCTACAGGAAACCGTGTAGCGGCAATGTAACTCTTAGGGCAGACAGTTGCCACCCGGCACATACCATTCGAGGCATCCCTGTTGGCGAATTTGTAAGAGCCAGACGGAATTGCTCGAGGGAAGATCATTTGCCGGGAGAGTTGGACATTGTCGAGAGACGATTGAAAGCTTGTGGCTATCCATCTAGGTTAATTAAGAGGGGCAGACTCAGGGCCATAGAAAGGTCACAATTGGACCTATTGCAGAATGAGGGCGGCTTGGCCCAAGATCAATGCAAGCCAACTTTCGTCACCACTTACTCAACAGAGTACAGGAGTGTGACCAACATTATCTCCAAATATCTTCCCATTTTGGAAGGAGATGTGGGTCTCTCCCCTGTCCTGAAAGATGGTGTTAGATTTTCCAGCCGACGGGCTCCCACCTTAGGACAAATGCTCTCTCCCAGCCTATTCACATCTGGTGCTACAACGGACACTTGGCTGACAGTCAAGGGATCCTATAAGTGTGGGATCGCGACATGCAGGTATTGCCACTTACATAATAAAACTAAAACAGTTGTTTCTGCCTATAGTGGCCAAATTTACAATCTTAAACAGTTTATTAATTGTGGCACCTGTTATGTAGTGTATCTAGTTGACTGCACTTCTTGTTCTGTACAGTATGTCGGTTGCTCCACCAGGCCTCTAAGGCAAAGAATAGCCGAACATTATCTGGGGGCAGGGTGGTCTACTACCAACATCTCTAACGTAGCCAGACACTTTAGGGAGGTGCATAGTGGAGACATGAAAAGTTTCCGGTTTCAAGGAATAGAGAGAGTTATGTCACCAAAAAGAGGGGGAGACTTATACAAAATTCTCCTTAAAAAGGAGGCCATGTGGATACACCGCCTGGGGACTAGGTTACCCCATGGCCTTAATGCAAGGTGGGACTTAGCGCTCATCACGCATTAGCTTGGTTTATTTCCCTGTCTTCCCTTCCCCTCCCTCCCCCCTCCCCCCTTTGGACTGTTTCTCCCCCCGCCTCCCCTCCCCCCCCTCCCCTTTCTTCCCCCCCTCTCCTCACCGTGAGTGGGACACCGTCACCTGCATATATATATACCTTGATCTTTCCATCCATGGATAGGGCCCACATGTGTCTTATATGCTTATATGCTTCCATGTTATGTTGTAATTGATCACGCTGTTGCTTTTTGCCACTTTTTTATCCATTTTTTGGTACATTACACTCTGTATCTTGTATTCTATATTGATTTTAATGCATAGTGTGTTTGCCTTTGTATGGGTTTTCTCACAGGTAATCACCTGTCCATCACACCCAGACCACCTTTTCAACTCCCCCCCCTTTTGGGGCGGGGCTTTGAGTGGCTGGAGTGGGATATCCTCCTATATATAGGAGCTTTGCCATTTTGTAACCAGCTATGATTAAGAGCTGAGACAGCTCGAAACATGTCAGCGTTGTGATGCATGTGCATATTTTACATTGGATACGTCCTAAATAAAACTGTTTCTGGAATCCTGGACTGGTGCGGACCTTTTTGCTGAAAAGGGAGCTGCTGTTTCTCTCAGCATCCCTGCTGCCCGATGAGAAACTGTCAGTTATTGAGAAGAATAATGGGTGTGTTCTGTAGAAGAATTTCACTTCAGGTACTGGAATAAAAAAAAAACACAGAAACAACCAGGAGCGCCTATAGTCTAGTATTAATATAAATTGGATGAGATGCTAAATATCCAACTAATGAGCAAATGGCGAATCCTGTCTCCTCACGAATTTGTGGACAGTGGTGCTCAGCAAGATTTCGGATATCCGAACTACCCAGATAATCCGAACTTTTTCCACTATCCGAACTTTGAATAGCAAGTCGGATATTTTTTTAAATCCGAATAGACTATCCGAGCAAACTCGGATTTCCCATTTGAAATCCGACATCCGGGCGGATAGTTTTCTTCAGACTTTTGGAAGCATTTAAAGGATACCACAACTGAAATGTGACATAATGAGATAGACATGTGTATGTACAGTGCCTAGCACACAGATAACTATGCTGTGTTCCTTTTTTTCTTTCTCTGCCTGAAATAGTTAAATATCAGGTATGTAAGTGGCTGAAAAAAATCCTGACAGTGTGACCCTCACATAAGAAATTCCAACTATAAAACACTTTCCTAGCAGAAAACGGCTTCTGAGAGCAGGAAAGAGATAAAAAGGGGAATTTCTTATCAGTGAGGGTCACACTGTAGTCACTTCCTGTCTGAGTCAGAACTGAGTCAGCTACCTGATATTTAACTCTTTCAGGCAGAGAAAGAAAAAAGGAACACAGCACAGTTATTGGTGTGCTAGGCACTGTACATACCCATGTCTACCTTATGTTACATGTCAGTTCGGGTATCCTTTAAGGAGGTTTAGCACAACTAATGCAGCAAACCTAAAACCTAAAACCTAAAAATATCAGGTATGTAAGTGGCTGACTCAGTCCTGACTCAGACAGGAAGTGACTACAGTGTGACCCTCACTGATAAGAAATTCCAACTATAAAACACTTTCCTAGCAGAAAATGGCTTCTGAGAGCAAGAAAGAGGTAAAAAAGGGGAATTTCTTATCAGTGAGGGTCACACTGTAGTCACTTCCTGTCTGAGTCAGGACTGAGTCAGCCACTTACATACCTGATATTTAACACTTTCAGGCAGAGAAAGAAAAAAAGGAACACAGCATAGTTATCTGTGTGCTAGGCACTGTACATACACATGTCTACCTCATTATGTCACATTTCAGTTGGGGTATTCTTTAAGCCATTTTCAGGTCACTTCCGGTTTTCTATCCGGATATCCGAATCCTCCGGATATCCAGGATATTGGGTTCGGATATCCGAGTTTACTCAGATACCAGAAAGTTCGGATTCAGGTATCTGGGTATCTGGATCCGAATCAATTTGGATTTTAAAAAGGGGTAAATTGTGGATGAGACTTCTTCAGAATCATTGTCGATCGCTCTCAAAATTTGCAGACCACTGGACAAAGTCACAATGGCGAACCCCTATGTAGGCACTCATACAGGTGCTCCTTTGGTCCTGAATTTCAGAATTTTCTGTTGGGGCGCCTCCTCTCATCTGTATTAGTTATTGAAAAGAGGCATTTTTGACAATTTATTTTCAAACACAAAGTATACTTTGGGTCTCATTCTGCTACTATTATTCAAATGACTATAGAGGTAGCAGAATGTCAAACTTCTTGCTACAGTGGCGACAGGACCACTCCAGCGAAAAAAATAATCAGTTACAATCTGACAGCAGAACTGACAGGTTTTGGACTAGTCCATCTCCTTATGGGGGATTCTCTGGGTTTTCTTTGATTTCAAAAGCATCTCCTGAAAAGCAGTTGCTAAAAGTAACTGCCAGAATATTTCCCTACTGATTACTTAATTTTACCCTCGGCCACATAATTCTTGGTCAGTCTTTGCTCCCAGTCAAATTATGGTGATCTTCTCATACTTCACAGTGAAAGCCACTATAGCTGTAATTTAACATTGCAGCCTTAAGCGGTGCCCAAATCCGGGAGTCTCGGGATCAGGGACCAAGTGGGAGCACAACAGAGTGGCTTCTGACAGGTGGGGTGATTGGGGAAAACAGTGCATTTGCTCGGGGGTCACTTAGGTGTGGTATGTCACAAAAGATCCAGCATGTCAGATATTTAGGTGATTGGGGGGGGTCCAGTTTATACTGGACTTACCTGTGAACAAAGTGAATGTGCACACATTGATCTAGAAAATGTGAAAGCCACCAGGTGGAGGTTCAGATGAAGAAACTTTTTTTTTTCTCTCAGTATAACTCTCCAAAGGGAGGCACCCCAGAAGAGAAATGACAAGTTTTTAAAAAAGTTTTGGTATTACCTTCATGAAGACAAGTGATCAGACAGGTCATACGTTTCATTGGATTGCTCAATAGGGTTTACGCGTTGTGCAATCCACCAAAACTGATCAGTTGTCTTTATGAAGTTAATACTTATACTTACCTTCTTTGTAATACTTATACTTACCTTCTCTTGTTTTTCCGGTGTGCCTACCTTTTGAAGGGTTGCACCTGTGCAGTTACCCTGCAGTTGAGGGGTTAGAATGTCTTTTGGCTTATCTTGGTCGTAACATTTCTGCACATGCGATATTGATAGCTGCTTGGAGGTTTTTTGAGTATACTATAATTTTATCACTGCTCTCATTTATTACAAATATACTACACTAGATTGGGCTCCCAGTTTTCCTGTTGCTTTTGTACCTAAACTTTTCTTTCTCACCTTCTGGCTTTGGTCTTCCTAGAACTTTCAATACTTCTGCGTTTGTGGGATTTTGTCCCAAGGCCCTCAGAACATCTCCACATTGTCCAAATGTGATCTTCAACTCTCCACCAGGGGTGCGATCAAATAGCTGGAAGGCCTCTTTGAATTCTGGAAAAAAAAAATATAAAAAATAACCTTAGCTGTTTTCGTCCTGTTCCAGAGCACATGTAATGGCGGGAGACATGGCAGCGCTTTCAAAAAGAAGTTATACCTGAATGGTCAATCTGCATGGATGTGCAGAGCTCCAGTAACTGGACAATATTATACACCTAGCACTTACTACAGGCAAAGGGGGGTGTTGGCTTCAGTAAATAATGTGTGCACAGATTACCTAATAGACTTCCCCACGGCGATAACGGACCTCCCTTGGGGAAGGCCTAATACTAGTCTAGCAATAAAAACATAATGCAAACATAATATTCCTTGTGCTGCTAATTATAAATGGCATAAACATTACATCAAGCAGACAGACAGACAAATGACAACGCTCAAGGCTGCACCTGCGATGTAAACCAACAGAGCACATGTAACAGAGCTGTAATTGCCAATGTCAGCCAGAGGTGGACAGAAATTGAATGCCACTAAGGAGATTTTATGATCTACAACGGCATGCTCAGAGATCTCAAAACATCTATAGAGGGGATATCCTAATAGATTCAACAATCTTGGGCTTACTTGAATAACTAGTGTCTCCTATTTTGTGGTAAAAGATTACAGCCCTAAAATGGCTCGGATTGGGACATGGGGGAGGATGCTTAGAGGTTGGTTAATATATAGATTACAGTCTCGTGCAAGTGCCAAATGTGAGAAAATGTATCCAAGCCTTTACTGATTTTCTGCTGAAAAAAAATGATTGTTGTGGATGCTGCATGCAACTGCAATCAAACAATTGCTAATGCGCAAAGCTCTCAGCAACCCTGACTAGGATATGATATGACTTAGGTAAGGGTGGCAGATCCTAACCACTTAATAGCAGACAACACTTAGCCCAGTCCAGTTTTGCTGGATTACTTATGATAGCCGGTGTAAAGTCTGATTGCGCTGCCCGGAAGCTTCCTTCCACACTGAGTAGCACGCATGCTCAGTGTGAAGTTAATTATGCTGCTGGAGGTAAAATACTAAATATCTCCGCTTCCACACATCATACACTCACCAAATTTTCAGGGTAGGGAGAGGATCCCCCGAACGACATCTATACCACATCGCAGCCCCCGAGCCCTACTGGTTCAGGAGATAGATTATAGAACCCTATCTCGGGAAACAGTGGGGCTCGGGGGCTGCAATTTGGCATAGAGGTAGTTGGGGGGGGTCCCCTCCCTAACCTGAAAATTTGGGGAGTGTAGGATGTGAAAAAGCAGAGATATTTAGTATTTTACCATCAGCAGCACAACTAAATAGGAACTGTGGCCGCACAGTCTCCTACTGCGCATGCGGGGCAGCGCAAATCCAAAGGCATCGTAATCAGACACAACACCGGCAGCACGGTGGTGTAGTGGTTAGCACTCTTGCCTTGCAACGCTGGGTCCCCGGTTCGAATCCCAGCCAGGTCAAAATCTGCAAGGAGTATGAATGTTCTCCCCGTATCTGTGTGGGTTTCCTCCAGGTACTCCGGTTTCCTCTCACATCCCAAAAACATACAGATAAGTTCATTGGCTTCCCCCTAAATTGGCCCTAGACTATGATCCATACACTACATGATACATACATAGACATAGGACTATGGTAGGGACTAGATTGTGAGCCCCTCTGAGGGACAGTTAGTGACAAGACAATAAACTCTGTACAGCGCTACGTAATATGTCGGCGCTATATAAATACTTGAATAAATAAATAGAATAAATATAATAGCCCATTGAAATTTCTGAAGATGCCTTAATCAGGCTGGAAGCATAACTACAAATTGGTTCCCCACAGCAATCTTTTGATGAGGACCTCAACCCAAGACATACTTTGATTATAGCGTCCTCTCCCATATATATACGTGGCCTTCAACAAAAAGGAAGCTTAAAAACAAAAACAAAAAGAAACGTTTTTATTGCCTCAATAACAAAAAAACAAAGTCAGGATTTCAAGATAGGAGCTGTAAAAAAATAAAAAAAAAAATCATCCTTCACCTGAGACAATGTCTTTTGCCCACAATTTAGGCTAAATCCTGATGTCATTTCTGCCCTTTACTTTTTTTTTCTTTTCTCCTCCAATCGCTGAGTCACCTCAGCCTTGCTTGTAAACACAAGTAAGCAGAGGATCGTGTTTCAGATAAGCAGCTAGTCAGGGAAATAAATGGAAGAGGAGGAATATATTATAGATACAAAGAACCCCCAGCATGCAACTGTTTGGCACTGCCTACTAAAGGGCCAGTGCTCCTTAAGTATGTGATGACTCCAAATCACAACAACAGAAAAAGTTTTGAATGCAGGATTAGCATCTTTATCACTTAATACACTCAGACCAGTTGCTGTTGAAATTTGATTTTTATGGTGACAATCCCTCTTTTTAAGCTTTTAAACACAAAATAAGATTGGGATTCCAGAAAAGTCCTGCTCAGGAGTACAACTACAGATATAATTATTTATCTCATCAGGAATTTATGGGGGCACAAAAAAGCCCCAGGTATGGCCAACTTATATATATTTTTGTATTTAGTTATTTATTTTTTTTCTTGTCTGATTAGGTCGGTGTAGCACAAATATATTTCTGTTCACAGATACAGTTCAGTAGCTGGAATCATTCATATGAAATCCTTCTAGCGTTGGAGACCTTTTAATAACAATTGTAACTCTAGCGAAGCCTCTGTTCTAGGAAACTGTGTGCCATTATCCAGTATCTCAGCACCATGGACTCAATGGAATATCTCAGACAGCTGGGGAATATCACTTACCACAGCAATTAGACACTGTAGTATCAGGTTACTGTAATATACTCGACATTATTCCACTGTGCCACCCTCGTTCCACAGGGCATTCTCCTCATTCCAGGCCTCTTCATTAGCCCTGTAATATTACTGGAGCGCTTGTCTTTCACAAGTGCATCATTATTCTTACTACTGCACAATGACTTTTGTTTAAAGGCCATCACCAGACAGGAATATAAACATAGCCCTGTTACCCCCACCCCATCCTATTCTAAGAAGAAAAAGTAGCTACGGTTTCCATTTCTAGACAGAGAAAGTGTCAATCATGTGACTGCCCTGACTGGTCCCCCCTGAATCCTGGAGATCAGTTGTTTTACGTCATCTGCCCATACCACAGCAGCGGTCAAAGCTATGATAGGTGGCGGGGGGGGGCCTAAATACCTGTCAGTGCACCGGATTTCCTGCACACCTTCTGTATGAGGAAAATGTTATTAACCACTTTTTCCACCACTGCAGTATATCTACGACCTCTGCGACTTCATCTAAGCCACGAGTCAGTAGATATACGTCTTGTAGCAGAAGCAGTGCTGTGCACGATTGGGCTTGCTCCTGTGCACATTTCTGGCACTATCTGATTCAGCCCTAATTGGTGAAGGGGAATATATGTTCCCTGAGCTAATGAGATTGATTTTTACTATTAAAAATACTTTTATTTTCTCTGTTCATAGTGAAAAATACACTCTGTAGCATTATTTCAGAATCCCATATCTTCACCATAAATTGTGACAGGAACATCATCTAAGTTTTGTGATAAGAGGTAAGAATAGCCAAACAAAATTCGTGTTTTTTATCTACAGTAGCACTTTTTATTTTTAAACTGGAATTGGTAAAACTGAGAAATAATGTGTTTTTTCTATTTTTTTTCCTTGTTGTCCCATTAAAAATTGTTTGAGGGAAAACATGGCATCATACAATGAAAGCCTAGTTTGTCTTGAAAAAAATAATAATTTCTGTGTCATAAGTAGGGCTAAAGTTATTTCTGATTAAATAGGGAGATAGCTAAACTGTCAGAACTGCTCTGGTCCATAAGTGGGAAACACTGGATGTGAAGTGGTTAAGCAGGTTGGATTTCCCTTAGCTATTAGCTATTGTAATCACCACTTTCAACCTGTTCTTGCGTTACCTCCCCTGTGAAGAGGAAGAATTTTCAATTGGAAATGGAGCATTTTAACCCTTTTTATATATGTTTATAAGGCTGCAGTGAAGGAAAAGGGTCTGTGTATTTTCTCTTGGTATATTTCCAAGGACAGTTATGGAAGATTTTAGTGATATTGATCTAGTTACTAAATCTTCAATTACCAAGATCCCTGCAAGCAACAGTCCTTATATTTTGTGTATGTGGCTTAAAGTGGACCCAAATTAAAAATACAAGATTTCAGAAATAAATTCTAATAAATAGCAGCCTTTTTTCATCTGCATGATGACAAATATAAAATATTTTACATTTATTGGAGGAACCCCTCCCTTCCTTGCATATTGTCGGGATTTTTCCGGCAAACTGGTGGAGTAGATGATGTCTGGCAATGGAGGAATTGCTAATGGCTGCCCTCAGTATAACCCTAGCTATGAAAAGAGAAGGGTGAAAAGCATGCACTGAAATGATCATAGGTTTGAAGGAGTGGTATTTATCTTTGTATGTGTCAGAGTGGTGCAACTAAATATTTTTAATTAAAAAAATGTTTGGTTTGGGTCCGCTTTAAGGGCCTGAGCAGTCCACTACATTTTTGATCACATTTCAGCCACACAGCTCAGCATGTGATATGCAGGGACATCAGACAATGCACAGACAGCCGTCTGATGGACACACTAATGCTCTGGAAATTTTTGCAGCATGAAAATGGACCAGCCAAATTCCACCGTAGTGGGATTTGACTGGTTCATTTTCAAGCAGCATAAATTTGAATAATCCTGCATCAACTCTGAATAATTTGCATCTCACTGACTATCCCTAAGGGGGAGGTTTGATAGGAACCAACTACGTTTTTTACATTCAGGCTTTTAAGAAACACTTATCTGTTATCACACATTTAGAAAACAAAATTTGCAAGATTTAAAGTGAACCTCCGGACTAAAAATCTACTCAGCAGAACTGAAAAGGCTTGGAGTTTCTTTAACAGTTTCACAGCATCAGAACTTTGTTTTTCTTACCAAAGCATCATTTTTTGCTGTATTTTTTATCTAAGCTCCACCCGTCAAAGAAAAAAAGACCAGGCTTTTTTCCCTGATACTGTGCAGAGCATGATGGGATTTCCTATGTTGTTATTCACGTTGCTTAGCAACTGGGAGGGGTGATCAGGACACAGGACAGTTGGAACTGTGTATCATACTCCCTGTCACCTCATTACAACCAAAAAGATGGCTGCCCCCATGAAATCACAAACCATTTGCCTGTTCTTTTAAAACAGGATAGGTAAGAGATTATATTACCTATCTCTATTTTAATTAACATAACTAATGTAACTTAATGAAAGTATGTTTGTTTAGGCTGAAGTTCCTCTTTAAGAAATGCAGTTTGCACCACAAATGTTAATTATTCACATCTTTAAAATTAAGCATAATGTGAAAATCTTTGGGAATGGACATGAAAAGTGTGGTATATTACTGTCTGTAAAATATCAACAGTGAGGAAATAAAGCATACCTAATAACACACACATAAAGAGACTCTGAAGCGAGTCTAAATGCACGTTTTTAACTTTTATTTATGTTAAGCACTATAGCTAGTGCTAAACCGCCACATCCCCGCGGCAAAATGAGGGATTTATACCTCCCAAATCACAGGGCAAAAATCCACGGCTTTCTTGGTCGTAGATGTTGCTGCCCATGGAGGCAGAGCTTTGAGCTGTAGCTCTGCCTCCATGCACGTCAATCTGCCGGCGGATCTCCGCCTCTCCCCGCCCCTCTCTGTGAAGGAAGCGTGAGAGGGGCGGGGAAAGGCGGCGATCAGCGGGGATTGACGTGCGAAGAGGCAGAGCTACTGCCCTAAGCTCCGCCTCAAGCATGAAGCGCTCCCCGCACTTAGAGGGGATTTTGGTGGTATAAACCCCTTGTTTTGCCGCGGGGATGCAGTGTTTTAGCACTAGCTATAGTGCTTAGCATAAATAGAAGTTAAAAACGTGTATTTAGACTCGCTTCAGAGTCTCTTTAATGAATTGAGCCCTGTACTGAGGGAAGAACCAGCTCTACCATGAAGCCACCTGAATCATTGGATTCAAGTGTCATCATCTAGGTGTCGGAGCCTGTGACCTCAGTATAATATGCAGAGCATCCTCAGAGGACCACAAATACCTGGCCTATTGCCGGTTCCTCTTCTCTTCTTGCACCGTGCCGCTCTTACCACCCCGTGTCAGTTTGTCTCCCTAGGCTCCCGACGTATGTCATGTGACATCGGGAGCCTACAGAGAGACCCTACCGCAGGATGATAGGAGAGGCAAGGTGCAGAAGAGGAAAGCACCCGGCGACAATTGTGCACCACTACGGCCACCTTGTAAGAACCGTCCCTGAATGAGAGGACGTCTTCTTTGAGATCTAGGATTTCCTGATTGTGGTGAAACTAGGTTCTTGGTGTGCATGTATGTGAACCCCACAAGTGTTATTTAGGCTAGGAGCATACTTTGCAGAATTTAATGCAAATGCATTTTTCAGTGCACTCTCCACTATCTTATCACCAGTCCTTACTATAATCTGACCTCGGCAAGGCCGGATTTATAAGGCACTGTAGGCACGTGCCTACAGGCGTCAGATGGAAAGGCGGCTCACTTCCCTCCCCTAGCTCCTCCCTCCCTCCTTCCCTATGTAGAGTTCTGAGCAGAGCGCAAATAAGAGGTTACTCACCCCGCTCTCAGCATTAAACTGACAAGATCTCCATTGAGTCGGGTGTACCACTAGTTACTTAATACTGAGGGTATCTCTGGCTACCTAAAGCTAAGGGGCACCTGTAACTACCTATGACGGGCAAGGGAATAACGGGAGAAGTGACAGCTGGGACAGCCAGCACACTTGTAGCAGGGGTTTGTAGGTTCATGGAGGGTGAGGTCTAGGGTGCCAGGACATCTGTGCCCATAGGCTCCTGTGATGTAAATCCGGGCCTGAACCTATGTGAATATTACAAATTCTTTTGTCACATGATTCCAGATTTTTTTATTTTTTTAGATATTTATTTTGGTTAAATCAAGTCCAGGTTTGCTGGATCACTGTCATTCTCCAATGTTCTTCTCTGTTTTCCAACAGCTCGCTGTATACATTTAACCACTTAAGTCTATCTGGATGGATATATCCATCCAGATAGACTGCCCTGCTGCGCGCCCTCGCCACCTTCCGTTAGCCCCGAGTTCAATGAATGGGAACAACGTTTCCATTCATTGATTTAAGTCCCCGGCAGAAAAACCGATGGCCTCTTATTAGATTATATTTCTGCATTAAAAAAGTGTTTCCTGTCGTCCTAATGTTTCCTGGAAGTGAGAGCATTTGCTTGCAGGATTTTGACTGGCCATCTTGTGGCCAAATAGTAAAACTACACCCCCATGCATTTTTTTATTAAATAAATACATAATATTACATTTAAAATTAACTGTTTTCCTCCCACACCAAAAATTACCCAAATAAAATGTTTAATATAAAAAAAAAATTTCAATTTAAAAAAAACAAAAAAAACCAACATAAATAGTTAACTAAGGGTCTAAACTTTTTGAATATGCATGTCAAAGGAGTATATTATTATCATTTTTTAAATTATAAGCTTGTAAATAGTGATGGACGCAAATTAAAAAAATGCACCTTTATTTCCAAATAAAATATCGGTGCCATAAATTGTGATAGGTACATAATTTAAACTGTGTAATAACCGGGACAAATGGGCAAATAAAATACATGGGTTTTAATTATGGTAGCATGTATTCATTTCAAACTATAATGGCCAAAAACTGAGAAATAATGATTTTTTTCAATTTCTTTCTTAATCTTCCTGTTGAAATGGATTTAGAATAAAATAATTCTTAGCAAAATCTATCACCCAAAGAAAGCCTAAATGGTGGCGGAAAAAAATAAGATATAGATCATTTCAGTGTGATAAGTAGTGATAAAGTTACTGGCGAATGAATGGGAGGTGAGAGTTGCTCGGATGCATAAGGTGAAACAACACTGTAGGCTGAAGTGGGGACCTGCGAGGCACTGCTTTATATGTGTTCCACATGTGAGTTGCTCCAAAGCAGTTATGTGTAACAATCAGTGCAGTTCAGTTTTTCAAATAATTACCTTCAATCTGGTCAGCAGTGTACTCGATCTGTAGGTAAAAGAGAATGTTATTATTATTTCAAATCTATAACATCTATTTATAAATTAATTCAAACCTTAAATGCAAATTAACTGTTGAGAGAAGTCCAAATCTTATATATGGATGTTCTGGGATCCCTTGTCTTATTTTGATTTAAAAGGTTAAAAATCCAAGCTTTGGCTGCCCGAATAATGATGTTTATTCAGCTCCCATACAGACAAATCTAGAACGTTTGAACTTTTTATCTTTCCTCTCCTCTCATATTTTTTTTTTCTCAGCCACACGTTTTGTGACCCGGGTGTCTGGTTACTGTAGGAGAATTGGTGATGGAGTTTTCGGGGTGATACTTCATTGGATTACAAGCTTGGAATAGATTGTGTGGCCTGAGTTACGACCAAGGACATTGAGGAAAATTATTCTGAAATGTCACTTCTTTTTTTTTATTATTATTATTATTTACATAACATATTTTTTTCTGAGGTCTGATGTTTTTCTTGTGCCAAACCACAAATCATCACAGAAAAAGAAAAAAAAAACTGCAGTGAGGGGAAAAAATGTGCACATGAAAAAAATGACCCATCAGGGGAACTCTATATAGTATTCTCATAAAGATAGAAGCAATAAAAATATGTATCCTTCAGCAAATATCATAAAAGACTACATAGATAAATGCTCCACAAATAGACCCAGATGATGTTCAGTACTTATATCAGGAGACGGTAAATGCAAAATTAGGCTCTACTCACAAACCTTCTCATACATGTCTTATTTACGTATCACCTAATTGATAAAAATAACCTTTCAGACTAAAAATCTACTCCGCAGCACTGAAAAGGCCTGGTGTTTCTCTAACAGTTTCACAGCATCAGAACTTTATTTTTCTTACCCAAGCCTAATTTTTAACTGCACAGAAGAAATCTGCCCGGGCATTTTTCCCCTGATGCTGTGCAAAGCATGGTGGGATTTCTGATGTTGTTCTCCTTCTGCTGTTTTGGCACAATTTTTTTTTTTTTTTTAAATTTGAGATTTGTAGCATAGCGCACAGCTGGGAGGGGTGATCAGGACACAGGACAGTTGGGACTGTCTCCTGCTCCCTGTCACCTCCTTTCAACCAAAAAGATGGCTGCCCCCATTAAATCACAAACATTTGCCTGTTCTTTTAGAACAGGGTGGGTAAGAGATTATATTACCTATCTACTTTAAAGAGACTCCGTAACAAAAATTGCATCCTGTTTTTTATCATCCTACAAGTTCCAAAAGCTATTCTAATGTGTTCTGGCTTACTGCAGCACTTTGTACTATCACAGTCTCTGTAATAAATCAACTTATCTCTCTCTTGTCAGACTTGTCAGCCTGTGTCTGGAAGGCTGCCAAGTTCTTCAGTGTTGTGGTTCTGCTATGAACTCCCCCTTCCAGGCCCCTGTATGCACACTGCCTGTGTATTATTTAGATTAGAGCAGCTTCTCTCTTCTCTCTTATCTTTTACAAGCTGGATAAATCGTCCTCTGAGCTGGCTGGGCTTTCACATAGTGAGGAATTACAGACAAGGACAAAGCTGTTTGCAGGAAGAAAAGAGCAGCCTGACACTTCAGTGCATGAGAGATGCAGGAGGAAAGAAACACACAAATGATCTCTTGAGATTCAAAAGGAAGGCTGTATACAGCCTGCTTATGTATGGATGTATTTTCTATGTGTGGACATACTGTACATCAACCTACTTCCTGTTTTGGTGGCCATTTTGTTTGTTTATAAACAAACTTTTTAAAACTGTTTTTAACCACTTTTAATGCGGCGGGGAGCGGCGAAATTGTGACAGAGGGTAATAGGAGATGTCCCCTAACGCACTGGTATGTTTACTTTTGTGTGATTTTAACAATACAGATTCTCTTTAACATAACTAATGTAACTTAATGACAGAATGTTTGTTTAGGCTGAAGTTCCCCTTTAATTATATTATATTTTTACTCTTTGTGAGATTAAAAATGTAACATAGATAAGGTGAAAACAGAGGAAGATAGGAGAAAAAGCTTGGTGAATCATGCCCTTTGGCTTGGTGAATCATGCCCTTTGGTGAATCATGCCCTTTGTCTTCTTTTAGGAAGTAAGCCTCACTGTCTTACATGCTTTAGTGGGGGACACTAGGTAGGTATAATCTTACCACCCCATTTAGGTCTAGTTATAAATGATGGTTCTTGGGGATCTCAGTCTCGTCCTCCCCAGCCACTAACTAGACATGAAGTGACTAGCGTGAATGGATGATTTCTACACGTTGGGCCAACTGACCCGGCTCCATACTCCATAGTTCAGACTGAGTGATCGTTTAGAACCAAAAGCTGTTCTGCCCTTCCAATTGGTTGTGATGTCACTCCAATCAGCTGCTTGCTTATGGATTTCAGAAGGCCTGTATTATGTTTTTGTTTCAGTTCCTTTAGCTTATAATAGCTTGTGGGAATGGGTAAAGGGTGCTAATAATGTACCCCTGTTCTCGCTCCACTGGTAAAGGGCAGATATCCTGGACCATCCTCTAATTATTAACCACTTCACCCCAAAGCGGTTTTTACCCTAAAGGACAAGAGAGATTTTCACCTTTCAGTGCTCATCCCTTTCATTTGCCAATAGCTTAATCACTACTAATTACAATGAAAAGATTTATATCTTGTTTTTTTCACCACCAATTAGGCTTTTTGGGGTTGATATTTGTTTTCAGTAATTACTTTATTTTTTATGCATTTTAAAGGAAAAAGTAAGGAAAAAAAAAAAATACGCTATTTATCCAATTTCATCCCCTATAGTTTTAATATATACACTGCTACTGTACATAAAACCCACACATTTTATCTGCCTATTTGCCCTGGTTATTACAAGATTTGAATTATGTCCCTAGTTTAAAGTATGGTGACAATATGACAATATATTATTTGAAAATAAAAGTGTATTTTGTCTATGTTGCGTTTCTTGTTTTACTGTTCTCACGTGCACGGAAATGCGCACGTGCACGCGTGGGAGCGTGCACGTGCACAGCGGCAGCAGCGCTGCTTAACCTATGAAAACGTCCTGGAGCTGTTAAAGACAAGCAGGCGTATCAAAGCGTCCTGCTGAAGCCTCTTAAGTGGTGAAAGAGGACTTCCAGATTTCACCTTACCACCCCCCCCCCCCTCCCCCCCCCTCCCTAACTATGTTTTCTTTCGTTAAAAATGTGAGGAATTTCTACTGGAATTGGCTCACCTGGATTTTTAAACCCATTTGAATGCTTGCTTACCAAACCAAGTGGATAAAGATAGTGGAGGACTGTGGAAGGTTGAGCACACCTGCAATGGTTCACCTCTCTGACTGTAAACTAGTGGCGCTAGTAACACCCACTTAATGCCTATCAATGACTCTCCTCTGCCAGCTTTCCCTGCTTCTTTGTTTTCACTGCTCATACTTCTCCCTATTACCGGCAGTGTAATTGGTGTCAGTCAGCAGCAGGATCAGTGCGCTGAGTATTTAATAGGTTATGTGATGAAGTGTTAGCTAGTAAGCACTTTCTGCAGGATCTGTCTTGCCTCTCGCTGATATCTATCTTCTCCATCATTGCTTTAAGCTTCGCTAAGCTGATAATTTTCAGGCCAGGCTAATAAAGCCCTTTATTAAAGCTATGGATCTTCTCACTAAGATCAGCCATAGCTAAGAAAAAATTGTTCTTAACAAGCGTATGCAGTAATTACTCAATGCCTTTTAGGTGAGCTCTCTAGGAGGTAACGACATTGCTGCATCGGTGCTGTAAATGGAAACATTCCATCATGTCTGAACTAGATGTAATCATTTCTCCTAGGAGCATTTCTTCTGTAAGGAGAAACACATGCCCAATTTTATCAGGTGTACTTCTCTGATAGCTAAGATCATGTGATCAAATAGTGATAGTGATGATTGGTCACATGACCAGGCATCATATGAACCAATAACTAGGTCTTCCTCAGAACAGGCCCTTTGATGTTTTGCATATATATATATATATATATATATATATATATATATATATATATATATATATATATATATATATATATATTCTAATTAGCTAACTAGAGTGGATTCCTAGTTAACTAGAGGGGGTTCCTAACTAGCATAGGTCTGTTTTATGCCCAAATGGTGGCAGTCTCTTACCCATCACTGTATTACTTTAGCACTTTAGCACTAATTTAAGTCTTACAGGATTTTTATGAATCTATAAATGGTACAGGAACATGCTGTCCACAGAAGGAAACGTCGGTGGCGTATATATTGGTATTCTTCAACATCAGCGTCAGAATTCCATACTCCGAATGTTATATATAGTAGTCAAGTGTCTTGATAAGCTGAGAATTTCCTACTCCTAGTAACACATTCTTGTATCTGTTCTATATATGATACACATCTAGACTCTAGTATGTTCCCCCTCCTCAAATCCTTGAGACTTGATAATCCTAGGAGTCCCTTTGTGAGAGTTTATTGAAATGTACATGATCATCCTCCCATGACAGGTGCTCCAGACCTGCGTAATATCAGATTGTGAGGTCCGTTTAGAAGAATGCATGACTGAATGGGGGGGCAGCAATAATATTATGTATGTGCCAGATTAGTTTACTCCAGCTCTGAACAACAATGGAAATTTCCCAGGCAAACATGGCTTAGGAAATGATTTATAGCCTGGCTATACATTATGCAATCTGAAGATACAATCAATCACCAATCTTACAATATCTATTTAGTATAGGGGGATAACCAGAGCAATGTACATCCCGTATATTGACCTGAAAGTGTCCACACATTTCATTTAGATGTGAAATTTACACTGGGGTCTATGGCTCTGTACCTCCCCCCACTGCTTCTGTATTACAATTCACATAACATTAGATGCAAAAATTATCTGGATTGAAAAACGACACCTTCATCAAGTTCAACCTCACAAATGATCTCATTTAAGGTACCATCAAGGTGCCATCTTCCCACATCTGGCAGTCACAGCTGCGAATGCCCTTCAAAGTTATGAAAGCATGCAAACCCATGTTAAATGCAAGTACAGAGTTTGGCTTTGGATGGAGTTCTTTGCTATGTCTTGGAAGTCGTTAGAATGGCTTTTTGTGCTTTCTGAGAGGTGAGGAGGTAACATTATCCATGCAGAGTTGCTCTCTGACCTGACATAATGGTTACAGAAGTGTTGGTGATGGCTGAATATGTTGGCATGTCCAAGTTCTGAATGTCACCCTACAAGGCCAGGACATTGTTGGGTGTTACTGTGGCAGATATCATTGTCATCCGTGACTAAATCCCACACTGCTGCCATTGCCTTGTATGGATCTGTGCACATGACTGTAATTTCAGTGCAGAATCACACGGGCCCTGGATGCAGCTAAATGTCCACCTCCAGTAAGGTTCTCCTGGGAAACGGCTGCTTTCCTGGCATGGGCATCTACCATGCAGAAACCAATGCAGACACTTTGGAACCACAAGATATGACACATTCAGGTAACCATACCACCAGTAAATGAGGAATTTTGTTTTCCTCTGCACTGGGCAGTTAGGGGACATTCTGTGACAGCGGACAGTAGTTTGCTCTTCCCAGGTTGCCAGTCATTATGGGTGGATGACTTGCATACTGTTGAATAGGGATGAAAGTACTTATTTGATCACATGACCAGGCAAATATTTATGCTGGTTGTATGCCAATGTATTGAGCTTGAGAATGGACCAATCACATGGTGCAACAGCTGCATAAATTTGCATCAACTCGGGAGTTATTTGCATCTCATGACCACACCTACTGTTAAGTAAAGATGTGATGTTGACTTTTTGACCATTCTTTGCTCTACAGTCATTAGAAATATTAGGGGCTGAACCAGATATAGTGCTAATCAGGTTTGAAAAAAAGATAAAGATCTGTTAATTGACAGCCTGATTAAGTCTTGAAACCACCATGAATCATTACCTTTGAAAAACCTGATTAAAGCACACATGCAGTGAGAGAAATATGGAAGCTGACATATTTATTTGCTTTTAAACTATTCAAGCTGCAGGGCTGTACTGCTGATCCACTGCCTCTAAAGGTAGGCTTACAGTGGGAGCTGCACTGGGTTCCCTGTATAAACAGAAATAAAGGGGAAAAGTCACATCTCACATTATGCAAGCCTTGCGTTGCATACAGTGAAGCATACAGTCACAGCTGGGAAAAGGTCCTCCAGCAGCCAAGGCTGAGACACCAAAGTGCACCCCTCCATCCCTCCCACCCCAGCCGTTATCTAGCTTGCAGTCACTGCCATGTATCCTCTTTTGTGATTTCTCTCTGCTTCAAACTCAATAGGGGAATGACAGCTGAGTAAGTTGTGCGCCCCCTCCTACACTGCGCCCTGAGGCTGGGGCCTCTCTTGCCTCTGTCTCAGCTCGGCCCTTCCTACACTGCGCCCTGAGGCTGGGACCTCTCTCGCCTCAGCTCGGCCCTTCCTACACTGCGCCCTGAGGCTGGGGCCTCTCTTGCCTCTGTCTCAGCTCGGCACTTCCTACACTGCGCCCTGAGGCTGGGACCTCTCTCGCCTCTGCCTCAGCTCGGCCCTTCCTACACTGCGCCCTGAGGCTGGGGCCTCTCTTGCCTCTGTCTCAGCTCGGCACTTCCTACACTGCGCCCTGAGGCTGGGGCCTCTCTTGCCTCTGTCTCAGCCCGGCTCCTCCTACACTGCGCCCTGAGGCTGCCTCGTCCTGTACAGTATTATGGTGTGTGAAGTTATTGGGAGGGTGAAGGGAGTGATAGCTGAGTTAGTTGTGTGCCCCCTCCTACACTGTACCCTGAGGCTGGAGCCTCTCTCGCCTCTGCCTCAGCCCTGCCCCTCCTACACTGCGCCCTGAGGCTGGAGCCTCTCTCACCTCTGCCTCAGCCCGACCCCTCCTACACTGTACCCTGAGCCTGGAGCCTCTCTCGCCTCTGCCTCGGCCCGGCCCTAAATACAGTCAATTAAATGTATGCTTCATTGCTACTGTTAATGCTGCGTTGGGATACTGGAAACTGTAGGCTCGCATGACACTGAACACACTCTGAACATTGCAGAGTGACTTTGTTTATTTATATGCGTTCGTTTCATTGCTCTGCAACACCCCACTTTGAACATAGTACCGCTACGCAACATTCACAGAGTGAAGGGACCCTTAGGCCCCGTTCAGACTGCAGAACGCGGACCGCAACGCGTACGAACGCACGCCATCCGCGTTCGTATGCGTTGCGTGGCTGATCCCATCACTGAAAAGTGAATGGGACAGCCACGCGTTTTTACAAAAAATGCGTGCAGCATGCGTTCCCGGACCGCACAGGTCCGGAACGCATGCAGTGTGAACATCAGACATTGCACTCTATGCAATGTCTGATGTCGTGCGTGTCGGCCACCTGCACGCGTTTCCAAAACGCGGCTGGAAACGCGTGCAGTGTGAACGGGGCCTTAGGCTATCTCAATCTAAAAAATTGCACTGCACATTAGACATGGGGTGTAACTATACACTGAAGCATACAGTGCAATGAAAGTATGCTTCACTGCCACTATAAAGACACGCATTACCCGTCTGAACCAACCGCACCTAGGCAGTGTGAATGCCTTATAGGAATATAATTGCATTCTGTTGTCATTATGACACAATGAACACAGACACATAGGCAATTCACTTTTTCCCTTGCGTTTCCTCCTTGGTGATATTTTTACACGTTGTGAGGCAAAGCCCTTCAAGAGGCACTTAAGTCACCCAAAAAAGACCTCCTGGGGCTTCCCTCAGCCCCCTGTAGCTGATCGGTGCCCTCACTGATGCAGCAAGGAAGGTCGCAATAGCAGTATAGGGGGCGATATTGTGGCTGGGAACGCGAAGAATCACTCGCGTTCCCAGCCTGTCGGGTCCTGGCGGCGAAACCGGAAGTAGCCACCGGCAGGGACGGGAGAATTGGAGAGACACGGCGAGGCCACCAATCAGCTACAGGGGGCTGAGGGAAGCCCCAGGTGAGTAAAACTCATTTTTTTTTTGGTGACTTAAGGTTCACTTTAAAGGGAACCTAAACTGAGCGGGACATGGATGTTTCCTTTTATACAATACCAGTTGCCTGGCAGTCCTGCTGACCTCTTTGAGTGCAGTAGTGGCTGAATCACAGACATGAAACAAGGGGGCTTGTTGAGGGGCTGTGGCTAAAAGTATTAGAGACACAGGATCAGTAGGAGAGCCAGGCAACCGGTATTATTTTAAAAGGAAAAATCCATCTCTTCAGTTTAGGTTCCCTTTAACCATTACACTATATACGGTATCTTCTTCCCTCTACACTCAGATTTCTATTACTGCCGAGTGCTGACAGCAAGTATTCTCCTTCCTAAACCTAACACAAACCTCTAACCCTTACCCTGTGCCCTTTACTACACTTACCTTCCTTGAGGCCGGTTTCACACCAGCAACCAGTGTTTTGGATGCGGTGCGTTTGGCTGATCGCCCCACAACACTAGAAACAGGCGCTGGAGATACCAGTGGTAATGCACGGTAATGTAATGTTTGGTAGCAAGCCAAACTATGAGTCTCTCTAGCACTCACTTCCCGTGGCCGAAATACAAATTGCATGGAAGTGTATTGAAAAAATACAATTCCGCGCATGCGCACTACATGTTGACCCGTAATGCGCTGAAGCTTTCGTATCAGGTATGACATGTCCCATAGACTTTCATTGCTTTAGCATTACCCTGCGGTAAAAAAAGGTAACACTACGCAATGAAAACGCTCTAGTGTGAAAGGGACCTGAAGCATAGCATAACCTGTTGTTATAGCCCCCCTTTTCCCAGTGCATCTACTCCAACCCAACCAATCCTAAAATTTGATTTCCATTAGCCTCCATGTTGCAACCGAAGACAAGATACATGGGATGGAAGGTCTCGCTTACCAAGAAAGGTTAGATAAACTGGGTTTATTTAGTCTAGAGAAAAGACGCCTTAGAGGGGATCTAATTAACATGTATAAATACATCAGAGGGCAATATAATAGCTTGGCGGATGAGCTTTTTGTCCCTAGGCCTTCTCAAAGGACTAGAGGACATGATCTGCGCATGGAGGAAAAACGTTTTAGCCATTTATTTAGGAAAGGGTTATTTACAGTAAGAGTGATTAAGATGTGGATTGCATTGCCACAGGGAGTAGTTATGGCAAACTCTATACCTGCATTTAAGGGGGCTTAGATGCTTTCCTTGCGTTGAAATACATCCAAGGCTACAGTTACTAGGTAATGCCCAGTGATGGTGATCCAGGGATTTTATCTGATTGCCATCTGGCGTCGTGAAGGGATTTTTCAGTTTTGGGGCTAATTGGACCATGCCTTTTTTCGCCTTCCTCTGGATCAACAGGGATATGTGAGGGAGCAGGCTGGAGTTGTACTTTATTCTCTGGTTGAACTCAATGGGCGTATGTCTTTTTTCAACCCAAATAACTATGCAACTCTGTAGTTATGCGCCAAAATGTCCTGTGCCAAGATGATCACTGCTGAGTTTATACAGAAAAGTCTGTAGTTTTGGTTTAGTTGGATGCAGGAAAAGCTCTTCTTGTGTAGCTATGTCTTTTTAGTACAGCTCTCACATCCCCATGTATTGAGCCTGCAAACCTCACTTCAGTATAAAAGCTCAGCTCGTACAAACTCACAACTTTAGTCACCCAAAATAATAATTTGTGACTGTTCTGGGCACTTTTCAAAGGGTACTCCGAGGCGTCTTTCAATGTCCACAGGCATGTTACCAGCAATCAGGCATCCAGGAAAAATAAAACTCAATCACTATTGTCATCCTTGCAGCATCTCACCCCCCACTTGTCCTTCCTCATCCCCTCACCATTGGGAATGTAGGTGGCCAGGCAGCATGTTTTGTACAGGGAAAGGCCACAAAAAATGTTCTCAGGAGAGATCATTTCTTGCTCCCATCATTTCAGGTCTGTACTGGGCCTAACCCAGAGCAACAAAACAGATTTCATGTTACCAGGTAAATTCAGCAACGCGTTGCAATATTTTACACTTAAAGTACACTTCGTATTACATTATTGCCTAAGTTCTACATCTGTATTAATTTGGGCGAAAGTCCAAAATCCAACCTGAGCAGTAATTAAGATCTTCCTAAGTTGTGGAACTACAAGTCTCAGCATGCTAGTCCTCCCATTGTTGCACAGCAGGTTTCCTGAAGACCACTTTGCCCCACAGGACCTTGTGCCACTCAGTATATGCAATCATGCTCATTCTGCAAAACGCCTTCCTGATTGATCACTATGTTGCCACCGATTATGTTGGTAAGCTAAGTTCTTGCATTTTTTTCCCCTTATAATTCTAAACCTAAAATTAAATAATCATGTGATGGGTTTGTTTTTATTCTCACTACATGGAACTGGTCATTTGGGCGTGGGGTTTGGTAGGCATCTAATGGACGACTGTGTTAATTATTGGTAACTGGGCGCCCAAGTTTTGAGTTGGGCACGTGAAGTAGATAGTAGCCAATTGGCCTTTTGTTTGGGTGTTGGGTTAGTGTTAGGAATTAAGAGAGGCAGGTTAGTTTTAGCCACTCAAAGAAAGGGGGAAAGGGGTAGTGGGGGGAGAGGGAGTTTTAGGCACTAGAAGGGAGGGTTTCAAGAGAGAATGGGTGCCGGGTAAGAGCAAAATATCAATTATGTAAATTACCAATATTTTTTTGCTAGCATCACTACCCAGCGCCACTACACATACACCTTATAACATGCTGCAAAATCACAGTTCCCTGGCAGGTATGTGATGTCTAGTTATCCTGGCCTCCCATCCTCTCCCATTGTCCATTGTACTTACTGTGATGCCCTTGGGGTCGAAGGTGGCCTCCTTTGGGGGCTCTGGGGCCGCAGGTGCTGGTGCAGGGGCTGCTGCTGGCTTGGCAGCCTCCTTTTTGGGTTCTGGCTTCTTGGGGGGCATGATCTGTGAGTGAGGGCTGTCTAGGGATGAGAAGAACAAGAAGCAAGGAATGACAGAGCCAGAGTGGTCACTGCGGTCCCTCTTATATGCAGGGTGTGGAAGCTGTGCTACTATAAATGGAAGCCTGACAGATAGAGAATGTCCTACAGGGCAAGCATGCATTGTTATCAGCTCCTGGCTCTGCTCACACATTAACACTAGCCCTGCCAGGAAAGCTGAGATTCATTCTCATGTACCTCAGAGGTGCTACTGAGGGGAAAGCATCATGGGAAAATTCAATTCTCTGGTGTTTGTATACTGAACTGCAGTGGGTGACTTATGCCTAGTACACACCATACAATTTTCTGTTACATATTTCTGTTAGATTTTCCGTTAGATTATTTAAGTACTGGTAGAGACTGGTCATTCTCTCTGGTGCATTGTCTTCTGGTTATCTCCTGCTGAGTAGAACAATGCTTAATTGCTAGGCAGATAGATTGTTAGATAATTTCCATCATGTTGGAAATTTTCTATCTGCCTGGTAAATCTAATGCTGTGAATACACAATGCGATCTGGCGGCTCGATTAGACACCGGATCGACTCCCGCCGCATCCCCGCTCGGTGCCCGGAACGATTACCGCTCGTCCCCGAGGGCGCTCCTTATCTTCCGCTTGTTTTCTTGCCATTGTCCGCCCGTGGGGATTGAGCGCAGAATCGATCCGCCGGGGTATCGGACACGTCGGAAATTATCAATCGAGCCGCTGATGGCTCGATTAATAATTTCCGACGTGTCCGATACCCCGGCGGATCGATAAAAAAAAAAACTTATCGTGTATGCCCAGCATAAAGGCTCGTACACACGTCGGATTTTCGCAAGCCGTTTGGATGTCAAATCGGGAGTGTGTACAGTCTGTCGTTCAGCTGATAAGACTGGACTTGAGCGATCCACTTAGTCCAGTCTTATCAGCTGAACGACAGACTGTACACACTCCCGGTTTGACATCCAAACGACTGGTCGTTTGAACGTCCAAACGACGAGTCGTTTGTGAAAATCCGACGCGTGTATGTACCTTAACCTCCTTGGCGGTAGCCCCGTGTGTGACACGGGGTAAGCCGCCGGAAGGTGCCGCTCAGTCCCTGCTGGGCCAATTTACATAATTTTTTTTTCAAACACGCAGCTAAAACTTTGCGTGTGGTGTGCACCTAGCATTAGTAAATTTCTGTTTATTCCTATCCAGCTAATCTTCCTAGGTGAAGTAATAAATTGGTCACAAGTTGGATTGGTTGATGCTATGGGTTGATGAAATACAATCTTTTCTTTCAATCTGAATGACCTTATTGAAAATATGATCTTTCCTAAAAATTGCACCAATAACGGGCATTTTTACCATTTATCACTCATTCATATTCTTATTGTTGGCTAATGGTGTAATGGTTAAGGGCTCTGCCTCTGACGCAGGAGACCAGGGTTCGAATCTCGGCTCTGCCTGTTCAGTAAGCCAGCACTAATTCAGTAGGAGACCTTTGGCAAGTCTCCCTTACACTGCTACTGCCTATAGAGCGCGCCCTAGTGGCTGCTGCTCTGCTCTGGCGCTTTGAGTCCGCCAGGAGAAAAGCGCAATATAAATGTTATTTGTCTTATTTGTCTTTGTCTATTTTGTATGTATATAGCCCCGACATTGTCCGCATCGCTGTACGGAGTATATTGTCTTGTCATTTAACTGTCCCTCAGAGGGGCTCACAATGTAATCCCTAATCTAATCTCAGTCACGTCATATAGTCCTATGACTATGTATGCGTTATAATCTGGGCCAATTTTTTTTTAGTTTAGTGTATGTGTCGTAGTCTAGGGCCAACTTTAGTGGGAAGCCAATTAACTTATCTGTATGATTTTGGGATGTGGGAGGAAACCGGAGAGCCCGGAGGAAACCCACACAGACACGGGGAGAACATACAAACTCTGTGCAGATAGTGAGCTGGCTGGGATTCGAACCGGGGACCCAGAGCTGCAAGGCGAGAGTGCTATCCACAACGCACCATGCTGACCCTGCTTTCTTTGTATAACCTACATATAGAATAACTACAAGCTGAATAGTTGCTTTGGGCACATTTTCTCAGTGAACTACCAGCTTCCATGCTTGTAGCATAAAGCTGATAGTTTGGCCCTGTTCCTTTATAGGACTACAAGTCCCAGCACTCCTCATCTGTCGCCTAGAAAAGCTTGATGGAGCTTGTGGGGCAAAACTGATTAATCAGCTGTAGATGGAGAAAGTCCTTAGAGAATGGTCAGCTATATCTGATCTCCTGAGGGGTGCTGAAGAAAGGAGGGGGGGGGGGGGTACAGCTGCCAGCAGGCATTGTTACAGTCCCAAGGTCATACACAAAGAGCAGCTGCACACATAAGCCTGCCTATATAAATATAATATCTATGCAGTATTACAGGAGGCTGGGCCCTGGCTGAGAGGGGGTTAGCAGAGCCCTGCTGCTATTATTAGAGGAGGGCGGCCAGGCATTATTCTGATTAGTGGTCAGAGGTATGTTAAGCTTGGGCACTCAGACATCTCTGAGATAGATTGGCATCTCACTAATTGCAGGAGGGACTGGCCCCTTGTTAATAGCGTGTGACAATGAGACAACACAGGTAGCACTAAAGTGACCAAGCCATGTCTTACCCCTCTATAAATAATTGCACTATAATTATAAGGCCGGTCATGGATCATACAGGGTGGGCCATTTTGCATAGTCGCATTGCTGGCATATTGCACTTTAACTTGTGTACAAACACAGAGGTTATTAAAATTCCTGAAAAATTGCACACAGTGTCTGTATGTGAATGTCGAGAGGGGTTGGACGCATTTATTGTACAGATGGTAGTTTGTTGTTTTTTTTTTTTCTTTGTCCTGGACTGGTATCTAAAAAAGACATATTGATGTTATAGATGAAGTAAGGGGTATGCCAATTAAAGTGAAGCAAGCACCATTTTTAGCACCCAGGGAATCTCAATAGCATATTAAATATGCATTATGTACAGCGGGAGACATGGCAGCGCTTTCAAACGGAAGTTATACCTGAATGATTTATCTGCATGGATGTGCAGAGCTCCAGGAACTGGACAATATTACACACCTAGCATTCACTACAGGCAAATGGAGGTGTTGGCTTCAGTAAATAATGTGTGCACAGATTATTACCTAATAGACTTCCCCACGGCGATGACGGACCCTCTCGGGGAGGCCTAACATTAGTCTAGCAATAAAAACATAATATTCCTTATGCTGCTAATCATAAATGGTATACACATTACATCAAGCAGACAGACAGACAAATGACAGCGCTCAAGGCTGCACCTGCAATGTAAACCAACAGAGGCATGCAGAGCCCCACTGGGGCTAAATACATGCCTTGAATGCAAAACAGATGCAAACTATGTACTAATTCTAATCTAAAAATTTTGAATGTAGATCTGAAGCAATGAATGCAGCTAGCCACTAGTATACTTACGTTCAATTTGTACAGCGGGAGACATGGCAGCGCTTTCAAACAGAAGTTATACCTGAATATTCAATCTGCATGGATGTGCAGAGCTCCAGGAACTGGACTATATTACACACCTAGCACTCACTACAGGCACTACAGGGGGGTGTTAGCTTCAGTAAATAATGTGTGCACAGATTGAACGCAAGTATACTAGTGGCTAGCTGCATTCATTGCTTCAGATCTACATTCAAAATGTTTAGGTTAGAATTAGTACATAATTTGCATCTGTTTTGCATTCAAGGCATGTATTTAGCCCCAGTGGGGCTCTGCATTGCCTCTGTTGGTCTTCATTTCAAGTGCAGCCTTGAGCGCTGTCATTTGTCTGTCACATTAAATATGCATGCCCATATTGAGGCTCATTATTTCTAGAAGAAAAAAAACCTTCAATTTTACCATTTAAAAGTTTAGCAATGGCTCTTTGCCCTATTTTCAAGGCCTGTCCGACCACAGAAATTTCAGGTAGCTAAGGACCAATGTAATCATTTTATTGCACACATTAGCAGAGAGCAAACAAATCCTTCCATCAGTAGGGGGGGAAGTTGGGTACATAGGACACTGTGCTTCAAAGAGTCTAGAGAAATCACAGATGCTATTTTCACACCTTCCCCTGGATAAATAATGAGCAGCTAGGGGAGTGGGGGCATGGCAGCTCCTATAGCTATTAGAAACCAGGGGGAAAAAAGAGGCGTTTGGTTCCCTTTAAGGCCCCCTTGGTATGCACTCGTGTCACCACATCCCAGAGACTACATCCTGTGTTTATAGGATTGTCACCCTCAAACTTTATCCCCCCACCTAGCTGCTCCAGCACATTGGAAAAGATGGATATTTCACATGGGGGGGGGGGGGGGGGGTATTGTGAGATATTAAAAAGTGGTGTTTTAGCACCAGGACACTAGAAAATGTAAAGCCTAGTTTACATAGACAAATAGGGGTACAATTGGCTTGGGGCAAATTCTTTATAAAGATATTCCCTAAAAAGGATTGAGGCTAGATTCACAGTGGGACGTTGCGTTTTGATGCCACGTTAAAGTCGCACCGCAAGCTTACAACGCAACGCGCCCAAAAAGTGGCAACGCAGCGTTACCGTCGCATACAGCAGATACAGTAAAAAATACAGGCAATGAAAAGTATGCTTCCAAGTCATTACTGAGCATGTGCAAACAGTCCAACGCAGCTAATAACGTGTATAACGCACTGCATGCAGTACTTTTACTTAACGTGCAGCGTTAGTCACTAACGTAACGTGTGCACTGTGAATGGGGCATTGATTTTTCATTGCAGTGAGTTATTCTGCGTTAAATGCTGTTTTAACGTGCGACTTTAACGTCCCACTGTGAACTTAGCCTTAAACAATGATGCTGGCCAGCTTCCCTGCTCGCTACACATTTTTTTGGGCAGTTGGACAGAGCAATTGCCATTCACTAAGTGCTTTTGAAGATAAATATATCCCTGAGAATCCCCTATAAAGAGATGGACTAGTCTAAAACCTGTCACTTCTGTCAGATCTCTACTACCTACTGTAAGCGACAGCAACATAGGAGAAAAGTAATTTATGGCTCATTTTACTCTGGAAAAAAATGTACTTCTTATTTGTATATGTTTGCGCATATTTTACATGTTACAGTTTTTCGCTGTAGTGCCCCTTTAAGCAGTACCAGTTGCCTGGCAGCTCTGCTGATGCTGCCTCTAATGCTTTTTAGCCATAGACCCTGAACAAGCATGCAGCAGATCTGACAAGATTAGGTGCATGCTTGATTCTGGGGTAATTCAGACATTACTGCAGCCAAATAGATCAGCAGGGCTGCCAGGCAACTGGTACTGTTTAAAAGGGAATACATATGGCAGCTTCCATATTCCTCTTACTTCAGTTGTCCTTTAATACATCAAATTGCAAAATGGGTTGAAACTTCAATGCAGTATGTATTTTTTTTTTTCTGAAATGGAAATTCCCTCCATTCTTAACAGTGTTAGTCGTGAAGCATGACCCCCTGAGCATGCAGGCGCCTAATCCTTCCACTGAACTATTTCTCAGTTAGTTTGACCTCTGCTTGGAGGACATAGCTGAGGAGGATGTTTGTCATCTGCAGTCAAAGCCATAACTTTCTCGTCTTATCCAGAGATAATGGACTTTCCATCTATCAATAGCCAATCATCAGCTGTGCCTGCTGTGTGTCTTGTAGGCCTCATTCCACTTTAGTTTCCATAAACAAAAAAAAAACCAGCTATGTCAGCCAGACTGCTGTTTTGTTTTCTCTTTTTTTATTATTATTAGAGAAGTTCATTAACAGACTACTATCGCAAAAATAAAGTAGGCAGTTAAAATCTGACAGGTTTTGGCCAGTCCATCTCGTCTTAGGCCCGGTTCACATTAGCGTTCGCTGTCCGGATTCGCCTGATCGGATCCGGACCGTATACTGTACAAACGGAACGTACGTTACGCATAGCAATGCAAAGTCTATGCGGACGTTCACATGCATCCGTTCCGTACAGAACGGAGCCGGATCGGATCCGGACTCCGGACACTTTTCCAACATGCGCTATTCTTTGGGTCCGGATCATCCGGCCCACGCACCCGGACCGGAGCCTGACTGCACCATCCGTGCATAGAAACCAATGGGAAACGGAAAGCACAAAACACACTGGCTATAAAAACCTGACGTTCTACCCTACTTCCTATGCGGTTTCTAGCGGCCATTTTGGATGAGGACACATGGGCCCAGCATTTCTGGAGTGGAGCAGCAGTGACTTTAGTGCTGGAGCTGTTGGCAGTATGTCGGACGTGGAGGTGAGGCCCTAAACAGCGGAGGACCTGATTGCACAGGTGCACCTTCTGCTGACTTCCCACACCCCAACAATTTTAATAGTTTATTTCGCTCTTTTTACCACATGGATCCGGATGGCAGCCGTATTCATGCCTGATGCAAACGGACTGGATCGGAACCGGTCCGGATCCGGTCCGTTTGCATCCCAGAACGCAAGTGTGAACGGGGCCTTAGAGAATTCTCAGGGATTTCTTTGTTTTCAACAGCATTTCCTGAACAGCAGTTTAAAGTGGACCTGAACTCTTGCACAGGACAGAAGGAAAACGTAGAGAAATTCATCCTGAATGTATTTAGAGAGTTTAGCCTGTGTAATTCCCCCTCATGTGTGTCTAATCACAAGTTGTAATTTGATCCTCCCCTGTGTCACATGACTGCCTATGGCAGATAAGCCCATTTGAAAGCACAGGATGTAAACAATATGTCTGTCTCCATGAATCAGGAAGTAGAAACAGTGCGGATTTATTTTAGGATTTGTATCAGCTGTAACAAATACATGTTTTTGTTTAAAGGTTATTATGCTGATGTGTATATTTTAAAGCAGAGAGGAGTTTTGGGTTCAGGTCCGCTTCAACTGCCAAAAATAATAAAACACCAGCCAGCCTCCCTCCTCACTTGCACACTGTTTTGTCAGTTAGGGCTGGGGCACACCAGAGCGGTTCTGGAGAGTTTGTTTTTTTTTAACTTGGAATTTTTATCGATACTTTTCAAATATAAGCATCACATGTAGACAAATATAAACAGTCAGATGCTTTCTTTAGGCTTGTGTATGGAGAGTTTTATTAAACCGCTGGCAGTTTGAAAACCGCCTGGCTAATGAAAGTGAATGGGATGGTGCGCACCAGAGCGGTTCGTTTGTTTCACAAACGCAAACTCCTGTCCTGCAGCATTTTTGAGATTTCTGAGGCGTTTCTGCCTCAATGTTAAAATATAGGAAAGTGGAAAACCGCTGTGGAAAACGCCAGATCAGAGCGGTTTTTCAGGCGTTTTTGTTACAGAAGCTGTTCAGTAACCGCTTTACTGTAACAAAATATGACATCTGCTACACAAAAACGCTCCAAAAACGCTAGGCATGTGTAGAAAATCTTCCTAGAATCGCTCTGAAAATCTGCTTCAAAAACCTCCAGCGTTTTGTGGATCTGCTAGAGGTTTTTGATTGTGCACTGGCCCTTTCGACTTTGCAACTGCTGTTTAGGAAATGCTGTTGAAAACAAAGAAAACCCTGAGAATCCCCCATGAGGAGATGGATTGGCCCAAAACCTGTCGGTATCTGTCAGAATTTAACTGCCTACTTTTTTTTCAGGATAGTGGTCCTTTTAAAAAAAGGCTGTCTTGTGTATTTGTGAACAATTATTGTTAAATGCCTTTTATGGTACATGTATTAAAAAAAACATACCAACCAATGAAATAAAAAAAAAAACAACCCAAAAGAAACCATGTAACACATCTATAACAAGGAAGCCCATTAGGGAGCTATGCTATGTTGTTCTTGGGGCCTGATTGAGTTGCTTGTATTAAAACACTTGCTGCAAGGCAGCAACAATTGCCCTACATAACACTCAGTATAATGGATTAATTTAATTGCCAAATTAACGCTTGCAATGGCCAGGCAATTTCTATCTTTCCTGGCACATTAAAATATTCATCATAAGCATTTGGATGCTGCTGTGCATTGCTAGGTAATTTCTTTTGCTGTTGTTGAACTTTTCCCCCCCCCCCCCCCATTTTGAACTGGGTCTTCCACTAGATAAGCAGTTCAGAGACTGTATGCTGTAGTGGCTGCACTGCAGACTCCATTATGCCACCAACTAGCCTCTGAAACAGTCGCACTGCAAAAGCTGAGCCTGCGTACCTGCAAACCAGCGTACAATATAAAGGAGATACCCAGATCACTCACTCCAATCTAACAAGAGTATATATATCCAAATACACTTAAAGGATACCCGAAGTGACATGTGACATTATGAGATAGACATGGGTGTGTACAGTGCCTACCACACAAAACACTTTGCTGTGTTCATTTTTTCTTTCTCTGCCTGAAAGAGTTAAATATCAGGTATGTAAGTGGCTGACTCAGTCCTGACTCAGACAGGAAGTGACTACAGTGTGACCCTCACTGATAAGAAATTCTCCTTTTTATCTCTTTCCTGCTCTCAGAAGCCATTTTCTGCTAGGAAAGTGTTTTATAGTTGGAATTTCTTATCATCACACTGTAGTCACTTCCTGTCTGAGTCAAGACTGAGTCAGCCAGCACTTACGTACCTGATATTAAACTCTTTCAGGCAGAGAAAGAAAAAAAGGAACACAGCCTAGTTATTTGTGTGCTAGGCACTGTACATACCCATGTCTATCTCACAATGTCACATGTCAGTTTCGGTATCCTTTAAAGAGGCACTGTAGTGACATATAGAAGAATACAGTCATTTATTCAGCATACCCACTTTTAAGGTAATTGTCCATCTTTTCAGAATCGGAAACACTTCCTATATCGATATATTGCAATATATTGGTATGTAGCCCCACCCTCCCAGTGATGTGTAGCCTAGGCTATATTGCTATAAGTATTTCTTCTCCCAGTGCTCTCTAGGAGACCAGGCATATTTCTTACTGGCTTCAGAACTCTCCGTAAACATTCAGGAGTGATGTACCTGACAGGACTAAAGATTATCACCATCTGTGATAAATTTCAGATCGAGATATTAATTGAGAAAAGGAAAGTTTTTTTCAATGGGCAAAATAATCTAGAAATAAATATTGTTACAAAATTATGCAATTTAATTCATTGTTATTTTCACTACAGTTCCTCTTCAACATCTGGAAATAATTTGCATACATCTTGCAATTATAAGATGACATTTGTTCTATAGACAGGTACACTTTATACTTACGAGTAAAAGTCAAGAGTGTCTGTAATTTATTGCGACCTAATCTGTGGAAGCCGGAATTCTGGTTGGGTTGTATTGGATCAGATACTTATTTCCAACACTGACCTAAAGATCAATTTGTAGCTTTTAGATGGGTTAGGTGTAGTTTGTATGTTAGTTTGATTTTAATGAAATGCTTACTATCTCTGTAGATATGAACAATTCACAGTGTTACTAAAGAGTCTGCCACATAAGAACCAGGGCTGTGGAGTCTGGATCGGAGTCAGAGCAATTTTGGGTACTTGGAGTCGGTGGTTTTAATAAACTGCGGAGTTGGAGTAGGATGATTTTTGAACCAAATCCATAGCCTTTGTAAAAATTAGACTAAGGAGTTGGAGCAATTTTGGGTACCTGGGGTCGGAGTTGGTGGTTTCATAAACTGAGGAGTCGGAGTCAGTTGATTTGTGTACCGACTCTACAGCCCTGAAACCTTTTGCCAAGCACTAAATTGGATTCCTGACATTGAAATTCCTACACAATTTGTGCCCTGGATACATGATTCCTTGCTGAAGCTGCACCACACCTCTCACAACCTCAGATCAGCAGGATCCATAAACTTGGTCACTACCAGAGTGCACCTCAAAACCTTTGGAGCCAGAGCTTTCTGTTATGCTGCCCCTACCATTTGGAACTCCGTACCACACTCAGTAAAGACAGCCCCATCCCTGAAGTTATTCAAATCCAGACTGAAAACCCACCTGTTTAACCTGGCATTCACGGACTAGTAGAAATTTCCGTCAGTACCACAATTTACCATTCAACCAATTACTGGAGTTAACAGTGCTTAATTGCTTATATGCTTTGAGTCCAACAAGAGATACGCTGTTAATAAATGCTTGCTGTTGCTGTCGTTGACTTAGCCAAGCAAGTAAGCGAGTAACTAGGGCACCTGCTCTCTGCTGATAACGGCTCATTTTTTTAATTCATTTTGCTAGCAAAATTAAAAAAGTTAAACATGGAAATTACAAGAAAATTTAACTTCAAAAAATACAGCAGGACAGGGTTTTTGTTTGGAGAAAAATCAAATTGCGTAGCGGCAGCGGCAGTGGAACAGCACGTGAACATGTCTGTTATTCCAGCGGTAGCATGATTGGCCAAATACATGCCTTCTGAAAATCATATCGGAATGTGTGCATTGATAACAGGCCCTTAGGGCCCATTCACACCTGTAAAACGCAAAACGCTAGCATTTTGCTCAGGCGATTTTTTTTTTTGCGTTGAACGCGAAAAAATTGCCTTTCACACTTGCCGATTTTTTAGCGATCGCATTTAGCGCTTCTATAGCACTGAAAAGCAATCGCCGGGAAATCGCCTGAAAATGGTGCAGGCTACAAATTTGCGTTTGGCGATTTGCGTTAATCGCTGGCGATTGACGCAAATCGCCCAAGTACGGGCCCATGGGATATTATTGCACTAACGCTTTAAAAAGTGCTAGCGCTTGAGCGTTTTGCTGAAATTGCCCACAAAACGCTCTAGTGTGAATGAGCCCTCACAGACAAATCCTCTTTTTCTTCAACCATCCCACAAAAGCTCAGTTCTTTAGACTGACTTACCACAATGGATCCATCTGAAAATGGAGCCTGAGAATAATGGCGCATGGTGTTGCCGCTAATCCGTTTGTTGCTTATTGCTATTTAACGTTAAAGCCTTATTGTTATTTAGCGTTAACACATATAACCCTCTCTGTACCTATCCCTAACCCCCTAGACCCCCCGGTTGGTGCTAACCCTAAGACCCCCCTGGTGGTGCCTAACCCTAAGACCCCCCTGGTGGTGCCTAACACTAAGACCCCCCTGGTGGTGCCTAACACTAAGACCCCCCTGGTGGTGCCTAACCCTAACCACCCCCCTGGTGGTGCCTAACCCTAACCACCCCCCTGGTGGTGCCTAACCACCCCCTGGTGGTGCCTAACCCCAACCACCCCCCTGGTGGTGCCTAACCCCAACCACCCCCCTAGTGGTGCCTAACCCTAAGACCCCCCCTGGTGGTGCCTAACCCTAAGACGCCCCTGGTGGTGCCTAACCCTAACCGCCCCCTGGTGGTGCCTAACTCTAACCACCCCCCTGGTGGTGCCTAACCCTAAATCTCCCCTGGTGGTGCCTAACCCTAACCTTGACCGTGTTACATTAAATCCATTCACTGTTTTGCAGTTAATTAACTTCTGCAGTTTGGCTTATGTAGGGCGCTATTGATAAATAACGTTACTGTTCACAATAACGTCTGCTGTTTGGCATATGAACGGCGCTATTGATAAATAACGTTACTGTGTGCCATTTTTCTTCTTTTTTCTCTGTGCGCCATTATGCAGTACTAACGGTAAATAGCGATAAGCGTATCTTTTTAATGCGGCGCTAATCTTATGCATAGGCGCTGTGTGCCATTATTCACTGATCCGTACCACACTACCCTCTAACCAGGATGGCTTTAGGTGAAATGAGGCCATGGACAAAAATGAATGTGGGACACCAAACATGATCCTTTTAGACAGTATTGGGTGGCTTTTCCCATATAGCAGTATTAGGTGGCCTTTGGCCCTTCAACCCCCCCCCCCCTTCCCCACCGACAAATAGTGGTATTACTGTGTTTCCCCAAAAATAAGACACTGTCTTATATTGATTTTTGCTCCAAAGGATGTGCTAGGGCTTATTTTCAGGGGATGTCTTATTTTTGGGGAAACACTGGTAGTTTTCCTATACAAAATGTAAATACTACATGCCTTGCTGAAACACAAGCAGCATGCACAGAGCTTGTGGTTTGCAGATATTGGCTCTCACTTACAAGAAACTGATTCTGCTGATCATGTGGGTAGGAGTCTATTTCTTGTGGCAGAGAACTCTGTCAGACTCCCCAGAGCTATGATAGGATAAGCTGTGTGTCCTGGGAAAAGGTGAAGAGGGGAAGTGCTGCTGATGCTTATCAAGAGGGCTGGCTCCAACAAAAACACAAATTGCCTGACACATATACAGGACTGTAGAACTCACATATTGCTGCTCTCCTGTATCCAGGCTTTGTATTGAGCCTGACTTGCTGGTGTCATGCGGGCTGCTGCTAGGGCTTACATTCAGGGGATGTCTTATATTTCAAGCATGCTAGGAATTTCTGCTAGGGCTTATTCTCAGGGGGATGTCTTACTTTAGGGGAAACACGGTAGGTGACCTTTACCACCACCTCCAATAATACAGCGTAAGCAGAGGAGAATGTGATGTCTCACCTGTCCTGTGCTACACCTCCTTTCTTCCTCAGCGGGCTCCAGCTCTCCAATATCTCCTCATAGCTGCCTCTTCTCTGTTCCTTGCAGGCATGTATGTACTGATGTAAGCTGTTAGGGGGGAGTCATAGGGGGCAGAGATGTCTCTGTGGGGAGCCATGGAGACCTGAGGATGCTCTGAGAAAGGAGCAGCATGCTGGCTGGACATGTGCAATATTGTGCTCTGCTGTGCTTACTCTGCATTTACCTCCACCCTCTTATGCACCCCCATAACAATGCCACATGGGGGGCCCTATGGGCTCTGCAGCTCTGGAAAATTGCCCAGGTTTACTAGTATTGCTGATGTTTTAAACCACACATGAATTATGTAAGTATGTTGTACTTGTGTTTCAGGATGTGCTTATTGTACTGAACTACGTCTGTATTTATGCTCCTCATCATTGTTCTGTACTCTGTACAGCCCTATGGAAGGTGTTGGCACTATGTAAATGGATCATAATAATAGTCTTCCTTTGTAAATATGCACTAGAAGGATTGTAGAATCGTGTTACACACCTCTCTTTATTAAAGGAACATTCCAGCAAAAAAAGTAAGTCGTTAAAATCTGACAGTACTTGTACTAGTACATCCCCTCATGGGGGATTCTCAGGGTTTTTCTTTGTTTTCAAAAGCAGCTCCTGAATGGCAGTTGCTCAGTCTATCTGCCAAAATACTGTACAAATGATTAGCGAGGCTGGCTGGTATTTAACTATTTTAGCAGTTAAAACAAAAACAAACAAACAAAAAAAACACTGAGAGTCCCTCATGAGGAGATGGACAACTCCAAAACCTATCAGATCTGTCAGGTTTTAACTGCTTACTTGTTTTGCTGGAGAGGTCCTTTAAAGCAGAAGGATCAGCCATACTATGCCAGGGGGAAAACACATATATAAGTAGATAAATACTTGATCTACTTACATAACGCATGTATTGTACTGTCCATGTTTTGATTTCAGTGAATTGTATATAGTAAATGAAGAGAATTCTGTTCCTAGGGGGAACCATGTCTTTTGCCCACAGTTTGAGGCTAAATCCTGATGTCATTTCTGCACTTTACTTTTTTTTTCTTTTCTCCTCCAATCGCTGAGTCACCTCAGCCTTGCTTGTAAACGCAAGTGAGCAGGGGATCGTGTTTCAGATAAGCAGCTAGGCAGAGAAATAAATGGAAGAGGAATATAAATGGAAGAGAAATATATCATAGATACAAAGAACCTCCAGCATGCAATTTTTTTGGCACTGACGACTAAAGAGCCAGTGCTCCTTAAGTATGTGATAACTCCAAATCATAACAGCAAAAAAAAAAAGTTTTGAATGCAGGATTAGCATCTTCATCACTTAATACACTCAGACCAGTTGCTGTTGAAATTGTATTTTATGGTGACAATCCCGCTTTAAATAATGCTATGAGCTTGTTTGTGTTTTCCTGGCAGGGTCTCTAGGCAGGTTGGACTGTAAAATGTTTGGGACAAGTGATGTAGAGCTGGGATCAGAGGCTGCCCTTTTCACTAATTCAGCCCTCTGATCTGGGAATGTCATGTACCTTCACTCATTATGTCAATAAATCTGGTTGCTTCATCTCCAGAGAATGGAATTGTGCCCCCTTCTTATGACCTCCCAGGAATTCCCATTTGCTTTGTCGGGAGGCCCAGGAGAATGTCTTCTGACTTGCCCCACCCCTAGGTCCCTGGCAGGAAGGTACACTGCTGCCTTCCTTCACTGCTGCCTTGTCACATGGCATGAAGGACACAGTCATTTACATCCTAGGTATCCAGAGTCATAGAGAAAGCATCTGCCTGCTACCAAAAGACAGATTTGTGTGTTGAGTGGCATGTAATGGAGAAGACATCACATAACTGCTCTGTGACTAGTAACATAGCTCCCAACTGGCCCTCTTTTGGAGGGACAGTCCCTCTTTGGGAGCCCTGTCCCTCCTTCATCCTCATTTGTCCCTCTTTCAGGACTTTGTCCTTCTTTCTATGTAAATATATGTATTTCTCTGCTAAAAAAAAATGTGTTTGACTCTAAATCTTATTCCCATCCTTTAACCTATTTTGGTTCCTGGACGTAGTTTCTACGTCCAGGAACCATGCGCGCTACCGCGCGCCCCCGCGGCCGATCGTGCGCGTGCACGCGCACTCCCGGCCGCGGATTCGGTAGCCAAGGAATCAATGTATCGGGCTACGGAGCCCGATCATTGATTCCTCTCCCCCGCTGAAAAAGCGACAGCTTCTCTCGGAAGCTGAGCTTTTTCTGGCCGTCTTCTTCCTGATGCGTCACTCTAAGCGCGTGCTACGCTTAGAGTGACGTCATGTAAACAAACTCATGGCCGCCATCTTGTGGCCAAAAAGTAATACTACACCTGAAAAAAACAAAACAGAATTAACACACAATTACATTATAAATCTATTCTTTACCTCCCACCCTCCCAAAAGTACCCTAATAAAATTTTTAGTATAAAAAAAAAACCATTACAATAAAAAAAAAAAAACCATGTAAATATTTACCTAAGGGTCTAAACTTTTTAAATATCAATGTAAAGATGAAATATTTCTATATTTTTTTTATTTTAAACTTGTAAATAGTGATAGATGCAAAATGGAAAAAAATGCACCTTTATTTCCAAATAAAATATTGTCGCCATACATTGTGATAGGGACATAATTTTAACGGTGTAATAACCGGGACATATGGGCATATACAATACGTGAGTTTTAATTATGGAGGCATGTATTATTTTAAAACTATAATGGCTGAAAACTGAGAAATAATGAATTTTTCCATTTTTTTCTTATTCTTCCTGTTAAAATGCATTTACAGTAAAGTGGCTCTTAGCAAAATGTACCCCCCAAAGAAAGCCTAATTGGTGGCGGAAAAAAGAAGATATAGATCAGTGCATTGTGATAAGTAGTGATAAAGTTATAGGCTAATGAATGGGAGGTGAACATTTCTCACGTGAAAACGACGGAACCTGAATGGGTTAAATTGAGATATTACTAATTTTAAAATGTTAATATGAAGGAAAATGAACCAGGATAGAAAGGACCAGTGTGGTTTGAATTATAAAACAACATATTTTTCTTATGTTTTCTTATGAAATCTTTATTTTATGCATAACTAGGAGTGTGATGGGGGCGTGATTAGGGGTGGCATGGATGTGGCTTAAAGAGAATCTGTATTGTTAAAATCGCACAAAAGTAAACATACCAGTGCGTTAGGGGACATCTCCTATTACCCTCTGTCACAATTTCGCCGCTCCCCGCCGCATTAAAAGTGGTTAAAAACAGTTTTAAAAAGTTTGTTTATAAACAAACAAAATGGCCACCAAAACAGGAAGTAGGTTGATGTACAGTATGTCCACACATAGAAAAATACATCCATACACAAGCAGGCTGTATACAGCCTTCCTTTTGAATCTCAAGAGATCATTTGTGTGTTTCTTTCCCCCATGCACTGAAGTTTCAGGCTGCTCGTTTCTTCCTGCAAACAGCTTTGTCCTTGTCTGTAATTCCTCACTATGTGAAAGCCCAGCCAGCTCAGAGGACGATTTATCCAGCTTGTAAAACATAAGAGAGAAGATAGTAGCTGCCCTAAACTAAATAATACACAGGCAGTGTGCAGAGAGGGGCCTGGAGGGGGGAGATGCATCACAGAACCACAACACTGAAGAACTTGGCAGCCTTCCAGACACAGGCCTGACAAGTCTGACAAGAGAGGGATAAGTTGATTTATTACAGAGACTGTGATAGTACAAAGTGCTGCAGTAAGCCAGAACACATTATAATAGCTTTTGGAACTTGTAGGATGATAAAAAACAGGATGAATTTTTTGTTACGGAGTCTCTTTAAGTGTCCCTCTTTCTCATCTCAAAAAGTTGGAAGGTATGCTAGTAATATCCAACACCAGTTATGGAGATGACCTTCCAGGGTTGTTTAGGGTTTGGCTTATACATTGTTGAAAATTGAAAGGACTTGGGCCAGGTTCACAGTGACGATTACGTTGAATTCCCTGTGACAGTAGGAACACAACTCAACAAATCAGGAGAGCAGCGCTGCACATTGCCTGCACGTTGCGTGGCATACAGTGAAGCATACAGTCAATAAAAAGTATACTTCATTGTAAATGTTATGCATTCATACATTTGTAAAATTGAAATGACTTGGACCAAGTTCACCGTGACCTTTGTGTTGTGTTCCATATGAGAATTGGTAGTCATCTATGTGCAAACAAATCCCTCCCACCCCTCTCATTATTTATTTTTGTATATATTATTATTTTTTATTATTTAGTATTTATATAGCGCCAACATATTACGCAGCGCTGTACAGTGTATATATATATATATATATATATATATATATATTGTCACTAACTGTCCCTCAAAGGAGCTCACAATCTAATCCCTACCATTGCCATATGTCTATATTATGTAGTGTAAGTACTGTAGTCTAGGGCCAATTTTTAGGAGGAGCCAATTAACTTATCTGTATGTTTTTGGAATGTGGGAGGAAACCGGAGTGCCTGGAGGAAACCCACGCAGACACGGAGAGAACATACAAACACTTTGCAGATAGCGCCCTGGCTGGGATTCGAACCGGGGACCCAGCGCTGCAAGGCGAGAGAGCTAACCACTACGCCACCGTGCTGCCAATATATGATGACATGGTAGTGTTTAGGGCCGGAAGGAAATCCTGTTTTAGCGCTTGGATGTACAGGCAGCAGTGCCAAGCAGGGCAAACAGCTCAGCACCTCTGCAGGCCGAGGTAATGTACTGAGCACATGCCAGTGCAGTCTCATTCAATACACATTAATGAGGATGTCAAACTCCAATGCATCAAAATGTGATCAGTTTTTTTTTTTAAGAGGAATTGTAACAAAGGATTGAACGTCATCACAATCAGTAGTTGATACCCCCTTTCCCATGAGAAATCTATCTCATCATCATGAGGGTTTGTGTGGCTGATATTGGGGTGAAATCCCTCCCACAGTTGTGTTGTCATGACCAGTGTCCTGACAGCTTTCTGTCTGTGAACCAGCAACGAGTATCTCCCTCTGTGCATATGCATATCTATAAGAAAAAAACAACCTTTAGGCTGGTTTCACAGTGGGACGTTACAGGCGCACGTTAGTGCAGCCTGTAAGTAACGCAGCCCACCGCACAGTAATGAAAAATCAATGGGCTGTTCACAGGCGTACGTTAAAAAAGGGCGCCGGGGAAAAAAGGGTGCAGGGTTTTAAACGATAAGCATGAATAACGTTTAAAAAAAATTGTGCTATATTTCGTTTAAAAATAATGTTTTATAAAGTTATAAATCATTAAATAATGTGCATGAAATGGGGAATAAAAGATTAATAAGAATGTTACTAAAACTATATTTAACCCTACTCTCACACAGAACCCTCCCTGTACCTACCCCTAACCCCTAGACCCCCCTGGTGGTGCCTAACCCTAAGACCCACCTGGTGGTGCCTAACCCTAAGACCCCCCTGGTGGTGCCTAACCCTAAAACTCCCCTGGTGGTGCCTAATTTTAAAACCCCCCTGGTGATGCCTAACCCGAAGACCCCCCTGGTGGTGCCTAACCCTAAAACTCCCCTGGTGGTGCCTAAACCTAAGACCCCCGTGGTGGTGCCTAAAACTAAGACCCTCCTGGTGATGCCTAAACCTAAGACCCCCCTGTGATAAGCATTAATAAAGTTTGAAAAAAATATTGTGCTGTTTTTCGTTTAAAAATATTTATAAAAACATATTGTACTGTTTTTCGTTTAAAAATAATGTTTAAAAAATCATAAATCATTAAATAATGTGTAATCATGAGAAGCAGTTATAAAACATTAAAAGTCTCCGGGCGCCGCTTGTAAAACGTTATTTTTCTCCGGCGCCCTTTTTTCCTGTTGGGCGCCCATTAAACGATATTTCTTATAGGAGTGAATGGCGGCGCCCTTTTTGTCCACCTGCCTCATGCGCCCAAATTTCCTGCTTCCTGTTCACAGTGCCCACGTTACGTTACAGTGTAACGCTTCACGTTATTTTAAAGTGTTGCATGCTGTGCCTGAGGAAGTGGGTATGCACTCACGAAACGCATTGCCAGTGCAATAAAATTCTACTAATATATGAATTTGTCTTCATTGAGGCAAGCCACCTCACTTTTTTCATTTTATTTGTTTTTAACGTATTTTATCTTCTCTGGGCGCCTCGTTCCCCTTTATCCTGTGCCTTCACCCTCCTTTTGGAGGGGGATCATCCCTCTTTGACCAATTTAGGTAATTTGAGGTTTGCTTTTTATCAAAAGTGCGAACATCACCAGCTCCGCCTGGTCACCCGAGTGGAGGCGGAGTTATACATCTCCACCTGCTTCTAGTGGTCGGTTGCCCTTCTGCAACCCACCTTTGTTAGTATAATCCACCCGCATATTTTATATACTTCTGGTACTGTGATATACTGCACCATCTGGGCTACTTTTTGTCCTTTTAATCACAGATGGCAACATCTTTACTGCTGGCCGGTGCATCACTATAGAATATTTTGTTTATTATCTGTTTTGAAGCCAAAAATAATACCTGGTTTCCCAGAATGCTCCGGGAGGGGAATTCCACATAGCTAAACAGCCTAGGCGGTGACATCTCTGGGAGGGTGGGGCTACATGCTCATTTAGAGCAATATATAGATATAAGAAGTGTTTCTGATGCTAAAAGCAGCATAACTAATGTGTGCCCCCCTCCCCCCCAAAAAAAATGATTGTCCCCCCAAAAAATAATTATTTAAATTAAATTTTAATCATAATATAATTGTGAGAAAACGCGGGAAAGCCGCCGCGGGTGCTCAGAGCAAGGCGGCTGATTCCGCGTCCAATGCGGCGGATTCCGCATCTGACGTGGCGGTTTGCACGCATAGGCCTACATCTGTCAGCATGGCTGAACGCGGAGAAGCCGCCGCATGCTCGGATAGCGGTGCGGCTGGTTCCGCGCCCTGCACAGCGGATACATTGCAACACATGTCTGGTGTGGCTGGGACTGATAGTCCACACAGATTCAGAAGGACGCGCACGCGCGTGGAGAGACAGAACTTTTATGACAGCCAGAAGGGTGTCAGCTGACCAAGCCGGTCAGCTGGTAATTCAACCATTTCTGATTGGTCCAGCGCTTAGGGGAGGCGCTGGAGGGCACTATAGTATATATACTGGGTGCTGGTCACTTGCGATCACTACGTGGAAGCACTCAGACCATATTGTCAGAATCTGTGTTATCTCTGTTATACTTCAGACTAGTTCCAGGGTGTTGATGATTACGGAGCTCACACCCAAGACTAGGAATACTGTGTATTTTCTGTGTTATACTTCAGACTAGTTCCAGGGTGTTGATGACTACGGAGCTCACACCCAAGATTAGGAATTAGCTTTACCATCTTGTTATACTTCAGACTAGTTCCAGGGTGTTGATGATTACGGAGCTCACACCCAAGACTAGGAATACTGTGTATTTTCTGTGTTATACTTCAGACTAGTTCCAGGGTGTTGATGACTACGGAGCTCACACCCAAGATTAGGAATTAGCTTTACCATCCTGTTATACTTCAGACTAGTTCCGGGGTGTTGATGAACTTGGAGCTCACACCTATAGACTAGACATTGTTGATTATTTGTTATGACCTTCTGCTTTCCTGACCTCTCTTCTGATCTCTGATTTGGTACCACGCTATATCTGATACTCCGTTGCCAAACCTTGCTTGCCTCAGGACTCTGATTCAGTCTCTTCCCTCTGTAACTCATCTGTCTGTCTGTTGCCGACCTGGCTTGTCCGACCTCGAGAACTATCTCCTCTGTTTAGAGATAGTTCACAGATCTGTCAGTGACACTCCACCATTGGTGTCACTCACACTCTGATCCTTACCACTCTCAGCCTGACTCCTCCCCTTGGGGAGCCTCAGGCCATTGGAAGGAGCTTGTTCTTGGGCAGTATCTCTTACTGCCTTGCACCCTCGATATGGGTGCTCTCCTCAAAGTATTACTGTTGCACCAAACACTCATCTTACTCAGGTGTCCAGAGGTTAGAGATATATCTGATTATCGGTGATACTGCAGATCATCAATAATCGGGTATATATCTGTATTCTCGGTGATACTGCAGATCACCGATGATCAGATCCTCTCTGTGTTACACCGATCGTTACAGAACGGCAGACCAAACACAAATGGACGCACTCAGCCGTCTGGGCACACTTACCACTTCGGTGGATAACATCAACCAAGTGCTGGGTAGTCACCGGGCGTTAATTGATTGACGCTTTGTCCGGGTCTATACAAACCCTCCAGACGGCTGTGGATGAAGTGCGATCTCCTTCTAGCAATGACATACGTATGCCTGTACCTGAAAGGTTTTCTGGTCACAGATCTGACTTCCGAAATTTTAGGAGTAGAGTGTTATCATACTTTGAGTTAAGACCTAATTCTTCAGGAACTATGACTCAAAGGGTTACGTTTATTAAAACTTTGTTATCAGGTGATTCTCAGACCTGGGCGTACAGTCTGCCCGACGAACACCCGGCCCTAACCTCTGTCGAGGAATTTTTTAAAGCTATGGCGATAATTTACGATGACCCAGACATCGCCTCGACTTCTGAACGGAAGCTCAAAATGTTGCATCAAGGCAAGAGTCAGGTTGAAGATTATGCCGCTGAATTTAGGAGGTGGTCAGTTTCAGCTAGGTGGGACACATTTGCCCTTTTAGATTGTTTTTTATCAGGGTTGTCAGATGAGGTCTCCGATCTTAGGCCTCTTGCACACTGCAAGCAATTCAGATTCAGATTCCGCTTTTTAATCGGTTTTTGCTTCCGATTCAGATTCAGATTTGCAGTTTGCTCCCTGCACACTGCAAATCTGAATCTGAATCGGAGGTAAAAACTGATTAAAAAGCGGAATCTGAATCGGAATCGTGTGCAGTGTGCAAGAGGCCTTATGTTGAGTCAGCCTGAACCAAAGTCCATCAATGAGGCCATTTCATCAGTCATCAGAATAGATCGCCGGCTACGCTATCAGAGACAGACCCGGGGTAGAAACCATGTGAGAATGGTGTCCCACGCTGCGCCCCTGTGGCTCCACCTCCTCCCGCTTCACCTCCATCTGAGCCAATGCAGATTGGTCGGTCTAAGTTGTCTCAAGTGGAGCGGAGACGCAGGATATCAGAGCAACTTTGTCTTTATTGTGCAGAGGGGGGTCATAGAGTACAGAATTGCCCTAAGAAATCGGGAAACGCTACTGCCTAGGAGTAGTTGGGGGTAATACCCTAGGCGTGCAATTTTTACCCCTAGATGATAAACGGTTGCTTCTTCCTTGTACTATTTTATGGGAAGATAAAAGTCACTGAGGCCTTCATTGACTCAGGCTCAGCAGCTAATTTTATGGATTACGAATTTGCAAAAAGATTGGGTATTCCGCTCACCCCGGTAAAACCACCTATTCAGGTTACGGCAGTGGATGATTCCCCTCCGCAGGGTAACAGCCCTCTGTCGCACACTCCAGAGGTGGGAGTCACTATAGGGTGCTGCATAGGGAGAATTTGCATTTTTTTGTTTTACACATGACTACCTCCACGATCATTATTGGCATGCCCTAGTTACAACGTCACTCCCCTCTGATTGATTGGGCCTTTGGTCAACTAACGAGCTGGTCGTCCCATTGCTTTCATCATTGTTTAGGGAAGGTAACCTTGGGCCAGACCAAGATTCACGTGGAGGGAGTACCAGATCAGTATACTGAATTTTCAGACGTGTTTTGTCCTAAATCAGCCGATAAACTTCCTCCACATCGCCCTTTCGATTGTCCTATTGATCTCCGGTCTGGTTGTATGCCCCCTAGAGGTCATCTCTACAATTTGTCTGGGCCGGAAAAGTTGGCCATGCAGGAGTACGTGAAAATTTAGTTCAAGGGTTCATTCGCCCTTCCCGGTCACCTGCTGGTGCAGGTTTCTTTTTTGTAAAGAAAAAAGACGGAGGCCTACGACCATGGATTGATTATCGGGGTCTGAATAAAATCACAGTAAAAAATCACTATCCTTTGCCTTTGATAGATGATTTATTTACTCAGATCACCAATGCTAAGATTTTCTCAAAATTGGATGTGCGGGGTGCATACAACCTGGTGCGGATCAGAGAGGGCGATGAGTGGAAGACGGCCTTTAACACACCTGATGGGCATTACGAGTATCTGGTGATGCCCTTCGGGTTGTGTAACGCTCCGGTTGTCTTTCAGGAACTCATTAATGAGGTGTTCAGGGAGGTTTTGGGTAAATTAGTCCTGGTATATCTGGATGATATACTTATCTTCTCAGATGACCTCTCAGAGCACAGGGCTCATGTCAGATTTGTGCTGCACAAGCTAAAACAGAACATGCTTTATGCTAAATTGGAGAAATGCATTTTTGAGGTAACATCTGTCGCCTTTTTGGGGTACATAATTTCTACCTCGGGCCTTTCTATGGACCCTGCCAAAGTCTCTGCTGTCCTGGAGTGGCCTCAGCCAGTAGGACTGAAGGCTCTCCAGAGGTTCTTAGGGTTCGAAAATTACTATAGAAGGTTCATAAAGGGGTACTCCACAGTCATTGCACCCCTCACTAGTCTCACAAAGAAATAGGCAGATACCAACCACTGGTCCCCTGGAGCTTTGACTGCTTTCTCCACTCTGAAAGAACTGTTTTGTTCTGCACCCATTTTGAGACATATCAACACATCCTATCCCTTTATCGTGGAGGTGGATGCCTCAGAGGTCGGGGTGGGGGCTGTGCTGTCTCAGCGTTCTGGGTTGCAGGGAAGATTACACCCGTGTGCCTATTTTTCTCGTAGGTTTTCACCAGCAGAGAGAAACTACGATATAGGCAACAGGGAGCTCCTAGCCATTAAATTGGCCTTTGAAGAATGGCGTCATTGGCTTGAGGGAGCAGAACATACGATTACAGTTTACACACAAAAATTTAGAATACATTGAGGGGGCTAAGAGATTGAGTCCCCGTCAGGCTCGATGGTCACTGTTTTTCTCGAGATTCAGATTTGTAATTACGTATACTCCGGGTAGTAAAAACATTAAAGCGGATGCTTTATCCAGATGCTTTGAGCCAGAGACAGCACAGCCCTCAGACCCAGAGACTATTATCCCACAGAAAGTGGTATTGGCAGCCACAGAGACCTGGAAGAACTGGAAGGAGACTTTGGGTCCCTTCCAGCAGGATGTTCCTGAGGGAAAGCCTGAAGGGGTCATGTTTGTACCATTGCCGTTTCGTCTCCAGATATTGCAGATGTTCCACTCCCACAAAAATGCTGGACATCCTGGGGCCGCCAGAACACAGGACCTTGTTGCTAGGTGTGCTTGGTGGCCTTCATTAGCAACTGATTGCAGAGAGTATGTGAGAGAATGTGCAGTACGTGCAAAAAGCAAACCCTCCCGTCTGGCACCTGTGGGAACATTGCAGCCTTTGCCCACCCCGAGTGAACCATGGACCCACTTGTCCATGGATTTTGTGGGTGAGCTCCCGAGGTCTGAAGGCATGTCGGTCATTTGGGTGGTAGTCGACAGATTCAGTAAAATGGCCCATTTCGTGCCCCTGAAAGGACTCCCCTCGGCCCAGGAGTTGGCCGATCTTTTCATCATGCACATTTTCCGGCTACATGGCATCCCGGAAAATATAGTGTCAGATCGGGGAGTCCAATTTGTTTCTAAATTTTGGAGGGCGTTTTGTCATCAATTGGGCATGGAACTGTCGTTTTCGTCGGGCTACCACCCACAGACCAATGGTCAGACCGAGAGAATTAACCAGTCACTAGAACAGTTTCTTAGGTGTTATGTCTCGGATGCGCAAAATGATTGGGTCAGGTTCTTGCCGTTTGCGGAATTTGCGCACAATAATTTAAAAAGCTCTTCTTCTGGATTCTCTCCATTTGAGGTGGTAACTGGAAAGTTGCCTAAGTTTTCCCCACTGCCAGTAGCTTCCACTCCGTTTCCAGCTTTGGAGGCTTGGCAAGAGTCATTTAAGAACATTTGGGGAATCGTAAAAGGGAATCTAGAGAAGGCCTTTCAGAGTCAGAAGGGTCAAGCTGACAAGAAACGTTCCATAGATTGGAATTTGACCTTAAAACAGCCTTCGCCCAAGCTAGGACCCAGATTTGTGGGCCCTTTCTCAGTAACCAGGAAGATCAACAATGTTACTTATGCCATTGATCTTCCTGCCAGCATGCGTGGTGTAAGGTCGTTCCATGTATCCCTGCTTAAGCCAGCAGTGCATGTGGGTTCCACTCCTCCTCCTCCTGTGATGGTGGATGACCAACCTGAGTATGAAGTGGAAAAGATTTTAGACTCACGGATTGTACAGAACTCAGTACAGTACTTAGTTCACTGGAAGGGTTATGGCATTGAGGAGAGAACACGGGTACCTTATTGTCGCATGCATGCGGATAAGTTAAAGAAGGAATTTCACGCCCTACATCCTGAGAAGCCGGGTAGGAGCTGTCCGGAGCCCACTCCTCGGGGGGGGGGGTACTGTGAGAAAACGCGGAAAAGCCGCCGCGGGTGCTCAGAGCAAGGCGGCTGATTCCGCGTCCAATGCGGCGTATTCCGCATCTGACGCGGCGGTTTGCACGCATAGGCCTACATCTGTCAGCATGGCTGAACGCGGAGAGGCCGCCGCATGCTCGGATAGCGGTGCGGCTGGTTCAGCGCCCTGCACAGCGGATACATTGCAACACATGTCTGGTGTGGCTGGGACTGATAGTCCACACAGATTCAGAAGGACTCGCACGCGCGTGGAGAGGCAGAGCTTTTATGACAGCCAGAAGGGTGTCAGCTGACCGAGCAGGTCAGCTGACAATTCAACCATTTCTGATTGGTCCAGCACTTAGGGGAGGCGCTGGAGAGCGCTATAGTATACTGTATATACTGGGTGCTGGTCACTTCTCAGGTGTCTGCCGCTGCGATCACTACGTGGAAGCACTCAGACCATATTGTCAGAATCTGTGTTATCTCTGTTATACTTCAGACTAGTTCCAGGGTGTTGATGATTACGGAGCTCACACCCAAGACTAGGAATACTGTGTATTTTCTGTGTTATACTTCAGACTAGTTTCAGGGTGTTGATGACTACGGAGCTCACACCCAAGATTAGAAATTAGCTTTACCATCCTGTTATACTTCAGACTAGTTCCGGGGTGTTGATGAACTTGGAGCTCACACCTATAGACTAGACATTGTCGATTATTTGTTATGACCTTCTGCTTTCCTGACCTCTCTTCTGATCTCTGATTTGGTACCACGCTATATCTGATACTCCGTTGCCAAACCTTGCTTGCCTCAGGACTCTGATTCAGTCTCTTCCCTCTGTATCTCATCTGTCTGTCTGTTGCCGACCTGGCTTGTCCGACCTCGAGAACTATCTCCTCTGTTTAGAGATAGTTCACAGATCTGTCAGTGACACTCCACCATTGGTGTCACTCACACTCTGGTCCTTCCCACTCTCAGCCTGACTCCTCCCCTTGGGGAGCCTCAGGCCATTGGAAGGAGCGTGTTCTTGGGCAGTATCTCTTACTGCCTTGCACCCTCGATACGGGTGCTCTCCTCAAAGTATTACTGTTGCACCACTCATCTTACTCAGGTGTCCAGAGGTTAGAGATATATCTGATTATCGGTGATACTGCAGATCATCAATAATCGGGTATATATCTGTATTCTCGGTGATACTGCAGATCACCGATGATCAGATCCTCTCTGTGTTACACCGATTGTTACAATAATAAGGTATGTCGTCAAAACATATTTATGTAGAGCGATTCCCCCATATCATTGGTGGTCAGTGGTGCAGCACCTGCGAAATAAAAAAAAGACGCCCCCATGCTCTCACTTTCATCTTGCACATGTCCTCCAGCTTCCCACACACTGCGCCACAAGATCATAAGGAATTTTATCTCAGCAAGGCTTAGCTGTGTAGGAGTGTATGCCTTACTTTTGCACCTATCCAAATGACTTTTTTTTTTCAATCGAAGGATAATACACAGCCAATCAGAGGTAGATAGAGTGATGCAGACAAGAGACAACACTTGGAAGTGGAATTAGTAGTGCTTCCCTCTGACCTGATCCTTTCTAAAGGAGGAAGGGCAGATTTTGGTGTCTGTCAACCAAGCCTGGACAATTCTATAGCAATCTAAGGATTAAAATGTTAGACTATAATTAGGAAGAAACATATGTAATAGTATTAGGATGTTAGAGACTAAGCATTTAGCCTGGCCACATGGAAAGCAATAACCTCCCTCCTCATACAACGTACCTGGTGTCTAGTGGTCCCCCCTCCTCCTCTATACATTGTAGCTGGTGTCCGGTAAGTTTAAGTGCAAATCTTGGTTTAAACTCGAGTATATACGGGTTGTGGTGTCCAATTGACTTGATCTGGTAAAACATAGCATCTGTGCTCTTATTAAGCATTATGCTTATTATTATGCTGTTATATTATGTTTCAGGGTATAACATTGGGTTCATATGTACTGATCCACTACCGGGTTGCTTTAAAACAAAATGGCCTCGAACACTTATCGAATCAATTACCGACAGCTCAGTAAAATACCGAGCTCGACAAGTTGATTTCAGGATTCATCAAAGTTATCTACAGCTGTTAGCGAGCATTCGGTAATCATTCGGTAATGATGTGATAAAATGGAAGAAAGTGCAATTTATGAAAATGAAAGTGGGCGTGGTTTAGTGTTAAATTTAGGATTAGTTATCTCCTTCACTGCTCTTGTTGTTATTCCTGTCAGATCATTGCTGACAGAGAAGATGGAGCCATGCAGGGCCGGATTTACAGCTCAGGAGCCTATAGGCACATAATCTCTGGTGCCCTAAACCCCGCCCCTTAACACAGGCCACACCCCTTAATTTACACCCCCTTTTCTTAGGGGGTGGCTGGGTCTGGTTGCAGGCTGGGTCTGATAGCAGGGTCTGGGTGGCTAGGGCAGGGAGCAGACTGGGTCTGGGTGCAGGGTGACTGGGTCTAGCTGCAGTGTGGCTGGGGTAGAGTGCAGGCTGGGTCTGGGTGTAGGGTGGATGGGTCTTGGGCAAGGTGCAGGGTGGATATGAGTGCAGGGTGCTGGCTAGGTCTGAGTGCAGGGTGGATAGGGCAGGGTGGATGGGTCTGTATGCAGGCTGGGTCTGTGTGCAGGGTGGCTGGGTATGGGGGCAGGCTGGGTATTGGGGCAGGGTGGCGGGGTCTGGGTGCAGGGTGGAGGCTGGCGTGGGCTGGGTTCAGGCTGGGTCTTGAGGGCAGGGTGGCTCGGACAGGGTGAAGGCAGGGTATGGAGGCAGGGTGTCTGCGGCTGAGTGCAGACTGGCTGAGGCTGGGTGCAGGGTGGTTGGGGGCAGGGTGCAGACTGGCTGGAGCTGGGTCTCGGTGCAGGGTGGCTAGAGCAGGGTGCAGACTGAGTATGAGTGCAGGCTGGGACTGGGGGGAAGGGTGCAGGCTTAGTATGGGGGCAGGTTGGCTGGGAGCAGGCTGGGTCTGGGGTGGCAGGGGGGCGGTGGCAGGGGCACGGTGCAGGCTGGGCATGGGTGCAGGCTGGCTGGGATCAGGGTGGGTAAGGTGAAGGCTGGCTGGGCGGTTAGTGCAGGGTGCGAAAGGTGCAGGCTGGGTGGCTAGTGCAGGGGGGGGGGTGGCTAGTGCAGGCTGGGGAAGGTGCAGGCTGGGTTGCTAGTGCAAGCTGGGGAAGGTGCAGGCTGGGTTGCTAGTGCAAGCTGGGGAAGGTGCAGGCTGGGTGGCTGGTGCAGGCTGGGTGGCTAGTGCAGGCTGGGGAAGGTGCAGGCTGGGTTGCTAGTGGAGGCTGGGTGGCTAGTGCAGGCTGGGGAAGGTGCAGGCTGGGTGGCTGGTGCAGGCTGGGTGGCTGGTGCAGGCTGGGGAAGGTGCAGGCTGGGGGGCTAGTGCAGGCTGGGGAAGGTGCAGGCTGGGTGGCTGGTGCAGGCTGGGTGGCTGGTGCAGGCTGGGTGGCTGGTGCAGGCTGGGTGGCTAGTGCGGGCTGGGTGGCTAGTGCAGGCTGGGGAAGGTGCAGGCTGGGGGCTAGTGCAGGCTGGGTGGCTAGTGCAGGCTGGGTGGCTAGTGCAGGCTGGGGAAGGTGCAGGCTGGGGGGCTAGTGCAGGCTGGGGGGCTAGTGCAGGCTGGGGAAGGTGCAGGCTGGGTGGCTAGTGCAGGCTGGGTGGCTGGTGCAGGCTGGGTGGCTAGTGCAGGCTGGGTGGCTAGTGCAGGCTGGGTGGCTAGTGCAGGCTGGGTGGCTAGTGCAGGCTGGGTGGCTGGTGCAGGCTGGGTGGCTGGTGCAGGCTGGGTGGCTGGTGCAGGCTGGGTGGCTAGTGCAGGCTAGGTGGCTAGTGCAGGCTGGGGAAGGTGCAGGCTGGGTGGCTAGTGCAGGCTGGGGAAGGTGCAGGCTGGGTGGCTAGTGCAGGCTGGGTGGCTAGTGCAGGCTGGGGAAGGTGCAGGCTGGGGGCTAGTGCAGGCTGGGTGGCTAGTGCAGGCTGGGTGGCTAGTGCAGGCTGGGGAAGGTGCAGGCTGGGGGGCTAGTGCAGGCTGGGGAAGGTGCAGGCTGGGTGGCTAGTGCAGGCTGGGTGGCTAGTGCAGGCTGGGTGGCTAGTGCAGGCTGGGTGGCTAGTGCAGGCTGGGTGGCTGGTGCAGGCTGGGTGGCTGGTGCAGGCTGGGTGGCTGGTGCAGGCTGGGTGGCTAGTGCAGGCTGGGTGGCTAGTGCAGGCTGGGGAAGGTGCAGGCTGGGTGGCTAGTGCAGGCTGGGGAAGGTGCAGGCTGGGTGGCTAGTGCAGGCTGGGTGGCTAGTGCAGGCTGGGTGGCTAGTGCAGGCTGGGGAAGGTGCAGGCTGGGTGGCTAGTGCAGGCTGGGTACCATGATAGGAGACCTCAGATCAGCGGCGACATGTAGCCTGCCTCCCTCCCTGCAGAGTGCGAGCGGAACGTTAGTATGAGAAGACTCAATGGGACTTGACATGTCTGCAATGTCCGCTTCTCTCCCCGCAGCGCGCCGAGCGTCATCTCCTAGGTAACAGCGTGTCTCCTTACTGTGACGCGCCGCCGCCAGTACGTGCAGGCGCGTCACAGTGAGGAGACACGCTGTTACCTAGGAGATGACGCTGGGAGCGCTGCAGGGAGAGAAGCTGTCATCGCTGGCATGACGGATCCCGGTGAGTCTTCTCGTATCTAACGCACCGCTCGCACTCTGCAGGGAGGGAGGGAAGAAAGGGCATTAGTGAGCCGCCCCTCACGTATGGTCCCGCCTGTAGGCACGTGCCTTGAGTGCCTATGGGTAAATCCGGCCCTGGAGCCATGTGAAGTGGTTATGTATCAGCTGAGAGTGATTCAAAGGCGCAGAAGGGCAAGAATAAGGTCTAGAACCATATCAGTTTGCAAGAGAATGGATATATTTGCTATACCAGGACAGCTCTTTTTCAGCTATTCGAGCTCGGTATTCGAGCTCCGAATAGCTGCAGCTATTCGAATGGGCTATTCGAGTAAACGCGAATAGCCCATTCACTATTCGAGCTATTCGAGCAAACGGCGCTATTCGAGCTCGAATACCGAGCTCGAATAGCGTCATAGCCCAGATTGATGTCCTTAGAGCCAATCAGAGGGCTCCCAGGCCCTCTGACGGCAGCCAATCACAGAGGGGGACCCTGGCCAGCCCCTACCCTATAAATAGCGGCCGCCATGTTCCGTTTCTCCGTCCTTGCCTGAGACTTGCATAGAGAGAGAGTTGCTCCTTTGTGCTTTGGCTTAGCAAGAGCTCTATTGTGGTCATTTACCTAGCGTTTTTGCTCACATACACCTCCTATACACACCTATATTGTTGTTAGTTAGATAGACATTGTATTTTAGTTAGTAGCTTTTGTGTTACATAGAGACAGGCCAGCTGCTGCAGGCTTACAGCTTTAGGCCTCAGGGCCTGCCTGTGTGGGCAGCTGTCCTCCTGTCCTCTGTTAGTTTATTTCTCATTAGTATTAGACAGTATTAGACAGTATTAGATAGTATTAGACAGTATTTCTGCTGTCCTTTACTACTTAGTGATTGTATTTTGTATTGTAGTTATATACTGTAACTGTACTAGGACACTCACTGTCACTGTTCATAGGCTACTAGCTCCTGCGTGTGCTTGCACTCACTGTCCGTGTACACACACTCTATTTCCTTCTGAATAGTTATATACTGTAACTGTACTAGGACACTCACTGTCACTGTTCATAGGCTACTAGCTCCTGCGTGTGCTTGCACTCACTGTCTGTGTACACACACTCTATTTCCTTCCGAATAGTTATATACTGTAACTGTACTAGGACACTCACTGACTGTCACTGTTCATAGGCTACTAGCTCCTGCGTGTGCGTGCACTCACTGTCTGTGTACTGTACACACACTCTATTTCCTTCTGAATAGTTATATACTGTAACTGTACTAGGACACTCACTGACTGTCACTGTTCATAGGCTAGCTCCTGCGTGTGCGTGCACTCACTCACTGTCTGTGTACTGTACACACACTCTATTTCCTTCTGAATAGTTATATACTGTAACTGTACTAGGACACTCACTGACTATCACTGTTCATAGGCTACTAGCTCCTGCGTGTGCGTGCACTCACTGTCTGTGTACTGTACACACACTCTATTTCCTTCTGAATAGTTATATACTGTAACTGTACTAGGACACTCACTGACTGTCACTGTTCATAGGCTAGCTCCTGCGTGTGCGTGCACTCACTCACTGTCTGTGTACTGTACACACACTCTATTTCCTTCTGAATAGTTATATACTGTAACTGTACTAGGACACTCACAGACTGTCACTGTTCATAGGCTAGCTCCTGCGTGTGCGTGCACTCACTGTCTGTGTACTGTACACACACTCTATTTCCTTCTGAATAGTTATATACTGTAACTGTACTAGGACACTCACTGTCACTGTTCATAGGCTACTAGCTCCTGCGTGTGCGTGCACTCACTGTCTGTGTACTGTACACACACTCTATTTCCTTCTGATTACTGATTGATTATTGTAAATTCTACTTCCTGACAGTTACTACTTACTTACTGTACTAGGGACACTCACTCACTCTCTGTTCATAGGCCAGCTCCTGCGCGTGTTTGCGCGTGCGTGCACTCACTGTCTGTAGTGTACACACACTCTATTTCCTTGTGATTACTACTGATTATTGTAACTGCTAGTTGTACTTCCTGACTGTTACTACTTACTTACTGTACTAGGGAGTCGGGACACTCACTCAGTCACCTCACCCACCAACCCACTCCATTAAAGTACCCCACTTTTCACCCGCCCTTTTCAAAAACTTTTGTGTTTACGCCCAAAACATCGAAGATGTCTGGAAGTGGCAGCCAGCGCGGTTTGGGCAAGGGGAAGGGCAGCAAGGGAATCAGGAGGAGAGGGAGCAGCATTGTGGCAAGCCGCGGGCGCGGGCGCGCCACCATGCACAGTTCCGCAGCAGCTGCAGCAGCGTCAGTGGCTAACATTCCTCCCATAGCCACTGGCCGTGGACGCCTTGGGCGCCGCCCAGCAGGAGCATCTGCAACTCACGCTGCAGAGACACAGCAGCAGCAGCAGCGTGTAGCACCTGCTCCGATTTTCCTCCAGCCGGGTCGGAAACGTCCCATTGAGGAAAAGGATGCAGACACTGTGGTGCAACTGATGACGGAGGATGAGCAGCCCGCCATCAGCTCTGCATCCGAGGCCTCCACCCTCACCACCACCACCAACCACCCCTGTTCGCAGCAGCCGCCCAGCAGGGCCTGGGGAGGAGGCCAGTTCACCGTCAGTCGCCGACCTGTCACTCAGCACTCTTTTGACCCCAGGCATGATGCGTCAATTGTCTGCTGTTGTTGGCGATTTGGAGGAGGAGATGCTGATGGGCACTTTGGGGGATGAGGGATTGGACAGCAAGACTGTGGCGACAGTCAAGCAGCCCATCCATGCATCAGGAGAGGAGTTTGGGGGGTCATCATCCCAGCAGGACATGTTTCAGGAGGGGGAGGCTGATGATGACACGGTGACAGACAGAGACTGGGTGCCACCACCTCCAGGGGATGTCGTCCTCAGCAGCTCTGCAAGCATTGGCAGCAGTAGGCAGGTCCCACAGCCTGCTGGTGTCTCAGGCTCAGCAGCAGCAGCAGCAGCATCTGCCAGTACCACCACCAGCCGCACCCAAGCCCCCCCCCCCCAACCACCACAGGGAGACAGGCAGCAGCGGTTCCATGCCGTAGGGGGTCGTTTTTGTCACCAATCTGGCATTTTTTCACCATGCCCACAGTGTACAGCAAGTACGCCACTTGCAACCACTGTCAGCGGAAGTTGAGCAGAGGTGCAGACCCCTTAAAGTTCAGCACCAGCTCGCTCATCAACCACCTTGCTGCGAAACATTTCCACCAGCATGAGGAGTTCCAGAGGCTGAAGGCATCTGGTGCTGGCAGTGTCACCATCACTGCACAGCCTTCTGCAGCAGCAGCAGCAGCAACAGCAGCCACCCGCCCTCCTGCTCCTCCAGCAGCACCAGCAGGAGTGCGGAAACGCACTGCTCCTCCCCCCTCTGCAACTCCTGCCGCCGACACTGAGGCCTGTTCTGGCAGCCAGTCCTCAGTGGCCTCCTCTGCTGTGTCTGCTGATTCCCGTGCCAGCAAAAGGCCACGCCAGAGCCTTTTGAGCGAGTCCTTCCAGGGGGTGGTTAGGGTTCTGCCTCCCAGCAGCCGTCGCGTGCGGCAGCTGAACGGCTTGCTGGCACGGGCCATGTGCTCCCAACTCCTGCCGTACACGCTTGTGCAGGAGGGGAGCGACATGCGTGCGCTGCTTGCTTGTGCAGCCCCAGACTGGCAGCTCCCCAGCAGACACTTCTTCGCCCGCAAGGCCATTCCTGCACTGCACCGCTTTGTGATGGCCAATGTGGAGCGAGGGCTGGAGCACGCGGTTGGTGAAAGGGTCCACGTCACCATGGACTCCTGGAGCAGCCGCTTCGGGACAGGCCGCTACCTGTCTTTCACTGTCCACTGGGTCAGCTTGGTGGAAGGGGGTGAGGATGGGAGAGCAGCAGCGGGCACAGCAGCAGCAACACAGTGGGTGGTGCCCCCCCGCAGGGTCAGGGGAACTGCAGCAGGTTCCTCCGATCCTCTGCCATCCTCCGGCACACCTGGCCAAACCCCCCGCCTCAGCAGCAGCGTGAAGGCCCGCCACTGCCAAGCGCTGCTGCACTTGGTCAGCCTTGGGAAGACCAAGCTGACGGCAACCCATGTGTTGGCCAAACTCCAGGAGCAGGAGAGGATTTGGCTGACCCCCAGAGGCCTCAGAGTCGGAGAGGTGGTGGCCGACAATGGGGCCAATCTGGTTGCCGCAATAGACAGGGGAAACCTGACCCACATCCCCTGTCTTGCCCACGTGCTGAACCTGGTGGTGCAAAAGTTCTTGCGCACCTACCAGGGGATGCGAACTGCTGGAAACGGCAAGGAACGTTGTGCGTCACTTCCGGCGCTCGGCTGCAGCCTGTGCGAGCCTGGAAGACGTGCAAAATGAGCTGGAGCTGCCACGCCATCGGCTGATCCTTGACGTTCCGACTCGCTGGAACTCCACCCTGGCGATGTTGGAGCGTCTGGTTGAACAGAAGCACGCTGTCAACCAGTACCTTGCCCTGGCCACTGTTTCCGGCGCTCAGAGAAGGGACAAGACCAGCAACATCCCGTCCATCGTCCCCGATGATGACTGGAGGCACATGCAGCTGGTGTGCTTAGTGCTGGCTCCCTTTCTGCAGGCCACTAACATGGTGAGCAGGGACCATGCTATGGTCTGCGAGTGGGTGCCCCTGGTTTGTCTGCTGAACAGGGCCCTCGATGCTTTGCTGGAACAGGGAGCGGCAGCCTTGGACCAGCAGGAGCGGCAAGCAGCTGCACAGTCCACCTCTGAGGGGGAGGAGGAGGAGGACTTGGTGGAGGTCCCTGACCTTGCTGCTGATGAGGGGGATCAGCACAGCGCAGCTGAGTTGGTGCGGGGGTGGAGAGAGGATGAGGCGGCAGAGGAGGAGGATGAGGAGGACAGCACTGCCGTCGATGTGCCAGCACACGTGGCCCGCCTCTTCCCAATGGCAGCGCACATGCTAGCGTGCCTGCGCAAGGACCCCAGGGTGATCCAGATGAAGCAGAGGGAGGACATCTGGATCAGCATGATGTTGGACCCACGCCTCAAGGGGAAGTTGAGCCAGTTCCTGCCGCCTGCAGGAGGAGACCCAGCGCAACAAATAAGGAGCTTGCAGCAGGCCCTTGTTGAGCGCTTGGAGGAAGCCTTCCCCCAGCCTTCCACCCCCACTGTCCAGCAGCCAGCACAGAGGCAGCAGCAGGTGCCTGCATCCAGCAGCAAGCGCCCCACAGACCTGCTGTCTCTCAGCCTCGAGCTCTACAGGACTGTAGAGGCTCCGGCAGCAGTGACTAGAGAGGAGGTGCATGATGCAGCAGCATCCTCCTCCGGTCACAGCCAGCGCCTGACCCGCATGGTGGCTGACTACATGGGGTCCTACAGCGGGCTTGACAGCGATGCCCCTGTTGATCCCATGGAGTATTGGGTCAAGCGCCTGGAGATCTGGAGCGAGCTGGTGCAGTACGCCCTGGAAGTGCTGTCCTGCCCCCCTTCCAGCGTGCTGTCCGAGCGCTGCTTCAGTGCAGCTGGTGGCGTGGTCACCGAGAAACGCTCACGTCTGTCTCACAAGTCTGTGGACAGACTGACGTTTCTCAAGATGAACCAGGCGTGGGTGGAAGGCGAGTTCCTGGCCCCTGTTGTCGGCGAGAGGGGGACATGAACTGGCTAAGAACCATCGTTAATGTGCCTTACCACCCTTTACCACCTCCTGGCTCCTGCTCACTAAGCCAGCCTGGTTCAGTTTGACTATTACGTCGCCTGCAGCCACACATTTTACACCTACAGTGGGCTGCTGTGTACTGCCCTTCTGCTGTCTGTCTGTGTTTCCCACTGCCAGGGTACACAGAATTACATTCTGCTGCCACTCTGCCACCAGCTATTACGTCAAACAATAGCTATATATCTGTGTAATTGGTTGTACAAACAAAACCAAAAAACCATTTAAAAAAAAAAAAAAGGTTTAATTTTTCTGAGGTGCCCGGGTTGAAAACTGTGTTGTCCCAGTTGTGTATTGGACACGATGTGGGCTGCACGACCGCTGTCTGGGACCTCCTGTTGTGTTTATTTACAGCCCTGGTATCACCGCTAGGTACCAGGGCTATTATGTAAAAAAAAAAAGGTTTAATTTTTCTGAGGTGCCCGGGTTGAAAACTGTGTTGTCCCAGTTGTGTATTGGACACGATGTGGGCTGCACGACCGCTGTCTGGGACCTCCTGTCGTGTTTATTTACAGCCCTGGTATCACCGCTAGGTACCAGGGCTATTATGTCACGCTGCCTGCCTGCTGCCACACTCACACTACTCCTCCATTCCTCCTGCTGCTGCTGTCTGTCTGTGTTTCCCACTGCCAGGGTACACAGAATTACCTTCTGCTGCCACACTGCCACCAGCTATTACGTCAAACAATAGCTATATATCTGTGTAATTGGTTGTACAAACAAAACCAAAAAAACATTAAAAAAAAAAAAAAGGTTTAATTTTTCTGAGGTGCCCGGGTTGAAAACTGTGTTGTCCCAGTTGTGTATTGGACACGATGTGGGCTGCACGACCGCTGTCTGGGACCTCCTGTTGTGTTTATTTACAGCCCTGGTATCACCGCTAGGTACCAGGGCTATTATGTCACGCTGCCTGCCTGCTGCCACACTCACACTACTCCTCCATTCCTCCTGCTGCTGCTGTCTGTCTGTGTTTCCCACTGCCAGGGTACACAGAATTACCTTCTGCTGCCACTCTGCCACCAGCTATTACGTCAAACAATAGCTGCTCACATTACTCCTCCATTCCTCCTGCTGCTGCTGCTGTCGGTCTGTGTTTCCCACTGCCAGGGTACACAGAATTACATTCTGCTGCCACTCTGCCACCAGCTATTACGTCAAACAATAGCTATATATCTGTGTAATTGGTTTTACAAACAAAACCAAAAAACCATTAAAAAAAAAAAAGGTTTAATTTTTCTGAGGTGCCCGGGTTGAAAACTGTGTTGTCCCAGTTGTGTATTGGACACGATGTGGGCTGCACGACCGCTGTCTGGGACCTCCTGTTGTGTTTATTTACAGCCCTGGTATCACCGCTAGGTACCAGGGCTATTATGTCACGCTGCCTGCCTGCTGCCACACTCACACTACTCCTCCATTCCTCCTGCTGCTGCTGTCTGTCTGTGTTTCCCACTGCCAGGGTACACAGAATTACCTTCTGCTGCCACTCTGCCACCAGCTATTACGTCAAACAATAGCTGCTCACATTACTCCTCCATTCCTCCTGCTGCTGCTGCTGTCGGTCTGTGTTTCCCACTGCCAGGGTACACAGAATTACATTCTGCTGCCACTCTGCCACCAGCTATTACGTCAAACAATAGCTATATATCTGTGTAATTGGTTTTACAAACAAAACCAAAAAACCATTAAAAAAAAAAAAAAGGTTTAATTTTTCTGAGGTGCCCGGGTTGAAAACTGTGTTGTCCCAGTTGTGTATTGGACACGATGTGGGCTGCTCGACCGCTGTCTGGGACCTCCTGTTGTGTTTATTTACAGCCCTGGTATCACCGCTAGGTACCAGGGCTATTATGTCACGCTGCCTGCCTGCTGCCACACTCACACTACTCCTCCATTCCTCCTGCTGCTGCTGTGAAGAAGAAGAAGAAGAAGGAGAAGGAGAAGGAGAAGGAGAAGGAGAAGGAGAAGAAGAAGTTCTGGACACAACTTCTCTTTTCACCTTTTTTTTTTTTAAAGGAACATCCCCACATAATCACTTGCTGTTCTTACTTGGAAAAAAAGATGTTTCTTGCATCATTCACCCTCAAAACAAGTGTTGGAAGCTATTTAAGGCCAATTCGAATAGTCAGCTCGAATAATGAGCTCGAATACCGACTCGAATAGTGAGCTCGAAGTCCGAGGTCGAATCGAATAGTAAAAATTATTCGTCTCGAATATTCGACTGACCTCGAATAATTTACTATTCAAATTCGACCAAACTCGAATTTTAAAAAGGGGTATTTGAGCACTAATCGGCATTTCTCTTGAATCATCTTGTAAGAGAACACAGGCAGTGCCAGGGTTAACTAAATTGCTGGCTGCACTAAATTTTTTCAGAAAAGGCTCCTATCAAGCCGCAGCTGGCGAAATTGTGGGATTGTCCCAAGCCACTTCCAGTATCCTGGTCCAGGTGTTAAGCCCTATTCAGAATGTTGCTACGTGGTGTTCAAAGGACTGACTTTTTACCCACAATTCCACTGGAATGTTAGGGCCTTGGCTTGTGTTAAATTATCGCTGTAAAATTGATATATCGACATGTTACCGAATGGTTACCGCATTGGTATTGATATTTTATCGAATTCACACCGAATGCAGAAAACTCTTGATAAATACAAATAGAAATCGATAAACTTTGAATTCCGTAATTTAACGAACTGGAAAAAGTTATCGCAAAGACAATGATGAATCGAGGCCTAGGTCTTCTGAAAGTTTATAAAACACTGGTGCCATCTGCTGGCTGTATTGATTTCTTACATCATGGAAACTACAGCATCTACCTGTCTGCATTCTTTGCACCTTTTTTAACATCACAGTGGAAAGCATGGGTCTATTCAGTGTGGAGTGAGCCAAGCTCAGGGTCATTGGGACCATGTATTTGCCAGGTTCAGCTAGAGAACATTCTACAATTTTGCAGTGATGCTGGCAGTGTGCTTTAAAAAATGAACATGTCTGTTGGTAAAAAGTGGCGTACCTAGAGAATTTGACACCCGGTGCTGATTTACAGACAATCCCCCCCCCCTCCTCCCCCCCCCCCTCCCAAACAACCAATTTGTTTGATGGGAGGGTTGATGGGTTGGGGAATTGAGCGTGTGGCTGAAAATTTTGGTGGATTTTTGGGGAAAAGGAGTCATCAGGATGTGGATGGAGCTAACTGTTATGAAACTCTATACAGTGCTGCAGAAGATGTCAGTGCTATATAGATACATAATAATAATATGGTAGGACTATGACTATGGTAGGGTTAGATTGTGAGCTCCTCTGAGGACAGTCAGTGACATGACTATGTACTCTGTACAGTGCTGCAGAAGATGTCAGTGCTATATAAATACACAATAATAATATGGTAGGACATTAGACTATGACTATGGTACAATTAGATTGTGAGCTCCTCTTAGGATAGTCAGTAAAGGGGGACATACGAAAGAGGGGGATGCATAGGAAAAGGGAGGGGGGTAAAGAGGTAGAGGCACAAGACAGAGAGCCTGGTGGGAGAGGAGAAATGGCAAGAAGACCTCTTACCAGGACTGCAGACATCACCAGTGCTGTTTGGCAGGGACATGCTGTTGAAAGAAGCCACTAAAATCTAAAAAGTGGAAAGTGTCATGGGGAAGACAACAGGGTGGGAGGGGGAGTTGGGAAAAGAGAAAAGATTACCTGCAATCAAGCTAATCTAAATTGCCTGGAGCCAGGGCTCTCTTCCCCTTTTGTCTCACAATGCTGTGTAATGTGTGTGCATACCTCCCACCCCTGTGTACAAATATGTACTTGATTTGTTCACTGCATCAGCTGTACTTCACCATTGTCTTGTATTGTTAACTGTAGTATTGTTTGTTTTGTATTGTTATACCCTGTATGCTGGCACTATATAAATCAATATTAATATGACCTAACAAGGCCCTAGACCTTGCTTCATGTCATCTTGTTCCTGACAAAGCTGCTTCAGGTGGTGGAAGTGAGAGGGGTCCTTATCACAGGAGCCGAAGAGTCTCTAACTATAACTGTATCATTGCAGTTATTTTCATGGCTAGATTTCAGGCAAAGCCACCAAGGCCAGGGCCTAGGGCACCAGAAAGCAAGGGGCGGGCAGCAGGCTGACACTCTCGTGTAGTCAAGCTGCTGGACATGTGAACTGCAGCAGTCGGGAATGTGTCTGGGACTCGGGGGGATAAAGGGGCAGTAAGCATTGGCAGCTTATTTCTGTGACCCGAGCCATCGCTCATCATCATCTTCATCACAGCCCTGCATCTCACTCGGGCTAGCTCTAACTGGCTTTACAATTGAAAATACGTGCGCTGCTCAGTCTCCGGGGTTCGGCTGAGAGCCGGGTCATGTGACTTCTCGCGTTCTGCTTCCCTTACTCTTCTTGCAATCTAAGATCCTGCTCTATCCACATTCCCCGTGTCTACAGCATTTCTCATGCGGTCAGGGCTGAAATTCTTCTCCACTTCCATTCAACAAAGTGGGCCTGCAGCAGGGCTACACTGTTAGCCATGGCATGATCCTGGTGCCTGTGTGAGCACACAGCTTGTGGCATCAGGACTTGGGGGTGGGGCCCACCGGGGATTTCCCCGCCCTCCCGGTAGCCCAGTACGACCCTGTCACCACCTGCTGCTCTTTGAGCCCAACTCTGCCCTCCACCCATCTCCAACCTGTCAGAGAGGAAAGTATTGATTTTGCCCATAAATAAAAGTAAAAGTATAACCATTACAATCATTTCATTATTTCGGATGAAATCGATCCACAACACAGATTTATAAAACAATTGAAAAATGTGTCGTTTGTAGTCGATTGTCACCCTCAACACTATGCAATCCAATCATTTAAAAGGTTGATCGTTCAATTGTGTTAATAATAATAATTCCTTTTTTTGTATAGCGCTTTTCTCCTGTCGGACTCTAAGCACTTGCGAGGCATCCCCTAGAGCGCACTCTGTAGGCACTTAGGGAGTCTTGCCCAAAGAACTCCTTACTGAATAAGTGCTGGCGAATAGGTAGATTTGAATCCAGGTCTTCTACATTAGAGGCAGAGCCCTTAACCATTACTCTATCCAGCCACCACTGTTAATAAGCATCTTTGAATACATTGATTATGCACGTCCCTGATGATGGAAAGGCAGCTCACTCCTCACCCCTCGTGCCTTCCTCTGTCTTTCTCTATGCAGAGTCCCGAGCATAGCTTATACGAGAGATTACTTACCCAGTTCTTGGCATTCCACTGACGGGGGGGGCACCTCTAGCGACTTAATACTGAGGGTACCTCTGGCTACTTAATACTAAGGGGCACCTGTAGCTATGATAGACAAGGGAAGTAGAGAAAAAGTGACAGCTGGGCCAGCCAGCACACTTGTGGTGCGGTTCGGTGTGGGTTTGTAGGTTGATGGAGGGCGGAGTCTAGGGTGCCAGGACATCTGTGCCTATAAGCTCCTGTGATGTAAATCCAGGCCTGTCCTTTACCCTTAGTTTCTTTAGCAAGCCAACTGTTGTCTTGGAGGTGTGTTTGGGGTTGTTATGTTGTAATACTGCCATGTGGCCCAGTTTCCAAAGGGAAGGTATTATGAGGCCTGGCCCACTGACAGGCTCTTATTAACTCTTTGTGACCAGCATTACATCTGTAGCTGGTTCTTATTGTTTTGAGATTTTGATGAAGTGCTCACCACAAAGACTTATGGCTCGTACCCACAATGAGACTTTTTTGAACAATTTGTCTGATGACCAGTGATTTTTTTTGTTTTTTTTGTTTTTTGCATGGCGAGCAATCGTTTCCGCGATTTTGCAATATTAAATGAAACTAACAATGTTTTGCGACACACATCAATTACGTCTGTCATGGAGGATCGGATCTTTAAGATCCGCGACAACTCCTGCGTAAAGTGCTGCGATGGCTTGACCTCTTGTTCGCGCTCGCCGTGCAGTTGCGTGTTCCCGTGGGTCGGAAGATGGATCGGGGATTGCTCCTTCATCGTGTGGTGTCGCTGTGAGATTCCCCTATCCATCTTCCAGCATCTTCAGGCGAGCATTCACCTTCAGCCCCTTAGCATCACAGGGAGGAGGTGGATGGGGTTGAGTAATCTGTGCTGGCAGGGTAACCCTAGTTTGTGCCCCCTCCCAGCTTCTCCCTGTCTCATGTAGGGGATGATGGGATGGCAGGAGTAGTATCTCCACTAAAACATCTGTCAGGCTTGTCTGGTCAATAACTATAGTTCAGACTGGATGCCCATATGACTGACCCAGAGCCCAGCCCGTAACACCTGCGCAAACTCCTGCCTAACACAACTAGTGGATGAGGCTATCCAGACGAGTGAATCAAGTGGCAGAAGTGCCAGGAGTTCCTGGTGGAAATGATAGAATCCAGATGATCCGCACACTTCATATGAACCAAGTTCAAATTTTATTCAGAACATCGTGACACAAGCCATTCCAAACCAACGATTCGTTTCGGGGCCACGCAGGGTCCCACGCAGGGTCCCCTTTATCAAGTCTACTGCCTGGTGGAAATGAGGTAGTCCAGATAAGAACTTTCCAGATATAGCGTAGTCAAACAAGCCGAAGTCAGTCCAGGCAGAGTTCATGCAAATCCGTGTCCAAGCAAAGGTCAATCCAGGCGGCAAGGCAAAGCGTAGTCGAGGTACAAGGCAAGATTGGCAACAGGAGTCCAGCAGCTTGGTCAGGATACAAGGCAGTAGTCGGCAACAGGAATCAAACAGAGGTTAAGCGTGGTCAAGATGCAAGGCAATAGTCTGCAACAAGAATCCAATGAGACAGTGAGCATTACCCAGCAACAAGCCAAAGCTAATGCTATCACGGGCGATGACTGGGGACGTTCAACAGGTTTAAATACTAGAGCTAACCAATAAACAAAAGGCAGAATTGAAAACAAACCAATAGCAATCCAGCGTATCAGCTGACACGCAATCATGAATGTGAGTCACTGCTTACATCTGCAAAGCGCGTACTGGGAACGTGTCCTCCGCCTATCCAATGAGCACTGAGAAGCCACCTGCGTACCACTGACATCAGCGGCTTGCAGATCTGCAGCACGAGTCTCGGCATTTTGCCGCTGACGTGATCCAGCGGACCTTACAACGTCACTGTGCATTGCTGACTAATGCAAATATAGTATTCTATGTAATAAAAACTCTTTGCAGTAAAAAAAAATCCATCCATTACTGATTTGGTCTTCAAATGGAAAACATACATTTTCCCTTTTCACTTTTCTGACCGAGCAGTGGAGGAAGATTATGGCAATAATCGCCGGCGCTATAATAATCCAAGCTAGATTTCATAGCTCATATTTCTTATATCATATATATTTCATATATCAGCCCCTCTGAGCTCCTTTTGGGCAGCATGGAAATGGTATGTATTATATAAAGAGCTACATAATATATGCTTTCTTACAAATATCCTGAAGTTTAGACTACAATAGGAACTGGATGAGTAATTACGGTAATACAGTAGTTTGAGCAGATAAAGAAACGACTTATTAGGCCTCGTTCACATCAGGGCCGTTTCTGTGCGCTTTTTACAGCGCACTGCCCTGTGCGATCAGCAAGGTATTTACTTTCCCATGTAACTAAATGTAGCTGGTTCACATCTATGCGCTGCGCTGAGCAGCGTTACAGAAACGTAGTGTTGCAGGCATTTCTGTGCGTTGAGCTGGAAAGCGCACATCAATGCAAGTGAATGGGTGCGCTTTTTTAGCGCATAGAAGCGCGTACAAGCGCATAGAAGCGCATGCGTTTTTTACCCCTAATTGGAGAAAAAAATACATTTACATACAAAAACAAAGTTTTATTGACAACTGCTGCTGCTACAGTAAGCAAAACGTGCTTTAAAGAAGCACAGCACAACGCACAGAAATGCGCACTAAAGCGCGCACAAGCGCATGCGTTTTTTACCGCGTTTACTCACAGGGACGGATCTAGGCGGGGGGGGGGGGGGGGGGGCAGACAGGTCTCTTGCCCAAGGCGCAGTTTGTTGAATTCTTAAAAAGGCGGCAACATTTGGATGGGGAATGGCAGTTTAGGCGCCAAAACCTGACTTTAGGCGCCAAAAAACCTGACCTTGCCCCAGGCGCAACTTGTTCTAGATCTGTCCCTGATTTACTCAGCAGAAAGTGACCCTTGGACAGGCAGGCTCCTTTTTTATTATTCTTACTGCTTTGTTTTTCTTCCCATACAAACCTGGAACGAGCTGGCCAGGCGAGAACTATCTTAATGACTGCTGCTGTACAAACCAGCTTGTGTATGGGAGAGTTAGCAGTACAGTGTTACTGACATCCAGGGAGTTCAAGTGGAATGTGACTTCTTCCCTCCTACAGATCACTATACATTAATCATGTTACTGTCCGGTAGCTCAGCAAGACCGCCCCCCCCCCCTTTCTCCTTCCCAGCACAAAACTTAAATTATTTTTCTTAGAAATCATTATATTAGATGCTCACAACAAAAATATACTTTAAATGTAATTTCTCAAGACTAGTGCATTACAGACCAAAACAAAAGTGGAGCAGTGGGCCAACGCAACCATTCTTAGATCCTTAATTGATTCAACAACTGAAACCTGATTGGCATTGGCGTATCTGAGGAGCTGTGGTCTCCAGTGCAAGTTTTACATGTACATCCCCCCCCCCCCCCCAAAGCACGTTATACTTATCAATTGTTATTGCTCACCAAAACCTCCCAAGGTCATCCACAGTGTCAGAGGGATGATGTTAATGATTACTACTATTCAAAGCATTTATAGAAGAGATTATTACCAGCACCGGACCAATAAAGAGCTAATACTGCGGTTGAGGGAGGGCCCCGGTGCAATCGCAACCTGTGCACCTCCTGTTGCTACGCCACTGCTGATTGGCTGCACTGGGGAACTGCTCCATGTTTACACATGTTCTGCAATTGTTTTGATAAATAATGATCACCTGCAAGTTTGTTTGTTTGTGAGTAGACCGGCAATACATAAGAGCTGCTATATTTGATTATTACATATTCTGCTTAGTGGTGATGCACAGTGACGGTGCCTTACTGTTTATCTCAGATCAAAGTTATAGGCTGCTCTACAGTTATCAAGGGCCACGCTGGTATATAAAATAATGGAATACATACAACTATGTAAAGAAGGATAGCTTACCTCCAGGAAAACATTGGCAGATCTTATTTGCACAATACATGCCATCTACCTAAGCTAGCTCCCTCAGGTTCAAAGGCTTGCAAAACCAACACAGCGAGCTTTAGGGACTCACGACTTTTAATATAACAAAACCCCAAAACATTGTTTGTAAAGGACACACGAGGTGACATGTGACATGATGAGATAGACATGGGTATGTACAGTGCCTAGCACACAAATAACTAGGCTGCGTTCCTTTTTTTCTTTCTCTGCCTGAAAGAGTTAAAAATCAGGTATGCAAGTGACCGTTTCTGTGTGGGTTGGGACCGGGTCGGACTTTAACGTAACCCTCACTGATAAGGAATTGCAGCCATAACCCACTTTCCTGGCGGTAAATGGCTTTTGTTAGCATGAAAGAGATAAAAATGGTCAATAGTTCATAGATTTTAGCTCTTGCATGCTTCAATGAATGTGCCGTTGAGAAGAGGCCATGAAACTGGAAAACCTAAAAAGTAGATTTACATTTAAAAGAAAACTGTGGGATAACTACAAAAGTCATTTTTAGAAGAAGGAGGTTAGATACATTTGTTTATCTGATTACTTTATTTTCACCTCGGATAAGAAAAAGTCATCGAAACAGTGTTTTTTTTTATATCCAGAGTAGATATATATATATATATATATATATATATATATATATATATATATATATATCCCATGGAATTATGGGAGCAAATTATGAAACTTGATTCTGTAATAATTAATATACAGTGCAATCCATGCATCTGTTTTATGATCTGATTGGTTAGTTGCCCCACCACCTCAATCCATATCGATAACAGACAATTATATGATTATAATTTAATATTATTTAGTAGTATTACCATTATCCATAGGGGATAAGGTGTCAAAGCTAATAACCATTAAAAACAAAAGGTCTTTCCACTTCCCACCATTGCAGTTCATATGTTGCTATGGTTAAAGTTACATTGATCTCTTCATGAGGAAAAACTGTGTATGACCATGTGTATTTGTGATATGCTTTTTTGCTTTTAGTTGTTTGTTTGTTCTTTTTTTATTCTGTTCTCCGCTATCCATAAGTAAATATTATTGTTATAGTGGAATTAATAGGATTGGTGGTGATGATGATTTCTGTAGTCTATCCAAGGGTTTGGGGGACACATTAAAGAGGAACTGCGAACTTGAGAAAATCTTAAAATTTAAAACGCGTACAAATAAGAAGTACATTTCTCCTAGAGTAAAATGAGCCATAAATGACTTCTCTCCTATGTTGTTGTCACTTACAGTAAGTAGTAGAAATCTGACATTACCGACAGGTTTTGGGCTAGTCCATCTCTTGATGGGGGATTCTCAGCATGGCCTTTATTCTTTATAAACAAGACTAAAAATCAGCGCCTAGGAAAAAGCACTAGTTTGATTGCTGCCGAGTCCAAAAGTCCACACATATAGAAGCTATTGAAAAGTCAGTGCAGATCGTACGTTAATTCACTATTTCACAGTCAATCGTCTTTCACCAAAGTGATCATTGAGTTCTCATATCCAAGTGGTAGACCGTCACCCAAAGGATTAGAGGGAGCTTACCAACTGCTGACAACCCACGTTATAAGGTTGTATGTCTCGCATTCAGTGGTAAAAAGGACCAGGAACCACCCAGGATCCAGGACTTCCAAAAATCCTCATGTTAGTTCGGGTACACCATCCGGAATATTAATGCCAATGAAACATGCAAATAAACGGTAGATCTAAGTGTAACCCGTTTATTAAAAAGCATAGCACATAGCCATGAAAAAGGAGAATAAAAATCACTAAAATTTACATACGGGGCCCGAACAATGGGAACCCCGAAATAGTATTGCGCTTGTATGCTGGTCCACAACCAGTAAGTATAAAAAGGTGCCGCCTCTCTCTATCCCGACCGGTTTCGCAGTCTTGCGTCATCAGGGGATCAAGAGTGCACTTTATTCTTTATAAAGACCAGTGCTGCTCGTAATGGAAAAATCTACGCTTACGGATCATTACACGCAATTACGGTTACGGCGTAGGAAATTATCTACGGTACATCACTGTAATTACGCGTAAACTTACGCAATTACGCGTAAGGATACCGTAATGAAGGCGCTTACACTACGATGTTACGCGTAGTGCCGTAATGACCATTAATGCGTATTTTTGGACGCATGCGGACGATATGTACGCAATAGCCGTCAATGTGACAGTTATTGCGTACATATCATTCGTATGCGTCAAAACGTACGCTTATACTGAAGGGCGGGAGAAGATACTATTGGTTGCTTAGGATGTTGACTGATTGGCTACTCTTAGAAAATGGGAGATTTTACGTTAGTAATTACGCGTAAAATTACGCGTAAGTGTTCGTAAAATTACGCATGCCTAGCAATTACGGTAGACAGTGTAATTACGATACCACTTACGGTCTTACGCGTAAATAATTACGCGTAAGACCGTAAGTTACGCGTAACGCTTACGCGTAAATTTACATTGAATTACGATGCGTAATTACGCTCATGCGTAATTTCGGCCCAGCACTGATAAAGACATCCCCTGAAAATGATTAAGACAAAGATGATGGCCAGCCTCCCTGCTCACTGCACACTTTTTTGGCAGTTGGACAGAGCAGCTGCCATTCACTAAGTGCTTTTAAAAATAAAGAATACCCTGAGAGCCCCCCTATGAGAAGATAGGCTAGTCCAAAATCTGTCGGTAACGTCAGATTTCTACTACTTACTGTAAGTGACATGGGAGAAAAGTAATATATGGCTCATTTTGCTCTGGAAGAAACATACTTCTTATTTGTGTTTTAAATTTTAAGATTTTCGCAACAGTTCCTCATAAAGCAATCCATTGGATGCTAGTCGTAGCCTTGAATAAGTTCTTCTAAACTGGTTATGAACACGTCCCTTGTAGTGGGAAGCTCCAGGTTTTTACATGAAGAATGGTCACTAAAATATATGACACAATGAAATCCTTCCAAAACGTAGTTTCAGTTAAATGCTACCGTAAGTCAGGACATGTAGTCAGTGAACACGCAATTCATTGCTCCCTCTTGTATTGTGGCTGTAAAGTCTTTCAAACACTATGCAAACAGCTAAGCAGCTAGAGCATCTGATGTGGCTGGAGGTTGGTGAGAATTCCTCCTCCGTACAGGGAGGGTCCAGCTCACACACTCTGTACACAGTAAGCAAGGCTATGGGGCACTGGAGGATTTGTACGCTCATCCTATAGCTGTGCATGCTATGGAGGGCACTTCCCGGACAATGGAGAGGACTATCACCCTTTGGATTATTATGCTCTCTCCAGCGTGGGCAAAGGTGAGTGCAGCAACCGCATGTAGAGCTGTTTATTCTCCATTGAATAATTCAGTACTTATGTGCTGATGATGTAGTTGTACTTGGACCACTGAAATCCCCCTGTGTGCTTTTATTGTTTTATGCCACTCGTCTAAGATCCATTAACCACTTCAGCCTTCAGTTGTTTTTCTCCTTATGCATCCGAGCAATTTTCACCTCCCATTCATTCGCCAACAACTTTATCACTAATTATCACAATGAATTGATCTATATCTTGCTTTTTCTGCAACCAGTTAGGATTTCTTTTGGTGGTACATTTTGCTAAGAATTATTATTTTTCTAAATGCATTTTAACAGGAATATTAAGAAAAAAATTGAAAAAATTAATTATTTCTCAGTTTTCGGACTTTATAGTTTTAAAATAATACATGCTACCATAATTTAAAACACCATTTAAATTATGTCTCTATCACAATGTATAGCTTGGTGTAATTGCCTTCTTAAAACAGAAGGAAATTTGCAATAATTCAGTTAAAAGTGAACATTTGTGGTTACCCACAATGCACTACCACTGAATATGCAAATTATCCCTTTTCGCCCTTGTTAAGCCAAGCAAGCATCCAGAACCGCTGGTGTATAGCAAGCCTATAGCTTTAAGTTTTACACAGCCATATCAAACCCACATGTAGACAGCCTGTTTCGGACTTTTGGTCCTCATCAATACATGGCAGGGATTGATAAGGCTGTATGAAATGGGGCTTGGACCAGTACAACAGAGTAACCAAGCAGCTCAAGTGGGTCACCCTGAGCTGCTTGGTGACTCTGCTGTATCACAAGGTATGGCGCCAATATTTGGAAATAAAGGTGCATTTTTTTAGTTTTGCGTCCATCACTATTTACAAGTTTATATTTTAAAAAATATTAGTTGTATACCCTCTTCACATGCATATTAAATAAAGTTCAGACCCTTAGGCAACTATTTATGTTTTATTTTGTTTTTTAAATTGTAGGTTTTTAATTTATTTTTTAGTGAAAAATTTTATTTGGGTATTTTTTGGTGTGTGGGAGGTAAACAGTTAATTTTAAATGTAATTTATAGTGTATTTTTGGGATGAAAATGTATGTGCATGTAGTTTTACTATTTGGCCACAGTGATTTTTTTTTCCTATCCTGTGAGCAAGTTCTGGGTCTCCATGGTTCTGGGTCACCATTGTTCTGGGCCACATTGGTTCTGGGTCATTGTGGTTCTGGGTTATTGTGGTTCTGGGTCACCATGGTTTTGGGTCTCCATTGTGCTGGGTCACCGTGGTTCTGGGTCACCATGGTTCTGGGTCCCCGTGGTTCTGGGTCACCGTGGTTCTGGGTCTCCATGGTTCTGGATCTCCATGGTTCTGGGTCACCATGGTTCTGGGTCACCATGGTTCTGGGTCACCATTGTTATGGGTCACCATTGTTATGGGTCACCATTGTTCTGGGTCACATTGGTTCTGGGTCATTGTGGTTCTGGGTTATTGTGGTTCTGGGTCACCATGGTTTTGGGTCTCCATTGTTCTGGGTCACCGTGGTTTTTGGTCACCGTGGTTCTTGGTCACCGTGGTTCTGAGTCACCATGTGTAAAGGATATCGGAGATGCCGCCGCATGGCGGACATCTCCGCGTTCCAGCCGGCGGCTTCTGCCGCGCAGCTACATGCTGCTGGTTCGCCTGGTCCTTCTAGTGCTCACAGATTAAGAGCTACGCGCGCACCAGGCGACAGGACCTTTATGCAAGTAGAAGGGGAGTCAGCTGATCAGGCCGATCAGCTGACCCCAGCTATGCTCTGGATTGGCTGAGTGACTGGGGCGGTGCTGTGGAGCGCTCTGGGTATTTATAGGGCTTGCCTGTCAGTTGCAAGTTGTCTGCTGTTGCGAAAGCTTACGTGTGAGCACACAGATCTTAGTCAGATCTTACAGTGTGTTAGAACCAGCCGGAGCTGGGAATTCACATTTAGTCAGATTCCGTTGATAGCTTTTGTACTATTGTATTATAGACTTGTGTACCATTCTTTAGTCTAGTTCCCAGGTGTTGAAACCAAGGACTTCACACCTAGACTAGGATATTGCTATATCATTACTGCACATCTGTTAGTCTAGTTCCCAGGTGTTGAAACCAAGGACTTCACACCTAGACTAGGAGATTGCTATATTACTACTGTTTATCTGTTATGATCTCTTGCTTTCCTGACTACTCTCTCGCTACTGATTCGGTACTGGCTGCAGTACAGTCTGATTCCCTGCTCCTCAGTGAATCCTTGGCTGTAGTACAGTCATAATCACTCATTACACCTGTGATCACCCCTGCAGCACACTCAGTGGTCCCTGCCCCTCAGGTGTCCACTGGCTGCAGTACTATCTGAATTCCCTGCTCCTCAGGGAATTCTTGGCTGCAGTACAGTCTGTATTCCCTGCTCCTCAGGGGATCCAAGGCTATAGCTTAGTCTTGATCACCTGCCCTTCAGGTGATCATTCTCTCTTACTCCGCCAGTGGTCCCTGCTTCTCAGGCGTCTACTGGCTGCAGTGCAGTCTGAAACCCCTGCCCCTCAGGGGATCCTTGGCTGCAATATTGTCTGTATCTCCCGCTCCTCGGGAGATAACTTCTCTTATTACTGTTGCACCAAACACTATACCACATAAGGTGTCCTGTGTCTAGCTATACTAGTATTATTGGTGATTCTGCAGATCACCACATAATCAGGTATAGCATCTGTTTTATTGTTGATACTGCAGATCACCAATAATCAGAAAAATCTGTGTTGCTGACACCAATTGTTACAGAACAGCAGACCAAAAACATTATGGACGCACTGCGCGGCCAAGTTGAAGGAATAGCCACTTCGGTGGATAACCTCATAAGGGTGCTTGATGCCCAACAGACTCAGATCACACAACTGTCTGGGTCAGTACAGGTCCTTCAAACGGCTGTGAATTCAGTGTGATCCCCTCCAGTTACAGACCTTCGCATGTCTGTACCTGAAAAGTTTTCTGGACATAGATCTGACTTTCAGAACTTCAGAAATCGAGTGCTATCATATTTTGAGTTGAGGCCTACCCTGTCAGGAACTGAGCCTCTGAGAGTTACATTCATAAAGACCCTTTTGTCAGGAGATTCACAAACATGGGCATATAGTCTTCATGCAGGACATGAAGCGTTATCATCAGTTCAGGAATTTTTTAAGGCCATGGCCATTATATATGATGATCCGGATATTGCTTCCACCGCTGAACGGAAACTAAAGACCCTGCGGCAGGGTCGGGATCCGGTAGAAGTTTACGCGGCAGAGTTCATTAAGTGGGCTGTTTCAGCTAGATGGGGAACATTTGCACTGTCAGACTGCTTTCTGTTAGGTTTATCTGATGCAGTTTCTGATTTGATGTTAGGACATCCTGAGCCCAAGTCCATAGACGAGGAAATATCTTTAGCAGTACGGGTAGATCGCCATTTACGCTATCAAAGACAGACCTGGGGTAGAAATGCTGTAAGATATGTCTCCTACGCCTCCTCTCCACCCTCGTCACCTCCGCCTGAGCCGATGCAAATCGGACACTCTAGATTGACGCAGGTGGAAAAGAATCACAGGAAATCAGAAAGACTCTGTTTATACTGTGCTGAGGAGGGTCACAAGGTTCAGAATTGTCCTAAGAAGTCGGGAAACGCTGCTGCCTAGGTGTAGTAAGAGGTAATACCCTAGGCGAGCAGTCTTTACCTCTAAACAATAATCGCCTGCTCCTTCCCTGCTCCATTACATGGGAAGGTCAGACTATTTCCGCAGAAGCCTTTGTGGACTCTGGCTCTGCGGCCAACTTCATAGATTATGATTTTGTAAAAAGATTGGGGATTCCCTTACTCCCGCTAGACCGGCAGATTCTGATCACTGTAGTAGATGACTCTCTTTTACAGAATAAACAACCTCTTTCTCAGACCCCCTTGTTGGTGTGTAATGTAGGGGTGTTACATAAAGAGAGTTTACAATTCCTGGTCCTGCAAATGGCAACTTCCACTATTATCCTTGGTATGCCTTGGTTGCAACTTCACTCCCCTCAGATTGACTGGGCTTCTGGTCAGCTAAAGAGCTGGTCGACCTATTGTCATCATCATTGTTTGGAGAAAGTTGCTGTTTGCGCTATCAAGATTCAGGTTAAAGGAGTGCATGTGCAGTATGCGGAATTCGCTGATGTGTTCTGTCCCAAATCCGCAGATAAACTCCCGCCTCACCTTAGCTTCGACTGTCCCATTGATTTAAGATCTGGTTGTATGCCTCCTAGGGGTTACCTTTATAACCTGTCAGGACCTGAGAAAGTGGCAATGCAGAAGTACATTAAGGAGAACTTGGCAAAAGGCTTCATCCGGCCTTCCCGGTCACCAGCTGGGGCAGGTTTCTTTTTCGTACAGAAAAAAGACGGTGGCCTCCGACCCTGCATTGACTACCGAGGGTTAAATAAGATTACAGTAAAAAATCGTTACCCATTGCCCTTGATTGATGATTTATTCGCTCAGGTGACCAATGCCACTATTTTTTCCAAGTTGGACTTGCGAGGTGCATACAACCTGGTACGGATTTGAGACGGTGACGAATGGAAGTCGGCGTTCAACACGCCCGGCGGGCACTACGAGTATTTGGTTATGCCCTTCGGGTTGTGTAATGCCCCTGCCGTCTTCCAGGAGTTGATCAATGAGGTTTTCAGAGAGGTACTGGGGAAATTCGTGCTAGTGTATCTAGACGACATACTGATTTTTTTCCCCTAATCTAACGGAACATCGTAAACATGTCAAGTTTGTTTTAAAGAAATTAAGTCAGAACTCACTGTACGCCAAATTAGAAAAGTGCCTTTTCTAAGCCACCTCGGTTCCGTTTTTGGGATATATTATCTCTATGTCTGGTCTTTCCATGGATCCAGAGAAAGTCTCTGCTGTGTTGGAGTGGTCACAACCTGTAGGATTGAAGGCACTCCAAAGATTTTTGGGTTTTGCCAATTACTACAGAAGTTTCATCAAGGGGTTCTCCTCGGTAGTATCACCCCTCACCAGTCTTACTAAGAAAGGGGCTGATACTTACCACTGGTCAGCAGAGGCACATTCTGCCTTTTCCACACTGAAAAAACTGTTCTGTTCTGCTCCCATTTTGAGACATGTAGATGTCACCTTCCCCTTCATAGTTGAGGTTGATGCGTCAGAAGTTGGCGTTGGGGCTGTACTGTCTCAACGCTCCGGTTTGCAAGGCAAACTTCACCCATGTGCCTTCTTTTCCCGTAGATTCTTTCCTGCTGAGTAGAACTACGATATTGGAAACAGAGAGCTTTTGGCCATTAAACTAGCCTTTGAAGAACGGTGACATTGGCTAGAAGGGGCAGAGCATACTATTACAGTCTATACAGATCATAAGAACTTGGAGTACATAGAAGGGGCCAAAAGACGTAGTCCTCGACAGGCCCGTTGGTCCTTATTCTTTTCAAGGTTCAGATTTGTCATAACGTATACACCAGGTAGTAAGAACGTCAAAGCAGACGCACTATCTAGGTGTTTTGAGCCTGAGACAGTACAACCTTCGACCCCTGAGACCATCCTACCCCAGAAAGTAGTCTTTGCAGCTACTGAGACCTGGGAGGACTGGACGGCTACTCTGGGCCCTTACCAACAGGATGTTCCAGAAGGGAAGCCTGAGGGGGTTTTGTTCGTACCACTTCCTTTCCGCCTACAACTCTTACAATTATTCCATTCCCATAAGAATGCGGGGCATCCTGGGGCTGCCCGAACCCAGGATTTGGTGGCCAGATGCGCTTGGTGGCCTACGCTGGCACTAGATTGTAAGGAGTTTGTAAGAGAGTGCTCCGTTTGTGCTAGAAGCAAGCCCTCTCATCAGGCTCCAGTGGGTACTTTACAACCCCTACCAGTGCCAAATGAACCCTGGACTCATTTGTCAATGGACTTTGTAGGAGAACTCCCCAGGTCTGAGGGTAAGACGGTAATTTGGGTGGTAGTTGACAGGTTCAGTAAGATGGCTCACTTTGTCCCTCTGAAAGGACTCCCCTCGGCCCAGGAGTTAGCTGATCTCTTCATTCAGCACGTTTTCCGGCTGCATTGCATTCCGGAGAATGTGGTGTCAGATCGGGGAGTCCAGTTTGTGTCAAAATTTTGGAGAGCCTTTTGCCATAAGTTAGGAATGGACCTTTCATTTTCATCAGGCTACCACCCACAGACCAATGGTCAGACCGAAAGAGTTAACCAGTCTCTTGAACAGTTTCTCAGATGTTATGTGGCAGATGCACAGTCCGATTGGGTAAAGTTTTTACCGTTTGCGGAATTCGCACATAACAATCTGAAGAGTTCCTCTTCAGGATTTTCCCCGTTTCAGGTAGTTTAGGAAAAATCTCCCAAGTTTGCTCCATTACCTGTGGCATCTACCCCATTTCCGGCCCTGGAGGATTGGCAAAGGGCATTGAAGGAGATTTGGGGAATGGTTAAGAGGAATTTAGGGAAAGCCTTCCAGACTCAGAAGAAACAGGCGGATAAAAGACGGTCTGTAGAGTGGAAGTTTTCCCCAGGGGACATGGTATGGGTATTTACTCGACATTTAGCGTTAAAACAACCGTCACCTAAGTTGGGACCCAGATTTGTAGGCCCATACCCAGTGTCCAGAAAGAAGAATGATGTCACTTATGCAATTGATCTCCCTGCCAGCATGAGAGGTGTAAGATCATTCCATGTTTCTCTGTTGAAGCCTGCGGTGCACGTGGATTCCTCCCCCCCCCCCCCCCCCCCCGTGATGGTTGACGATCAACCTGAGTATGAGATCGAGAAGATATTGGATTCTCGTTGGTGCAAAATTCTGTGCAGTATCTGGTCCACTGGGAGGGGTATGGGCTAGAGGAGAGAACTTGGGTGCCGGATTGTCGCATGCATGGTAAGGAATTAAAGAAAGAGTTTCATGATTTACACCCTGAGAAGCTGGGTAGGAAGTATCCGGGGTCCACTCCTCAGGGGGGGGGGGGGGGTACTGTAAAGGATAGCGGAGATGCCACCGCAAGGGCAAGCGGCATGGCGGACATCTCCACGTTCCAGCTGGTGGCTTCTGCCGCGCAGCTACATGCTGCTGGTTCGCCTGGTCCTTCTAGTGCACACAGATTAAGAGCTACGCGCGTGCGACAGGACCTTTATGCAAGTAGAAGGGGAGTCAGCTGATCAGGCCTATCATCTGACCCCAGCTATGCTCCGGATTGGCTGAGTGACTGGGGCGGCGCTGTGGAGTGCTCTGGGTATTTATAGGGCTTTCCTGTCAGTTGCAAGTTGTCTGCTGTTGCGAATGCTTACGTGTGAGCGCACAGACCCTAGTCAGATCTTACAGTGTGTTAGAACCAGCCGGAGCTGGGAATTCGCACTTAATCAGATTCCGTTGATAGCTTTTGTATTATAGACTTGTGTACCATTCTTTAGTCTAGTTCCCAGGTGTTGAAACCAAGGACTTCACACCTAGACTAGTATATCGCTATATCATTACTGCACATCTGTTAGTCTAGTTCCCAGGTGTTGCAACCAAGGACTTCACACCTAGACTAGGAGATTGCTATATTACTACTGTTTCTCTATTATGATCTCTTGCTTTCCTGACTACTCTCTCGCTACTGATTCGGTACTTCTGCCTATCTGATTACTGTTGCCGACACTGCCTGTACCTTGATACCGAATCAGTCTTCCGTCTCTGTACTGTATCTGTCCGTTTGTTGCTGACCTTGCTTGTCTGACCTTTCTATCCTCACTTGTGGCTCTTGCCACTAGTGAAGGAAATCTCAAGGGCTGTCACCTAACCCTTAGGTGATCAGCCTTGCTGTACTGTCTGTGACACTTGCTCCCCAGGTGTCTGTTGGCTGCAAGCAGTGTCTGTTGACCACCTGCTCCTCAGGAGATCATCTTGCAGCTAGTCAGTGGTCCCTGCTCCTCGGGGGTCCACTGGCTGCAGTACAGTCTGATTCCCTGCTCCTCAGGGAATCCTTGGCTGTAGTACAGTCATAATCACTCATTCCACCTGTGATCACCCCTGCAGCACAGTCAGTGGTCCCTGCCCCTCAGGTGTCCACTGGCTGCAGTACTTCTGAATTCCCTGCTCCTCAGGGAATTCTTGGCTGCAGTACAGTCTGTATTCCCTGCTCCTCAGGGGATCCAAGGCTATAGCTTAGTCTTGATCACCTGCCCTTCAGGTGATCATTCTCTCTTACTCCGCCAGTGGTCCCTGCTTCTCAGGCGTCCACTGGCTGCAGTGCAGTCTGAATCCCCTGCCCCTCAGGGGATCCTTGGCTGCAATATTGTCTGTATCTCCCGCTCCTCGGGAGATAACTTTTCTTATTACTGTTGCACCAAACACTATACCACATAAGGTGTCCTGTGTCTAGCTATACTAGTATTATTGGTGATTCTGCAGGTCACCACATAATCAGGTATAGCATCTGTATTATTGGTGATACTGCAGATCACCAATAATCAGAAAAATCTGTGTTGCTGACACCAATCGTTACACCATGGTTCTGGGTCGTCATGGTTTTGGGTCTCCATTGTTCTGGGTCACCGTGGTTCTTGGTCACTGTGGTTCTGGGTCACCATGGTTCTGGGTCACCGTGGTTCTGGGTCACAATGGTTCTGGGTCACTGTGGCTCTGGGTCACCATGGTTCTGGATCACCGTGGTTCTGGGTCTCCGTGGTTCTGGGTCACTGTGGTTCTGGGTCACTGTGGTTCTGGGTCACCGTTGTTCTGGGTCACCATGGTTTTGGGTCTCCATGGTTCTGGGTCTCCATGGTTCTCGGACACCGTGGTTCTTGGTCACCGTGGTTCTTGGTCACCGTGGTCCTGGGTCCCTGTGGTTCTGGGTCACCATGGTTCTGGGCCTCCATGGTTCTGGGCCTCCATGGTTCTGGGTCACCATGGTTCTGGGTCTCCATGGTTCTGGGTAACCATTGTTCTGGGTCACACTGGTTCTGGGTCATTGTGGTTCTGGGTTATTGTGGTTCTGGGTCACCGTGGTTCTGGGTCTCCATGGTTCTGCCTCACCGTGGTTCTGGGTCACAGTGGTTCTGGGTCACAGTGGTTCTGGGTCACTGTAGTTCTGGGTCACCATGGGCTATCTGGGTATTGTGTAATGTTGGTATTGATGCTGAGACCTCAAACTGATGTGATATCACACTTGTTGAAACTGAAGTCCAAAAGCCCAACAACTCTAGCTGTACACCATAGATAAAAATCCAATACTTCCCCACTAAATGAACTTAGTGCAACTGTCGGCATACATGGGGGGTTATATCTAATGACATCTTAACTGTAGCTCTGCAATGCTTAGGAGAACTCATGGACAAGTATGTGATCAGTTTGATCAGCTGATAGATTTATAAGGTAAATAAGTATGGCAGCCTCCATATCACTGGTGCCTTTGGTTCCCTTTAACTTTTTAGTTCAATGTTGATACAATAATTTTATCAAATGTAAAGTGCTATCAAATGGTTGCAAGTAAAATGTGTGGACAGCGGAAACGTACAAACATGAGAACTGTCTATTGTGGCTCTTTCTAATCCATGTAAAAGTCTGCACACGTTATTAGATCATTTTTAGTAACCTTGCTTAAGCAAAACCATAGAATCTAACAAAATTATTTTACGAAATAGGTCTTAAATGATGTTCAGTTATTTTTATCAAGAAATCACTGATCAGACATTTTCACTGATAACATTGGTAGTATTGTCTCACACTCACTAAAGGATCAAACCCATAATCTTTAAAGAACAAGCGACACCCATGCTAACATAGAAACAAAAAACACATAAGTAGATAAATACTACTTCTACCTACATAACAGATGTATTGTGCTATCCACGTAACGATTCCTGTGAATTTTATAAAGGAAAAGCCGAAAATCCTATTCTAGGCAGTGGCCATCTTGCCAAGCTAATGCTGACATCATATCCTTCCTGACTCTTGTTTCCCCTCCTCCCTTCTCTTGCTCATTGTGTATTCATTAGCTGCCCTCTTCCCAGAGTCTTCAGACACTCCCACTGAGGTGTATACTAACAACTGCACTGTCTTTTTTTTATTGACACATCCAATCACTGAGTCACCTTAGCCTTGCTTGTAAACACAAGCAGGCATGGGCTCAAATTCAGATTTGGGTGAGTTCAGATAGTGCTATCCGGATCTCACCCAGTAATGCTGTGCGGGCTGGGCAGGGGGGATCAAGCTTACCTGTGTGACGTCTTCTTCGTCCGTCCCTCGGCACCTCCCACGATGCGTTCCACTCGGCGCTCACGTGACTACAAACACTTCCTCCTACCGGGTCGAAGGAGGAAGTGTTTGTAATCACATGACGCGCGTAGAACGCATCGTGGGAGGCGCCGAGGGACAGACGAAGAAGATGTCAGACAGGTAAGCTTGACCCCCGCCCAGCCCGCACAGCATTACTGAGTGAGATCCGGATAGCACTATCCGGACTCACCCAAATCCGAATTTGAGCCCATGCCTGAACACAAGTAATCAGAGGGTGTTTCTGATGAGCTAGGCAGGGAAATAAATGGAAGAGGAGGAATATATTATAGACAAAAAGAATTCCCAGCATTCAACTCTTTGGTACTGTTTGGCACTAGGGCCAGTGCTCCTAAAGTATGTTATAACTACAAACCTTAACAGCAGAAAAAGTTTTGCAAGTTTTGAATGTAGGATTAGCATCTTTATCACTTAATACACTCAGACCAGTTGCTGTTGAAATTTTGATTTTTATGGTGACAATACTGCTTTAATGACGCCCTCTGTGTAGTATTCAACAAGGAAGAAAGCTGGCGCATCCAAAATCAATCTTTATTGGTTCCATGTACAAATATGGCCAATGTTTCGGAGCCACGTAGGACCCCTTTATCAAGGCAATATTTGCTCGGAGGCAAAGATCTGTCTGCTACTGTGCAAAAGTTCCTGCATAGGAAGTTGGGAGTCTGGCTCCTCTAACACTCGCTGACAGTGATGTGTATTATCTGGGATGTGGTTGCTGCTGATTTCAGACAATACACATCGCTGTCAGCGAGTGTTAGAGGAGCCAGACTCCCACTTCCTATGCAGGAACTTTTGCACAATAGCAGACAGATCTTTGCGTCCGAGCAAATATTGCCTTGATAAAGGAGTCCTACGCAGCTCCGAAACGTTGGCCATATTTTTTACATGGAACCAATAAAGATTAAGTTTGGATGTGCCAGCTTTCTTCCTTGTTGAATGTCCACTGATAAGACCTATCAAACCAAGTGGGAGCATGAGGGTTAGCGGCAGTAGCGTAACGTAAGGAGCTGGGGGCCTCAGTGCGAGTTTTACATTGGGCCCCCTTAGGCGCGCTATACATAACAAGCATTATAGAGCAACAAAGCCTGCCAAGCACAGCCGCAGTGTCAGAGAGGTGTAAGCTGATTAGGAGAACACTCTGTTAATGGTTACAACTAATCAAAGCACATATACAGGTGATCTTAACCAGCATAGCACCAATAAAGAGCAAATAAAGTGGTTAAACACGGGTCCCTACCAGGCCCCTCTGGCCCAGGGGCCCTGGTGCTGTCATTACCTCTGCATCCCCTATTGCTACGCCATTGGGTAGCCGCACATGATCAACACATTTCCAAAGCTAGCAGAGGCGGTGTTCTGATCAATATTTAAAGGAGTTCTCTAGTACAGGGCTTTTCAATCTTTTCACTAATTGTACCACTTTTATCAAATGAAAATGTACAAGTACCACCCGTGAGTAGAGCGCACCCAATCATGCTCGGCTGTTTCCACCAGAATTCAAGCGAAGAGCTGCTACTGCGTATGCCGGTATGCTGACAAGGAGATCTTTGGGTGTCCTATCACTGGATCCCCTCTACTGCGGAGGAATGGGGAAGACCCTATAGTCCCTGAGGTCCTCACTGTGCTGCCCTGCAGAATAGTTCAGACCTCAGATCAGCAGTAACCCGACTGACACTATGCACCATTCACCTGGCTGTCTCTTCACCACTGATCTGAGGTCTGAAGTATGCCACAGGGCAGCACAGTGAGGAGCGAGCGTGGGGAAGCTACACTTTGTGGAGGCAAGATGGGACCAGGACAAGTGGCAGGCAAATCTGAGGTGTACCACCTGGCCAACAGCAAAGTACCACTGGTGGTACGCGTACCACAGGTTGAAAAGCCCTGCTCTAGTATGTTTAAAAAAGCTAAAACTGACACTTACCTGGGGCTTCTATCGGCCCCCTGCAGCTGTCATGTCCCGCGCCGTCCTCCTCCAGTGCTCCGTTCCCCGTTGCTGGTAACCTGCTAATTATTAGTCTAACTAGCAGGCGCAATACGAAGTTTTCTTGTAATGCGCCTGCGCAGTAAGCTCCCGCTGACGCGAGCCGGAGCGAGCTCAAGTGCGGCAGCCGCAGTTCTATTTGTCAAGTTAGATGAATAATTAGCAGGTTACGGAGGATCGGAGAAGGACGGCGCAGGATATGACAGCTGTAGGGGCCGATAGAAGCCCCAGGTAAGAGTCAGCTTTTTTCTTTCTGACCGCAGTGATTGAAATCTACGCCCTGTTTTGGTGGGCTCCTGGCTGGCAGGACGTAGATCTCAATAACCGTCCGCAGCGCGCTTTCGCCATTTCCGTTGCTCCACCGGTGATCGCGCCGCTCAAACCGACGTTTCTCGCCGCAGCTCGCAGGCTCTACCTGTCTCTTTGATGGCAGAGCCATGTGAGCTGGTCAGGAGCCGATTTCATTGGCTCCTGGCCATGTCTATCAATGTAAGCCGCTCCCATTGACTTACATTGATAGACACGGTCAGTAGCCAATGCAAGTGGCTCCTGACCGGCTCACATGACTTTTCCGTCATAGAGACGGCAAAGTCTATGTCCTGAGGATGACGGCGGTTGCGGTGAGTACGCGCAGCGATTTGTCGGGATTCTGTGCTTTTTGTACCAGCGGTCTCTGGTCCTTAACTTTCCTGCCGGTAAGCCGGAGCTGAGCTCGGGCTATGCCGCGCAGGAGGATTTATCAGGCCCTGCTGGGCCGATTTGCATAACTTTTTTTTTTTGCAACCCGCAGCTAGCACTTTGCTAGCTGCGTATGCACTCTGATTGCTGCCGCTCCGCGCCGATTAGCCGCCACTCGCCGCGCCGCGCCCCCCCCTCAGACCCCGTGTGCTGCCAGGCCAATCAGTGCCAGGCAGCACTGAGGGGTGGATCGGGACTCCCTTTGACGTCACGACATCGGTGACGTCACCCCGCCCGTCGCCATGCCAACGGGGGAAGCCTTAATGGAAATCCCGTACAGAACGGGATTTCCGGACAGGCTTGATCGCCGGAGGCGATCGAAGAGGGTAGGGAGATGCCGCTGCACTGCGGCTGTCATGGAGCTAGCGCTAGGCTAGCTACATGTTTAAAAAAAAATTAATTTTTAAATAGTGCTGCGCTGCCCCCTGCCGGTTTTAATTAACCACCAGGAGGGTTAAGGGGGCAGAGACAGCTGGTACTTAAGTGGTTAAACATACCAGAGAACCCCTTTAAACCATAGCTCCCAACTGTCCCTCTTTTGGAGAGACAGTGCCTATTTAACAACCCAATACCTCTGTCCCTCTTTCTTCCTCATTTGTCCCTCTTTCTTCCTCATTTGTCCCTCTTTTAGGACTGATGTGCAGATCTTTGTAAATATATGTATTTTTCTACTGAAAAAATATGTTTGATCGGCTTGCAACTTTATTCCCATCTTTTAAATTGATATACAGTATTTCTTATTTTCAATTGTTGAAATAAAGGTGAATGAACCAGGATAGAAAGCAACAGTGTGGTTCTAAGACGATATATTTTTCCTACAAAATCTTTATGGTATGCATGACTAGGGGTGTGTTGGGGGCGTGATAGGGGCGTGGCAGAAGTGTTCCTCTTTCTCATCTCAAAAAGTTGGGAGGTATGTTTAAACATGTTTAAACAGTATTCAGCTGAAATCTGATCAATATGGAGTGGACAAAGGTCATAAAGAGATATTTTTCCAATCTTTTTTGGTCAGCGAATAGATTGATAGTACATAATGGCCTCGATTCATAAAAGTGAGTGCGGTAGTTCAGAGAAGGGCGGGAAATGAGGGGTTTTGCAGTGAATTCATTATAAAAATTCTGAGTGCGAGGTGATTGCGATAGCAGTCGGTAAGTGTGCGGTGTGGCGCGGAAAGCTGTCGGTATAATTTGCTGAGTGCGGTAGTTTGCCGCTGACTTCCTAATGACAAGGTGCATGCTGGGTAGAAGTGGGCAGTTTTAGACACACGTGACTTATTTATTATACATTATTATTATTATATATAATATTATTGTTATTATAATATATATATATATATATATATATATATATATATATATATATATATATATATAATTAATTATTCTTATAAATGATCTAACTCTGTGCGATTTCAAAAAACCTGGGTGTTGTTACAACCACCCCTCCTCGTCTGTATCCTTAAAAATTCCATAACATTCAAAGGGCTCCTAAAATGCTGCTGTGTAGAGCAAACTCGCCAGGTCTTTGTTGGCGATAACGTTTTCATTACCGCACTATTAAAACATGCATTAAATTTTATGAATCCACTATCAACAACATACCATGCTGTTTGGGCGATAACGCATGCAGTAATGCGTTATGAATCAAGGCCAATGTGTATGTCCAGCATTCGTCCAAAGCCAGATGTTTCCTGTCCATGTCATTTAAGGGAGACAGGGATTGTTCAGATGGCACAATCTTGATTCTTGTTTCCTATTTGATAAACTGGCGTAGGGATGCTCAAATGGGCCAAATGCCAGCGCCAGCTTAGGGATGCCCAAATCCAAACTTTGGATGATAGTTGTTATCCGGATTTCACCCAGTTAAATCAAATCACCTGTGCGGGCTGGGCGGGGGGGGGGGGGGGGGCAATTTTACCTCTCTGACGTCGTCTTAGGTCCGTCACTCAGCGCCTCCCATGATGCGCTCCACGCGCGTCACGTGAGTACGAACACTTCCTCGTTCAACCCGGAAGGAGGAAGTGTTTGTAATCACGTGACCGCCGCTTGGACCGCATCATAGGAGGCGCTGAGGGACGGACCTAAGAAGACGTCAGAGAGGTAAGATTGACCCCCCCCCCCTGCCCAGCCAGCACAGGTGATTTGATTTAACTGGGTGAAATCCGGATAACAACTATCTGGATTCATCCAAAGTTCGGATTTGGGCATCCCTAAGCTGGCGCTGGCATTTGGCCCATATGCAATACACTTTTTCTCCTGAGTTTTCTCCTAGGTGAGGTGATATTGTTACAACTTGTCATAAAATACCTTTTAAGTCACCAGCAAGCAAGAAAATACTCAAAATAAATTTGATAGTACTTTTTCACCTTTTTTGGGTACTTTTTCAATTGTAAAATTTTGAAAATTTAGTTTACAGAGAAGATAAAAATTATCTCCTTGGAGATAACTCAGGTGAAAAAATGAATTGCATGTGGGCCATTATAGCTTTTTAGAAGTGGAGTTACCTTTTAACATTTTTGTAAACATCTCTCTGCTACACCTACTGCATTTTTAGACTTTCTGACTACACATATTTGCAGAAATGGAGACATTGCTGCCGGGAAGATATGAGTGATGTATTGTTCCTGAGGGCTGATGCGGCAGGGAAGTGGTGTCCATAGCAGTGGCATGTGAAAAGTAACAGGTACCTGCAGGACACAGACTGTCTGTGCTGGGAGGGCTGTACAAGCTATTTTGGGCCGTGCTGAGACAACAGTCAGTTTCCTGAGGACACAGCCTGGAGAAGACACATGCTGATGGGTGGTGTAATAGACATTTTCTCATGAAGGTCCCATGGAGCACTTGCAATGTAACCCTAGTGGCAGAAGGTGTGCTTGTTTTCTCTGGGGCTGATTGGCTAAGCTTAGAGAACATACGTCAAATGGGAAAACATCCATTTTTGAATGGTCCAGTTCCAATCTGCATACAAATCGGTTTCCCAATTGCATATGAATTTTCATGGAATTATTAGCCTCTCATTGGCTGTTTCTAATGAGGACAGGCTGTAAGTATTCGGTAATGGCCAATCAGAGTGGTTATGTCCTAAAGGTCTGCTCCATTCTCTTTAACACTATTTTTACTTTTATTTTGCACTGTTTTCTCCTTCACAGCTTCTCGTCCTCTCCTGCTATTCTGTACCTTACTTTCCATGTACCCCACTTTCTTCATCCTTCATACTGCAACCCTCAGCCCTATAGAGGTGCAGGAGCACTAAACTTCCCTGGGATACAATGCTCAATTCCAAGATCAGATGTCAAGGGAAAAAGGAGCCATCTGGCCTCCAGTATTACCAAAATCTACAGCTCAGTCTTACATAGTACATATTATTTGCCAAGCTTGTTGTTTTACTGTCTATCCAGAACTTTAAGGCTAGTTACACACCGGGACGTTGCGTTATAGTGCACGTTATGGTCGCATAACGTCCCCTAACGAAACGCCTGCCGGTGTTGGTAGAGGACATTGAGTAAACCGCGTTAAGCGGATCTTTCCGCATTAGGGCAGTGAGAGTGGCGCTGATTGGCCGGCGGGACACGTGATGGTACCGCCAGCCAATCAGCGGCCACCAGTGCAGTGCATATTGAGTAGCCATGTGCGCGGCTACGTAGCGGCCTCTCCCCGCCTCCTCTCCGCCCCAACACTGAGCATGTGCAAACAGTCTAAGGCGGCTTAAGCCGCTGGAACGCTATAGTATGCTGCACGTCCTGGAGAACGTGCAGCGTTACATGTAACGCAACGTGGGCTGTGTGAACAGCCCCATTGACTTTGTATTGTTGTGAGTTGGGGAGCATTACAGGCTGCATTAACGTGCGCCTGTAACGTCCCTGTGTGGAAGCAGCCTAAAGGAGAACTAAAGTGAGAGGGATATGGAGGCTGCCATATTTATTTCCTTATAAGCAATACCAATTGCCTGGCAGTCTTGCCGATCCTCTGCCTCTAATACTTGTAGACATACACACTGAACAAGCATGCTGCAGATCAGCTGTTTCGGACATTATTGTCAGAACTGACAAGATTAGCCGCATGCTTGTTTCTGCTATTATTCAGGCATTTCTGCAGCCAAATAGATCACCAGGGCGGCCAGGCAACCGGTATTGTTTAAAAGGAAATAAATATGGCAGCCTCCGTATTCTTCCCACTTTAGTTGTCCTTTCACGGCCAGTGATTGGAGGAGGAAAGAAGACAAACATGAGGGCAGGTAGACATTTGTATCTAGTGTTGAAGGTTTAATACTGGGAATACATGTTACGTTTTTCGCGTTCAATTCTCCACGCAATCTATTAGCCATTTGATTCTCTGCTGGATTCTCTTATCTTCCGCTCGTTTTTCTTATCTTTTTTCCATTCACTTCTATGAGAAATCGAGCGGAACAGAATCGAGCGGAGAATCAGTCATGTCGGAATTTTATCATCGAAGGCAAGAACGATTCTCGGCAAAAAACGTAACGTGTATTCCCAGCATTGGATGATTGCCATACTGAAACTACATCAACACCAAAATGCTAGCGCTGGGCCTCCCCCCACACTGAAGCAGCAGGCACAAAGAAGATTTTTCTTGAATGCATATAGTGTTGTAGATGTTTTGCTCCTTGGCGATCAGCCTAAATCATTTGATCACAGCCAATACTTTTTGAGGTAGCAGTGCACAACTTAATGACCTGCATTGCGGAGGCGCACCACTACTTTCTAAAGTGGTGATCTGCAGCACGAACAGGGAGTGTGAAACAACCACTACTGCGCTCCACTATTTCCTATGGGGATCACTGCTATCCAGTGGCGTAGCTAAGGAGTTGTGGGCCCCGATGCAAGTTTTACAATGGGGCCTCCCAAGCACTCTATACATGACAATTGATACGGCGCACCAAAACCTGCCAATGGCAACTACAGTGTCAGAGGTGCCAGAAGGGGATGGGGAACAGTTTGTTAATGATTACCACTATTCACATCATCTATAAAAGTGATTTTTATGAGCACAGGACCAATAGAGAGGTAATACTGCAGTTGAGGGTGGGCCCTTTGGGCCCCGATGCGGTCGCTACCTCTGCACCCCCTATTGCTACGCCTCTGCTGCTATCAAATGGCCCCTTATAATTGTCACTTTATATATCCAGCAAAAAGTAGTAGCGGTAATGCGATAGCGGCAGTCGCTGAAAACTGGAGACCTCTTCAGCTGATCCTGACTTTCATAAATGTGGGGCACAGGAAAGTACAATCTTTATAAAATAAATAACAGCATTTTGTCTATTCCGCCTTTCTATAACTGGCCCCTATTTGTGTTTATAGCCGACATAGACTAATAATAATCCAATTCTGTTTATTTAGCTGTGTGCCTTATGAATGACAGTGTAGCCAGTATGGCAGCCCATCGTCATGCAACACTTTGCTTGTCTGCTGCAGGTGGACACGGATGATGTCATCACCAGAGATGAACAGATATTCCTGCTGTCACAAGCAATGCGCCGCTGCCAATCAACTGCTCACAATGCCAGAGGGAAACCCAACTCTTCAGATGGTAGAGATATTGTATTGCCAAGTATATTAAAGAACAGCAGTCAGAACATTATGTTGTAATTGTAATATGTTAGCCTAAGGAAATATACAGTGATTTTTTTTTTGTATAGTGTGGATGGCATGGGGGATGAATGGGGGGGGGGGGGGGAGCACGTCAACAAACAAATGTATTTATTTATTTTTTATGTAGTGTGGAACAAGGTCTAAACAGTTATTTATTTGGCTTAAAGCAAGCCTGGTGGGGAAAAGAAAACTCAGAGGCGTTGCTAGGATCCTAAGAGATCCGGGGCACTTTTGGGCGCTCTAGCCAGAAAACCGGTGTGGCCATGCACATGTGGGTGTGGTCATAGGTGGAGACAAAGTTAGATGAACTTGACAGCGGTCTAAGTAGGCCAGCCCAGCAAAATGTTGGATGAAGCCCCCCTTTCTATTAATACATAAAAACCCCAAAATGCAGCATATTAAATAAATGGGTAGCGTCATTTAAACATAACTAGGCAGAGTTGCCCGGCTTCTTTTCTGGCTGGTCTGGATTTCTGCTGGGTGAGCTGGCCCGATGCCAGGTTATCTGGCAGTCCCCCCATAGCATTCCCGGATTATCTAGTGGGCCTCATCCCATGTTCCCACTGGCCTTCCTTGAGGCACCCCAACTCCCAGCATGCCCCATAGAAGAACCACAGCTCCCTGCATGCCCCCATAAAGGCACCACAGCACCCAGTATGCCCACATAAAGGAACCACAACATACCTCGATTGATGCACCACAGCTCCCAGCATGTCCACCATTGCGGCACCACAGCTGACTCTGCTTGGGGGACATCCGGGGCACCCCAGAATAGATCCAGGGCATGTGCCACTGATCTTTGGGGCTAGCAATGCCCCTGAGAAAACGTATGATATTATGAATTGTAGGTGTAGTACGGATAACAAATAGAACATTAGCAAAGAATAGACTCTCATATTTTACTTTTCAGCTATATAGTTTTTTTGCATCATTCTGTCATATTTTCAGTTTAGAAACCACACTCTCTTTTAATCTATAAAAAAGCTGAAATAATAAACCTTTGAACTTTTTCTGCAGTTAATCCTTGTCTCAAGCTGTCTCTCACTGTTGTTTTGTTGTTTAACCATTTAAGCCCAAAGGGTTGTTTATTTTTTGCATCTGAGAAACTTTCACCTCCCATTCATTTGCCAATAACTTTATCACTACTCATCACAAGGAATTGGTCTATATTTAGTTTTTTCTGCCACCAATTAGGCTTTCTGTGGGTGATACATTTTGCTAAGAATTATTTTATTCTAAATCCATTTTAACAGGAATATTAAGAAAGAAAAGGAAAAAAAATCATTTCTCAGTTTTTGACCAATATAGTTTGAAATAAATACATGCTACCATAATTAAAACCCATGTATTTTATTTGCCCATTTGTCCCGCTTATTACACCATTTAAATGATGTCCCTATCACAATGTATGGTGTCGATATTTTATTTGGAAATAAATGTGCATTTTTTCAATTTGCGTCCATCACTATTTACAAGCCCATAATTTAAAACATTATATTAATATACTCCTTTGACATGCTTATTTAAAAAGTTCAGACCCTTAGGTAACTATTTATGTTGTTGTTGTTTTTTTATTGTAATTTTTTTTATTAAAAATTTGATTTGGGTAATTGGTGATGTGGGAGGTTAACAGCTAATTTTAAATGTAAAATAATGCATTTGTTTAATAAAAAAATAGATGTGGGTGTAGTTTTACTATTTGGCCACAAGATGGCCACAGTCAAAAGTCCTGGAAGTGTACGATCAGGCTTCCAGGACGCATTAGGAGGACGGGAAACTTTTCAGAAATCAGAAAAACAGCAGCCTCTGTTAAGAGGCTGTCTGTTTTTCTGCAGGGGGCTTAGATCAATGAATGGGATCTATAATCCCATTCATTGATCGCTGGGCTAACGGCCGGCGGCAGGAGCGCGCGCGGCCCGCGGGAGTGTGCGCGGCCCAACTGGACGAGAATGTTCATTCAGTTGGGCTTAAGTGGTTAAAAGGATACCAGATGTAAATTAAAAAAAAGAAAAAAATTCAGTGGGTAGGAGAGTATGAGCTAATACTTACTACTCCTTCCCTTTCGCTCAGTCAGCCGCTATTCTACTCTAACCCTTCCCGGTCTTCTGGCAGACTCTCCTGGCTTGTAATCCGGACATACTGCACCGCGCATGCGCAGTATGTCCTTTCTGCCTGCTACATCATTATGTGTGGCCATGGGGGGAGCAGAAAGGACATGCTGCGCATACTACCCTATGCACTGCATATTCAGTGCTTCAGAAAACAGGACTGTATTCGACTCAGTGAGTCGAACAACTCAGAGAGGCTCTTTTGCATACATAACAACAGAGGGGGACCCAGTGTATAAGAGCTAATTTGGTATTAGAGCTTTATTGTTCTAGTTGAACCCAGCTTTAATTCTCATGTTCATGGATCTTTAGGCTTAGATAGATTTTGGAGGGCAGTACGAAGTCGCTTGCCTTCCCAAATTAATATTTTCCATATGCTCCCCAGGGACAAAAGTGTGTGTGTGTGTGTGTAAATAAATATACTGTATATAGAAAACCCAACCACATCGCCTGAACTTTCTAAAATAGTGCCTAGCTGTAACCAACACTTACCTTCCATCATCTTTGAATCCAGGTGTTTTGACTTGGGAGCTGTCTCTTGACTGTTATGTAGCCCAGCACTGGCACTCCTCTACAGTATAGAACACTGGGAAAAAAACACAAAGACAACGGGAGCCCAAATGGTGCAGTACGTCACAGGTGGATGAGTGTATAAAATTACTACAAAGGAACACTCACAAAGAAGGGTTGCACAAGGGGCAACCGACCACTTCAGATAGGTGGAGTGACTTAAACCTGACTCCACTCAGGTATATCCTGGAGGCGGCCGCTCTCTTGCAAAGAATCTCATGCACTATGAGCCCCGTAAGGTGGTGGAATTCCGCCTCAGGTGAGGTGTATGGAACTCCCCTCACTAAGGAGCTGGGGGGGAGTAAGGCACAGAGGGAGGTAAAGAGGTGCCCAATATATATAAAATGCTCAAAAAACAAAACACTAAAATTAGGAAAATTAAGGAGGCTTACTTCGCAGATGACAACTCACTTTAGGTAGAAATATTTAATAACAAGCACAGGCAACGCGTTTAGTGGGATCTAGCCCACTTTCTCAGGCCAAATAAAGTGCCGCAGCAGTCAAATAGCCACATTCGGGGCGCCTCTCCTGTTTTTAGTGTTTCTAGAGCACTCCTCTACAGTACATCTATTGGGCGCCAGGTTTTGGCATGGGACTTGGGATTTATACAAACTTTAAGCTCCTCCCACACTAGCGGCCCGCTGAAAGCTGACCAATCATCACACGTACAGATACCAATGCTGCTTTCCACTGCTGACTAATGAATCCCTTAGCCTTGTGAGTACAGGTCATAGCTGTGATCTTTGCATTTGTGCCATCAGAGAAGTCTTCCTATAATTACTTATTATATATATTATGCAAACTGCGCCCACCGTTAATAATGATCTATCATACAAAATGTCAAACAACCAGAGTCTTCGCTATCACAAATAGTCCACAGTGTACAATTGTATATAAATCAGTATGACAGCGCTCCTCTTCTTATTATCCTCAATACCTAGAAAAGAAAAAATGGCTCCACATAGTGCATTACTGCTAAACTTGCATCATCTTTATAAACACCACGCCAGTGATAAACCAAGTGCTCTTTAGTGTGCCACTTCTAGTGCAAACTTATCACCAACTTTAAGACAGTTCCAGGCTCACCAGATGTAGGCCACCTCATACACCAGGTGGGTCTATCGCATAAATCAATCCACAACGATCTGCTGCTCTCATGTATCATAAGCTTTTAATCCGGATTCTTCAATAAAACATAATAAACATAGCATAAAATCTTTTAAAATTGGGAGCTATGCCCCTGCGCTCATGTGCACTCACGTTATCCACAGATGAGTCTCCGCATATCGGGCTCTTGGCCCTGTGATGCACCACCTCCTATGGTCACGGCGTCCCGCTCCCCGCACTGGTGCATCAGTTTCAAACTTCCTACGAGCGATGTGATTCCTCCTTCCTGTGACGTCAGACGCTGCCCGCTATGCTCCGCCTTACGCGTTTCGTCCCTTGGGACTCATCAGAGGCTGACGTGACAGGAGCGACCGACGTCTATTTATGTTCATTTTAGTTCCGTATTTCCTTGCGCATGTCTATTTCCGTGTCAATACGTAATCCGCGTCATGTGGCCAATGGACTTTGGGCTTGCGTAGTGCGCTCTCGTATACAACTCTGCCGCTCATCGTTCGTGCCCTAATATGAGCCAGATGGTTGATCCTTCCACCACTGCCATCTAGTGGTCAATTTTCTAACTACTCCCTTAAAATTACCTTCCTTTATAAAATCAATTAATCACATCTCACCATTGAACATTGTATGAACTACAAATATATGTTTCCACTATGGATACTACTACATCAATAGCTACATCACTTGGCACTTCTATATTAATTAAAAGATAAACCATCCCTGCTGTACTCCATCAAAGCCAGACGGTACATCACAGTTCCAAGCCTACATGTATACACATTCCCTAATTACAGTTCACATGTGATAGTGCTCCTATACAGGTCCCCATTTACATACACCTTGGTTGTGTCTTATGGGGGAGGAATCTGTGGTCCCTTAAAAGGGTGACAATAGTCCCACCCCTGGTGGCTTCTCACACTCCCACCTGTATTCCTAATCGCAATCTCCCTTGGAATTCATTTATTGGAACCACAGAGTTCTCAGCACCATAATTTCCTACAGTTTGATGTTTTAATATTTTATTTTATTATATACCCCCAAATAACACCTAGAAGGGGGCTTGTGTTTCCTACTACCTTATAGTGTTCATTTCCTGACTGTTTCCCCTAAAATTATAACAAACCTTTTCCTAGATATCCCACATAGACAAAATTATTATGGGTAGATTCTGGTTTTCCTCCTCCCCCAACTATAACCAAGGCAGTCAAATCTCCCAGTGCACCTCCACCCATTAACCCCCTTTGTGTTACCTCAAGGTCCTCCCATTCTTCATTTAACATTCTAATCTACCCTACTAGTTATAAGTCATTGGTGATATAGCAATTTAAATCAAATTCAACGTTAAGCCCTCCTGGAACCAAAGTTTTCAGGTTAAAGATCCATCTCCCTTCAGCTTGCGAGATGTCTCTGACTAGACTGGACCCCCTCCATCTCTTTATATGTGCCTCTATCCCCATAAATTTCAATCCGCTGGGATCATTATTATGGACCAATCGAAAATGATTAGATACATTATGAGTTGCTAGGCCTTTAGAAATATTGGCCACATGTTCTCTGATTCTTTCATGTAATTTTCTGGTGGTCCTACCTATATATTCCAGGTTACAGGGACATCTCAGGAGGTATATAACTCCTTTGGTGTTACATGTGATGCATTGTCTTATGGAAATCTGTTGCCCACTATTCATTGATATGAAGTTTGCCCCCCTTATGGGTTGTGCCTCTTTGCATCCCCTGCATTTTCGACAGGGGAAAAAACCTGTTTGTCCTAACAGATCTCCCATCCTTGTTTGTGGGGGGTTTACAAAGCTGGTTACCAGTCTTGATTTTAGATTTGGGGCTTTTTTATATATAAACCCAGGTCTTTTTGGGATTGCATTTCCCAGGGTGCCATCTAGTTTCAATATGCTCCAATGTTTTTTTATTATGGATTCAATTTCCTTATATTGCATGTTGTAGTCCAATAGTAAATCGAATTCTCTATTGTTTTTCTGGGGTATGGTTCCCCTATCTTCCAATAGTGGGGCTCTATCCAAGTTCGCCACCACGCTAACCTGTGTTTCTAAGTCCTCCTTCCTATAGCCCTTCTCCCTGAATCTGTTTATCAGGATCTGACTTTGATCCTTAAAATCTTCAATGTCTGAACAGTTTCTCCTTATGCGCATAAATTGACCTTTAGGGATATTGTCCAACCACTTTTTATGGTGGCAACTTCCAAGTGGGATATATCCATTTTTATCTGTAGGTTTAAAATATGTTTTTGTGTGGAGTCGGTCATCTTGCTTTTTGATGACTAAATCCAGAAACTCTACCTGGTGGGGAGATGTCTGGAATGTAATCTTTATTGGGGTCCATTGGTCGTTGGCCCTATCACAGAAGGTAACCAGCGATTGTTCTGGGCCCCTCCATATGAAAAACAAATCATCAATGAATCTGCTCCATAATGTTACATATTGAGCTCCCTCCCCCGACAGTAACTGTTGTTCCCATCTGTCCATATATATATTTGCTACGGACGGAGCAAACTTTGCCCCCATCGCGCATCCATTCTGTTGTAAATAAAACTCCTTTGCATACCAAAAATAATTGTGCGTTAGTGCATAATTCAATAGTTCCATAATGAAGTCTATTTGTTTTATTTTTATATCTCCTTGTTGTGTAAGGGCTTCTCTCACTATTTGCATACCCTCCACATGTGGAATCACTGTGTACAGAGATGTAACATCTCCAGTGACCAGGATATCCCCCTCTTTCATTTTCACATCCTGTATTTTTTGGAGTAGATGTTTTGTATCCTTCAGTAAAAATGGCAAACCCTCCACTATTCTTTGGAGGAAAAAGTCTATATATTCCCCTGTTCTTTGTGTGAGTGAACCCACCCCACTAACAATGGGTCTTCCCGGGGGGTTTTGTTGGTCCTTATGAACTTTAGGATTATAATAGATGACAGGTATCCTGGGATGGGTGGGTAACAGATATTTCAATTCATTTGTGGTTATAATAGTCTCCCTCTCTCCATATATCAATATATCCTTCAGTTCCTTCTTAAAATCCTTAGTGGGGTCTTTTTTCAATTTCTTGTATGTACTTTGATCCTTCAATAATCTGCTCATCTCATTACTATACTGTTGAGAATTCAAAATCACCAGGCCCCCCCCTTTATCCTCTGGCTTCAGTACCAAATCCCTATTCTCCACCAGTTCAGCAATTTGTTGGCTGATTTCTTTAGTGTTTTTTTGTTTCTTTATTTCTAGTTTCTCTAAATCTTGTAGCACTGCTTTTTTAAAAACCTCCAATGTGCTGCCTTTCGAGTGATCTTGCGGATTGAACAGGGATTTGTTTTTCAAGCCTGTATATATATAAGGTTGTGGGGTGGGATTGGCTCTGGTGGTGGGGCCCTCTTTGTTCAAAAAATATTTTTTCTGAGAGAGCCTCCTCATATATTTGTTAACACCTAAAAACATTTCAAATTTATTAAGTTTTCTTGGGGGTGCATAATTTAAACCTTTGTCAAGGAGTCTTAGCTGGGGTTTAGTTAGTTCCACTCCGCTTAAGTTAAAGATTCCATTCGGAGTTATTTCCTTCTTTTTTTGCTGTTGTCTCCTCCCCCCTCTGGTTCCTCTCCTATTCTTTTTATCCCTCCTTCCCACTCTTCTTCCTGATAATTGTGAGGGTGTTTCCATCTGGTTCTCTGGCTCATCCCTAAAAAACGATCATTGCTTTCTATTAGGTGTTCATATCTATTAGAGGTAGGTATATTTTTATACTCATATTGATATGGTCTCACGTTCTCATTATGGGGTCTCTCCACTTTTCTTTGCCTAAGATTATAAAAATGCTCACCATATCTCGGTTGATTATGAGGATATTTAGGTGGAACCAATTTATTAGGGGTTTTGGGGCCTTGTGATCTGACACCCATAGGGGCTGTTTCCCACGTCTCCTCAAGAATATCAGGCTCATAATCCTCCCATTCAGTGTCTTGTTCTCCATAACTGAATCTTTCTTCCCTTTGATGTGTGTACTGTATGGGAGGTTGCAATTTATTCTGAGGGACCCCCCTGGGCTCAGCTGTCTGTTCCTGACCCCACTAAGGATTTTAAGAAGGAACTGAAGGATATATTGATATATGGAGAGAGGGAGACTATTATAACCACAAATGAATTGAAATATCTGTTACCCACCCATCCCAGGATACCTGTCATCTATTATAATCCTAAAGTTCATAAGGACCAACAAAACCCCCCGGGAAGACCCATTGTTAGTGGGGTGGGTTCACTCACACAAAGAACAGGGGAATATATAGACTTTTTCCTCCAAAGAATAGTGGAGGGTTTGCCATTTTTACTGAAGGATACAAAACATCTACTCCAAAAAATACAGGATGTGAAAATGAAAGAGGGGGATATCCTGGTCACTGGAGATGTTACATCTCTGTACACAGTGATTCCACATGTGGAGGGTATGCAAATAGTGAGAGAAGCCCTTACACAACAAGGAGATATAAAAATAAAACAAATAGACTTCATTATGGAACTATTGAATTATGCACTAACGCACAATTATTTTTGGTATGCAAAGGAGTTTTATTTACAACAGAATGGATGCGCGATGGGGGCAAAGTTTGCTCCGTCCGTAGCAAATATATATATGGACAGATGGGAACAACAGTTACTGTCGGGGGAGGGAGCTCAATATGTAACATTATGGAGCAGATTCATTGATGATTTGTTTTTCATATGGAGGGGCCCAGAACAATCGCTGGTTACCTTCTGTGATAGGGCCAACGACCAATGGACCCCAATAAAGATTACATTCCAGACATCTCCCCACCAGGTAGAGTTTCTGGATTTAGTCATCAAAAAGCAAGATGACCGACTCCACACAAAAACATATTTTAAACCTACAGATAAAAATGGATATATCCCACTTGGAAGTTGCCACCATAAAAAGTGGTTGGACAATATCCCTAAAGGTCAATTTATGCGCATAAGGAGAAACTGTTCAGACATTGAAGATTTTAAGGATCAAAGTCAGATCCTGATAAACAGATTCAGGGAGAAGGGCTATAGGAAGGAGGACTTAGAAACACAGGTTAGCGTGGTGGCGAACTTGGATAGAGCCCCACTATTGGAAGATAGGGGAACCATACCCCAGAAAAACAATAGAGAATTCGATTTACTATTGGACTACAACATGCAATATAAGGAAATTGAATCCATAATAAAAAAACATTGGAGCATATTGAAACTAGATGGCACCCTGGGAAATGCAATCCCAAAAAGACCTGGGTTTATATATAAAAAAGCCCCAAATCTAAAATCAAGACTGGTAACCAGCTTTGTAAACCCCCCACAAACAAGGATGGGAGATCTGTTAGGACAAACAGGTTTTTTCCCCTGTCGAAAATGCAGGGGATGCAAAGAGGCACAACCCATAAGGGGGGCAAACTTCATATCAATGAATAGTGGGCAACAGATTTCCATAAGACAATGCATCACATGTAACACCAAAGGAGTTATATACCTCCTGAGATGTCCCTGTAACCTGGAATATATAGGTAGGACCACCAGAAAATTACATGAAAGAATCAGAGAACATGTGGCCAATATTTCTAAAGGCCTAGCAACTCATAATGTATCTAATCATTTTCGATTGGTCCATAATAATGATCCCAGCGGATTGAAATTTATGGGGATAGAGGCACATATAAAGAGATGGAGGGGGTCCAGTCTAGTCAGAGACATCTCGCAAGCTGAAGGGAGATGGATCTTTAACCTGAAAACTTTGGTTCCAGGAGGGCTTAACGTTGAATTTGATTTAAATTGCTATATCACCAATGACTTATAACTAGTAGGGTAGATTAGAATGTTAAATGAAGAATGGGAGGACCTTGAGGTAACACAAAGGGGGTTAATGGGTGGAGGTGCACTGGGAGATTTGACTGCCTTGGTTATAGTTGGGGGAGGAGGAAAACCAGAATCTACCCATAATAATTTTGTCTATGTGGGATATCTAGGAAAAGGTTTGTTATAATTTTAGGGGAAACAGTCAGGAAATGAACACTATAAGGTAGTAGGAAACACAAGCCCCCTTCTAGGTGTTATTTGGGGGTATATAATAAAATAAAATATTAAAACATCAAACTGTAGGAAATTATGGTGCTGAGAACTCTGTGGTTCCAATAAATGAATTCCAAGGGAGATTGCGATTAGGAATACAGGTGGGAGTGTGAGAAGCCACCAGGGGTGGGACTATTGTCACCCTTTTAAGGGACCACAGATTCCTCCCCCATAAGACACAACCAAGGTGTATGTAAATGGGGACCTGTATAGGAGCACTATCACATGTGAACTGTAATTAGGGAATGTGTATACATGTAGGCTTGGAACTGTGATGTACCGTCTGGCTTTGATGGAGTACAGCAGGGATGGTTTATCTTTTAATTAATATAGAAGTGCCAAGTGATGTAGCTATTGATGTAGTAGTATCCATAGTGGAAACATATATTTGTAGTTCATACAATGTTCAATGGTGAGATGTGATTAATTGATTTTATAAAGGAAGGTAATTTTAAGGGAGTAGTTAGAAAATTGACCACTAGATGGCAGTGGTGGAAGGATCAACCATCTGGCTCATATTAGGGCACGAACGATGAGCGGCAGAGTTGTATACGAGAGCGCACTACGCAAGCCCAAAGTCCATTGGCCACATGACGCGGATTACGTATTGACACGGAAATAGACATGCGCAAAGAAATACGGAACTAAAATGAACATAAATAGACGTCGGTCGCTCCTGTCACGTCAGCCTCTGATGAGTCCCAAGGGACGAAACGCGTAAGGCGGAGCATAGCGGGCAGCGTCTGACGTCACAGGAAGGAGGAATCACATCGCTCGTAGGAAGTTTGAAACTGATGCACCAGTGCGGGGAGCGGGACGCCGTGACCATAGGAGGTGGTGCATCACAGGGCCAAGAGCCCGATATGCGGAGACTCATCTGTGGATAACGTGAGTGCACATGAGCGCAGGGGCATAGCTCCCAATTTTAAAAGATTTTATGCTATGTTTATTATGTTTTATTGAAGAATCCGGATTAAAAGCTTATGATACATGAGAGCAGCAGATCGTTGTGGATTGATTTATGCGATAGACCCACCTGGTGTATGAGGTGGCCTACATCTGGTGAGCCTGGAACTGTCTTAAAGTTGGTGATAAGTTTGCACTAGAAGTGGCACACTAAAGAGCACTTGGTTTATCACTGGCGTGGTGTTTATAAAGATGATGCAAGTTTAGCAGTAATGCACTGTGGAGCCATTTTTTCTTTTCTAGGTATTGAGGATAATAAGAAGAGGAGCGCTGTCATACTGATTTATATATAATTACTTATTACCTAATATATTACGGTCTTATTGTCTTTGATCAGGGTGTTCTCCGGAGTGGGATGGGATTACATGCTGGCCACAAGGATCTCCCAATCAGATAGTTTCCATACCCTGCCCAGAACACATCTATGACTTCAACCATCAAGGTAACTGTTTCATACATGGTCAGGAATGGAGAAACATCTGTGTCAAACCCATGATCAACAGGATCTACATTTTATTTTTCTGTTTCTATTCTGAGCTGTTTTATTTCTTGGTGGTTTGCTATATAGGATTTGCTCACAGAAGATGTGGGTCTTCTGGGAAGTGGCTTCAGGTGCCAGGAATCAACAGGACTTGGGCAAACTACAGTGAGTGCCTGACACTGGTCAGCCCAGGAAGGAGGAACCAGGAAAAGGTATGAGACATCTGCAGAAAAGCAAGGCACAAGGAAAAAATAGATTGAGGATTGAGGGCTTGGCCAAAATTGCAGTCCTTTGACAGGAGAAAAGATTTAAGCAGAGACGGTCATGTCCCTGTCACTGAACCAAAATTAAAGTGGATCCGAGATAAACTTTTACTCATTGCATAATTGTGTTCCTTTCATATAGTTTATAGGGCATTCCTCAAGCCAAATACTTTTTTTGTTTTGTTTTAATACTCTAATTCCCTATAAACTAAACAAGCCTCCCCACAGCTTCTTTTGCGCCTTGGCACTGTAGCAAGGGCTTATGGGAGCTCAGTCTGGGCAGGAGGAGGAGGAGGTTACTAGCCAGAGATTTCAGAGGCAGAGGGGAGGAGGGAGGAGGGGAGGGGACTGAATTTACACACAGGCAAGCTGATAGCATCTACAGCCCTCAGCCTGTGACAATGTGACAAACAGAACATGGCATCCCCTTATTGTATCACAGGAATAAATAATCATTAACTGTTGAAGCTGTTTGCAGCTAGATATGCTATGCTGCATCTAAACTTTAGATAAGATACATAAGTTACTTGTTATAGGCCCAGTGCACACCGAGCGGTTTTTGGAGCGATCCGCCGGCCGCATCCGCCTGGAAAAATGCTTGGCTAATGTATTGCAATGGGATGGTGCACACCGGCGGTTTGAGGTTTTTGCCAAGCCGCAAACGCGCCTCCTGCTGCGCGTTTGCGGTTTGCTAAAAAACCTCAAACCGCTGGTGTGCACCACACATTGAAATACAATAGCCAAGCGTTTTCACTGGCTGATGCGGCTGGTGGATCGCATACAAAATCCGCTTGGTGTGCACCCAGCCAAATATCTGCTCTCTGCTCCCAAAACCGCTAGCGTTTTGATGATCTGCTAGCGGTTTTGGTGTGCACTGGGCCATAGTTAGTTTTTCATCTCGGATCCACTTTAAGCACTGAAAGTTGCTTAAATAAGGAAGGTGAGGATTTGGCTTAGTCAGGGGGGGGGGGGGGGGGGGGGGGTTAGGTTTGGGCAATGGGCAGGGTAAGGTTAACTTTATGTGTTAGGGATACAGAGTTAAGCTTAGGCAACAGGAAGGCATTAAAGCGGACCTGAACTCAAAACGTCCTCTCAGCATAATAACCTTCAAACAAAAATAAATTTATTTGTTACAGCTGATACAAATCCTAAAATAAATCTACTGTTTCTACTTCCTGGTTCATGGAAGCAGGCATATTGTTTACCTGCCTGTGTTTTCAAATGTGCTTATCTGCCATCTCTGCCATAGGCAGTCATGTGACACAGGGGGGAGATCAGATTACAACTTGTGATTAGACACAAATGAGGGGGAATTAAACAGACTAACCTTTCTAAATACATACAGGGTGCATTTCTCTCTGTTTTCCTTCCATCCTGTGCAAGAGTTCAGGTCCACTTTAAGGGGGAGGTTAAGGATAGGTATCAGGAATGGGTTAACGTTGCAGGGGAAGGTTAAACAAAGTTAGCGGGAAGGTGTTAATGTTAAGGGAATGGTCAAGGTTAGGTGTAAAGGGTGGTTTTTTTTTTCCCTTAAAGTGGATCCGAGATAAACTTTACTCATTGCATAATTGTGTTCCTTTCATATAGTTTATAGGGCATTCCTTAAAGGGAAGGTCCAAGCAAAATAAAAAAAATGAGTTTCACTTACCTGGGGCTTCTACCAGTCCCATGCAGCCATCCTGTGCCCTCGTAGTCACTCACTGCTGCTCCAGTCCCCCTCTGGCAGCTTGGCGACCTCGGAGGTCGGCGGGCCGCATTGCGTACATTTTTACGCATTCCCGCTAGTGCAGAAACATTAACACATACATTTTTACGCGTTAGTGGTTCAACGCGTAAAAATTTACGTATTGAACCAGTAACGCGTAAAAATGTATGTGTTAATGTTCCTGCACTAGCGGGAATGCGTAAAAATGTACGCAATGTGGCCCGCCGACCTCCGAGGTCGCCAAGCTGCCAGAGGGGGACTGGAGCAGCAGTGAGTGACTACGAGGGCACAGGATGGCTGCATGGGGCTGGTAGAAGCCCCAGGTAAGTGAAACTCATTTTTTTTTTATTTTGCTTGGACCTTCCCTTTAAGCCAAATACTTTTTTTTTTTAATACTCTAATTCCCTATAAACTAAACAAGCCTCGCCCACAGCTGTCTGAGAGTGCCTTGGCACTCAGACCCAAAGTAGCAAGGGCTTATGGGAGCTCAACGTGGGCAGGGGGAAGAGGAGGTGTTACTAGCCAGAGATTTCAGAGGCAGAGTAGGAGGGGGGAGTGAAGTTTTCACAGGCTGAGTGCTGGTGATGCAGAGAAGCTTACCTGTGTGTAATGTTTACAAACAGAACATGGCCGCTCTCATTCTATCACAAGGATAAATAGTCATAAACTGTTGAAGCTTTTTGCAGCTAGATTTTCTGTGTGAACTATCTAAACTTTAGATAACATACCGTATATATAGACAAGTTACTTGTCATAGTTAGTTTTTCATCTCAGATCCGCTTTAAGGGAGTAGGTTAAAGTGAACCTCCGGACTAAAAATCTACTCTGCAGAACTGAAAGGGTTTTGGTGTTTCTTCAACAGTTTCACAGCATCAGAACTTTGTTTTTCTTACCAAAGCATCATTTTTAGCTGCATTTTTAGCTAAGCTCCACCCTTCAAAGAAATCTGCCTGGGCTTTTTCCCCCTGATACTGTGCAAAGCATGATGGGATTTCCTATGTTGTTGTTCACGTTGCCTAGCAACTGGGAGGGGTAATCAGCACACAGGACAGTTGGAACTGTGTCTCATGCTCCCTGTCACCTCCTTTCAACCAAGAAGATGGCTGCCCTCATGAAATCACAAACCTTTGCCTGTTCTTCTAAAACAGAGTGGGTAAGAGATTATATTGCCTATCTATTTTAATTAACATAACTAATGTAACTTAATAACAGTATGTTTGTTTAGGCTGAAGTTCCTCTTTAAGCTGAGGGACTAGCCAAGGGAAATAATTAGGGTTAGTGCACAATGGAATATAAATACCTGTACTGAAAATCACAATGAAAACTGTATCATACAGCTGAGTCACCATACAATGGACTATCACATAGCCAAGACCTGACACCAAACCAAGTTCACCTACTCAGCAAGTATCAGCAAGTCACATGCAGACTGTGTTTTTTCAAATACAAGTTGTGGAATGGAAAATGTTTCCTTATTGTTTGCTATGGATGCCATTACATGCAGGGGCGTAACTAAAAATCACGCGGCCCCTCAGCAAAACTTAAAGAGTAACTGTCAGGCTGCAAAATCTAATTTAAACCTCTATTCTCCTGTGTTAAACAGTTTAGAAGGAAGCCAAAAAGGCAATACTGAAGTTAAAAATCTCTCTTACTGTGATGTGTGCTGAACAGCAAGGCTCTGTATTCCCAAGCTCTGTAAGGAGGCCAGCAGGACGCATAACATATACTGCAAAGCATTCTTGGGCTGCCTCTTCTCTCCACTGCACTACCTTGGGTCATCCCCTTCATTTCCCTATCACGTCCTAAAGGCCCATACACACGTCCGTTTTTTTTGCGAACGACAGGTCGTTTGAACGACCCGTCGTTCAGTCGTTCGCCCGCTAATTCGGGAGTGTGTACAGACTGTCGTTCGCGTGATAAGAGTGAGTTTGAGCGATCCGCCGGGCGGATCGCTCAAACTCACTCTTATCACGAGGACGACAGTCTGTACACACGCCCGATTTAGCGGGCGAACGACTGAACGACGGGTCGTTCAAACGACCTGTCGTTCGCAAAAAAAACGGACGTGTGTATGGGCCTTAAGGCTGCTTCACAGGCTCATGTTACAGCAGCTTCTAACAGCAGCAGCCTAAACTCACAGCACTGAAAAATCACAGGGCACATGTTCCGTTAGACTCTAACTGCATGAGTCCGCTATTGTTCCTAGCCACATGGCTAATTAATATTCACTGCACAGTAGTGTTGTCCATTAGGATCTTTTTTGTGAGTGGAATCATCAGGAAGCAGGGAGGATATGACATCACAATTGACTTCATAGGAGACAGACAAACATGGAACCTGCGATGAGCAGTCAGGAGCATCATTCTCTGCAAATCCTTTATAAAAATTATGTGAAATCCAAACGTGGACAGTGAAATGCATATGTAATGTAAGTAGAGCCAATATTTAGCTACTGATATGTGTTTTTTTTCTCCGAGACCCTATACCTAACAGCTCCTCTTTAATGTTCACAACCCTTCCCTTGTCTCCCCTTGGTGAGCCTCCCAACATGGAGGTCTATCATACAAGGGTCACAAAACAAGAGTGGGCATCAGGATCTTCACACCTATAACATGTAGCCCAGGCATGGGCAAACTCGGCCCTCCAGCTGTTACGGAACTACAAGTCCCACAATGCATTTGCCATGACTGTGGCTGTCAGACTCCTGCAATGCATTGTGGGACTTGTAGTTCCTTAAAGGGGAACTGAAGTAAGAGGTATACGGAGGCTGCCATATTTATTTCATTTTAATCAATACCAGTTGCCTGGCAGCCCTGCTGGTCTATTTCTCTGCAGTAGTATCTGAATCACACCAGAAACAAGCATGCAGCTAGTCTTGTCAGATCTGACATTAATTTCATAAACACCTGATCTGCTGCATGCTTGTTTGGGGCTATGGCTAATAGTATTAGAGGTAGAAGATCAGCAGGACAGCCAGGAAACCGGTATTGCTTAGATGGAAATAAATATGGCAGCCTCCATATACCTCTCACTTCAGTTGCCCTTTAACAGCTGGAGGGCCAAGTTTGCCCATGCCCGATGTAGCCACAAAAACCACCTGATCTGGAGTATCAGAGGAAGGGAAGGTTAGTAGTTTGGGCCTCCCACACCTCTGAGCTCCCCTGGCCTGCAGTCGCAGTGGCTGCTCCCCCCTAGTTACGCCCCTGATTACCTGGTTTCTTTTAGTAATGAGTTTTATTAATTATTAGTGTTACTCTTTTGGTGCCAGACTGCCAGTATTGCCAGTAGACATTATTAGAAATGTGTTTTTTCCCCCCACAGGAAGTGTTTGCGCGGCTGTGGCTAATCTACACCATAGGATACTCCATCTCTTTGGCTACGCTGCTGATTGCTCTCTGTATTCTCTGCTACTTCAAGTAAGAACTTCATTTATATCAGAGGTCAGGAACCTTTTTGGCTGAGAGAGCCATAAATGCCACATATGTTAAAATGTAACTCTGTGAGAGCCGTATAATATGTTTCAAACTGGGACAGTAGGGCTCACGTCTCTGTTGCTATGATGATGTGTATAGAGTTGATCCGCCAGGCAGCGGAAGTGTCAGACACGTCTTCAGCTTCTCTTGGGTTTCAGCAACATCAGCAATTTCCCCGAGAGCCAGACAGGAGAAATACCGACTAACAGCTTATACAATTACAGTGGGTTGCAAAAGTATTCGGCCCCCTTGAAGTTTTCCACATTTTGTCACATTACTGCCACAAACATGAATCAATTTTATTGGAATTCCACATGAAAGACCAATACAAAGTGGTGTACATGTGAGAAGTGGAATGAAAATCATACATGATTCCAAACATTTTTTACAAATAAATAACTGCAAAGTGTGGTGTGCATAATTATTCGGCCCCCTTTGATATGAGTGCAGTCAGTTGCCTATAGACACTGCCTGATGAGTGCTAATGACTAAATAGAGTGCACCTGTGTGTAATCTAATGTCAGTACAAATACAGCTGCTCTGTGAGGGCCTCAGAGGTTGTCTAAGAGAATATTGGGAGCAACAACACCGTGAAGTCAAAGAACACACAAGACAGGTCAGGGATCAAGTTATTGAGAAATGTAAAGCAGAGTTAGGCTACAAAAAGATTTCCAAAGCCTTGAACATCCCATGGAGCACTGTTCAAGCGATCATTCAGAAATGGAAGGAGTATGGCACAACTGTAAACCTACCAAGACAAGGCCGTCCACCTAAACTCACAGGCCGAACAAGGAGAGCGCTGATCAGAAATGCAGTAAAGAGGCCCATGGTGACTCAGGATGAGCTGCAGAGATCTACAGCTCAGGTGGGAGACTCTGTCCATAGGACAACTATTAGTCATGCACTGTACAAAGGTGGCCTTTATGGAAGAGTGGCAAAAAGAAAGGCAATGTTAACAGAAAGCATAAGAAGTCCCGTTTGCTGTTTGCCACAAGCCATGTGGGGGACACAGCAACCATGTGGAAGAAGGTGCTCTGGTCAGATGAGACCAAAATGGAACTTTTTGGCCAAAATGCAAAATGCTATGTGTGGCAGAAAACTAACACTGCACATCACCCTGAACACACCATCCCCTCGGTCAAATATGGTGGTGGCAGCATCATGCTCGGGGGGTGCATCTCTTCAGCAGGGACAGGGAAGCTGGTCAGAGTTGATGGGAAGATGGATGGAGCCAAATACAGGGCAAACTTGGAAGAAAACCTCTTGGAGACTGCAAAAGACTTGAGACTGGGGCGGAGGTTCACCTTCCAGCAGGACAATGACCCTAAACATAAAGCCAGGGCAACAATGGAATGGTTTACAACAAAACATATCCATGTGTTAGAATGGCCCAGTCAAAGTCCATATCTAAATCCAATCGAAAATCTGTGGCAAGATCTGAAAACTGCTGTTCACAAACGCTGTCCATCTAATCTGACTGAGCTGGAACTGTTTTGCAAAGAAGAATAGGCAAGGCAGTCTCTAGCTGTGCAAAGCTGGTAGAGACATATCCTAAAAGACTGGCAGCTGTAATTGCAGCAAAAGGTGGTTCTACAAAGTATTGACTCAGGGGCCCGAATAATTACGCACACCCCACTTTGCAGTTATTTATTTGTAAAAAATGTTTGTAATGATGTATGATTTTCGTTCCACTTCTCACATGTACACCACTTTGTGTTGGTCTTTCATGTGGAATTCCAATAAATTGATGCATGTTTGTGGCAGTATGTGGAAAACTTCAAGGGGGCCGAATACTTTTGCAACCCACTGTAGCTAGCTGACTTGGGGGATGATTCACTTTGTAGGACAAGATCTCTGCACTTTCGCCCAATAGGCTGCCTGTCAAGTGACAGGCAGCCTATTGGGCCAATCAATGTGCGGGGATCTCGTTCTACAAAGTCACTGGATCTGACAGGATCCAGAGTGGGACAATTGGAGCAGCTGTTTGTTTTCGAAGAACGTAAGATAGTAGTGCATGCTACAGCAGTAGCGTGCCTACTTTGAAAAATTGACTTGCGCTGCCACACTAAGCTGTGCTGCTTGAGCAGTGTAACTTAGTGAATCAACCCCTACTGATTTGTCTGTAAGCCAAATGTAGCCATCAAAAGAGCCACAACTGGCTCCCGAGCCATAGGTTCCCTACCCCTGCTTTATAACAAACACTGGTAAGCCCCCTCCTCCACCTGAGGAGTCATGTTATAACTGTATAGCTTAGTTCTCCCAATAAAGATAGATACACTTTGCATCAGCATTGCACCAGTACTGAACATCAGGCTTTGATGGACATGATGACCTTTAAATGACAGCACAACTACAGGCACAAATATGTTTCTAGCCCTGTGTAAATACTCAATACTGGAGGTTGGCTTTATTTGTGTGGAAGCTCCTTGAAGTAGCTCCACCTACTGAACCTAATAACTGCTGTCAGTCAACAAAGATCATGTGGACATATTTTTAAAACTGGATATTAGCTTGCAAAATCATTATTTTATACAAAAACGCAACTTTTTGGTACAAATTTACTAAGCTATGAAAGGTACATTTGGATGTGGGCCTGTAGTTTATATTATGTGAGGGAAGCCTTATCACATTTAGAAAAATGACATTGTTTATAATTTAAATTTTTTTTTAAATTTAATTTTTGTTTTTTTAAGTAATAGAATACATTTACCAACATTTCTGGCTGGACGAGTCATCACAAAATGAACATTCAAAAAAATGCATGAAAAAAAGAGTATACTGTTAACAATACATATGAGAAGTTATACTTTTCACCCATGGAGAGACGTGGCATTTAGGGATGAGCAGAAACTACACCTGTGTGTAATTATGCATCGTAATTCACAATTACGCATCGTAATGCAAAATTTCTGAAAAAAAATCATAATACATTTCACATGCAAATTAATGCATCCATACATTTGCGTAATTTCAAGAAATGTTGCGTAATTTCAAGAAATTTTGTGTAATTTTGTTCCGACTTTGTCAGTTAATAGCAAAGCCTCCATACATGTTATCATCACCATTGCTATGTATGTTAAGGGGAATACTGGGAACAAGTCAAAAACATAATTTTACAAAAAGACCTTGTAGTTTTTGAGAAAATCGATTTAAAAAAGCACAGGAATCATGGTTTTCCTCAGTGTAAAAAATATTTTTTCTTTGCATTTTTAAAATACATTTTCCCAAAAACTATAAGGGCTATTTGAATTTTTTTTTGACTTGTTCCCAGTGTTGTCCTTAACCACTTGAGGACCCACCCTTTACCCCCCCTTAAGGACCAGCGCTGTTTTAGCTGATCTGTGCTGGGTGGGCTGTGCAGCCCCCAGCACAGATCAAACACCAGGCAGAGCGACCAGATCTCCCCCTTTTTTCCCCACTAGGGGGATGATGTGCTGGGGGGGTCTGATCGCTCCTGCCTGCCTGGGTGTTGTGGGGGGGGGGGGCACCTCAAAGCCCCCCTCCACGGCGAAATTCCCCCCCCTCCCTCTCCTCCCTCCCTTCCCCGGAGATCCGAGGCTGCACAGGAACGGATCTGTCCTGTGCAGCCTCTAACAGGCTCCTGCCTGTCATGTGACAGCGATCCCCGGCCGCTGATTGGCCGGGGATCGCTGATCTGGTACAACGCTGCTACTGTTAGCAGCGTTGTACAAATGTAAACAAAGCGGATTATTTCCGCTTGTGTTTACATTTAGCCTGCGAGCCGCGATCGGCGCCCCGCAGGCTATTTACGGAGCCCCCCGCCGTGAATTGACAGGAAGCAGCCGCTCGCACGAGCAGCTGCTTCCTGATTAATTAGCCTGCAGCCGGCGACGCAGAACTGCCACTTTGCCGACGCGCGTTATGAGTGCGCGGTCGTCAAGTGGTTAAAGAGCAGCTGTCAGCCATACTATCTCAGGAAACAAAAATATATAAGTAGATAAATACTTGCTCTACTTACATAACACATGTATTGTACTGTCCAGGTTATGATTCCTGTGAATTTTATAAAGGAAAAGTAGAGAATCCTACTCTAGACAGTTTCCATATTTACTGTGGCTATTTTGAAGCCGATCCTGATGTAACATCCGCCCTTAGTCTCCTCTGCCTGATTTGCCGGCCTTTCACTATAGAAAGTGCATTGTCTCAGCCTGAGAAATTTTGGCCAATCAGAGAGGAACAGAGGAGTGGGAGGGGAAAACAGGAGGGAAAGAGGCTTCAGCCAATCAGGCTGCATCAGTTAAGTCTGAGGGGAAGGAGAGAAGCAAAAAAAAAAAAAAAAAACAACCCAGCATGCCCTGCAACTTCTCTTTTGTGTACCTAATTTTCTGTGTACCAAATAAGAGTCATGTAAACTGGGGAATGATAATTTATCAACAAGAAATGTAATAGTGATTGTTAACTTTTGGGTTGCCTGATTAGCATCCTCATTACTTGTTTACCAGATAAAAATAAATAATTGATTTTTGATTTTATGCCCGACCGTTACACTTTAATTTATGTAGCAATGTTGGTGTCAATAGCATGTATGGAGGTTTTGCTATTAACTGCTAAAGTTGGCACAAAATTATGTGAACACCGCAAAAATGTACGTGAAATTACAAATGTGTATATGAAATCACTTGCATTTACAAACTGTAATTACGTGTAGGCGTAATTGCGAAAATGTATGTGAAATTTTGCATAATCGTAATTAGCGGATTATGATTGTCACTAACGGCAATACTCCCCTCCCCATAACGATCCCATCACTGACACATCCCTTCATACGTTCCTGTGAAAGAGCCACTCCCTCCACTTGGCAGTGCAGTAATCTTGTGGAAAGGTGATTGTGGCTGCTATTGCTAATACCAATGTCACAAAATCCTCAGCGCTAGGTTCAGGCAAATGTTTTCCAAGTGGTCATATTTGTCGCCACCCAGTGCTCAGACAACATCAGGCATAAGAGACAAGGTGACCACCACCAGAAAGAAGTAAACCAATTTTCAGTTTGTCTTTAAAACCAATAACATTTATTTCCTAAAAGCAGTAAAAACTTGAGTCCAATACTCCATATTGTGGGCCCTTAAAGAGAATCTGTACTCTAAAATTCTTACAATAAAAAGCATACCATACTCTTCATTATGTTCTCCTGGGCCCCTCTGTGCTGTTTCTGCCACTCCCTGCTGCAATCCTGGTTTGTAATTAACGGTTTTAGGCAGTGTTTACAAACAAGTCATGGCTTCTAAACAGAGTATCATAGGCTGAGAACTAGCTTACTGTGTGACTCATACAGAGCTTGGAGAGGGTGTGTAAACCTTCTGCCAATGACAAACAGTGCTGCACATTCCATACATTCCAGCCTGAGCCCGACAGAGCCGACAGAGGAAAGAAGATAAGATTTATTACAGAGACAGTGCAACTAGAAAAGGCTGCAGTAAGACAGACCACATTAGAACAGGCATAGGAACGTATAGGATAGAATAAACAAGGCTCAAAATTTTGTTACAGAGTCTCTTTAAGAGGAACTGTCGCAAAAATCTTAAAATTTAAAACACATACAAAAAAAAGTACATTTCTCCAGAGTAAAATTAGCCATAAATTACTTTTCTCCTATGTTGTTGTCACTTACAGTAGGTAGTAGAAATCTGACATTACCGACAGGTTTTGGGCTAGTCCATCTCTTCATGGGGGATTCTCAGCATAGTCTTTATTCTTTATAAAGACATTCCCTGAAAATGATTAATACAAAGATGCAGGGCAGTCTCCCTGCTCGCTGCACATTATTTTGGCAGTTGGATGGAGCAACTGCCATTCACTAAGTGCTTTTAAACATAAAGTAAAACCCTGAGAACCCCCCTATGAGAAAATGGGCTAGTCCAAAATCTGTCGGTAATGTCAGATTTCTACTACCTACTGTAAGTGACAGCAACATAGGAGAAAAGTCATTTATGGCTCCTTTTACTCTGGAAGAAACATACTTCTTATTTGTATGTGTTTTAAATGTTAAGATTTTCGTGACAGTTCCTCTTTATAACAAGGGCCCTTTCAAAGTAGCAAGCGTAACGTTTACACAAAATACACACTCAAATCACATCTGATTGCATAAACTAGTGCCCAGTCTCCAATTCCTGACCAGTTTCGGCGTTCCTCTATTACCACCCATTTGCTGCATTCTGTATGTTTCTATGGCTTGTTAGAGAAAGCATATGCAATGGTAACTGTACACTGTTTATGATTGATTTCACTTTTTGGTATTCCAGATCATCTAAGATTTTCACTGCAAAAAAGTGATCCTTGGTCACCTGTTTGTCTCTTTTCACCATCTTTGTAGGCGCCTACACTGTACACGGAATTACATCCACATCCACCTCTTTACCTCTTTCATCTGCCGGGCAGGGAGCATATTCCTGAAAGACGCCGTACTGTATTCCAGTGAGGAAGATGGGGTCATGCAAGGTGACTTGGGAGAGATTGCCTTGCCTAAAGCAACGGAGCTACAGTGGGTGAGTCAGAGTGGCTGAGTAGAAGGTCAATAACAGACAGGTTAAAGTGGATCTGAGATTAAATTTTACTCATTGCATAATTGTGTTCCTTTCCTATTGCTTCTAGGGCATTCCTCAAGCCAAATACTTTTTTGTTTTTGTTTTAATACTCTAATTCCCTATAAACTAAACAAGTCTCGCCCACAGTTTTTCAGAGAACCTTTGGCAGTAGCAAGGGCTCATGGGAGCTCAGTCTGGGCAGGAGGAGGGGGAGGTATTACTAGCCAGAGATTTCAGAGGCAGAGGGGAGGAGGGAGGATTGGGTTTTTTTTCACAGAAGATGCAGATAAGCTTGCCTGTGTGTAATGTTTGCAAACAACATGGCTGCTGTCATTGTATCACAGGAAGAAATAATCATATTCTATTGAATCTGTTTGCAGCTAGATTTGCTGTGTAAAGTATCTAAACTTTCGATAAGATATATAGACAAGTTACTTATAGTTAGTTTTTCATCTCGGATCCGCTTTAAAATGATGTGATCATATAACTCTACTGTTTGCTGGTTTATACGGTATGGTAGAGAAACTCATCATTTCCACATGTATCGCTTCTTAAAGTGAACCTCCAGACTAAAAATCTACTCAGCAGCACTGAAGGCTTGGTGTTTCTTTAACAGTTTCACAGCATCAGAACTTTGTTTTTCTTACCCAAGCCTCATTTTTAGCTGCACAGAAGAAAATTGCCCGGGCATTTTTCCCCTGATGCTGTGCAAAGCATGATGGGATTTCTGATGTTGTTGTTCTCATTATGCTGTTTTGGTTCATTTTTTTTTTTTTTTACATTTTGAAATTGAGATTTGAAGCCTAGCACATGCAGCTGGGAGGGGTGATCAGGACACAGGACAGTTGGAACTGTGTCTCATGCTTCCTGTTGCCTCCTTTCAACCAAAAAGTTGGCTGCCCTTATGAAATCACAAACATTTGCCTGTTCTTTTAAAACAGGGTGGGTACGAGATTATATTACCAATCTATTTTAATTAACATAACTAATGTAACTTAATGACAGTATGTTTGTTTCGGCTGGAGTACCCCTTTAAACAACAGATTTCCTGACAGCCAACTATCTGTGCCTTCCAGCTGCCCACAACCTGAATTACGCAAATTCCAGATAACTGGATAGTACACAATCATCAGGACATTGCATCATCTATGTGGCCCAGGGGCGTCGCTAAGGCCTTTGATCTGGGGCACCGGCTTGGAACCTGTTGCCGTGGTGCCTCAGATCTATTGAGTGGCAGGAGGGGGCACTGGGAGGAGTCATCACAGGGGGGCGCTGTTACCATTGCGAGGAACTCCCTGCATTTGAACTATAAGACGCAGTGACTTTTTCTCCCCACTTTTGGGGGAGAAAAAGTGAGTTTTATAGTCCAAAAAATACAGTATTTATCAAAATCTGAGGAACACCTTCAGAAAGATAAAAATTCTACCACTTTCCACCACTGTGTACAGATATTAAAATGACTTGATCCTCATGGTAAGAAGGTAGGTGGCACATGAACCCCAACCCAATGCTGTTGACACCCGCTGCCAGGCATGGAGAAATCATGTGGCTTCTGAACCCGAGGTTCTGCAAATTTCCTGCAAAGTATCCTGTGAGAAGCTAGAGGATAACCCCTGGTGCTTGCTGCTGCACCTCACAAAATTGAAAAGATACAGAAAAACTGTAGTTTCCCCATATGTTGAATGTGGCCAAAAGAATAATACCTCTCTATTGTAAGTCTACCCATGCGCCCACAGTTAAAGTGGATCCGAGATGAACTTTTACTCATTGCATAATTGTGTTCCTTTCCTATTGTTTATAGGGCATTCCTCAAGCCAAATACTTTTTTTGTTTTTGTTTTAATACTCTAATTCCCTATAAACTAAATAAACCACGCCCACAGGTTTTCAGAGAGCCTTGGCAGTAGCAAGGGCTCATGGGAGCTCAGTCTGGGCGGTAGGAGGAGGAGGAGGTGTTACTAGCCATTGATTTCAGAGGCAGATGGGAGGAGAGAGGAGGAGGGGGGATTAGTTTTTTTTCACAGGCTTAGTGATCAAGATACAGATAAGCCTGCCTCTGTGTAATGTTTACAAACAACATGGCTGCTGTCATTGTATCACAGGAAGAAATAATCATTTTCTATTAAAGTTGTTTGCAGCTAGATATGCTGTGTACCATCTAAACTTTAGATAACATATATAGACAAGTTACTTGTTATAGTTAGTTTTTCATCTCGGATCTGCTTTAAGGATTGTTTTTTGAAGTAATTTGAACATACAGAACCGAAAGAGTTAACCAGTCCCTGGAGCAATTTCTTAGGTGTTATGTGGCAGATGCACAGTCAGATTGGGTAAAGTTTCTGCCGTTTGCAGAATTTGCACATAATAACCTAAAGAGTTCCTCTTCAGGTTTTTCTCCATTCCAGGTGGTTTCGGGGAGATCTCCCAAGTTTTCTCCAATACCAGTGGCATCTTCTCTCTTTCCGGCCCTAGAGGATTGGCAAAGGGCATTGAAGGAGATTTGGGTGCTGGTTGAAAGGAATCTGGGGAAAGCCTTCCAGACTCAGAAAAAACAGGCAGATAAGAGGCGGTCTGTAGAGTGGAAGTATTCCCCAGGAGACATGGTGTGGGTGTCTACTCGGCACCTGGCCCTAAAGCAACCATCACCCAAGTTGGGTCCCAGATTTGTAGGCCCATATCCCGTGTCCAGAAAGATTAATGATGTGACATATGTGATTGATCTCCCAGCTAGCATGAGAGGTGTGAGATCATTTCATGTTACTTTGCTGAAGGTGGATTCCGAGTATGAGATTGAGAAGATTTTAGATTCTCGGTTGGTGCAGAATTCTGTACAGTACCTGGTCCATTGGAAGGGGTATGGCCTGGAAGAGACAACTTGGGTGCCGGATTGCCGCATGCATGCTGAGGAGTTAAAGAGGGAGTTTCATGAGTTACACCCTGAAAAGCCGTGTAAGAAGTGTCCGGGGTCCACTCCTGAGGGGGGGGGGGGGGTACTGTAATGGATTGCAGAGAGGCCGCCGTGGCCGTGAGCGGCATGGCGGCAGGACCTTTATGTAAGTAGAAGGGGAGTCAGCTGATCTGCCGGTCAGCTGACTCCAGTGGTGCTCCGGATTGGATGAGTGACTGGGGCGGCGCTGTGGAGCGCTCTGAGTATATATAGGACCTGCCTGTCAGTTGCTCTTTGTCTGCTGTTGCATATGCTACGTGTTAGCACTCAGACCCTTAGTCAGATCCGAAAGTGTGCTAGAACCAGCAGGAGCTGGGGATCCACACTTAGCCAGATTCTGTTGATAGCTTAAAGTACTAATTGAATTGTATTTTTTGTTATGACCCTCTGCTAGCCTTGACTACTCTCCTGTCTTCTGATTCTGTGCCTATGCCTATCTGATCTAGTTGCCGACTCAGCTTATACCTCACGCTAATTCAGCCTTCTGTCTTTGTACCGTATCTGTCCGTGTGTTGCCGAACCTGCTTGTCTGACTCTTCTGCCCTCACCAGTGAGCTTAGTTCTGGTGAGGGATTCTCAGTTTAGTAATCACCTGCTCCTCAGGTTGATAGCTGCAGTGCAGTCTTAATCACCTGCTCCTCAGGTGACTAGTCACTACGTTACTGTCCTCATCACCTGCTCCTCAGGTGATCAGAAGCTGCAGTATAGTCTTGATCTCCTGCCCCTCAGGTGATCATCTGCTGCAGTACAGTCTGAATCACCCCCTCCACGAGTGATAAGTGTACTTTGTCTTACTGTGCCTCATCCGCTCCTCGGGTGAACCGATCGCTACTCATCTGTGTCCCCAGCCTGCTGGAGTACTGATTCCAGTGTTCTGTAGAGATACCCCTCGTTACCAGCTCCTCTGGGATAGGGGGTATCTCTATCTATATTTACTGTTGCACCAAATACTATCTTACACCTGGGTGTCCTGTGTCTTGCTATACTTGCATTCTTGGTGATTCTGCAGATCACCACATAATCAGGTATAACATCTGTATTATTGGTGATACTGCAGATGACCAATAATCAGAAAATCTGTTCTTGCTGACACCAGTCGTTACAACATCATTTATCTATATTCTGTTACAGGCCGGCTGCAAGGTGACAGTTACTCTCTTCCTCTACTTCCTGGCCACTAACCATTACTGGATCCTGGTGGAAGGTCTATACCTGCACAGCCTCATCTTCATGGCATACCTGTCAGACCGCAGCTACTTCTGGGCTCTGACCATCATTGGCTGGGGTGAGGCTGTTGACACTGTATATGCATTTGCTGTTTTATGGTCTTTCATTGCTTTGTTATTTATACACAGTTGTGTCTTCTTCTTTAGGCCTCCCGGCAGTGTTTGTCTCAGTTTGGGCCAGTGTGCGAGTGTCTCTTGCAGATACACAGTATGTATTTACCCCAACCCTTGGATTTTTATTTTTTTTATACAATAATTTAGGTGGAAATCTAGTTTCTTTTGATTTTGAGCAGCCAAAATAGTAATATTCACATTTGTCTACTTTAACATGTAATCACTTTTATTGCTTAAACAATAAATCCCATTCCCCCATTAAAGCGGGATTGTCGCCATAAAAAAATCAAATTTCAACAGCAACTGGTTTGAGTGTATTAAGTGATAAAGATGCTAATCCTGCATTCAAAACTTTCAAAACTTTCTGCTGTTATGATTTGGAGTTATCACATACTTTAGGAGCACTGGCCCTTTAATAGTCAGTGCCAAACAGTTGCATGCTGGGGGGTCTTTTTATGTATAATGTATTCCTCCTCTTCCATTTATTTCCCTGCCTAGCTGCCTATCTGAAACACGATCCCCTGCTCACTTGTGTTTACAAGCAAGGCTGAGGTGACTCAGCGATTGGAGGAGAAAAGGAAAAAAAAAAAGTAAAGGGCGGAAATGACATCAGAATTTAGCCTCAAACTGTGGGCAAAAGACATGGTTCCCACCAGGAACAGAATTCTCTTCATTTACTCTTCATTCACTGAAATCAAAATGCGGACAGTACAATACATGTGTTATATAAGTAGATCAAGTATTTATCTACTTATATATGTGTTTTTCCCCTGGCATAGTATGGCTGATCCTCCTGCTTTAAAATAAGCAACATAATGGTTAACAATACTGCCTTACTAAACGTACACAGCCCAGTCAATCATACACACCCCACATACTGTCATAAATGCTATTATACTCCCAGAAGTTTTAAACTGCAAAATACTCAGGGGTAGCACACATGGAAACAGTAAATTCGGGCGCCTGAGGCTAGTGGACAAATCGGGCGCCGCCATTCACTCCTATAATAAATATCGTTTAATGGGCGCCCGATAGGAAAAAAGGGCGCCGGTGAAAAATAACGTTTTAAAAGCGGCGCCCGGAGACTTAATGTTTTATTACTGCTTCTCATGATTACACATTATTTAATGATTTATACATTTTTAAATATTATTTTTAAACGAAAAACTACAATATATTTTTTCAAACATTATTTTTAAACGAAAAACAGTACATTTTTTTACATTATTTTTAAACGAAAAAACCAACAGGGGGGTCTTAGGTTTAGGCACCAACAGGGGGGTCTTAGGTTTAGGCACCAACAGGGGGGGTCTTAGGTTTAGGCACCAACAGGGGGGTCTTAGGTTTAGGCACCAACAGGGGGGTCTTAGGTTTAGGCACCAACAGGGGGGTCTTAGGTTTAGGCACCAACAGGGGGGTCTTAGGTTTAGGCACCAACAGGGGGGTCTTAGGTTTAGGCACGAACAGGGGGGTCTTAGGTTTAGGCACCAACAGGGGGGTCTTAGGTTTAGGCACTAACAGGGGGGTCTAGGGGTTAGGGGTAGGTACAGGGAGGGTTACTTAGGCACCAACAGGGGGGGTCTTAGGTTTAGGCATCAACAGGGGGGTCTAGGGGTTAGGGGTAGGTACAGGGAGGGTTACTTAGTAAATTTTTTTTTTAACGTTATTCTACGTTTCAGTATTTAAACGAAAGATTAACGTTTTTACAATTGCCGATTTAATGCACATTATTTAATGATTTATAACTTTAAAAAACATTAATTTTAAACGAAATACAGTACAATACATTTTTAAACGTTATCCATGCTTATCGTTAAAAACCCGGCGCCCTTTTTTCCCAGCGCCCCTTTTTAACGTACGCAGCACACATGCCCTATAGGCCTGCAGTAACTGCCACACTACCCCAATGGATGACATGCTTCTTCCACCTCTTCTTACACACTTGTATTACAACACTGTGCTATGAAGTATGGGCTAGTTACCATGTGATCTGACTCTCCCACCAGGTGCTGGGATCTCAGCGCTGGACACATGAAGTGGATCTACCAGACACCAATTCTGGCTGCAACTATGGTGAGGAGAAACCGGGGTTATCAGGCATGATGGGGTGTGTGCACTAAACTGCGGTAAGCAAAATTCTGTGCTTAAAGGGGCACTATGGCGAAAAATTAAAATTTAAAATATGTGCAAACCTATACAAATAAGAAGTACGTGTTTTCCAGAGTAAAATGAGCCATAAATTACTTTTCTCCTATGTTGCTGTCACTTACACTAGGTAGTAGAAATGTGACAGAAGTGACAGGTTTTGTGCTAGTCCATCTCTTCATGGGGGGATTCTCAGGAATTTATTTATTTTCAAAAGCACTTAGTGAATGGCAGTTGCTCTGTCCAATTGCCACAAAACTGTGTAGCGAGCAGGGAGGCTGGCCAGCATCATTGTTGAATTCCTTTTTAGGGAATATCTTTCTAAAGAATAAAAGCCTTGCTGAGAATCCCCTATGAAGAGATGGACTAGTCCAAATCCTGTCACTTCTGTCAGATTTCTACTTCCTACTGTAAGTGACAGCAACATATGGGGAAAAGTAATTTATGGCTCATTTTACTCTGGAAAAAATGTACTTTTTATTTGTCTATGCTTGCACATATTTTAAATTTTACAATTTTTTGCCGTAGTGCCCCTTTAAAGTCTTACCATACAGGACTTGATTCACTAAACCGTGATAACTCATATATCACAACTTATCAAAGATATCACACCTTATCAAAGTTAACACGCCTTATCAGAGTAGCATAGCGAGCGCTAGGAACCCGCAGGGGCTCATGGCAGGACGAGTGCCATTACCGATTAGCAAGCGTAAGTTCGTAGCGCTCGCTGTGCTACTCTGATAAGGTGTGTTAACTCCGATAAGGTGTGATATCGTGGATAAGGTGTGATATCGTGGATAAGGTGTGATACTGGAGTTATCACGGTTTAAAGAATCAAGCCCTATGAGTAGAGAAGAATGCCATACATTACGTGCAATGCATTATGCTCTATTCATGCTATACTCATTGTGCGTAAAACTTTATTTACACAAGTTATTCTGCATACCGCAGTTTAGTGCACACTCCAATGTGAGCAAACCAAGGTAATAAGGCTGATGTTTTGATCAAATCAAATATTTTAAGTGTACCAGAGACGTTAAAAAGGAAAGATTTGATACCTACCTGGGGTTTCCTCCGGCCCCATAAGCACCGATGAGACCCTCACTGTCCTCCCGCGTGCCTCCGTTCAGCCGCAATCAGCCCCGGTAACTGGCTAAGTAGCATCAGTCGGGGTCTTCTGCGCATGCGCAGACACACACACATGCCCAGAAGACCCTGACTGATGCAACTTAGCCAGTTACCGGGGCTGATTACGGCTGAACAGAGGCATGAGGGAGGACAGTGAGGGTCTCATCGGTGCTTATGGGGCTGGAGGAAGACCCGGGTAAGTATCAAATCTTTCTTTCATAACGTCTCTGGTTTCCTTTAAGTCTTATAGCAATCAATTTAACATAAACAAGCAGTCCCAGCTAAAATGTTGTTTTCAAACAATGCAAGGCGGCTAAATCTATCACGTTATAATATAGATGTTGACCAGAAAATCATTCTGTCATGTAAATCACCACTGATCCAGGGAGGGGAATACATTTACTGTATGGAAGCCTCCATCAATTAACAATCATCAGCTAAATGGGGAAATAATCTAAATAATGGCTTTGATAAGTTTAATGTATTTGCTTTCCAGGGTCAAGCAAAGTTTCCATGTGGAAATAAATGTTGCTAATGACTAAATATAAACATTGATAAAGTGAACCTGTAATGACAGAAATATGGAACCTGCCCACTGCTGTATGCCATCTGAAAATGCTACTTTATTGGGTGTAAAGGTGCCTATTAATGATAGAGTTTTGGTAGTACAATCATAGCACTTCTATGTAATATGAGGGACTCCCTAAAGGGAATGGTTTACTAAATGTTTGGTCATATTTAGAATGCGGAAATGATAACTTGAAATTCACTGAGACACCAAACTAAATTACAGACAGCCTCAGTTATTTTGGTAAATTTACAATATATATTCGGTATTTAAAGGGGCTCTATGGCCAAAATTTTAAAATGTAAAATATGTGCAAACATAAACAAATAAGAAGTACATTTTTTTCCAGAGTACAATGAGCCATAAATTACTTTTCTCCTATGTTGCTGTCACTTACTACAGTAGTAGTAGAAATCTGACAGAACCGACAGGTTTTGGACTAGTCCATCTCTTCTTGGGGATTCTCGGGGATTTATTTATTTTCAAAAGCACTTAGTGAATGGCAGTTTCTCCATTTAACTGCCAAAATACTATGTAGTGAACAGGGAGGCTGGCCAGAATCACGGTTTAAATCCTTTTTAGGGAATATCTTTATAAAGAATAAAACCCTTTCTGAGAATCCCCTATGAAGAGATGGACTAGTCCAAAACCTTTCACTTCTGTCAGATTTCTACTACCTACTGTAAGTGACAGCAACATGGTAGAAAAATAATTTATGGCTCATTTTAACGTACTTCTTATTTGTCTATGTTTACACATATTTAAAATTTTAACATTTTTCCCCATAGTGCCCCTTTAACCAGAAAATGTAATTCACAGAGAAAAAAAGTGGATTTGTATTGGGTAATTAACAAATATTTATCACCTTCATCTAGCTGTCCGTATTTCATTTTGCTGTTACTCACATTCTGAGAGGAAAGATGGAGACTCTTGAAATTTGCTTAATAGAGTTTGCAAGGCTTTTTGGTTGATTTTGTCTTAAAAATGTATCTATTTTGACTAAAAATCGCCCTTGAGTATAGACTGGACAGGATAGAGAATGTCAGTCAATTGGGGCGGGGCAGGAGTGGCAGTAAATCGACGAGCTATAGAGTTGCACTTGAACAGTGCAATGCTGCAATTTGATAGATTTTCAATAGGTTCCCTGCTGGATTCTATTAATCGATGTGCAGGGTGTGGCAGGAATTAATTCCTTTCAGAAAGGATGCACAGTGATGCATTGTGGGTAAGCACAGTTGCTCACTTAAAGCTTAATTATCGCAAAACCTTCTGTTTTAAGAAGGCAAATTATACTGAGGGTTGCTTTTTAGTAGGAGGACTTTTTGCGGTCTGATTTAGTCCCCCATACTTTCCTAGTGGTTTGGAGTTACACCAAGCTGCTTGGGTATTCTGTTCTTCTGGTCCAAGCCCTATCCCATAGAGCCAAATTAATCTCTAACATGCACTGATGAGAACAAAAAGTCCAAAACAGGCTGCCTGCATGTTGTATTAATGGGGCATGAAAATACATTGAGGGGTCTATTGGGGGTAATGACTATTCTTAGGTATACTGCTGGAAATGCGTGGGTCAGTTAGGCATAGGTCATCGGAGGACTGGAGGGGGTGGCCTGGTGTATACCTGTGAAAAAGCTTTAAGATGTAGGTAGGGCAGGTCTTGTGCACAGACTTATAGGCAAGGCATAGAATCTTGAAACTTATCCTAAATTGAATAGGGAGCCAGTGCAGGAATTTACAGATAGGGCATGTGGATGCGGAACGGTGAGAAGAATGGATGTCTGGCAGCTGCATTCATAACTTATTGTAGGGGAGGCAATGCGGTTCAAGGGAGGCCAGACAGAAGGGAGTTGCAGTAATCAAGTTGGGAGATGATGAGGGCATGGATGGGCAGCTTTGGCAGTGTCCGGGATCAGTAAAGGACGGATCTTGTAGATATTACGGAGGTGGAAATTTCAGCCTCTGGTGATGTTTTTGAGGTGGGGGATGAAGGAAAGGGCAAAGCCCAGGGTGACGCCAAGCCACCGTTCCTGGGAGGTAGAGAGAATGGCCATGTTATCAATTGTGAGGTGGAAATCTGAGAGGGGTGCAACAGCATGGGGTAATCCAGGAGGAAATAGTTGAAAGGCATAAGGAGACCTTGTCCATGGAGGTGGAGGAGAGATCAGAGGTATGGAGGTAAATCTGAGTGTTGTAGGCATAAAGGTGGTATTTGAAACCCAGGGAAGAGATGAGTTTGACACACAAGGATCCGGCTAAACAGCTGTAAAAGCAAGACCAATACGTTTAATACCTGTCTGGTTATGTTACTGGTCCACAGGTCAAAATGGAATACAGACAGAGAGGGATTAACTACCATACAGCTTATAAAGGCAATGCAAAATCAAAGAACAGAGGAAAAGGACTTCCCACCAGTTAGAGTCCAAATTTTAGCCCTAAGACCAAGGCTTTTAACACCAAGCACTGCCAATCATTTAGCAGTCATCAGCTTACATTATATTCAAAATGAAATTTGCATTTAACAATTTTTTCCCCCTGGTTACTGGTTAAATGGTGCTAAGGGAATGCTCTCTTTATAGGTTCTGCGGCAGTGGCCATGTAAGGGATGCTCTTTCAACTTTAGAAAGTTAATTCATAAATAAATTCATAAATAAAGAATATCTCTTTTTTACAGGTCAACTTTTTCCTTTTTCTCAACATTGTCAGAGTTTTAGCATCAAAGCTGTGGGAGACCAAAACAGGGAAGCTGGACCCACGACAGCAATATGGGTGAGTAGAGGACACCTGTTCATAATCCCAAAACAGAGGTCCATGCTGATCATGAATGTAGTGTAAGAGCCAATGTACAGGGTACAGTTATAGCTTTGCTAATGCAAATTATTTAATTCCCATACTTCTGTATTAAATATACAGTATACTGTGCTGTGTTTTGCATAGTACAGTATATGGAAACATTCACCCAGCTCCACCTGCTCAACTGAATTTCCCCACTCCAGCTATCTTTTCCCACACATTGGTAGTAGCGATTCTGGATTGTGGATAGGTCATTTGGCTTCTGGATACAGCAGCACAAATGCTGGTTGAACTTATGAACACCTTGTGGTTTACCGTCATTCCCCAGGTCTGCAAAACCATACATTGGCTATCATTCATAAAGCATTTCCGCATGCGGAAATGCTTAAAACAGCTGACTTTACCGACCACTCGGCAAAGTCAGCATTCATAAAGGCTCTTTCCGGATGGAAAAATGACACTACCGAGCAGAGTGATAAATCACCGCCTTGTGCGGTGATTATCGGAACAAATGTAGCAAAATGTTCATTCATGAAGATCACCGCAAGCGGTAAGAGGTCGGGAAGTACCGCTCCCTCTGATGTGGCGATACTAATGTAAGTGAATGGAGACACACAGACCTCCCAGGCAGCTGCAGCAGAGCGGAACACGGAGAAATGTATCAACTCAGCAGCTTCCGTGTCTCCGCAAGCCAACCGCCAGCCTACCGCCTGCCTAGTTCGGGGAATCTCCGCACTGCTTCCGCACATGGATACATCTTCATGAATGCCCACCCAGAAGTCTAAAAATCCGCCAGCGGTGTTTTCCCGCACCGATTCTGTTTACCGACAGCCTGTTCATGAATGATAGCCATTGTGTAATGTTATGTTACAAAATTGTATTTGTTCAGTTATACAAACCTGGTTTTGGATAAAATTGGGCTGTGGGCAAACATCAAAACATCAAAGTGAGGTCCCATTTACAAAGAGCATAGCTGAGTAGCCATATCCCCAAACAACACAATTAGGTACCCATGTCCACCAAATAACATAAATAGCCAACATGTATGGTAACCTTAATGCTTCAGTTACACAGCATGAATTCCAAATCTGCACAGACTGCACTGGACAGCATGTCCTCAAATATCATAGAGTTTGGTAACATATACCTAAAATAACAGGAAGTATGTTCCTTAGATAATAAATTAAAGTGTACCCAAAGCGACATGTGACCTGATGAGATAAACATGTGTATGTAAAGTACAAAACATATTAACCACTTCACCACTGAGGGGTTTTACCCCCTGAGCACCAGAGCAATTTTCACCTTTCAGCGCTCCTTCCATTAATTCGTCTATAACTTTATTATTACTTATCCCAATGAAATGAACTATATCTTGTTTTTTTCGCCACCAATTAGGCTTTCTTTAGGTGGGACATTATGCCAAGAATTATTTTATTCTAAATGTGTTTTAATGGGAAAATAGGAAAAAATGTGGGAAAAAATTATTACTTTTCAGTTTTCGGCCATTATAGTTTTTAAATAAAGCATGCCACTGTAATTAAAACCCATGAAATGTATGTAACCATTTGTCCCGGTTATAAAACCATTTAAATTATGTCCCTATCACAATGTTTGGCGACAATATTTTATTTGGAAATAAAGGTGCATTTTTTTCAGTTTTGCATCCATCCCTAATTACAAGCCCATAGTTTATAAAGTAACAGTGTTATACCCTCTTGACATAAATATTTAAAAAGTTCAGTCCCTAAGGTAACTATTTATGTGTTTTTTTTTATTGTATTTTTTTTTTTTTTAATTACAAAAAAAAAATAAAAAAATTGGGGAGTGTGGGAGGTAATGAGTTAATTTATTGTGTAAATGTAATGTTGGTTTATGTAAAATGCTTTTAGGGTGTAGTTTACTATTTGGCCACAAGATGGCCACAGTGTGTTTGTTTACATGCGACCTGTAAGCGTCCTTCCGGACGCTTACAGGAAGCAGTAAGAGGCTGGGAAGATCACAATGATCGCGCTGTTTCTAATAGAAGCAGCACGATCATTGCGGGGGCTTAGATCAACGAACGGGAATGGATTTTCCCGTTCATTGATCTCCGTGCGAGCAGGCGGCGGCGTGCACGAGCGGCGGGTGTGCGCGCACGAGCGTCGGGAGCGCGGACAGCGGCGGTAGCGCGGAAGGTACGGATTTCTCCGTCCCTGGTTTTTTAGGGGGGAAAAAAGGGACGGAGAAATTCGTACCGCGGGAGTTAAAGTGGTTAATAACCTGGCTGCTTTACGTGTTTTATTTTGCTACCTGAAAGATTTAATATTTAAGAATGGAAGTGGCAGCTTCTGTCTTGTCGGTACCTTTTTAGGAATATAGTAAACATCATCGATAAGCAAATTACAGCCATAAAAGTTTTCCTGGCAGAATACATTTTTCTACATATTTCTGGGAGCAGAGGGAGAGAGAAAGAATCAATATAGTTCATGTATTTTCATTTAGGGACACTTAATAGACTGCAACTGAGCAGAGACAACAAAACATTCAATCTACTTTCTAAATGTTTAAATATAAATAAAATCATGGGATGTCAAAAAAAGTCATTTTAGGAGTAGGAGGATAAATACAATTGTTTATCTCTTCAGTTTATTTCCACCCCGGGTTCACTTTAAAGGAAACCTGTAATGTCTGTAAAAAAAATAAATAATTCACTTACCTGGGGCTTCTGCCAGCCCACTGCAGCCGCCCTGTGCTTGCGCGGTACTCCGCCATCCTCTGTTTCCCCGCGGCGGCTCATTTCAGTTTCTTAAGTCGCTTGCCACTGAGCCTCGCGTCCTCGTTCACGCTTCCATAGCCGGGAGCATCCTGTGTAGGTGCAGTAGAGATTTTCTAGTACTGCGCCTGCGCAGGATGCTCCTGGCCACGGTAGCGCGTACGAGGATGAGCACGACCAGGGCCATGCAGGCGCAGTGTTCGTCAACGTAAAAGTTGACGAACCCGAAAGTGAGCCGTGGTGGGGGAACAGAGGAAGGCTGAGTACCGGCGCTTGCACAGGGTGGCTGCAGGGGGCTTGCAGAAGCCCCAGGTAAGTGAAACACTTTTTTTACCCACATTACAGGTTTTCTTTAAAGAGGAACTGTCGCGAAAATCTTAAAATTTACAAACACATACAAATAAGAAGTATGTTTCTTCCAGAGTAAAATACATTACTTATCTCCTATGTTGCTGGCATTTACAGTAAGTAGTAGAAACCTGACATTACCGAGGGTTAGTCCATCTCTACATAGGGCATGGCCTCCTATAAAGACACTCCCTGAAAAAGATTTATACAAAGATGCTGCCCAGCCTCCCTGCTCACCATACAATTTTATGGGCAGTTGGATGGAGCAACTGCCATTCACTAAGTGCATTTTGAAAATAAATAAATCCCTGTGAACTCCGCATGAGGAGAAGGGCTAGTCCAAAACCTGTCGGTTCTGCCAGAATTCTACTACCTGCTGTAAGTGACAGCAACATAGGAGAAAAGTAATTTATGGCTCATTTTACTCTGGAAGAAACTTACTTCTTAATTGTATATGTTTACATACATTTTAAATTTTAAGATTTTCGTGACAGAGGTCCTTCAAGCATGCATTTATACCACAGCTGGACAGCATGGCCCCTCAAATAAAAAAATGAGGTCAAATAGTTCCTCAGCAATCTTCCAGTATAGCAACTTGCCACCAACACACTCCCAGTGTAATCCCAAATATAGATATGCCCCCAATAGACAATTATAGTCATGCCTGCATTAGAACTGGCAGTATATTCAAGTATAGTCATTACCCTCAATAGACCCCATAATGTATTTCCATGCCCCCCCTTCCATGAACTGATTTGATACTACATATGAAGGCTGGGCTGGTCACAGTGAAGAAATAGTTTCAATATCCGCAGATGGTAGTCCACAAAGTCAGTTAGCATCCCTATTTCTTTTTCTGTACAGGAAGCTCCTAAAGTCCACATTGGTCCTTATGCCACTCTTCGGGGTACACTATGTTGTCTTCATGGCCATTCCCTACACAGAGGTGGCGGGGTTGCTCTGGCAGATTCAGATGCATTATGAGATGTTCTTCAACTCCTCACAGGTGAGAGACTCAAAAATATACTTTGCTAAACATGACAGTAAAGCTCTTAACACTCTACTTTAATGGGACAGTTTTCTGACTTGGACATGGTATGGCACAACAGTCTGAACTAGATGAAGAGCCCAGTTCATCCACAATCAACACGGGTAGATGTATAGACCATGAGTGACTAACACCTCCTCTGGTCTCCACTCTTTTCTATAAAGTCAAAAATGTCAGTTAATAAGCAGGGGAAGTGTAAGCTGTTATCTTCCCCACTTCATCTTCAAGAGAATCCGTAACCAAGAATTTAACTTCATCCCAATCAGTAGCTGATACCCCCTTTCCCATGAGAAATATATATAATATATATATATATATATATATATAAACGGATAATCGGGGGTCTGTATGGCTAATATTGTGGTGACCACCTCACAGCATTGAGGTACTGACATCACACTGTGGGAGCCATTGTGGGACATAACAGCTGTTTCCAACTGCCAAAAAAGCAAGCAGCATCTCCTTCCAGTGACATCACCTGCAAGCAGTAAAAATGTCACCATGTGATAAATGTCAGAATGTAAATCAGGGAGAGGAAAGATTTTACAATGGGCAAACACTGACTAAATCATTTATACATAATTATTGTAAAAATGAAGCACTTTTTATTACATTATTTTCACTGGAGTTCCTCTTTAAAGGACAACTGAAGTGAGCGGTATATGGAGGCTGCCATATTTATTTCCTTTTAAGCAATACCAGTTCCCTGGCTATCTTGCTGATCCTCTACCATTAATACTTTTAGTTTTAGCCATAGACCCTGAACGAGCTTGCAGCAAATCAGGTGTTTCTGATATTTGTGTTTGACAGGATTAGTTGCATGCTTGTTTCTGGTTTGATTCAAATACTACTGCAGCCAAACAGACCAGCAGGGCTGCCAGGCAACTGGTTTTGTTTTAAAAGAAATACATTTGGCAGCCTCCATTTCTCCCCACTGCAGTTGTCCTTTAACCTGAAGTGGCCTGCCGCAGCATCATGCCATTGTTTATATTCACCTATGGATTCCAGTGCCAGATCAGATCTCAGCTCAGAGACCTACTGTGGGAAGACTTAATATTTGATCTGTTAATATTAGATTTTCATGTACATTATTATGATCATTTCAACTGCAGCTTGCATGCCATGGTCGGCCTTATACAACATGGCAGCTGTAGTGATCTGCAAAATGCCCCTCATCCATTGTCACACAGGATGAGCAGAAGTCTATTTTATTATATACGGTTGATATGTTACATTAGTGTGCCTGCATTTCTATGTTCAATTCTTCAAATATGGTTAAAAGGGTATTCCAGCATGAAGCCGGTAAAAAGTGCAACAGGGGGCGCTCATAAAAGCAGCGAAAAGTGGCATTGGGAAGAAATGTGGGCGCCCGAAGTTGCCCAACAAAATAGCGAGCGCTGAGGCTTCCCGCTATGCAAATTGCAGCATCACATAGTGGGCACAGAGGATTAGGTATTGGTAATGGGAGCAGGGGCGCCTCTAGGCATAGGCAGTACAGGCCATTGCCTGGAGTGCCATTGGTCCTGGGGGTGCCATGTTGCTGGATTAAGCCACGCCCCTGTATGACGCCACACCCCCTGACTAAGCCCCACCTCCACGGGTGTTCTATTACTTGTTTCTGCTGCATCTGCTTAGCGTAAGTTGCTGGCAGCTGCCACTGTGTCCCTCTGTGCCTTGTACATCCTTCCCCCCCCCTTTGTGCCTCCTTCTGTCCCTTTTGTGCCTCCTTCTGTCTCCTTGTGCCTCCTTCAGTCCTTTCTGCCATGTTTGACCCCCTGTTTGTCCTTCTGTCTCTTTTTATGCCTCCTGTCTCCCTTTTTGCCTTCATGTGCCTCTTTCAGTCCCCCTGTGCCACCTGTGCCTCCTTCTGTCCCCCTGTGCCTCCTTATGTCCCCTTGTGCCTCTCTTTGTTCCCTTGTGCTATCTCTGCTCCCCTGTTCCTCCTTCAGTCCCACTCTGCCTCCTTCTGTGCTCATGTGCCTCCTTCTGTCACCATGTGCCTCTTCAGTCCCCATGTGCCACCTCTGTCCCCTGCGTCTTCCTCTGTCCCCCTGTGTCTCCTTACATCCCCCTCTGCCTTCTTCTGTCACCCTTTTGTAGATCCTTCTGTCCCCCTTTGTGCATCCTTCTGTTCCCGTGTGCATGCTTCTGTTTCCCTTTGTGCCTCCTACTGTTTCCCTGTGCCTCCTTCTGCCCTTTGTGCTTTTTTCTGTCCCCCATCGTGCCTCCTCCTTTCCCCTGTGTGCCTCCTTTAGTCCCCCTGTGTCTCCTTCTTTCCTCCTCTGCCTCAATCTGTCCCCCATTGTGCCTCCTTCTGTCCCCGTGTGCCTTCTTCAGTCCCCCTGTGCCTCCTTCTGGCCCTCATGTCATTTGTTGTGCCTCCTTCTGGCCCTCATGCCTTCTTCTGTCCCCTTGTACCGCCCACTGCCCCTTTGTGTACCTCCTTCCGCCCTCCTGTGCCTCCTTCTGTCCTCCTTTGTGTCTCATTCTGTCCCCCATTGTGCCTCCTTTTGTTGCCCATTGTGCCTTCTTTTGTCCCCTTAGTGCCTCCTTCTGTACTTCTTTGTGACTTCTTCTGACCCTTCTTATGTCGCTCTGTGTGCCTTATTCAATCCCCCTGTGCCTCCTTCTGTCCCCCTTTTTGCCTCATGAAAGTGGAGCCCTGCCTATGTGTATTTTCTGTTGAAACGCTGCTGCAATAAGTGTCATTTCTGATGAAACGCTGCCGCATTATGATTATTTTTCTGGTGAAACATTGCCGCATTACGATTATATTCTGGTGAAACACTGCTGCAATACGATTATTTTCTGGTGAAACACTTCAGCAGTACGTGTATTTGCTGGTGAAACACTGCTGCATTACGATTATTTTTATTGGGGGGGGGGGGGGGGGGTTGGGGGAGGCGCCATAGGTTTTCTCGCCTGGAGTGACAAAATGGCTAGAGGCGCCCCTGAATGGGAGGATAAAGGGTTAGGCATTGTTAGAGAGAGGGTTAAAGAGGAACTCCAGTGAAAATAATGTAATAAAAAAAGTGCTTCATTTTTACAATAATTATGTATAAATGATTTGGTCAGTGTTTGCCCATTGTAAAATCTTTAAATCCCTGATTTACATTCTGACATTTATTACATGGTGACATTTTTACTGTTGGCAGATGATGTAGCTGCTGCATGCTTTTTTGGCAGTTGAAAACAGCTGTAAACAGCTATTTCCCACAATGCAGCAAGGTTCACAGACAGGAAACTGCCAGGAGTACCACGGTCCTCATAGTTTCTTGTGGGAGGGGTTTCACCACAATATCAGTCATACAGCGCCCCCTGATGGTCTGTTTGTGAAAAGGAATAGATTTCTCATGTAAAATGGGGTATCAGCTACTGATTGGGATAAAGTTCAATTCTTGGTCGGAGTTTCTCTTTAAGGGTTAGGCATTGGTAGAGGGAGGGTTAAGGGTTAGGCATTGGTAGAGGGAGGGTTAAAGGTTAGGCATCAATAAAGGGAGGGTTCTTTCTGTGTGAGAGTAGGCTTAGGTTAGGTTATAGTAAAATATCAGTAAAGATGACAGAATTTACAAAAATATTGATAATCTTTCTGATATTCTACTAGTGGCAATCTCCTGCGCCCTTTTTTCCAGGCAACTATTACATGTATGCATTCCAGCAAGCACTCCAGTATAACGGCAGAACTTTGATACATCATTATTGTTTCTAATGTTTTCGGGCCACTGTGGGGTCTGACCCCTTTCTCAAGAAAATTAAAGCAACACAGTCACCATTCCCAGTGCTCCAGATACTCACTGGAGTGATGTGTTCATTGTGTGCGACTGTTGCTGACTGCAGTAAATAACCCTTGGAGTGTTGCATGATGGAGAACCTCTGTGCCCAAATGGAGACAAATTGCTCCTTCTCCAAGTGAGGCTCTTGAATATTTTGGGCGAAGACAGATGAGATCAGCACTTTATTGTTCAACAGGGTGATGGATAAACTGGTAATGGTCTTCCTTAAAGAGACACTGAAGCGAAAAAAAAATGATGATATTATGATTTGTATGTGTAGTACAGCTAAGAAATAAAACATTAAGATCAGATATATCAGTCTAATTGTTTCCAGTACAGGAAGAGTTAAGAAACTCTAGTTGCTATCTCTATGCAAAAAAGCCATTAATCTCTACGACTTTCAAAGTCGTGGAGAGGGCTGTTATCTGACTTTTATTATCTCAACTGTAAGTGAACTAATTAGTTTTTCTCTGCCAGAGGAGAGGTCATTAGTTCACAGACTGCTCTGAAAGAATAATTTTGAATGCTGAGTGTTGTGTAATCTGCACATATTATAGAATGATGCAATGTTAGAAAAAACACTGTATACCTGAAAATAAAAAAATGAGGATATTTTCTTTGCTGCTAATCTTCTAGTAATTATTCATAGTACACAACCAATTCACTATATCATATATTTTTTTTTCGCTTCAGTGTCTCTTTAACCTGCTTAGCAGTATGATTATTTCTTGATTTTAGGGTTTACATGGGGTGCAATTTTTTCACATGCTTTTAGACCCTCAAAGCAGAATAAAAACATACTGCAGGATGATCTGCTGCAGCCCTTCACCTCCAGGATATCCAGGGCTGCAATTCTCCATCTGTCCTCCCTATACTGAGATCGCTGCCTGTTGCCATGACGGCAAACACAGGGCCGGATTTGTACTCTTTACCATTCAAGGTCACGGTCACCAGCCGCCCCACTTCAATATAGGTAGCGAGATGACCCCTCTCCCCTTCCCTCCAGTATAGGTAGTCCGATGACCCGCTCCCCCCAGTATAGGTAACCTGATGACCCCTCAACCCCCCCTCCCCCTTTCCAGTATACTGTACATAGTTAGATCGCCTTCAAACCACAGCAGCTATCAGTGTCACTCATGTCACCGCTCATCTCCAGTGCAGAAGCTTCCTCTTCCTTTCCGTCTCCAATGCTGCCCAAGTCCATAGCTGCCGGCCACAATGCAAACGTGCACAGAGAGCAAGGTGGCTGCTGCACAGGCGGCTAGCAGTACTACAGTCAGGCACTCGCCTGATCTCCCTGCATTGCAGCATTTGCAAGCTTGCAAATTCACCAGTTTAGCTTTCTGCTTTGGTGCCCTTGCTCCTGTGGTGCCCTAAGCCATGGCCTAGGTGGCCTTGGCCTAAATCCTTCCCTGGGCAAACGGGGATCTCACCTGAGGAATCCAGAGCCTCCAGAAGAAGAATGCTTGTTAGTGCCTGGATGCCGGAGGTGGTAAACTGAAATGCCCGCTGTGCTGCAGACTCTGCAGAGAGAGCTCAGTTGGTGAGAAAAAAGGTAGGGGGGGGGGGGGGGGGGAATCACTTGTGCGCTAAGTTGTATGGCCCTGCAGTGAGGCCTTAAAGCTGCAGTGGCCTATTTTGTAAAAAATGGCCTGGTCACTAGACAAGACAAGACAAATAACATTTATATAGCGCTTTTCTCCTGGCAGACTCAAAGCGCCAGAGCTGCAGCCACTAGGGCATTCTTTAGGCAGTAGCAGTGTTAGGGAGACTCGCCTAAGGTCTCCTACTGAATAGGTGCTGGCTTACACCTATTGAGAGACATGAGTGACACTAGGGCGGTTTAAGCCCAGGGTCCTCAAGTGGTAAGAGAGATCAAACCAGTAAATGTACTGAATATCTTAAAAAACCCCGCTTAAAGGATACCCGAAGTGACATGTGACATGATGAGATAGACATGGGTATGTACAATGTCTAGCACACAAATAACTATGCTGTGTTCCTTTTTTTTCTTTCTCTGCCTGAAAGAGTTAAATATCAGATATGTAAGTGGTTGACTCGGTCCTGACTCAGACAGGAAGTGACTACCGTGTTGGCTGGATAGTGTACTGGTTAAGGGCTCTGCCTTTGACATGGGAGACCACGGTTTGAATCCTGGCTAGGTCAAGTACCTATCAGTAAGGAGTTCAAGGCAAGACTCCCTAACACTGCAGGGTGGCCTCTTGAGCGCGTCCCAGTGGCTGCAGCTCTTGAGCGCTTGGAGTCCGAAAGGAGAAAAGCGCTATACAACTGTTCGGATTATTATTATTATTACAGTGTGACCTTCACTGATAAGAAATTCCAACTATAAAACACTTTCCTAGCAGAAAATGGCTTCTGAAAGCAAGAGCAAGAGATAAAAATGGGAATTTCTTATCAGTGAGGGTCACACTGTAGTCACTTCCTGTCTGAGTCAGGACTGAGTCACCCACTTACATACCTGATATTTAATTCTTTCAGGCAGTGAAAGAAAAAAAGGAACACAGCATAGGTATTTGTGTGCTAGGCGCTGTACATACACATGTCTATCTCATCATGTCACATGTCACATACCTTTAACTTTCATACACAATGTACTGAGTCATAAGTTAAGGGAAGGACAACAATAACTCAAACAACAGCATTCCTATAGTGCTCTTCACCCACTCTATAGTGTCCACTAGAAATTCCCTTCACCTGGAAGTATCACTGTACAGGGGCCTGTGTCACTTCTCTATATATAAAGAGATAAGTGACTACTTCTCCCGCTACCCTAACTTTTCTGTTTTCTCTTCTTAGGGGTTCTTTGTGGCCATCATCTATTGTTTCTGTAATGGAGAGGTAAGAGCACTGTTGGGTGATTGATAGATTATCTATTTCACACACAGAATTTGCACCATTCACGTGAAATAAAGAATGAAATAATGTAATTTAGAATAAAGGGGTTGTCTGGACTTTTAAAGGGCTAACATCAAAAAGTAGTATATTGTATAAAGTAGAGGAATGGCGATCAATAAACTGGCTCATTTGATGTAAACAATTTACTTTTATTAGGCATTAGAAGACATTCATCATAAACAAGTCTCATAAAAATTATGTATTTGACGGTTAAACTCTTGACTGCCTCAGGAGGTTGAGTACAGTTTTTAAAGTGCACCTAAAGTGAGAGGTATATGATGGTTGCCATATTTATTTCCAACAATAACAGTTGCCTGGCATCCTGCTGATTTCTTTGGCTGCAGTAGTATCTGGATCACACACCTGCAACAAGCATGCAGCTAATCCAGTCAGACTTCAGTCAGAGCACCTGATCTGCATGCTTGTTCAGGGGGTGTGGCTAAGAATGAGAGCCATAGGCTCAACAGACCAGCCAAGCAATTTGCATTGTGCCGCACTGACTTCCAATTGGTTATAAGTGAACGTTACCCTACAGTCTGACTACCGACCCACTGCAAATTTTCATTTTAGTGCTCTGGATTTTAACCCTTGTGTGAATTAAAAAAAAAAAAACCTGATCATGTTAAATGTCACTTCAGGTACCCTTTAAGCTTCACCACAGATAAATTAACAAGCAGTTCTATCTGTAGTTGCACACATGAATCATGGCCATGGATTCTAGAAAAAAATGTTTCCTTTGCTACGATTTAACTCTGTTCTCACCTCTGTCTGCTCTGGTCTGCATAAATATAAACTAAATATTCAAGCAGGGCTGAGAGTTGGGCCTGCAGTGGTCTTAGTGGACGTGCAGTGCAGACCTGGTGGCCTAAAAGCTAAAGGCCACAGAGATGTACAACCCCACTTCAATTGGTAATGAATGCGGCAGCCAGACTGATGCATTCTTCTCATCGCAGCGCCTCTACAACTCCACTCTGTAAAGCCCTCCACTGGCTCCCCATCAGCTTTAGGATCAATTTCCTGTGCTTGGCCTACAAATCAGAGCACAAGACCTGCCCGACCTACATCTCTGATCTGGTCCACAGGCACACACCAGCCCGCCCCCTCCGATCCTCCAATGACCTGCGCCTAGTCGCACCATGCATATCTCACTCCCATACACGATTGCGGGACTTCACTAGGGCTGCCCCCACTCTCTGGAACTCGCTCCCACCAGCCATCAGACTCGCCCCCACCTATAATACCTTCAAACAAGCTCTCAAGACTCACCTTTTCATGCTCGCATACCCCCCTACACCAGCACCATAATATGTTCTGTTAGACACCCTCTCAAAAGATGCATCTATTGTCTCCACCCCCTTCCTTTAGAGTGTTATGGCCCATACTCACGAGGGACTTTTGTCGCCTCAACACGCGGCACGCGCGTGTTGCGGCGACAGGTCGCCCGTGAGTATGGGCCGTTGCACGCGCGCGCACCCCGAACTGTCGCCCGTCGCTCTTGTCGCCATGCGATTGAAAGTTTCAATCGCATGGCAACAGTCGCCGCCGCACCTCCGCCGCAACTGTCGCTAGTCCGCGTGAGTACGCGGACTAGCGACAGCAACCTCCATAGAGGTAAATGGAGCTTCCGGCGGGGGGAGGAGGAACGTCGGCGACAGCTTCCGTCTCGCCGCTGGTCCCTCTTCCGCGTGTGTACGCGGAAGGACCTGGAGAGAAGCTGTCGCCGGCCTGTCGCTAGCACGCTCACGTGTGCTGGCGACAGGCCACTTCTGCAGCCCGTGAGTACGGGCCATAAGCCTCTGGCAGGGTCCTCCTCCCTAGTGTTTCCAGCTTGGTTATGCAATCTTACTGTCAATCACCCCACTTGTGGACTAGAACAGTCTCTATTTTGACCTATGCCACCGTAATGTTATCAAATCATTTGCATGATCTTGTTTTGTTGTGAGTTTCCTATATGTCCTACCTTGTATGTTACCCCATTTATCTATTGTGCAGCTCTGCGTAATATGTTGGGGCTTTATAAATAATAATAATAATGTAAGAAATAATTCAGTAATTTAACTGTCCTATATCAATTAAGAGCTGAAATCTGTGTTGGCCAGACTAACCCCTTCAGGGCCTCATAGGTTTACCTGCGCCTTAGTGACCATTCCTCTTATTCCAGGTACAAGCAGAGGTACGCAAGTTCTGGTTCCGGAAGAGTTTATCCTTGGACCTGAAGCAGAGGTCTCGTGTGACCAGCACTGGAGGCAGCTGTCACTATGGAGGAGTCTTATCTCACACCACCAACAGTGTGTGTCTCAGCATGGCAGCCAGGGGGAAACCTCATCCATTACCCATTAACTCCACCTCCTATCTGCCTGGGTACTTCTCCACCACCGCCGCCTCAGACAGCCACCTTCTCCATGGTGGTAACTGCAAAGAAAGCCATGAGACCACCTGTGGAACAGATGTTCATCACTGAGATCAGTCCCCATGTAGGCTTGAGAACAATTTGTCCTGCTGATGTACAGAATTTACTGAGGACCAAAACGACAGTGAAACTCGAGTATTGCAAGCACTTAAAACACTCCCACAGGGATTACAAACCATAGTGCAGAGATCCTCGATCTTTGTTTCCATGTAAACCACCAACTATAAAAGGAAACAAACCTCTGTAAGCCTTATATTGAAGCTGAAGAAATGTCTTGAGAAACCTTCATGGTGATTATTTCAAAGTAATACAGTTAAGGGAAAAAGCATTTAATGGAATAGACAGACCAGGAACTTATCCCGAAACACTCAAGTTGACGTCTGAACCATTACATTATATTTTTACAGGTTTAACATGTTTAAGGATTGGGCACTAGAGAATCTAATAGAAAATCAATGATAGTGCCACTAGGGCAGAGGCGGGACAAGGTCCTTCAGCACCCAAGGCTGAGACACCAAAGTGCGCCCCCCCCCCCCATCCCTGCCACCCCAGCTGTCACACACTGATTGCTATTAGACTAATAGGTGCCCCAAGGCCCCCAACCTCCCCAACACCTTAATCTCTAGTTATCTGGCTTGCAGTCACTGTCATGTATCCCCTTTTCTTATTTATTTCTGCTTCAAACACAATTGGGAATGACAGCTGAATGAATTGTGCGCCCCCTCCTACACTGCGCCCTGAGGCTGGAGCCTCTCCAGCCTCTGCCTCGGCCCTGCACTAGGGTCCAAAAGGTCCTTCATGGGAATAGATGCACTGTAGAAAAAATGAGGAGCAGCTCACGGTACAGTGCTAGGCACCACCAAGACAGCTGAATAAATTCTTGAGGGTGGTTGGCTGCCCTCAGACCACCAATATGAGCTCAAATTCCCCACCCCCAAAAAATAAAAAGCTAGGGCCAGGGATGGTCGTAGTCAGCCAACTTCGCTACGCTGGAACTACTCACAGCAATAAAAAACTAAATGGGCCGTTCACAGTGCCCACGTTGCGTTACATTGTAACGCTGCACGTCAAGTTAAAGTACTGCATGTGGCCGCGTTACACTGTTTGCACATGCTCAGTGATGTTGGAGGAGGTCTCCCCTCCTCCTCCTCCGCGGCCAGCCACATGGCTAATTAATATTCACTGCACTGTGTGACGTGCAGTGTTTACTTCCTGGAGCGGCCGCTCTGTGCGATAGGCTGGCGGGACCACGTGGTCTCCGCATCGCATAGCACAAAAAAGGCGCACCAAGAGCTGCATAACGCAGCTCTAGGTAGCGTCCTCCTCCAACACCACCAGGCGTTGCGTTAGGGGCACGTTATGCGACCTATAACGTCCCCTAAAACGCAACATCCTGGTGGGAAAGAGGCCTTAAAGTGAATCTGTACTCTAAAATTCTTACAATAAAAAGCATACCATTCTCTTCATTATGTTCTCCTGGGCCCCTCTGTGCTGTTTCTGCCACTCCCTGCTGCAATCCTGGCTTGTAATTAACAGTTTTAGACAGTGTTTACAAACAAATGACATGGCTTCTAACCAGAGTATGATACGCTGAGAACAGCTTACTGTGTGACTCATGCAGAGCTTGGAGAGGGTGTGTAAAGCTCCTGCCAATGACCAGCAGTGCTGCACATTCCGCACATTCCACACATTCCAGCCTCAGCCGACAGAGGAAAGAAGATGAGATTTATTACAGAGACAGTGCAACTAGAAAATGCTGCAGTAAGACAGAGCACATTAGAACAGGCATAGGAACTTATAGGATAGAAGAAATAAGGTTCAAAATTTTGTTACAGAGTCTCTTTAACCACTTGCCGACCGCCTACTTCATATTGGCGGCGGCAAAGTGGCAGCCCCAGGACCACGTAACGCAGATTGGCGTCAGGTCCTGGGGCACTCTCTGGCCGGGGATCGCGCGCTGGGATGCGCGCGCATCCACCGGCAATAGGCTCCGCCCACCCGCGACGTCAACCCGCCGGCCAATCGGAAGCGCCGGCGGGTTGTTAACCCCGCGATCGCCGCTACAAAGTGTATAATACACTTTGTAATGTATACAAAGTGTATTATACAGGCTGCCTCCTGCCCTGGTGGTCCCAGTGTCCGAGGGACCACCAGGGCAGGCTGCAGCCACCCTAGTCTGCACCCAAACACACTGATCTGCCCCCCCCTGCCCCCTGATCGCCCACAGTACCCCTCAGCCCCCCCCCTGCCCACCCCCCAGACCACCATTTGCACACAATCACCCCCCTAATCACCCATCAATCACTCCCTGTCACTATCTGTCAACGCTATTTTTTTTTTTAGTCCCTAAACTGCCCCCTGCTCCCTCCTGATCACCCCCCCACCCCTCAGATTCTCCCCAGACCCCCCCAGACCCTCCCCCCCCCTGCGTACTGTATGCATCTATCCCCCCTGATCAACTGTCAATCACCTGTCAATCACCCGTCAATCACCTGTCAATCACCCGTCAATCACCCCCTGTCACTGCCACCCATCAATCAGCCCCTAACCTGCCCCTTGCGGGCAATCTGATCACCCACCCACACCAATAGATCGCCCGCAGATCCGACATCAGATCACCTCCCAAATCCATCGTTTACATCTATTCTCTCCTCTAAACACCCACTAATTACCCATCAATCACCCATCAATCACCCCCTATCACCACCTGTCACTGTTACCCATCAGATTAGACCCTTGCGGGCACCCAATCGCCCGCCCACACGCTCAGATTGCCCTCAAACCCCCCCCCTTATCGATTCGCCAGTGCATTATTTACATCCGTTCTTCCCTGTAATAACCCACTGATCACCTGTCAATCACCCCCTGTCACTGCCACCCATCAATCACCCCCTGTCACTGCCACCCATCAATCAGCCCCTAACCTGCCCCTTGCGGGCAATCTGATCACTCACCCACACCAATAGATCGCCCGCAGATCCGACATCAGATCACCTCCCAAATCCATCGTTTACATCTCTTCCCTCCTCTAAACACCCACTAATTACCCATCAATCACCCCCTATCACCACCTGTCACTGTTACCCATCAGATTAGACCCTAATCTGCCCCTTGCGGGCACCCAATCACCCGCCCACACCTCAGAACGCCCTCAGACCCCAGCCCTGATCACCTCGCTAGTGCATTGCTTGCATCTATTTCCCCCCTCTAATCACACCTTGAGACACCCATAAATCACCTCCTGTCACCCCCTAGCACACCTACCCATCAGATCAGGCCCTAATTTGCCCCGTGTGGGCTCCTGATCACTCGGCCAAACCCTCAGATCCCCCTCAGACCCCCTTCCGATCACCTCCCCAGTGCATTGATTGCATCTATTTTCCCCTCTAACCGCCCCCTGAGACACCCATCAATCACCTCCTGTCACCCCCCTAGCACTCCTATCCATCAGATCAGGCCCAATACATCCTGTCATCTAAGAGGCCACCCTGCTTATGACCGTTTCCACAAAATTTGCCCTCTCATAGACCACCTGTCATCAAAATTTGCAGATGCTTATACCCCTGAACAGTCATTTTGAGAAATTTGGTTTCCAGACTACTCACAGTTTTGGGCCCGTAAAATGCCAGGGCAGTATAGGAACCCCACAAGTGACCCCATTTTAGAAAGAAGACACCCCAAGGTATTCTGTTAGGTGTATGATGAGTTCATAGAAGATTTTATTTTTTGTCACAAGTTAGCGGAAATTGGATTTTTATTGTTTTTTTCACAAAGTGTCATTTTTCACTAACTTGTGACAAAAAATAAAATCTTCTATGAACTCACCATACCCCTAACGGAATACCTTGGGGTGTCGTCTTTCTAAAATGGGGTCACTTGTGGGGTTCCTATACTGCCCTGGCATTTTAGGGGCCCTAAACCGTGGGGAGTAGTCTAGAAAACAAATGCCTCAAAATGACCTGTGAATAGGACGTTGGGCCCCTTAGCGCACCTAGGCTGCAAAAAAGTGTCACACATGTAGTATCGCCATACTCAGGAGAAGTAGTATAATGTGTTTTGTGGTGTATTTTTACACATACCCATGCTGGGTGGGAGAAATCTCTCTGTAAATGGACAATTGTGTGTAAAAAAAATCAAAAATGTGTCATTTACAGAGATATTTCTCCCACCCAGCATGGTTATATGTAAAAATACACCACAAAACACATTATACTACTTCTTCTGAGTACGGCGATACCACATGTGTGACACTTTTTTGCAGCCTAACTGTGCTAAGGGGCCCAAAGTCCAATGAGTACCTTTAGGATTTCACAGGTCATTTTGAGACATTTGGGTTCAAGACGACTACTCACGGTTTAGGGCCCCTAAAATGCCAGGGCAGTATTGGAACCCCACAAATGACCCCATTCTAGAAAGAAGACACCCCAAGGTATTCCGTTAGGAGTATGGTGAGTTCATAGAAGATTTTATTTTTTGTCACAAGTTAGCGGAAATTGATATGTATTGTTTTTTTTTTCACAAAGTGTCATTTTCCGCTAACTTGTGACAAAAAAAAAATCTTCTATGAACTCACCATACCCCTAACGGAATACCTTGGGGTGTCTTCATTCTAAAATGGGGTCACTTGTGGGGTTCCTATACTGCCCTGGCATTTTAGGGGCCCTAAACCGTGAGGAGTAGTCTAGAATCCAAATGCCTCAAAATGACATGTGAATAGGACGTTAGGCCCCTTAGCGCACCTAGGTTGCAAAAAAGTGTCACACATGTGGTATCGCCGTACTCAGAAGAAGTAGTATAATGTGTTTTGAGGTGTATTTTTATACATACCCATGCTGGGCGGGAGAAATCTCTCTGTAAATGGACAATTGTGTGTAAAAAAAATCAAATAATTGTCATTTACAGAGATATTTCTCCCACCTAGCATCTGTATGTGTAAAAATACACCCCAAAACACATTATACTACTTCTCCTGAGTACGGCGGTACCACATGTGTGGCACTTTCTTGCACCCTAAGTGCGCTAAGGGGCCCAAAGTCCAATGAGTACCTTTAGGATTTCACAGGTCATTTTGCGACATTTGGTTTCAAGACTACTCCTCACGGTTTAGGGCCCCTAAAATGCCAGGGCAGTATAGGAACCCCACAAATGACCCCATTTTAGAAAGAAGACACCCCAAGGTATTCCGTTAGGAGTATGGTGAGTTCATAGAAGATTTTATTTTTGTCACAAGTTAGCAGAAAATGACACTTTGTGAAAATAAACAATTAAAATCAATTTCCGCTAACTTGTGACAAAAAAAAAAAATCTTCTATGAACTCACCATCCTCCTAATGGAATACCTTGGGGTGTCTTCCTTCTAAAATGGGGTAATTTGTGGGATTCCTATACTGTCCTGGCATTTTAGGGGCCCTAAACCGTGAGGAGCAGTCTTGAAACGAAATTTCTCAAAATGACCTGTGAAATCCTAAAGGTACTCATTGGACTTTGGGCCCCTTAGCGCAGTTAGGGTGCAAAAAAGTGCCACACATGTGGTATCGCCGTACTCAGGAGAAGTAGTATAATGTGTTTTGGGGTGTATTTTTCCACATACCCATGCTGAGTGGGAGAAATATCTCTATAAATTGACAATTGTGTGTTAAAAAAAGAAAACAATTGTCATTTACGGAGATATTTCTCCCACCCAGCATGGGTATGTGTAAAAATACACCCCAAAACACATTATACTACTTCTCCTGAGTACGGCAATACCACATGTGTGGCACTTTTTTGCAGCCTAACTGCGCTAAGGGGCCCAAAGTCCAATGAGCATCTTTAGGCTTTACAGGGGTGCTTACAATTAGGCACCCCCCAAAATGCCAGGACAGTGAACACACCCCACAAATGACCCCATTTTGGAAAGTAGACACTTCAAGGTATTCAGAGAGGAGCATAGTGAGTCCGTGGCAGATTTCATTTTTTTTTGTCGCAAGTTAGAAGAAATGGAAACTTTTTTTTTTTTTTTTTTTTTGTTACAAAGTGTCATTTTCCGCTAACTTGTGACAAAAAATAAAATCTTCTATGAACTCACCATGCCTCTCACTGAATACTTTGGGATGTCTTCTTTCCAAAATGGGGTCATTTGGGGGGTATTTGTACTATCCTGGAATTTTAGCCCCTCATGAAACCTGACAGGTGCGCAGAAAAGTCAGAGATGCTTGAAAATGGGAAAATTCACTTTTTGCACCATAGTTTGTAAACGCTATAACTTTTACCCAATCCAATAAATATACACTGAATGGGTTTTTTTTTATCAAAGACATGTAGCAGAATAACTTTCGCGCTCAAATGTATAGGAAATTTTACTTTATTTGAAAACTGTCAGCACAGAAAGTTAAAAAAGTCATTTTTTTGACAAAATTCATGTCTTTTTTGATGAATATAATAAAAACTAAAACTCGCAGCAGCAATCAAATAGCACCGAAAGAAAGCTGTATTAGTGACAAGAAAAGGAGGTAGAATTCATTTAGGTGGTAGGTTGTATGACTGAGCAATAAACCGTGAAAGCTGCAGTGGTCCGAATGGAAAAAAAGGCTCTGGTCCTTAAGGGGTTTTATGACTGCAGTCCTTAAGTGGTTAAAGTAAATAACTATGGTAGACTATATTTCTCTGACTTCAGTTGTCCTTTAAAATCAACTACTATACATGAACTGCTGACTGCAGCCTTTCTCAACCTTTCTACCCTGGAGGAACCCTGTAAATAACTTCTGGATCTCGAGGAACCCCTGCATTTATTTTGCAGGGGGCGTGGTTTTTAAAAATAGGTGAGGCTGTTTATTTCACTACCCCCATTACACTGCCACTCATTATATGATCTCCTTATCCTAGTGCTTTTTTTTAATGCTTATTTTAATGCTGGACGTACACGGCTCAATTTTGCCGCTCTATTCCGCGGGCAATTCTCTTATCTTCAGCTCGATCCTCTTATCTTCAGCTCGATCCTCTTATCTTTTCCCATTGTCATGCAGAATCGAGCGACGAAACAATCGGGCCGGAGATCGGACATGTCGGAAATTATCTATCCAACCATCTAAATGGCTCAGAATTGAGCCGTGTATTCCCAGCATTATTCTGACCCCCAATTTAGTGCTTTTTACAGTACCCCCCTATTATACTTCCCCCACAATGGGGGGGGGGGGGGGGATGCCAAGGAACCCCTGCAGAGTACTCAAGGAACCCTGGTTGAGAAAGCCTGGCTTACTGCAATAGATTTGTATACACACTTTATACTAGCCTTGTTGATTTCAGCAATTGCATAAACCAAGTTTTGTATAGAAACGTTGCTGTTGTGTGATTTATACAATACTAAGGTCTGTATGTGACCGTGGAGTAGCAGAGAGGTGATGTTACTTCATTTTCTCTGTCTGAAAAGCATGAACCATGCTTGGCAGATGCCTAAAGTGAACTCGGGGTGAGAGTGATATGGAGGCTGCCATATTTATATCCTTTTAAACAATACTAGTTGCCTGGCAGCCCTGCTGATCTATTTGGCTGCAGTAGTGATCTGAATTACACCAGAAACAAGCATGCAGCTAATCTTGTCAGTTCTGACAATATTGTCAAAATCCCCTAACCTGCTGCATGCTTGTTCAGGGGCTATGGTTGAAAGTATTAGAGGCAGAGGACTGGCAGGGCAGCTAGGCAACTGGTATTGCTTAAAAGGAAATAAATCTGGCAGCCTCCATTGTATTCTCACCTCGGATTTCCTTTAAACACACATTGACATGTAAAAACACTGAGGCCCTTATCTTGGAATTTTGCAGAACAGTGGATTGCCTGAGTGATTCAGACAACCTACACTGGGTGGTATATTCTGGGAAATACTCTCAGTGCCGCCTTCGCAAAAATCTGCAGCCCTTATCTGGCTCATATCAGATCACAGTGTGCTTTGCTCAAAAGTTAGTATAATAGTGGTCATGCAACATGGAGCACCTGAAGTGCAAGGTTTTATAATATATCCAGGCCCTCCTGTATGTATTACAAAAAGTTCTCACTGCAGCTGCATAATTACTATGTCAATCATCTTTTAGTAACTCTGCCCATCACCTGATATGACTCGGGTTTTGGCCTATAAACATTATATATTTATCATAAACTACGGACCTGGATAACAAAGGCTTCACTGCTCTAAACTGCGTTCCAATAAATCTTGCCATATTGGGGCCATATAGGCACAGGACACAGACAGATGCATGTACTGTATGTATGGTATATAAGCATATACAGTACACAAGCAGATGCATGTGTGCACAAATGTAGAGTAGGGAATGGGCTCAGGGTGGGAGTGGGGAGGGAAAGGAAACCGATAGGGAGCAATGCATCTCTGGATTATTCAGATTATCATTGTTAAAGAGGAACTGTCACGAAAATCTTAATATTGAAAACGCATACAAATAATTTTAATTTCTTCCAGAGTAAAATGAGCCATAGATTGCTTTTCTCCTATGTTGCTGTCACATAAGAGGGCCATACACTAGCTGACCAACCAACCCATCGACCATCCAATTTGATTATTATAACCGAATTGGATGAAAACTGGTGCTGCCAAGTGCATGCCCGACCGACAAAGCGAGCAATTTCGGGACAGAAATTGGCCGCATGGTCGATCACGCATGCTGGAAAATTTCGGGCCAAAGTCGGTTGGTCGGGTGCGTGGCGGTACAGCGGCCGATTTGCGAACGGGCTACGAGATGACGAAACCCCTGCAATGTATAAATGTATGTTTTGTAGTGCATTCATACATTACCTGTCCGATGTCGGCCTCCATGCGGTTTCCATCCATCTCGCCGGGTTCCGTATACAAACCGGCGGCGCATATCGTCAGACATCAGATGCTAGGCGCCGCTAGCGTGTATGCGGCTCACCCGGCGAGATGAACGGACACCGCAAGGAGGCCGACACCGGACAGGTAATGTATAAATGCACTACACTACATACATTTACACATTTTGGGGGCAGCGGCAGGGCGGACGCGGTGGCGGCTCCGCCGATTCCCTGATGATTTCATGCTGAAATCGGACGGGGCTCAGCCTGTAGTGTATGGGCAGATTCAACTAGACATAAATTTGTCTCTTGGTCGAATCTGCCCATAATCGTTCTAATGTATGGGCACCTTAACAGTAGGTAGTAGAAATCTGACATTACCGACAGGTTTTGGGCTAGTCCATCTCTCCATAGCGGATTCTAAGCATGGCCTTTATTATTTATGAAGACACACCGTGAAAATGATTAAGACAAAGATGCCGGCCAGCCTCCCTGCACACTATTTTGGCAGTTGGATGGAGCAACTGCCATTCAGTAAGTGCTTTTAAAAATAAAGAAAACCCTGAGACCCCCCCTATGAGAACATGGGCTAGTCCAAAATCTGTCGGTAATGCCAGATTTCTACTACTCACTGTAAGTGACAGCAACATAGGAGAAAAGTAATTCATGGCTCATTTTACTCTGGAAGAAATGTACTTCTTATTTATATGTGTTTTACATTTTAAGATTTTCATGACAGTTCCTCTTTAACTACACATTCTCTGTATGTCTTACCACCAGGGAGTCCAATTACATTCATGAGTTAATTATTTAAAACAGGAAAACAGTCATTGGTTATTCAGCAAAAGTTGTACTATCATCCACAACTGAAATGCATAATCACTTTTTTAATGTTGCAGCATGGTCTTGAACTATTTCTATAATTGATTTCAAAGGTTGTGTTGTAAATGACATCACTAAAAGAAAATTGAAAATGACCACAAGTGTCTTAATGCACCAACTACTCTGGCTTACTATGCAACATGACATGAGACCTGATCATGATTGGACAATATCTTCCTAATAGTTGACCCGGCTTGGATTGATGACTGATATGTATAAGGGCTCGTTCAGACAATGCGCGCAGCCGTGCACATTTTGGCAGCGCACATGTGCGACACGCAAGAATGGTAGAAGGGCATAGACAGCCCTTCTAACGTTCCCATCATATGCGCTGCGCAGCAGTGCGATGCACTTTCACACTACTGCATGCATTTTCGGGAATCGGAGCGCTGACCCACTCACTGTAGTGAATTGGATCTGCAGCGTAGTGCAGATGGCGTGCGATCATACACATTGGCCTCAATTCTGGTAGGGTTATCAAATGATCTCATGTGAGGTAATTTGCCTCATGACGTAAGGACATTTAGCAATGCTGGTAGGTTTTAGTCATGTTTTATCTCAAGAGGCAAATTATGAGGTAATTCATGAGGCAATTTACCCAAGATAGCTATTCTCATGGAAATTAGGGGGCATGTTAGCACATCATTTACCGATCAGTTTGAGACCTGTCTGTACCTGGAGGTAAAGTCAATTTGTATGCATTTAGCAGTTTTTAGTGGCATTCCTATTCAAGCTGTGTAATAGAAAGGAATAGTAGAGATAAAACTCCAAATATTTACTGTATTTTTTTTTTTTTTATAAGGGATGCCTATAAATATACTTTTCATAGGTTGCTGCATCATCAAATACACCTTCCCACCTCAAAAAAACTTATGGAAGACAATTAACCACTTCACAACTGAGGGGTTTTACCCCTGAAACACCAGAGCAATTTTCACCTTTCAGCGCTCCTTCCATTCATTCGTCTATAACTTTATCATTACTTATCACAATGAAATGAACTACCGTATATACTCGCATACAAGCCGAATTTTTGACCCCCAAAAAGGGGGTGAAAAGTTGGGGGGGGGTCGGCTTGTATGCGAGTCTTCCCTGGTGGTCTAGTGGTGGGTGGTCTGCGCCCCGCTCCCCCCCCTCCCTGTTCCCCCCGCGGCCGCCGCTGCTATTACCTGCTTAGGTAGCGGCCGCTTCCTAATCCGCGTTCCCCTTCTGAACTTTCAGAGTGTATCACAGCAGCGCGCCCGGCGCTGCTGCTGTGACGATGCAGGGGGCAGGAAAGAGCGGGTCCCCTGGTAACGGCGATACAGATCAGCGCTATAGGGAGCCGCGCTCTTTCCTGCACTCTGCATCGTCACAGCAGCAGCGCCAGGCGCGCTGCTGTGATACACTCTGAAAGTTCAGAAGGGGAACGCGGATTAGGAAGCGGCCGCTGCCTAAGCAGGTAATAGCAGCGGGGAAGCACTACCTACCTATGCTGGGCACTATACTGGCTAAACTGGGCACTATACTAGCTATACTGAGGCACTACCTACGCATACTGGGCGCTATACTGGGCACTATACTGGCTAAACTGGGCACTATACTAGCTAAACTGGGCACTATACTAGCTATACTGAGGCACTACCTACCCATACTGGGCACTATACTGGCTATACTGGGCACTATACTAGCTATACTGGGACACACTGGGGGGCTGCACCAATCCAGCATTTCCTACCCCCGGCTTATATGGGGGTCAATCATTTTTCCCTGTTTTTTCAGGGAAAAGTTGGGGGGTCGGCATATATGCAAGTATATACGGTATATCTTGTTTTTTTCAACACCAATTAGGCTTTCTTTAGGTGGGACATTATGCCAAGAATTATTTTATTCTAAATGTGTTTTAATGGGAAAATTGAAAAATGTTTTTCCCATATTTTTGTCCATTATAGTTTTTAAATAATGCATGCTACTGTAATTAAAACCCATGAAATGTATTTGCCCATTTGTCCCGGTTATAAAACCGTTTAAACTATGTCCCTATCACAATTTTTGGCGCCAATATTTTATTTGGAAATAAAGGTGCATTTTTTTCAGTTTTGCGTCCATTCTTAATTACAAGCCCATAGTTTATAAAGTAACAGTGTTATACCCTCTTGACATAAATATTTAAAAAGTTCAGTCCCTAAGGTAACTATTTATGTATTTTTTTATTGTAATTTTTTTTTATTACAAAAAAAAGAAAAAAGGGGTGGAGATATCCACACCTGTGGGGGTAAAGTGGTTAAAGACTACTATTTACTGCATGCTTACCTCTGAAATATCTCATGTTTTACCTCACTTTATGCATTTACCTCATGTTTGGAAATGGGGAAAAACTTTCAGAATTGCTTAAAAAAAGAAAAGAAAAAAAAAAAAAGGAAAATACCTCATGAGGTATTTTATCTACAAAAAATATTAACCTCACATAGCTAGCAGAATTGAGGCCAGTGTTCCAATGGCACAGCCATCTGCACTAAATGATGTGAACGAGGTCTTACACTGTCTGTGCTTAATATTGTTGGTGGAACAACAGGCACTGGAAACTCTGCAGATGATGCTGTAGGATGGGCAAGTGCAACAGACAAGTTGGAACTGTGGCCTGCAAAGTACAAACAGGAGCTCAACTCTTCAGCATTATTTCCTTGTGCTTTGTTAGCAAAATGGTGCTGACCTTGTAGCCCGGCAAGCACAACGTTTCAGGCATGAGTCCTTTCTCAAGTGCTGGACAATTTAGTCTGCACCGCTATGCAAATAGTGCATAATATATTGAATTGAGCTGCAGTCTGTACTTCGTTGGCTTACTGGATTGGTGGATAACTACCCTGATCCATGAGCTCTTTACTACTTGCAAAACCACAGGACTAATGCAGATAACATTTGGGAAGAGTTCCAACTTGAGCAGCCTGTAAAAAGGTCCCAGTGTACGTCAGCCATCATGTGTAAATACTGTATAAAAAGTAGTAAGAAATAATTGAATATCTTTGTGAAACAAAGCACAAGCATTGGATGGTGACTGGCAGTGCAGCAAGTATGAAACTGTGTTGGGAGGCATGTTGATTGCAATAATAATATACAGAGGTGTGTGTATATGTATATATATATTTATATTAGTTAAAATTGCTTTGAGTGAAGGTTGTGCACAATTTACTAAAGTTTTGAGAAATTCTGATGTCACCAGCTCCTCCAATGTATGGATTAATACAGGGGTCAGGAACCATTTTGGCTGAGAGAGCCATAAACACCACATTTTAAAATGTCATTATGTGAGAGCCATACAATATGTTTCACACTGGGACAGTGTGCATATGCAGCAGAAGGCTCGTGTCCCTGTTGCCATGGTGATGAGTATACAGTTGAGCCACCAGGCAGCGGAAGTGTCAGACACGTCTTCAGCTTCTCTTGGGTTTCAGCAACATCAGCAATTTCCCCAAGCGCCAGGCAGGTGAAATACCAACTAACAGATTGTACAATTAGGCTAGCTGACTTGGGGGTTGATTTAATTTGTAGGACGAGATCCCCACACTTTAGCCCAATAGGCTGCCTGGCAAGTGACAGACAGCCTATTGGGCCAATCAAAGTGCGGGAATCTCGTCCTACAAAGTCACTGAACCTGACGGGATCCAGGGTGGGACAATTGGAGCAGTTGTTAGTTTTGGGGGGAGAGCAAATTAGTAGTGCACACTGCAGCAGTGGCACGTATTACTTTGAAAATGTTACTTGCGCTGCCACACTGAGCTCTGCTGCTTGAGCAGTGGTGTAGCTTAGTGAATCAACCCCTACTGATTTGTCTGTGAGCCAAATGTAGCCATCAAAATAGCCACATCTTGCTCCGGACCCATAAGTCCCCTGGTTTAGTAGTTGCTTATTATTCTTTACTAGAAAACCTAAGCCAGTTTAGAAATGGGCTCTAGGTCTGTTTCTCACCGCTGCCGCATGTTAGTGTGCACCCGCTGCATGCACACCCGGCTAACTGGTCCCGTCCTCCTGTCCCAATGGTCCATGCTGCGCACATGCGTAGTAGCGAAAAGCATGGACACAAAGACAGGAGTAAACAGGGACAGTTAATCATGATTTGCAATTCTAAGTGCAGGGATCAATAGCAACCATTTAGCAATCACTGCTCTTATTCTAGTAAATTCAGAGTGGTTTTGTTGCCATAGCTTTCTACTTATTGCGCTTGTGGGGGGGGGGGGGGGGATGGGTAGTCAGCAGCAAGAGGGAGGTTCTGCACCATCTATACTCCAAGCACTGCTGGTAAAATGAAGTGCAGACTGCATTAGAAAAGTAAAATGTTGAACAACAAACAATTGTGCTGTACCTTTTTGTATTTTTTTTTTCAGCTCAATATTTGAAATACAATTACTCATCAAGCTTCTGTAACGTGGACTTTTGGTAGTACCATTGACATTTTATAAATGATTGTTTCCTGTAACTGGGATTAAAGGTCACCTTAAGTGACATGGAGAGTAAAATACCATATATACTTGCATATAAGCTGAGATACCCCTCAGAAACCAGGAAAAAGTGATTGACTCATGTATAAGCCTCCTCAGTATAGCCCCCTCCACAGTTGCCAGGTGTGCCCCTAATACAAGTCATCTCCTCTCAGCCAGATGTGCCACCAATACAGGTTAGCTCCCCTCCCCATAGCCAGATGTTCTGCGAAGATGATACAGCTGTGTCTCAAGGCCCCACTACATGGTGTCATAGATATGAGACACAGCGATTGCCACACAGGAAGAATCCCCGATCATTGCACCGCTGACACGTTGCTTGCATGCTCCGCTCCACAAGCCAGGGGACACAGGTAGTCCTAAGCAGCACACTCTGCACACAGTGTTGCAGGGGATGGGGGGCACAGACACAGCAGGGAGCCACTAGCAAAACCTGCCAGTAACAAAACTTGCTCCACCATCAGTTCTGCTCCACTGACTCACATTTAAGCCGAGGGGGGTAACTTTTCAGCACATGTTTTATAGTGGAAAAATTAGGCTTATATGAGAGTATATCCAGTAAATGGTACTTACAATTCGTCTGTGTTCAGCCTCGTGCACACTACATGCGATTCCGATTTTTCATACGATCCAGGTATTGATTCTGAATAAAAAAAATGCAGTACTTTTTTTTTAAACCAGAATCAAAATTCGGATGGTATAACAAAAATCGGAACCACATGTGGTGTGCAAGATGCCTAACTACAGTTTTTTTTTTCTTAAAGTGTACCTGAGGTAATATGTAACATAATGTGAAAAGCATGTATGTACAGTACAAAACATTAATAACCAGGCTGTTTTACTTGTTTTATTTTGCTGCCTGAAAGCATTAATATCTAGGCATGGAAGTGACAGCTTCTGTCGGGAATATAGTAAACATCGTTGGCAAACAAATTACAGCCATAAAAGTTTTTCTGGCAGAATACAATTTCTGAGGGCAGGGGAGAGATAAAATACATGAACTATTGAACTTTTTCAAACTCTGGGACACTTAATAGGCTGCCACTGATTAAAGACAGTAAAACATTCAACCTACTGTGTAACTGTTTAAATAGATAAAATCTGGGGATACTTAAAGGAGAACTGTAGTGAGAGGTATATGGAGGCTGCCATATTGATTTCCTTTTAAGCAATACCAGTTGCCTGGCAGCCCTGCTGAGCCATCTGCCTGCAGAATCACACCAGAAACAAGCATGCAGCTAATCTTGTCAGGTCTGACAAGAATGTCAGAAACACCTGATCTGCTGTGTGCTTGTTTCGGGTCTAGGGCAAAAAGTATTGGAGGCATAGGATCAGCAGGATAGCCAGGCAACTGGTATTGCTTAAAAGTAAATTAATATGGCAGCCTCTATATACCTCTCACTACAGTTCTCCTTTAAAATCATTTTAGGAGGATAAATAGAATTGTTTATATCATCAGTTTATGGCCATCTCGGGTTTGCTTTAAAGGCTCCAAATGAGTTTCTCTGTAATCTAGCTGTAGCACAACTCTCACTGATAACCAATAAGGGTATTAAGACTCTGTATGGATGAGAATAACACATCTATGAGCAAGGAACAGATACGTTCAAAAGCTCAGGATGGGCCTGTGTGGGAGAGTGGCGCAGCAGAAGTGTGCTGGGCCCATAACCCAGAGGTTGATGGATCGGAATCATCCTCTGCCAGGCGTATTTTATTTAGACTGCAGAGTGGCGCAGCAGAAGTGTGCTGGGCCCATAACCCAGAGGTTGATATATCGAAACCATCCTCTGCTAGATGTACATTATTTAGACTGCAGAGTGGCGCAGCAGAAGTGTGCTGGGCCCATAACCCAGAGGTTGATGGATCGAAACCATCCTCTGCTAGGTGTACTTTTAGATTGCATTTACAAACTGTCATCATGTAACGGTGACAGTCAAAACTTTTAAGCTAGATTTTAAACCTTGAATTACAGAATGTGACTATGGGACTCAAAGTACTATTTAGGAGTAAGACTATAGATACAATTGTTAATATAATCAGTTATCACTTAATGCTTACATTCCCTTTTCTGTGGCTGAGTGTTTATAGCAAAATCTCATATGTTAGAGCTGCTGTATGTTCTAGAAGAACAGTGGGAACATTAGAGAAAACACCTACCCTGCTCTGTTTCATTCTTCACTGGTCAGCCTGCTTGTTATCCGCCCTGATAAAATCCCTGACTGAGCATTCAGTCTGGCTTTGCTTAGGAATCATTATAGCAGAGTCTGTCTTCTCTGATGTCTTTTCAAGCCCATGCCTGCCCCCTTCTGGCTCTGCTATGACTATATTATAGGCATCACTACTGCCCTCATCCAACTCCATTCCACACTACAACAGCATCGGGGCTCAACCAGTCTTAGCAATGGTTATTAAAATGTAGTTTTTTGTTTTTTTTACAGTGTTCTTTCGCAGCAATTTTTTTTAAATGAAAGGCAATGTTATTAATATTCTATCAGCCTATCCTATTCTTACACTAACCTTCCCCGCATGTATGCCTAGCACTACCCCCACCTACTCAACACTGCCGCTAACTGGTGTCCCCTGCCGATACAACAGCAACTGTAAAAAAAAAATCAACACAGGCGTCTAAGGTAGTGTCCTATGTCTGTGCCGCAAATTGCCCCCCAATAACCTGCTTTGGCATAAGTCACTGCAATGTTACGTAATTAAAGTTATTCTTTCCAACACGTATGTTTGCAGCCCAGATCTAAAAAAGGCCTGTAAGCCACCGCCGCCCCCCCCCCCCCCCCCCCCCCCCACAAAGAGAAGGAAATCTGTATACTCTCTTTATTGGTGTCGACATGTTCTAGGGAGGGACGAGTTTCTCTACCCCCCCAGGCAGCAAAAGAGAATTCCCCTGCAGCCCTTCAGACATTAACCTAACCTATTAGGTTCCTGTTTGAGGATGCCAAGGAGCAACTAGTGAAATGATCCAAGAATGATGCGTCTTAAAGACGATCTGTACTGTCCGATTTATACAATAAAAAAAACATACCAATCGAGTCACTGATCTCCTGGATCCCTCTTTGCCGTTTCCGCAGCTCCCCGGCGCGATCCTGGCTTTTAGTCGCCAGTTTTAGGCAGTGTTTACAAACAAAAAACATGGCCACTAACCAGGAAGTGATGTATGTGTAAATATATTAGTACATAGCAAGGAAATGAACAGCGCTACTTAAAAACAGGCAAGTGCCTACCTGCAAAAGAGTGCAAGCCCCACTTGTGGGATATAATACACACCGAGCATACACATGACCTGTCTACCACTGGAGGAGGATGTTAGTTTCCTGTAACAGCTTGCATGCAACCTATTAAGTACTCATCCCTCCCAGTTGCGCTGATCCACCTTTTGCGCAATGTGTAAATATATAGCTATACACACACTGTATATATACACACACTATATATATATATATATATATATATATATATATATATATATATATATATATATATATATATATATATATATATATATATATATATATATATATATATATATATATATATAGCTATCTCATGTTACAGTACACTACAAGTTTTTATTACATAGTGAATTATCTGCACTCCACTCTGGGATTCATCACAGTTTCTCGACATGTGACAGGCAGCTCCCTCCCCCCTCAGCCTCACAAACTGCATCACAGACAAGCTGAAACAGAGCAGGGACGCTGTCTGTGAGGAATAAACAAAGCACACAGAGCCTGGAGGGGGCGTGCATAACTTGTCCCTATTACAACAGAGGCAGCCCATTCCTCTCTGGATCCACAAAGCTTGACAAAGAAAAGAAGATTAGATATATTACAGAGACAGTGCAACTAGAAAAGGCTGCAGTAAGCCAGACCACATTAGAAGAGGTATAGGAACGTATAGGATAGAAGAAATAAGGCTAAACATGTTGTCTCTTTAAGTTTCTTGGAAGTTCATCTAAACTATGGTCATTTAATAAAATGTTAAGAAAGACTAATAGGCAGATTCAGAGGGACTAGAATGAACACCTAAAGGGATGCTTCTTACTATTGTAATGCCCTCACTGCACAGAAGTCAGATGTAACAAAAGAGAGACCACTCCGTAGCTGCTGTTCTGTTACGGCACAAGTCTCTGTGAATTGAAGCCTATATCTCTATTTGCAATATTCCAGTTTTACATGAGGTAGCTGAAAATAATAGCCGCAACCCCCCTCTAAGCCGAGGACACTGTTCTCCCACTCCTTAACCACTGAGCCAGCAGTCCTCCCGACAGTGACTAGGGATGGTCAGAGAAAAACCAATGCCGAGTTGATGCAGAATTATACAAATTGTGCATGCAGCTTGAAAATCGGGAGTCTCAAAAGAATATTTTACTTACCGTACCTTGTAAGGTCAGCTATGCATCATTATAAAGAAACCAAGCTGCATATAACAGTACAGAGGAAAGAACGAGATCACATCCAAACAAAATTCAATGTTTTAATCACAATTTGTGACATGAGAACATCATAACACACAGAGGAAAAACACACATGAAAAATAAAACCAGTATCTCAGCTTGGTAGAGAGACAAGTCCTAACACACGGATCAAAGAACGGGATGGATGGAGACTGAGAGGGTGGTATCGCTCTACATTGTACTGGTGGGAGGTTGGAAATAGTGTGGACAGTGCAGTCTGGTAACGGCTCTTACCAAGCAAATAACTGATGTTATACTCCAGAACAGAATATAAATCTGACCAAACATTCAATGCAAGGTTCCACCAGTGTGCCCCAAAAGCAAGCATCATAAGAACAAAGGACAGCAAAGGTGACATATGCTGCATTCCACCAGAAGAATTTAAGTGTCCCATCTGCTCTTTTTCCGCTTAGGAGGTTCTGGAACTGCAAAACTTTCACCTTTCGATTCTTTGCGGCTTTCACCATCTTCTCGCGGTTCCTTGCGACTATCCCCATCACGGGAGCTCTCTCTACGGCTTTCACCATCTTCTCGCGGTTCCTTGCGACTATCCCCATCACGGGAGCTCTCTCTACGGCTTTCACCTTCTTCTCGCGGTTCCTTACGACTATCCCCATCACGGGAGCTCTCTCTACGGCTTTCACCTTCTTCTCGCGGTTCCTTACGACTATCCCCATCACGGGAGCTCTCTCTACGGCTTTCACCTTCTTCTCGCGGTTCCTTACGACTATCCCCATCACGGGAGCTCTCTCTACGGCTTTCATGAGAGCTTTCTTTTCGACTGTCTCCGTAGCTGTCTCTCCGACTCTCGTCCCGATCACGGGAACCCTCACGTCGCCCTTCGACATCTCGTGAGGTCTCCCTTCGACCGTCACCTTCTCTCCTCCCCTCCCCATTTCGACTGTCCCCATGCCGCCCACCACCGGAATGCCGGTGTCCATCTCCATGACGGTGGCTCTCCCTGTCACCATGGCGATGACCATCCCCGTGCTTTCCTCTTCCATCACTGTGCTTGTCTCGCTCTCTGCTTCCACTTCCTTCCCTGTTACTCTCTTTGGCACTGTATTGGCTGGTAGGGGAGAAACTGGGAGAAACAGGTGCCATGGGAGGATACTGAGGAGCAGGGATGCTGCTGAGTGTTCCACTGCTGGTGAAGCCTAGCATGGTTTTAGAAGAGGATAGAGCAGTCTCCTCTGGTTTTGCTACGCTCGGAGCTGGGGTGGTAGGAACGGAGTTTAAGCTGCCAGCACTTGTCCATGCACCAGAGTTGAGATTAGAGGTTGCCGTTTTCTGTGAACTTGAACTGGCAGCTACAAAATGATTTTTGTATTGAGACTGGAAGTAGGATAAAGAGAGAATGAAATTATTGTATGAACTTGTTATCCTTACTGCACACTGAAAAATAAATGTTGTACTGCTCACCTGAAAAGCAGCCTTCATAGCAGACAATCTGTCTCCCATCGCTCCACCAGTGGGTTTGAATGCTTCATAGTTGCTCATCACACCCCCAGCCGCACGCTCCTACAAGAAAGTGAAGTATGATCATCAATGAAAGGGTCAGTAGGAACAAGAGGGCTTAGCCATACCGCTATACACCCAATGTTTGACAGCCCATGGCAGAAGTAGCAATGAGCAGAAGATCTCCTAACACACATTTTCACTGACCAAGGGAGGGGAAAAAAATAAGGGTTGGACAGGATATAGTGCTGACATCTTCTGCAATACTTCCCATAGTGTATATAGTCGTGTCACTAACTGTACCTCAGAGGAGCTCACAATCTTCTCTACCAGAGTCAGTCATTATCATATGTTCCTGTTGTCTAACACCAATATGGAAGAAAAACCAAGAAAACATGGGGAGAACATGCAAACTCCATGCGGATGGTGTATTGGCTTAGATTTGAACCAGGGACCCAGTACTGCAAAGTAAGAGTGCTAAATTTGTGACAGACAGAAAAGGTACGTTTTTAGCCATAACATGATCTGGTTGGGTGGTCTCACAGACTTTCCCAGGTAGTGTATGGTATAAAGACAGTAAATGGAGAAGCCTCTAAAGGTAACCACATACATCTAGAGATGTATGGGCAGATTCGACCAAGAGACAAATCTCTCTCATCGAATCTGATAAGAGAGAGATCTGTCAGTTGCCCATACACCACAGGTCGATTCCCGATAAATGTTATGCTGAATCGATCCAAAATCGGCCTTATGCTCCGCTACGCTGTTCCTTGCCTCCCTAATGTATGTCCCCCCATGCCCTGTGTGTATACATTACCTCTCCACGGCCTCTGCTTGTCCCCTGCTGGCTTCCGGAATTCCATCTCTGCATAGACACGCCCCACGTAGCCTCCTAGTAAGGGCGCGCATATGTGATGTCACACGTACGCGCTTACTAGGAAGCCACGTGGGGCGTGCGTGTATGCAGAAACTGAATCCCAGCAGCCAGCGGGGGACAAGGGGAGGTCGCAGAGAGGTAATGTATACATTTACACTGGGGATCATTCATTACAGGGGACAGCGTCGGGAGTTTCGTCGCGCTCGTCGGGAAATTGCAGGCCTACCGCTGGGCACCAGATCAAGAAACATCTTGCAATTTTCGTTCCAAAATCGGTCTCACTGTCAGTCGGGCATACACTTGGCAGCACCGAATTTTCGTCCAATTAGATTATATCAAATTGGATAGTCGATTGGCTACCAAGTCGCCTGCTGTGTGGCCACTTTAACTCTGCTTGGTAGGTGACAGATTCTGGCAACCCCACTCAGGTATGATCTAGTATACTGTGGCCTGGGTGGTCCACCCAGCAGAGTCATTCTAAATTGCTCTCTCATGACAAATTTACTTTGACAAAATTTGAGCAGATCATTAATATGTTAAATGTCAAGGTATCGCACCACACAGACTGGCTTTACAAACTTGATCACATTTGCCTTAAAGAGAACCAGAGACGAAGCACCCTCATGTATTTTACCATATATATCAATGGAAACATGACAGTAAACACCTACCCTGCTCTGTGTTTCATTCTTCACTGGTTAGTCTGCCTGTTACCAGCTCTGATAACAATCCCCGACTGAGCATTCAGTCTAGCTTTGCCCCGGAATGATTATACCAGAGTCAATCTTCTGTGATGTCTTTTCAAGCCCAAGCCTGCCCCATTGTGGGTCTGCGTTCCTGCTAGGAAGATACATAGCAGGAAAGCAGAGCCACAAGGGGCAGACTTGCCTTGTCTCTGGTTTTCTTAAAATTGCCTATAAAATTAGATTACAAAAAAGATCTGTAGGTGGGTAAAGAAAGCTGTCCATGTCACACTGACCGAGTGGTCTGCTCCAAGTCCCGGACGTTCTCTATAGCCGAGGCCTCCTCCACCAACATTCAGCTTCTTCCCCTTCCCAGACTTAAAGCGAGACTTCCGGAACCAGGCATTCTGGGTAGCAAAGGAAGAACAGTGGCATCACTTACACAGAAGACATTATTAGATCCAGTTCCCCCTGCCTGGAAGTGACACCTACATATCTGCATTTCTGACAGCTCTACAGGGAATTACGGTCAATAGAAAGGTTACTGCTTGAACTGGGACTGAAAGCAAGATGTGAGCTATCTAGATCGAGTTGCCACCTGGGTCTAGTGGGGCAGAGATAGCTGATCTGTCACAGTCCTCTACCACAAACTATAGTGATATAGCCTGACTGTTAAACCCCAACATATATTCAGGTTCATCTGGCAAAATAATACATTTGGGATGGTTTTGGCTGACAGGCAGCACACCCAGCATGTACTGTCCTGGAAAAGGGGTGGGGTGGGAGGAGGGGCATACATAAGTCTGCAGGCCAACTAAAAGTGTATTGTATATCCAGCTAAATTGAGGCATGAAAACTGCATGGAGTGCTAAAATTAATCTGAAATTACAGACATATGAGGTACAACAATCTGAATGTATCCGTAAATGGCAGTAGCACAGGTAAAGTACAACTGAAGTGAGAGGGATATGGGGGCTACTTTAATTATTTAGGGCAGCACGGTGGCGTAGTGGTTAGCTCTCTCGCCTTGCAGCGCTGGGTCCCTGGTTTGAATCCCCTCCGGCGGTTATATCCGCCAAGGAGGTTAAAAGGAAATAAAAATAGCAGCCTCCATATCCCTCTCACTTCAGTTGTCCTTAAAGAGACTCTGAAGTCTCCTAAAAATGAGGTTTTTACTTTAAAAACCTCTTTAACACCATTACCCCTATTAAAACGATGCATCCCAGCAGCGGAATAAGTAATAAATCACCACAAACTCCCCTGGCAAAATCCACAACTTCCTTGGTCGTGGGTTTTGCTGCTGGAGGAGGCAGAGCTTTGAGCTGTAGCTCTGCCTCCATGTGTGTCAATCAGCGCGCATCTCCGCCTCTTCCCCGCCCCTCTCAGTGAAAGAAGACAGAGGGGCGGGGAGAGGCAGCGATCCACGCATGTAGAGGCAGAGCTGCAGCCCAAAGCTCTGCCTCTATGCGGAAGGAACCCTGCGATGTGCCCCAGGGAGTTTGGGGTGATTTATTGTTTTTTCAGCCGCTGAGATACAGCGTTTTAATAGGTGCAATTATGTTACAGAAGTTTTTAAAGTAAAAACCTAATTTTTAGGACACTTCAGACTCTCTTCAAAGGACTAGTCAGCGTTAAAGGAGTTATCAGGGAAACATGGATAAAGTAAGTGCTACTTACCCGGGGCTTCCTCCAGCCCCAAGCTCCCAGCATGTCCCTTGCCGCAGCTCTCCCAGCAGCCGTTCGCCGCAGCTCGCTCCTAGTCCCCGGCGATGACGTCAGGCCAACCTCCAGGTCGCCGCCACGTGGGCTGGAGCAGAACTACTGTGCCTGCGCAGTCCGCTCCGACGCATGTGGCGGTGATTGAAACAGGCCGACCTGGAGGTCGCCCTTACGTCATCGCCGAGGACTGGGACGGAGCTGCGGCGAGGGACATGCTGGGAGCTTGGGGCTGGAGGAAGCTCCGGGTAAGTAGCACTTGTTTTATTCATTTTCCCTGATAACTCCTTTAAGTATTAAAACTGAAAGAAGCGAACTAATGATTCCATATTGGACAAAGCTGGTTGCAAATGATCTGGTTTTAGTCCATGAACGGATCCGGGGATACTAAACTAACGTAAACATTCGATTGATTATGGGAAATTACTCCAGATGAAATTGGCATAGATTACCTGCATGGCCAAGTCCAGAAGATCCTTGGATACAAACTGGTTGGCTCCTTCAAGATTCCTCACCAAGTCCCCAGCAAAATTGCTGTCTTTCGGCGTCAACAGCGTGTAGGCCACACCCTTCTCCCCTGCTCTACCTGTGCGGCCAATACGATGGGTGTGAGTGTCAATGTCTCGTGCCACATCATAGTTTATCACCGTCTTGATGGATGGAATGTCCAGACCTCGAGCTGTGAAAAGATAGATAAGAGTTCATGGAGAAGCACTCAATGAAATGATAGAACCATCTTTCCCCTAAAATAAGACCTATCTTATAGTTTAAGCATGCTTTAAATATGGCATTCCCTGAAAACCTAGCTGCGCTCCCCCATCTGAAAACCATCTCTCCCCCCCTCCCCCCACCGCTGCTGTGGCCGGTTTACCTCTCCTCTGCTCCATAAACATACATTCGGATCCCCCTGTGGGCTGTGGCTAACACTGTGCATAATTCAGATGCATCAGCAGTGAAGGCAGCTAAACGTGACCACTACAGCAACAGAGCCCGTGTACAGGAAGTGATCTGTTTACTTCCTGTAGAGTCAATGAAAACCAGATGTCAGCCGGCCTCAGGTAAATCTTCTTCCCGGGGAGTCCTAGTGAGATGAGGGGTCCATCAAGCCTCTCTCAAAAGTCCAAGCACAGTAGAAATATTCACACCGGACTCAACCCAATCACGGATAAAAAGCACTTGAGAAAGGGCGTTGGGCCCGAAACGTTGTGCTCCTTGTATGCTGGATCTGCACTTATATGCATTAAAGAAGTTGGATTTTTATCCGTGATTGGGTTGAGTCCGGTGTGAATATTTCTACTGTACTTCCTGTAGAGGGCAGCATTGTTACTGTATAACTTTAGCTGCATTCACGCTGATCGGAGCCCAGGCTGAATTATGCACAGCGCTAGCTGCAGCCTGCAGGGGGATCCGAGTTTCTGGAGAGAGCAAGAAGCAGGGGAGGTAATTCGGTTGCAGCAGCGGCTGCGTGGTGAAGGGGGAAGGTTGTCTGCTACCAGTACTACTACCTGGGGGATCGGGCTATATACTTGGGGAGAGGAGGATCAGGCTATATACTGGGGGATCTGGCTACTGTATGTACTGGGGGGGGGGGGGGGGGGATTCTTGCTATATACTGGAGGGATATGGCTACCGTACGTAATGGGGGGGGGGGGGGGATCTTGCTATATACTGGGGGATCTGACTAAAGGGGGATCTGGCTACTCCCACAAATATCCCCGAAAATAAGCCCTAGCATATATTTTTTAATGAAAAATTAAAATAAGACAGTGTCTTTTTGGGGGGAAACACGGTATAAGCCTAAAATTTGGTAGATGGCCAGGTACCCTCTATGTTTAAGGGCCCTTTTCCGCTAGCAATCACAATCGTTAAACGCCAGCAATTGTCTTTTTACATAATCGCGTTTTTTGCATACGCAATGCACTTGCCTTTTTAAACTCGCTTTAAAGCCGCTCCAGAACGCGATCGCGCTTTGGACAAAAATCGAATCACGTTAGTGGAATATATCTACCGCAATTCCAATAAATAACCTAGCGATTTAAAAATTGCTAGCTGTTTTACGATTCAGCAGTGCGGTGGAAAAGGGCTCTGACACCACATTTACCATGAATTTGATGATATAAATAATCACAGTTATAAATTAAATCTTGTAATTTGTATTTAAAGGACACCCGAAGTGACATGTGACATGAGATAGACGTGTATGTACAGTGCCTAGCACACAAATAACTAGGCTTTGTTCCTTTTTTTTTCTTTCTCTGCCTGAAAGAGTTAAATACCAGGTATGTAAGTGGCTGACTCAGTCCTGACTCAGACAGGAAGTGACTACAGTGTGACACTCACTGATAAGAAATTCCAACTATACGTAAAACACTTTCCTAGCAGAAAATGGCTTCTTAGAGCAGGAAAGAGATAAAACGGGTCAATAGTTTATAGATTTTAGACATACTTCAATGAAGGTTTCATTGAGCAAAAACAATAAAACAATTAAAACTTAAAGTAGATTAAAACGTAAAATAAAACTGTTGAGTATCTTAAAAAGTCATGCTAGGAGAAGGAAGATAGATACAATCGTTTATTTCATTAGTTTATTTTCGCTTCGGGTGTCCTTTAATATTCTTGTTCAGTTTTGTTCACAAAATGTTTCCCAGATGTCTGTTAACATTCCCTGTGCCTCTGATCCTATTTCACCACTTAGCAGCACATTAAGTCAGGCTCGGTTACTTCTAGCAGTTTATATTTGGAATAAAGCTATACATATGAGAGCGCTTAACACTGGGTTAAAAATAACAAATTTGGATCCTACCCATTGCTGTCAACCATAAAGGCTATCTGTATGTCTGTAACACATCTAAGATCTGACATGCCTTTGCCGTTCTTGACTTGTTTCTGGCAAGTTATATCAAGGTATTCTAATAATAGCATCAACTAAGGCTATCGTTATAATTAGGTTTATGACTGCAATAACTACCGGTACTTACATGAATACATTTATCTGCCTCCTTGAAAGAAACGCACCAAAAAACTACACTTAAAGGACAACTGTAGCAAAAGGAATATGCAGGCTGCCATATTTATTTCCTTTTAAGCAATACCAGTTGCCTGGCTACCCTGCCATAGCCCCTGAACAAGCATGCAGCAGATCAGGTGTTTTTGACATTATTGTCAGATCTGACAAAATTAGCTGCGTGCTTGTTTCTGGTGTTAATCAGACACTACTGCAGCCAAATTGATCAGCAGGGCTGCCAGGGAACTGGTATTGTTTAAAAGGAAATAAATATGGCAGCCTCCGTATACCTCTTACTTCAGTTGTCCTTTAACCATGACTAAATGTAGCCATATGCCACCTAATGTGGAAAATGGGTCAATCCATCTCTGATCTGTATCTGATCAGAGAGGGAACAAATCCATCCATACACCGCACATGGATCTTCAATAGATTCCCCCATTAAAGGTATTTTTACTCTATGTTGCACTGCACATTTATTACACAACCACCAAATATATACAAATAAATACTCTGAAGGTACATACACACGTCTGATTTTTCCAAAGGACCGGTCGTCGGACATCAAATCAGGCGTGTAAAAACGGTCGTTTGGCTGATAAGGCTCAAAACCAGCCTTAGCAGCCGAACGACTGTTTGTACACGCCCGATCTGACGTCGAAACGACTGGTCCGAACAATGGCAGTGAACCTGTAGGTCAACAGGGCATTCCACAAATCTCTATATGTCATTTTGGTCCCTTACCAGCTACATCTGTGGCCACCATAACGGGGATGGCTTTCTTCTTGAAGTCTGTGATGACTTTGTTTCGTTCACTCTGGTCCATATCTCCATGAAGAAGTCCCACAGGATGATCCTCTACACGAAGGTTGTTGGCCAGCTCTTCTGCGTTGGCCTTCTTGGTAACAAAAACAAGGACACTGCCTGCTGAGGTGAACTCTACCAGCCTACGGGTCACCCAAGCCCACTTTTCTGGGCCAGATGGGAAAATGTCAACAACTTGTGTGATGTCCTCATTAGCCTGAAGTGTAAAAAGGGGAAAAAAAAGTCATATTGGACCTAAATCAAAGTAGACATGACAAGATGCAGAACATTTACATTGGGATGTGAAAGTTTGGGCAACGTTGTTAATCGTCATGATTTTCCTTTGTAAATCGTTGGTTGTTATGATAAAAAATGTCAGTTAATTCCAGTTAAAGTACGGATGCAGCAATCCGCTCCATAAGTCCCCTACTTTAACTTAAACTACCTTATATCCCTTTCTCTCCCTTTGACCCGTTGTAATAAATGTCATCTCCTAGGTTTAGATTGGAAAACTATGCAATAAATGACACGGCCGACCTCACTGGAGCTTTGGTCACATTTGCAATTGTCAGAAGGTTCGATAAGAGTGGTCTCCATCCAACCATAATTGGTGTAATGAAAGGATGGAGGACTTTCTCTACAGAGTTATGTTAATGTGGATTTCTCCTCTCTCTCCCCCCCCCCCCCCCCCATCTTTCAACTATATCCTTGTATATTATCTAGTTGGTTTGTCATGTTAACAGGTAGTAAACATCGACCTCTTCTGTTATATTTATGAATCATATGCTTACATGTTCTCTGTTGATTGCAAACAACATGTACTTTATTGTCAATCTTATAGGTGAAGTTTGATGCTTAATCTTGTCGCTGTACCTGTACTTTTATATGATGTTTATTCTGATATAAGCTGTTCATTTCTTTTTTGAAAAATTCAATAAAAACAATTGAAAATAAAAAATGTCAGTTAAATATATCATATAGGAGACACACACAGTGATATTTGAGGAGTGAAATGAAGTTTATTGGACTTACATATAGTGTGCAAGAACGGTTTCAATTTGCTCTCAAGAGTAGCAACATGGGGGTCTCAATACAAATCTCAAATGACCTGAAGATAAAGATTGTTCACTATCATGATTTATGGGAAGGATACAGAAAGCTGTCTCAGAGATTTCAGCTGTCTGTTTCCACAGTTAGGAACATATTGAGGAAATGGAAGACCACAGGCTCAGTTCAAGTTAAGGCTCGAAGTGGCAGAGCAAGAACAATCTCAGATAAACAGAAGAGACAAATGGTGAGAACAGTCAGAGTCAGCCCACAGACCAGCACCAAAGACCTACAACATCATCTTGCTGCAGGTGGAGTCACTGTGAATCGTTCAACCTTTTGATGCACCTTACACAAGGAGATGCTGTATGCAGAGGAAGCCTTTTCTCCACCCACAGCACAAACAGAGTTATGCTAAAGCACATTTAGACAAGCCAGCTTCATTTAGGAGTAAGGTGCTGTGGACTACTGAAACTAAAATTGAGTTATTTGGGCATAACAAGGGGCTTTATGTATGGAGGAAAAACAACACAGCATTTCAAGAAAAACACCTGCTACCTACAGTAAAATATGGTGGTGGTACCATCATGCTGTGGGGCTGTGTGGCCAGTGCAGGGACTGGGAATCTTGTCAAAGTTGAGAGATGCATGGATTCCACTCAGTAGCAGCAGATTCTGGAGAACAATGTCCAGGAATGAGTGACAAAGCTAAAGCTGTGCCGGGGCTGCATCTTTCAACAAGACAACGACCCTAAATACTGCTCAAAATCCACTAAGGCATTCACACAGAGGAACAAGTACAACGTTCTGGAATGGCCATCTCAGTCCCCAGACCTCAATACAAATGAAAATCTATGGTGTGAGTTAAAGAGAGCTGTCCATGCTCAGAAACCATCAAACCTGAATGAACTAGAGATGTGTTGTAAAGATGAATGGTCCAAAATACCTTCAACCAGAATCCAGACTCTCATTGAAACCTACAGGAAGCGTTTAGAGGCTGTAATTTCTGTAAAAGGAGGATCTACTAAATATTGATTTCATTTCATTTTTGTGATGCCCAAATTTATGCACCTGCCTAATTTTGTTTCAACAATTATTGCGCAATTTCTGTAAATCTAATAAACTTAATTTCACTTCTCAAATATCACTGTGTGTGTCTCCTATATGATATATTTAACTGACATTTTTTATCATAACGATTTATACAGGAAAATCATGCCGATTAACAATGTTGCCCAAACTTTCGCATCCTACTGTATATCACGCTTTTCTCCTGGCTGACTCAAAGCGCCAGAGCTGCAGACACTAGGGGGCGCTCTATAGGCAGTAGCAGTATTAGGCCGGAGCTGCAGCCACTAGGACGCGCTCTATAGGCAGTAGCAGTGTTAGGCCAGAGCTGCAGCCACTAGGACGCGCTCTGTAGGTAGTAGCAGTGTTAGGCCAGAGCTGCAGCCACTAGGGCAGTAGCAGTGTTAGGCCAGAGCTGCAGCCACTAGGACGCGCTCTATAGGGAGTAGCAGTGTTAGGCCAGAGCTGCAGACACTAGGACGCGCTCTATAGGCAGTAGCAGTGTTAGGGAGTCTTGCCCAAGGTCTCAAGGCTGCTAAACACAAAACTGTTTAGAAAAACATATCTGCCTAGCTGCCATTCTAGTATTCTGGACTGCTAGTCTAGAAAAAAAAAAAAAAGACTATTGTGTCCAGTTTTACAGTTGCAGTTTTTCCTTATAAGGAGCACAGACAAAGGACTCACCTCCCCAATATCTCCCTGCACAATTCGGATGGGGTCAATGAGAATATCTCTGGCCAGTCTCTCAATCTTCTTCCGGAAAGTAGCGCTGAACAGCAGAGCTGTGGAGAGGAAACAGTTCTGAGATCTTTCATATTTATATCACATAACAGGACCGTATCAGCCACTGCATGACCGAGGACTCTCTGCTCTGTGACAGGAGAAATGGCGGTCAAAGCTTCCCCAGGCCTCATCATTTAGGGAACATTTTTTATCGATGTAGAAACATTTTTCTGTTTCTCTATAGAAACATGCAAGCAGGCAGATTAGGAGCAAATAAAGCTTTGCTCTCTAATCAGTATTCTTTTGACGGTGATCAGTGGCTGATAATAATCACAGTACAATGAAGAAAAGAAATCTCTGTAGGGTTTTATAGGTCATTGATCACAATAATATATAAAATATAACACTGCTAAAAAAAAATCAGGTACATAAACAATAAAATATGGATTCCATAATCATGCGAGTACACTTTATACAATGTGCAGCCTAACGCACGTTTCATGGCTATTCTGCTACTTCTTCAGAGGCATAGAATTGTGAGTAGATATCCATGGAGAAAAAAAAAAAGTAATTGTAAGATCTCGTCGCCTATGGCGGCAGAACGCCAATATCCAGGCTGAAGTGCAAGCCTCCAGATCTTGGCAAGGCTCTGATGTCAGTGGAGCGCAGAGCGCTCAACTCCCATTGGCTAGACCGTGGATGCATCCTCAGTACGTGCTCCGCCGCTGTAAACAGTGACAGCGTGGGTGCATGCCGTGTCAACTAACCTGCTGACACGCCGCTTAACTATTGGTTACTTTGGATTCCCTTTATGTTGATTGGTTAGTCCTGGTATAAAAGTAAGGTGAGCGCCCTCAGTCATCGTCCGTGATAGTCTATGCTGAGACTGCGCTCACACCAAGTTGCCTGTCTTGCTGCCGACTTGTGTCTGTCTCTTGACTAGCTTCTTTCAGATTGCCTCATCTTTGCCGACCTCTGCCAGTCTCTGACCACGCTTCTCTATTGTATTATCCATTGCCGACTAAGCTAGCACCTGGATTTCCCCGATTGCCGCCTGGATCGACCTCTGCTTGTTAAAGGATTTGCATGAACTCTGCCTGGACTGACTCTGGCCTGTTATCAACTACGCATCTGTTTAGTGATTGAATACCACAGCCTGCTATCTTTTCCATCATCTGGACTGCCTCAGCCTATAGGCCTAAGGTGACTATCAAGTATACTGTGTTTGCATTGCTCATTGCTGTGTTTGCTGATTGCTGTCTGTCAGATTGTATGCTACATCTGCCTGCAGGGTTTTGTAGTTTATATTAGGCAGGAGTCTTCGCAGGTGTTAGGGCTGGGTTATAGGTCAGTCATATGGGCATACAGCCCTACTCACAGCAGGTGACCAGACAAGCGTGACAGTAATCATAGAAACATTGTTCCAAGGTATTCTCCCTGATGCTCAAAGTATCCACCTAGGGTAGGGCAGAAAACATCTGTGTCAGTCAGCAGCAACTGCTAGTAAATGTGGCAAACTTGTTGATGTCCTAGAGATGGTAGTTGTCCATGTGTACTGGAATGGCGTGCAGTATGGTCTGCATTCATACTGCACACCGTCCTAGTACACATGGACAACTAGAGTTCACTACATTTACTAGCAGTTGCTGCTGACTGTCTCAGACGGAGACGTTTTCTGCCCTACCCTACGTGGATACTTTGAGTACCAGGGAGAATATCTTGGAGCAATGTTTCAATGTTTTTTTTCCTCCATGGATATCTACCCGCAATTCTTTGCCTCTGAAGAAGTAGCAGAATAGCTACGAAACGTGCGTTAGGCTGCACATTGTATACAGTGTACTTGCAGGATTATGGAATCCATATTGTATTGTTGTTTAGGCACCAGATTTGTTAACGGTGTTAAATAAAAGTTATATTTTATACATTATTGTGATCTCTGACCTATAAAATCCTAGAGATTTATTTTTCTTTATTGTACTAGTTGCATATTTCAGGGGAGGCCCATCTCTTGGAGACTCTGAACTTGTCATATATGATCATCGCAGTTACCATAATCTCCAGCTTCTTCTAGACATCATCTAATGCTAGTTACACATAATGCAATTTCCTGCCAGATCCACGGGTTGATCATTTCCGACATCTCCGCTCTACCTACGATTGGTAACGGTATCGTTTTTGTCAGGGCTGTGGAGTCGGTCCAAAAATCCACCGACTCCGACTCCTCAGTTTAGGATTCCACCGACTCAGACTCCTCGACTCCTCTAATTTGCATATTACAATTTTGTTGATTAAAAGTATGTAACATGAAGTTCGTCTCTTAACTGCCAACGCTTAGGAATTTTACAAGACAACTGAAGTGAGAAGGATATGTAGACTACTATATTTATTCCCTTTAGACTAAAACTAGTCCTTGGTAAGAGTACTTGTAAAAGGTACAAACCGGAACAAAGAACATCTATCAGGCCCTAGGCAATGTAAGTGTGGGTACATGTAAGAATGATGTGCAGGTACTCTGCAGGGGAATGAGGAGATTGTAAACAGACAACACCTCTGTGTTCAATGTGCACAGCATTCTCAGTGGATTCCCTGCAGCTCTGTGGAGAGTGCATATGTAGAGTATAGTACTACTGTGTAACAAAGTAAACCTGAGACAGATGAAATTAAAGTTTTATACATACCTGAGGCTTCCTCCAGCCGCCTTCAGGATAATCAGTCCCTCGTTGTCCTCCTCCACCATCTGGATCTTCTGCTATGAGTCCAGGTACTTGAGCCAGTCGGGCGTAGTACGCATGCACACACTCCGCCGCCAGGAGCGTACTACACCTGTGCAGCATTATTGCGCAGATGCAGAATGTTCCTGGCTGTGGGAGCGGCATGCGGCCGGACAGCGCTGACTGGCTGAATTACCAGGACTCATAGCAGAAGATCCGGGTGGTGGAGGACAGCGAGGGACTGATTAGCCTGAAGGGGGCTGGAATAAGCCCCAGGTATGTATAAAACTTTACTTTTCATCCGGCTCAGTTACCCTTTAATTTGTAGTCACCAAACCAAATTTTAACAACATATCAAATTATTTGATTTCATCAGCAAAGGGAGTGCATACATTTGCATAAATCAGCATCAGTGCAGAATTATTTCCATCTCATTGACCATCTCTATTAGTGACACAGCTACACATCAGGCTTTATTCTTACAGCATAGATGTTATTTAGTATATATAAGAGATTCCTGTGTACACATCATATATACAGTCACAATCAGATATGTATATCTGACCTTAAAAATACGGGGACTGCTTTATTGAAGCAGCACAAGTAACTAATTTTGATTGGTTTATTTCATTTTTGTGGACTAAGCACAGCTATTACTGTATATATACTGTATATATATACATTATTTTTAAAAACTATTATCTGAGAAATAGAACATTTTATCATATTTTCTATTTTAATTACAGTTACAAATTCATTAGGAGTCGGAGTCGGTGCATTTTTTCCCGACTCCGACTCCAGGCACCCAAAATTGCCCGACTCCACGACTCCGACTCCACAGCCCGGGTTTTTGTACAGTACTGATCTGTAAATCGATCCCATTATTGAATGGTTGGAGATCGGGCATGTCTGAAATAATCAAAATCGACCCATCGATCTGTCGGAAAATGACATTGTGTGTACCTAGCATAAGGCTTTATTATTAGAATTACTTATATGTGCAGTGACCATTTTAATGCCTGGTACACACCATGCAATTTTCTGTCAGATGGGTCGAATGGATCATTATCTGATTTACGCTCGTTTTTCTTAACGATTTTGCATAGAAACGATTGGAAAACCCATCAGAAAAACAATAGGAAATCAAATCGGACTTGTTAGAAACAATCAATTTGACTCATCTGATGGAAATTGTGCGGCGTGTACCAGGCATAACTGCTAGTGACTTCCTAAATACCATAGGACTCTGTCTCTGATATCCACTGATATAGCACAGCAAACAGTACAAATAAACTCAACAAGCTGCAACAACAATATTTGTATGCTAGCCCGTGTGGTCACATTACACAAGAGTGACAGCTGTTACTGCCTGATCAGTTCTTTCCCACTATGTCACTCAGCTGGAGATCTGCAATGACTGAGGCGCCAGGTGTTACCCGGACCTAATGCTGTTGTGTACTCCAATTAACTAGTGCCTGATGAAGCGAGTTTAAGCCTGCGAAACGCGTTGCGAACCCCCTGGAGTGTACCAATAAATGTATCTTATCTTGAACACACAGTTTGTGTCTGCTTACAGGAGGCAAGTCCACCACTGCCTCCAAAGCACTTTTAATATTTGTTTTTACTCTTTTGGCGCCTCTGGTCCTTATAAAGTTCTATAAATAACCACCCCTGGTGGAGGGGATTACCCCTTTTTCTTCCTGTCTACAGAGAGCGACTTCTTAATCCTGAGTGAGGACAGGACAATCTCCTCACCTGTCCATATAGTGATTGCCTGGAGGTAACCCTGGTTTGTGAGTATAAAATTTGTACTCTTTTCATATATCCATTACCAATACGTACTACACTATATTGGGCTCTCGGGTCCTCTCTTTTCTTATATACCAATCTCCTTCTGGCAGTAATACTTCCAGGCCTACTATCAGTGTCCTTGCTCTGGCTCAGTCAGAGCTGGGGGACCCTCTAGCCACCAATCCTTCCATCTTTAAGAGACAAAACAGCCTCATCTTTTATATTGAGTAAAATGACCTGGTGCTCTTGCATAATAAGCTCAACCTTCTTATAAAAAGGTACCCTTGTGAAAAAAAGCAAGAAGTTTTGAACCAAGAAGGCACTATTTATACTGGCCAACTTAAAAGAATAAAAGTAAGCTTTCGGCTGTGCAACCTTCGTCGGGCTTCAAACCTGTTTGACAAAGACGAAGTCTGACAAAGGTTGCACAGCCGAAAGGTTGCTTACTCTCATTCTTTTAGGCTGCTTTCACAGTGGGACGTTACAGGCGCACGTTGTAGCAGCCTGTAACACATCCCAACTCACAGTAATGAAAAACCAATGGTCTGTTCACAGTGCCCACGTTGCGTTACATAGTAACGCTACACCTTGAATGAAAGTGCAGCATGTTGTGCGTTATAGCGGTTTTAGCCGTGTTAGACTGTTTGCACATGCTCAGTAATGTGGTTTTTTTTTTATTTACTCGTGCAGGAGAGGAGGAGGGGCGAGTCCGCTATTGTGGCCAGCCACATGGCTAATTAATATGCAGTGTAGTGATGGGAAGTTCGGCTCTTTTCAATGAATCGATTCATTGAAAAGAGCCGCACTTCCCATCACTACTGCAGTGTTTACTTCCTGGAGCGGCCGCTTATTGGCTGGCGGGACCACGTGATGCGGAGTGTTCCGATCACGTGGTCTCCACAGTCATTTTAACGGTGCACCGAGAGCGGCATAACGCGGCTTTATATAGTGTCCACCTTTGCCACCAGCAAGCGTTGCGTTAGGGGACGTTATGCGACCTTAACGTCTAAGTTTGAAAGAGCCCTTAAAGAGAGACTGAAGCAACATAAAATGCTTGCTTTTACCTTTTATTTATATTAAGCACTATGGCTAGTGCTAAAACGCTGCATCCCCGCGGCAGAACAAGGTGTTTATAGCCCCCAAATCCCCTGTGCTAATTGCGGGGAGCGCTTACTCAGAGGCAGAGCTTTGGGATGTAGCTCTGCCTCTACGTGCGTCGATCGCCACCTCTCCACGCCCCCCAATCTTCCTTCACTGAGAGGGGCGGGGAGAGGTGGAGATCCGCGGTGGATTGACGCGAATGGAGGCAGAGCTACAGCTCAAAGTTCTGCCTACCTGAGCAGCAACATCCACGATCAAGATAGTTGTGGGTTTTGCACTGTGATTTGGGGGGTATAAACCCCTCGTTTTGCCGCGGGGATGCAGCATTTTAGCACTAGCCATAGTGCTTAACATAAATAAAAGGTAAAAGCGAGGATTTTATCTCGCTTCAGTGTCTCTAAGTTAGCCATTTAATGGTATCACCATGATTCAAAACTTCTTGCTTTTACTGATGGCTAACACGGTACAACACTTGTTGGAAAAAAACAAAAAAAACAAAAACACTGCAAAATAGTTTTGCTTTCTTAGTCGCAATGACTCACCACTAATTATAATGTCAGATGTATCATTTATATCAGTTGTCTACTTATTATTTGTATCATCCAGAACCCGAAGTTGCCCACTTCAGGATCTAGCTGGCCAATACCTGAACTGGCCAACTGACGCGGCCAGTATGCAAAAAAAAAGAAAAAAGCCCTTTATTGCTGACTTTAACTGGCCAGAACGCGATCTAACCAAAGCAAGCCGGCCAGGTCATGAATATCAGTGCAGCGGCAGCTGCGGTGGTGTCTGACATCCCCAGGCTCCTCTGTCCTCCCCATACTGTGTCTCAACTTCCGCTTGCCGTGTTCTCTCTCAGTGACAGCAAAAGAGATGGGGCAGCCCCTCCTAGCAGCAGGCGTGCGTGTGTGTGTGGCCTCTTATTGCAGCCACTTGCTTTGCCGGCATTAGTTGTCCAATTTCTACTTCACAGGGATACACACACACAGCTGAGAGGTGCTGACCCTCTAAAGGCGCATACACACGCCATACTTTAGCAAGAGACAGGTCCGTCAGACGCTCCCGCTGGTCGGCCGTTCTGCCGACAGTAGCACGTGTGTACGTGCTGCCGGCAGACTGATAAGACTGATAAGACTGTTTCAGAACTGTCACAAACAGTCTTACCAGTCTGCCGACAGACTGTAAACACGTCCTACTGTTGGCAAACCGTCCGCCCAGCGGGACGGTCTGACGGACTTATCTCTTGCTAAAGTATGGCGTGTGTATGCGATTTATGTCACAGACACTGTGAAGTGACACAGCGAGTGGAAGTTGGCACTCAGCGTGGAGAGGTTAGAGGAGTCTTGGGAAGTCAGACATCCACATTGCAGCTGCTGCACTTTACTGATTTTTCAGGACTTGGCTGGCCAGCTCTGTCAGGACACATTCTGGCAGGCCAAAGTCCGATTATGCACAGCTATTTGAAAACATTTCCTGTATTAGCCACAGTAGCTGGCTACTTCTAACATTGGCCGGCCAGTTCCCTAAGTGGCCAGACTTCTGGTTTCGGCCACAACATGTAAACTCTGTACATAATAATGATAATACATGCTTTCTGAAATATGTAGACTGAATTCATTGTCTTATTTTTATAGAGGAATATAATAATGAAATGAGTGGCTATTGATGAGACATCACGGTTCCCACAAAAGGTTTAAACGCCCCCAAGGTGAGTTAGATTTTCACTAACAGGTAGATTCACTAATGTGGAAATTGACAATAGCATCTAGTTGCCTATGCGGCATTGTCCTTATAGTGGAAGTCAACTGCAGATAGTCCATGTGCCCAAAAGGCAAGCCCACTTCTTAATGCCAGATGCCCATCCTGATCCCCAGCCTATTTATTTTACAGGTCATATAATCCAACCTGCAGACAGCTGTAGCAAAACTAAAGAGAAGGTTGTCCAAACCCCAGAAAGTGGAAGATAATCCTTCAATGCAAGTTCAATGCTTACTGGTAACTTGAAACTTACTCTGTCGGTCTGGTCTCACATGGTTGGCGATGGATCTCACTTGGTATTCTGTAAAAAAAATCAAAACAGTTTTTTACAACAGTAGAATAAAATGTATCATTCATGCTTTATGACCCGGGATTCCTGTACCTTTCTGACCAAACTGATGACCGTTGCACACATTCTTACAGTTATTTGATTTCCCCTCATAATATGTCAAAAACTTAAAACTGAACTTCTTATCTAGGATGCCTGGATGCAACACCAATAACATCCAACATTTGTGGAGTGCTTTTCTCCCGTAGGACTCAAAGTGCATAAGCATGGCTCAGACCAGTAATTGGTTGACTGGTAAATTGTGGAACAGCAGAAGAATTACCGTATTTGCCGCTGTATAAGACTCACCTAGGTTTAGAGGGTAAAAATCAGGGGGGAAAAAAAAGAAAGGATATACTAAACCTGGTGTGCCCATATTCCAAGAGCGTCTTATAATGTTCTCCCCCAACTGGTGTCCTCTTCTGTCCTCTCATCTGTCTCTTGCGTGTCCCCAGATGTCTCCTCCTGTCCCCTGTTTATCACCAGGTGTCTTCTGTTGCCAAGTGTCCCTGTTCTGTCCTCTGTGTGGCCGCTCTGCCCAGACCCTTGCCTCCTTGTGTCTCCTTTCCCTGTGTATTAGGTGTGTGTCCCCTTCTAACCCGTGTGGCTGCGCTGTCCAGCCCCCTACGTCCAGCTTGACATCACACAAGCGCGGGTCACTAGAGGGGGAAATCAGGACATCGGCGATCCCAGGCGGCATGGATTCGGTACGCGCTGTCTGACACTTCATTTAACATTCAGGGGAACGGAGACACGGACCAGCGGGCGGGACCGAGCGGCCAGCTACACAAGCACGGGTCGCTAGAGAGGGATGCCAGGACATCGGCGATCCCAGGCGGCATGGATTCGGTACGCGCTGGCTGACACTTCATTTAACATTCAGGGGAACTGAGACACGGACCAGCGGGCGGGACCGAGCGGCCAGCTACACAAGCGTGGGTCGCTACAGGGGGATGCCAGGACATCGGCGATCCCAGGCGGCATGGATTTAGTAAGACGCTGGCTGCCACAACATTCACGGGAGCGGAGACACAGAACAGCAGGTGGGACAAAGCAGACACTCAGTGGTCAGAAGGAGGGGGACACATCGCAGTAGAGCAGAGACACTGACAAGGGGGATGGACAGAGCAGAGACACAGACACACGCGGCAGGGAATCCCCAATGTTGCGGCGGGTCGGCGGTTTGCATCAGCGTGCGATCATCAGTTTGGGATTCCCTGCCTTTGCCGTATAAGACGCAGGGACTTTTTCTCCCCATTTTTTGGGGAGAAAAAGTGCGTCTTATACGGCAAAAAATACGGTATACAAGTCTGCGAATGCCAGGCTTTACGGGTGGCTGGATTTGAATAGCTCCAGGGATGGGGCGGTCTGTAGGGAGTTCCAAAGAGTAGGGGCAGCATGACAGAAATCTCCTAGCTCCAAATGGTTTGAGGTGCACTCTGGGAGAGAACAAGTTTATGGAACCTGCTGATCTGAGGTTGTGAGAGGTGTAGTGCAGCTTCAGCAAGTCCTTCATGTATCCAGGGCCCAGATTGTGCAGGGATTTGAATGTCAGCAGTCCAATGTTGAAGAGTATTCTTCATTCTACTGGTAGCCAGTGCAGTGAGCGAAGGATCGGTGTAATGCGACAGTGGCAAGGTTGGTTTGTGAATTCTGCACTAATTGCAGGTGGTACAGGTCCTTGTTTGGAGCATTGTCTCAATGCTATTCGGGGGCCAGGGATGAATGGTGATTATTTTTAATTGAATAGTTCATGCAGAATGGATTTGAAACAATAAAGGCCAACTCCACCCACACATTTTAGTTCTAGGAATGGTTGAAAAGGATTACTATATATTTTAAATGTATTAATCCTGCGGCCTGCTAGATAATTTGTTTTCCCTTCCTGTACAGGGATGGATTCTTTTCACCATAGACAGAGACAACAAGTTAGCTCCCAGCACAGACTGGTCACCTTACCAAAGCCCATGTCAAACATCCGGTCCGCCTCATCAAACACGAGGTAGGTGACACGCTGCAGGTTGGTGGCCTTCTTCTTCACATGATCAATCAGACGCCCCTAAGGAGAAAATACATTTCTAGTCTGGAATGCAGAGAAACTAGCATCAATTGCTCTAAACTAGAACAGCTGTTAAATATTTATTAACAGAAAGTTTCTGATCAGCTGATATTTGCCTGTAGCTCCCATTCTAGTACATAAGGCTCCAATATTATAGCACCGCCAGCCACGACAGTATTGCCAATGGCTAGGCCTTCTGGCAATATAATTCCCGTTTTGTAGTCCCGCAGTTGGCTGCTTGCTTATACTCACCGGAGTGCAGACTACAATCTCCGCTCCTTCCTGCAGAGCCTTGGCCTGTTCCCACATGCTGCCTCCTCCATACACAGCCACAGAGCGCAGATTATATGCCTTGCCAAACCGCTTACATTCACTGTGAATCTGAAACATACAACATGCACCGTAGTTACCATACTGTTGTTTTCATATACCAAGATATCACCAGTGCTTTACAGACTATACCAGAATCATTTATTTCGCCAAGTACAGTGCAGGTTGTACCCGGAATTATTTTTGGCACATAGAGGGTCGGTGATGGTACAGTAGCAGCAATATAGTAAAAGTATACAAGGTAGTCACAGCAATAGCAGAGATATACAAAGAGGTTGTCATATACCTTGCACATTCCGAATTACATATTATATTAGTACAGTGGAGGAGGACCAGCGGGTCCATCTGAGTGCTATGTCGAGCGGAGCTGCCACACTATTCACAGCTTAATATCTGTAACACAATCTTCACCCTCCTGGCGGTCTATTAAAAACCGCCAGTGGGCAGCGCAGCAGGTTTTTTTTTTAAAATCATGTAGCGAGCCTAGGGCTCGCTACATGACAGCAGCTGTGCAGCGGCAACTCCCCCACCCTCTTCGATCGTCCCCGGCGATCAAGCCCGTTCAGAAATCCCGTTCTGAACGGGATTTCCATTAGGGCTTCCCCCGTCGCCATGACGTCAAAGGGAGTCCTGAACCACCCCGCAGTGCTGCTTTGCACTGATTGGCCAGGCAGCACATGGGGTCTGGGGAGGGGGGAGGGCGGCGCGGCGGGTAGTGGTGAATCGGCACCGATCGGTGTGCACGCGCAGCTAGCAAAGTGCTAGCTGCGTGTAGCAAAAAAAAAAAAATTATGCAAATCGGCCCGGCAGGGCCTGAGAAATCTACGTGCGGCGTTACCGCCAGGAGGGTTAATGATCTGTTGACACCTTACTCAGTCACAAATTAACCTGGCAATGTATAATAAAAAAACAGTTGTAATGGAAGGAATTTACTCTATCATTGCCAATTGCGATCAGAGTAGAGACCAGGCCTAACACATTTTCCTGTGTCCAAAGCCTGGCTCCATGGTAAATACTTTTTTTATTTTTAATATTCATCCTGGGTCAGCTCAGTATCCATCTTGAGCTTACTTCTGCATGAAAAACACAATTGTTTCAAGATCACTCTAAAATCTGTCCAAAAACTGCAATCACTCCAAAACCGCTTATGGAATGACTGTAGGTTCAAACAGGTGCATGCTCCTAAGGCCACATACACACATCAGACCATAGTCTTTTGAAAATGAAAGATCACAGACCAATCTTACCACCCTTCATGTAGTATGAGAGCCATACCTACACAGTCTATTCTATGGAGCTGAACTCCCCATCAGACAGAAATCTTTGCAAGATGCTGCACACACAGATGCTGTACAGACACAAAAGATCAGTATCTGCAAAAGATCTGTTCCTGCCAAAGATCCGTTCCTGCAAATTGCATTCATAGTCGGTGAGATCTGCAGATCATCATACACACCTTGTTTAACTGACATTCATCTGCAGATCAGACATTCATCTGCAGATCTGAAAATCCATCCTGGTGGATCTGATCTGCAGATGAATGTCTGTTAAACAAGGTGTGTATGATGATCTGCAGATATCATAGACTATGAATGCATTTTGCAGGAACGGATCTTTGGCAGGAACAGATCTTTTGCAGATACTGATCTTTTGAATGTGTGCAGCATCTTGCAAAGATTTCTGTCTGATGGGGAGTTCAGCTCAATAGAATAGACTGTGCAGGTATGGCTCTCATACTACATGGAAGGGGGTAAAATTGGTCTGTGATCTTTCATTTTCCAAAGACTATGGTCTGATGTGTGTATGAATTTTAAAGAGACTCTGAAGCGAGAATAAATCTCGCTTCAGAGCTCATGGTTATAGCTATAGCGCCGCTAAACGGGGGTCCCTTCACCCCCAAACCCCCCACTGCGACACTTGGTCGCAGACTTGGTCGTTCCTGGAGGCAGGGCTAACGGCTGCAGCCCTGCCTCCAGTCGCGTCTGTCAGCGGCGCATCGCCGCCTCTCCCCCGCCCCTCTCAGTGAAGGAAGACTGAGAGGGGCGGGGGAGAGGCGGAGATACGCGCTGACAGACACGCGTGGGGCAGGGCTGCGGCGGTTAGCCCTGACCCAACCAGGAAGCGCTCCCCCGCATTACGGAGGGGATTTGGAGGATCAGGGACCCCCGTTAAGCCGCGGGATAGCGGCGGTTTAGCAGGGGCACACGTACCCCTGCTATTTATGAGGTCTGAAGCGAGATTTATTCTCGCTTCAGACTCTCTTTAAGTGTGGTCAATAAGACTGAAATTCTGACTTGCTGCATAATTATGCAAATTCTGTATGCAAACATATGTGCCTTGAAAATGGACCAATCAAATTAAACCTTGGTGGGACCTGATTGGTCCATTTGCAAGCTGCATCATTTTGCATTCAAAATATGCATAATCCTGCAACAATTTGGAATTATTTGCATCTCATTGATCATCCCTACTCCTGACTGCTAATTATTTAGGGGGTGGGGCTGGGGCAATGATTTATATACACTTACACGAATGCTGAATTTATGACACACTTAAAGTAGCCTGAAATTCCGACATAACATTCAATAAAAATGTGTTTTCCTGCTTTTTATTACTCATACAGTTATCATATTTGCTTTTGTGCACACGTAATATTGTCTGTCTACAAATTACAAGTTTCCAAAGTGTAGTTCATCATACACTGAAAGCTGGCATTGCATTTTATTCAAACTGCTTTTTATTATATATTAACATCTTCTAATAAGCTTTTCTGAACTGTGTGTGTGTCTGAAGCACAGAGAACTCCTTTTCACTTGTTAGACTGTGTTTACACACATTGTAACAACATTGGAATGTAAACAAAGATACTGTTATCTACAGTTTGGATGCAGAATTGAAGCTGAATAGCAGGACAAAGTGCTTTTGTTTAACCATTTCAGTGATGTTCTGCTTAAAATTTTTTGGGGGGGATAGTAGCTTTCAAGCTGCGAGGAATCTTTTAGAGCCAAGTAGAAATGCTGGCTTTCAGGCCACTTTAATCCATGGCAACGTGTTGATCTAGTGCGGAACTAACAATATGCAATCTCTGAAAAACACTGGAAGAGAATCCATATATGGTTATCCCCCCCGTCAATTCCTAGATCAGTGATGTGCAGCCCGTGTGTCATAGTAACACAGGTAATGTGCCCCATATTATTTTATCAGGAATGTATTCAGTTAGGATACAGATCTCTCATAAGATAGTAGCTAGTCCAAGGATCACAGATACAGCCATTTACATACATTATTATTTAGTATTTATATAGACAAACACAGAACATTTATATCACGCTTTTCTCCTGGCGGACTCAAAGCGCCAGAGCTGCAGCCACTAGGACGTGCTCTATAGGCAGTAGCAGTGTTAGGGAGACTTGCCCAATGTCTCCTACTGAATAGGTGCTGGCTTACTGAACAGGCAGAGCTGAGATATAGCGCCGACATATTCCGCAGCGCTGTACAGAGTATATTGTCTTGTCACTTAACTGTCACCCAGATGGGCTCACAATCTAATCCCTACCATAGTCCTATGTCTATGTATGTATCATGTAGTGTATGTATCAGAGTCTAGGGCCAATTTAGGGGGAAGCCAATTAACTTATCTGTATGTTTTTGGGATGTGGGATGAAACCGGAGAGCCCGGAGGAAACCCACACAGACACAGGGAGAACAAACTCCTTGCAGATGTTGACCTAGCTGGGATTCAAACCGGGGACCCAGCGTTGCAAGGCGAGAGCGCTAACCACTACGCCACCATGAAGAAGACCTATCATGCTCCTTCATGCAAAATCGACCAGAAACTCAACCTGTCCATGTCAGAGGCCAGCAGAGTTCCTGATGATATCAAACTGCTTTGTTCCTAAACTCATAACTGTAATATGAATTTTTGGTGATTTGACAACTGGTAGATAAAAAAAAAAAAAACACCTCAAGAGATATCAAATTCCCTGAATAAGAATCCTGCTTCATTAGTAGTACCTGCTGGCACAGCTCACGTGTAGGACACACAATGACTGCAATGGGCCCATCACCCGGCTGTAGCTCCTTCTGGTCCATAATATGCACCAGTATTGGCCAGATAAATGCAGCAGTTTTACCACTTCCAGTTTTGGCAATGCCAATGAGGTCACGACCACTTAGCGCCACCGGGATGCCCTAGAAACAAAAGGGGAAAAAATAGAAAATATATTAAGTAAATAATGACCTGTTAGTTATGAAAGACCTTAAAGAGAAACTCTGACCAAGAATTGAACGTTATCCCAATCAGTAGCTGATACCCCCTTTTACATGAGAAATCGATTCCTTTTCATAAACAGACCATCAGGGGGCGCTGTATGGCTGATATTGTGATGAAACCCCTCCCACAAAGAAATTCTAAGTACTCCTGGCAGTTTCCTGTCTGTGAACCCTGTTGCATTGTGGGAAATAGCTGTTTACAGCTGTTTCCAACTGCCAAAACAGCAAGCAGCAGCTACATCACTTGCCAGCAGTAAAAATGTCACCATGTGACACCATGACTAAATCATTTATACATAATTATTGTAAAAATGAAGAACTTTTTTATTACATTATTTTCAATGGAGTTCCTCTTTAAAGAAAATCTGTAACAAAAAAAGCCTCCCCTGGGGGGTACTCACCTCGGGTGGGGGAAGCCTCCGGATCCTATTGAGGCTTCCCCTGTTCTCCTCGGTCCCACGACGGCGGCGATAAAGCTCACCGAACAGCGGGGATGTAAATATTTACCTTCCCGGCTCCAGCGCAGGCGCAGTATCGGCTCTTCGCCTCGGAGTTAGGCGGAACTAGACGATCGCTGCCATCCCGCTCTACTGCGCAAGTCTCCTGCACCTGCACAGTAGAGCAGACCCTATCTCCATGCGGAGAGACGCAACAGCGCCGCCGCTGGAGCCAGTAAAGGTAAATGAATCAGAGCTTATCGAGGGAGGGGATTGCCGGAGACTACGGAGGAGCCAGCATTGGACTGCCTGCAGCTACAGGGATGGGGGGGGGGGGGCGAGCCTCATTGGGACCCTGAGGCTTCCCCCTCCCGAGGTGCCTGGGGAACTTTTTTTTTGTTACAGGTTCTCTTTAAAAAACAGCCATCTAGTGAGCTGAACTGGTGCTCAACTTATCAACTCTTAAGCAATATAAAAAACTCAATACATTTTCATGTGCGATTGCCTTGAGAAAAACTCTAGTGAGTACAGGTGTCCTTTACCTCAGAGTTCCCCAGCCCTGTCCTCAAGGCCCACCAACAGTGCATGTTTTGCAGAAAACCACACACATGCACAGGTGGGGTAATTAGTGTCTCAGCAGAGCTGATTAACTACCTCTGTGGATTTTGACAAAACATGCAGTGTTGGTGGGCCTTGAGGATAGGGTTGGGGAACACTGCTTTACCTGGCTTCTTGTACAACAATCCAACATGTTGGAAAGTTCTTGCCCAACACTTATTGCTTATTCTGAAACGGTCACCACAAACAACCACTAATGATCATTTCTGAGTTACATTTCTTGAGTATGTTTATTTATTGTATTTATAAAGCGCCAACATATTATGTTTAAATGGCTCTATGGGTCGCAGTAATATCTGTAGCTTATATAAAAACAGCTAGCTTTTGTATTCCAGAAATCCCAGAAAGAGCAATCACAAATCACAACTTCCTCTGGCTGATGAGTACACGGTTAGGACTCCTAAATGCTACATCTCATGGTGTAGGCTAAAGTCTGAAGTCCCCTCATGCTTGTACATGCTCTAATCATATCGTGTCTTGACTACTGTAACACCCTACTCTGTGGCCTACCAAAAACCAGACTGGCATCTCTCCAGGCATGCATGTAATTAAAGATACTCTAAAGCAGCCTTTCTCAACCTTTCTACCATGGAGGAACCCTGCAAATAACTTTTGGATCTCAAGGAACCCCTGCAAACAATTTTTTGGTCTCGAGGAACCCCTGCATTTATTTTGCAGGAGGCGTGGTCTTTAAAAGTATGTGTGGCTGTTTATTTCACTACCCCCATTACACTGCCACTCATTATACTGTCTCCTGATGCCCCAATTTAGTGCTTCTTGTTACAGTACTACCTATTATAATGTGCCCTATTATACTTCCCCCACGATGAGGGAAAATGCCAAGGAACCCCTGCAGAGTCCTCAAGGAACCCTGGTTGAGAAAGCCTGCTCTAAAGTCTCCTTTCTTACCTTCTTTTGTTTAAAAATTCTCTTCAGCTTTAATGCCAGAGTTAAATCGACGCATCCCTGCACCAGAGGCGTGATTACCTAGAAAACGACCTGCAAAGTTCTACAACTTTGCAGGTCGCAGATCATGCTGCCCTGAAAAGGCAGAGCTTTTCTTCCTGGAGAGGCTGAGCTTTGAGCTGTAGCTCTGCCTCTCCATAATCAATCATTGCGGATCTCCGCCTCCTCTCCGCCCCTCTCAGTGAAAGAAAATTGAGAGGGTCGGGGAGAGGCGGCGATCAGCAGAGATTGACTGCGGAGGAGGCAGAGCTACAGTGTAAAGCTCTGCCTCTTTGAGGAAGTGAAGCCGTGCGTGCTTTGCAGGGCTTATCTTGGGTAAGAAATCACTCCTCTGCTGCGGGGATGCGGCGATTTAACTCTGGTATTAAAGCTGAAGAGGATTGTTAAAACAAAAGAAGGTAAAAAAAAGAGAGACTTCAGAGTCTCTTTAAGGCACCAGGAAATTTGAGCACAGAGCAAACTCAAAAACTGCTCACCCTGCTCTTGCAAACGTCCCGGCGGCGTTAACTACTATTCCCTCTCCAGGCCGCCGTGGGCTTAGGGGTAAACTGTAATGCGGCTGCCGGCTATTGGCAGCAGCTGAACCACACTGGTTTTTATAGTAATTTGGTCTCCGTCTTGATGGGGATGACTATTCAGTGCGATGACTCTTCAGTCACAAGATGACAACTGCCAGATACGGTTCCCTCTGTTTCCTTCATTTATTCCTCTAGATTTTTAGTTTTTTCAATTTCATTTTTAACACATTACACCAGGGGTCTCAAACTCAATTTACCTGGGGGGCCGCAGGAGGCAAAGTCAGGATGAGGCTGGGCCACATAAGGAATTTCACAATCGCGGCGCATCGCCGCCTCTGCCCGCCCCTCTCACTCTTCCTTCACAGAGAGGGGCGGGGAGAGGCGGCGATCTGTGCGGCGATTGACGTCAGGAGGGGCAGAGCTGAAGCTGAAAGCTCTGCCCCTTCCAGGAAATGCCGACGGATTGCCCCCCGGGGCGATTTGGGGGCTCTGCAGCCCTCGTTTAGCGGCAGGGATTCGGCGGATTACTTGGGAGCACTGAAGCGAACTATAAGGAAGCTTTTGCCGGCGAGGGCCACGAAATATTGTATCGAGGGCCGCAAATAGCCCGCGGGCCGCGAGTTTGAGACCCCTGCATTACACCATCTAATAATAATCCTCTATAAACACTTCTTTGAAGATATTGTTTATTTTTGCTTTAGTTCCTTGTATTCTTACAGAACTGACAATAAAAAAAACACAGTTGGGTCACCTGGCACTGGATGGGTGTTGGCTGTGTGTATTCAGACTTCCTGATCTGGTGCATGAGCTGTTCATCAAATCCAAAGTGGGCAAAGCTGCTGGCGGGCCGTGGTGGGGCGGCTCCGGAGACCTGTGTATATTCAGAGGAAAGGATTACACTACTGAGTAATCCTACACGTGCAGCAGACAACACAACCCGCACTAGGCATCCATAATTCTCACCCGCAGATTCAGCTTGTGCTGAAGCTCCACCACCTGTTGGGGAGTCAGAGCTGTGATCTCTTCATGTTCCTCATAAAAGTTCTTCTCGAAAGGGTGATATTCTATCTGTAAGGAAAAGACCGGCATCCACAGTTTAGTTACTCGGAAGAGGATCTTCGACAGGAAACAGCACAAGCTTGTACTCTTTTTTTTTTTCTTTGCAAACAGTCAGCAACTCAACAAAAGCCATGTCCCAACCTGTTAACTTGGCTTCATCAGAGACCTCCTATAGTTGGGAGTAATTTGCATCATAGTTTGCGTTATTTATCTTTATTATATGATAAGACAAAAATAAAAAAAAACAAATACTAAATCCTCAGATTCCAATCCCACCCTCCCTCTACCGTCCCAAGTCCTTTCTAGGCCCCCCCTCCACTTCCTATCTATACCTCATTACTGGCTACAAGGGCCTATTGCTTCCTTTACCATAACAAATAAATTCATAAGGCGGTAGATAACTTCCACCCCTTCTTTCACCTCCCACTTCATTCCTCTTAACACCTCCATTCATCCCTTTACTCATACATTCCCCCCATCCAACCATCCATTCATTCCGAGACTGGCCTCTTCCACCATTAATTTCAAGTTATGACCTACTATTCCATAATGTGCACATTTCTCTCCCTATTCTACAGGTAGGTTGTGTTCTATCTTCTACTTCCTCTGCCACCTCATTGTCTATTCCGTCCTCTAAAATTGTTGTCATCTCAGTTACCCATTCCTGAACAGATGGTGCTCCTTGTGTTTTCCATAATTTTATAATAAGTTTCCTCGCAATCGCTGTTCCTAAGATCAACAGTGACTCCCACACCTGACCCAATCCCTGAGTCACATCCAGTACACCAAACAGGGCCCCCATAATATCGATAGTTAATTGCTTCGTAAACTTAGTTTTTAAAAAACATTCTACTTCCACCCAAAACTTCCTCACTATAGGACACTCCCACATCATATGTACCAAAGTACCACATTGATTTCTACACTTCCAACATGTATCATTTGCTATTAGGCCACTACTTGCCATCCTTACTGGTGTAAAATACCATCTTGTTATGAGTTTGTATTGTATTAATTGAATACTTGTATCCGAAATAATCCAAATTGAATGGAAGATCTTATCCCATAACCTCTTATCCAGTTTTAAGCCCACCTCTTTTTCCCATTTGGCCACATATGCGGGCAATGACCTATGTGAGAACTCATCTAATAAATTATTGATCTTTGATAGTGCCTTTGATGGTCTGAATTTACTCAAAAACCACTGTTCGTATGTGTTTATATCGTGCCTTAACGTTACATTTTTCCTTATATACCCTCTCCAGAAACTACTGAGTTGTACTTTGCTAAAGGTTGTTAACTCCCCTCTATCCAAGACCGATATGATATTTGGTTTTTTACAACCCATGATGTGGATAAGTCTCGTATCTGTATCTAATTTATTGGCTCTACACCAAGCTCTATCTCTGGCTGGAGCAAAATCTGGGTCAGCTGCGAGAGTCACCATTGGAGAGGAACCTTCAGTTAAGTTCCATTGCTTAATTATCCCAGAAAAAATTTCTAATGACGGAGTCAGCAATGGGTGCGGAGTGGATAGAACAGCTCGTTTAATTTTTTGTGGTACCCATGATTCAAATGACTCACGGTGCAGATCGTCTCCCTCCAGTCTTACCCAAGTTCTACTATTATCATCAATTCTCAATTCCAATACCCGTAGTAAGTGAACCCCCACATAATATCTATATATATCCGGAGCAGCCAAACCCCCGTACTTCTTTCCTCTCGAGATCATGGAGTACGACAATCTACGCCGTGTCCTGGACCAAATGAATTTTTGTAATATGGCACCACATTCCTTAAACCACCTACCCGGGAGGGATATAGGCACACACTGCAATCGGAACAGTATCTTAGGTAGAATCATCATTTTAATAATCGCAATTCTTCCCAATATATTAAAAATTGAGCGGTCCCAGTTTTGTAATGTCCCTTTACTTTCCCTCAAAATATTCCCATAGTTACAGTTGTACAGATCCTGCGAGTGTGCGCATACATTCACCCCCAGGTATCTGATCGATTTTTTTTCCCATTGGAACCCGGAGTACTCCTTAATAGCTTCTTTTGTCTGTGACGAACAGCCCAGATCTAAAACATATGTTTTTTGTCGATTTAGTTTGTAGTTAGTTTCTTTACTATATTCGGAAAACAAGTTCAGACATTTTTCCAATGAGTTTCTAGGCTCAGACAGAGTTAAGAGTATGTCGTCCGCGTAAGCTATTATCTTAACCTCTTCATTTCCCACTTTAATTCCTTTTATCTGAGAGTCCAATTGTATGTTCCTAATTAATGACTCTAGACAGAGATTGAACAGCACCGGGGAGAGGGGACAGCCCTGTCGCACCCCATTTGTTATCCCAAATGGTTCTGAGATATAACCATTTACTTTTATTCTGGCTGATTGATTACTATATAATTGAGCTATTCTAGATATAAATAATGGCCCTAGACCAATCTTCTTTAATGTGTTTATCAAAAAGGACCTTAACACTCTATCAAATGCTTTCTCTGCATCTATTGCTACAAGTATTGCTTCTTTTTTACTGGTTCTAAATCTATGTGCGACATCAATGGCTGTATAAATGTTGTCTTTCATATGCTTATTTTTCCTAAATCCTGACTGTTGTTCCCCCAGGACCAACTCCGCCGCCTCTTCCAATCTATTTGTTAATATCTTAGAGTAGATCTTAATATCACAGTTAATGATGGAAATCGGGCGAAAGTCTGAACAATTCAAGAGTGATTTGCCCTCCTTTGGTATTAAAGAGATTATGGCTTCGTTAGTTCTTTCAGAAAATAGCATCTCGCAATCATCTTCATTAACCATTGCACAAAAGAAAGGAGCCAAGGACTCTGAAAATTGTTCAAAGAATTCCAGTGGGAATCCGTCTTGCCCCGGGCATTTCCCCTTAGCAGAGGACTTAATTGCTCTCAGAAATTCTTCTTTCTCTATTGGGGCCTCTAGTGACTCTTTTAGCTCTTTAGTGATATGTGGTATGTCAGTTTTATCTAAAAAAGGACACTCATTTTCTGTTCCCAGACTACTGTTTAGATTATATAGCTTTTGATAATAATGTACAAATGCTGTACCTATCCTTTGCGTTGAAATTTGAAGATCACCACTCTCATCCTCTATTTTTTCAATAAACACTATGCTTTTTTCTTTTTTTAATAAGGATGCCATAATTTTTCCTGATCTATTCCTTCCAATTCGGTATTTTCTCCTAATATCTTTATAATATTTTAGGCATTGATCATCTAATAACTTATTAATCTGAGTTCTGATAGTATTCCATTTTGACCAGACAGGTTCTCCCGGACTTTGTTTAAGAATTCTCTCCAATTTACTATACTCCTCCAATAACTTATTAAGCTCACTTTTTTTTTCTCTTGTTTTCCTTGAGTTTATTTTAATAAATATGCCTCTTAATACGCATTTTAGTGTGTCCCATAGTAACCTATGTGATATATTGGGGGAGCAATTAAATTCAAAAAACTCTTTTATAGCATCATGGATCTCTCCTATAACCTCTTTATCCTTTAGTAATTCTGTCTGTAAACGCCAGCTTTTAGGGCTGTGAATTTCACTAAAACCGTTTATGGACAGTCTCACTGGGGCGTGGTCTGAAAAGGATCTATTACCAATACTTATGTCTACTATGTCTTGGAGTTGGTCCTGGGGGATCAAAAAATAGTCAAGTCGCGAGAACATATTATGCGTTTCAGAGTAATAGGTATAATCCTTAATTCCCAGATTAAATATACGCCAGGCATCAACCAACTTATGGGATTTTATTAAATCCAGGCATACATCCTTCTCTTTTTTTGAAATATTCCCACCCCCCCCAGTGCTGTCCACACCCATATCCATAGCCATATTAAAGTCGCCTCCTATAATTATTTTCCCTTTTCCCCTCTGTTTTACTACACCCAAAATTTTTTTTATAAATTTAGTTTGTCCTTTATTCGGGGCATAAATATTGGCCAATGTCACTGTATGACCTTCGATTTTACCCAATACTATCAGATATCTAGCTTCCCCATCTTTATATATCTCCTCTGTCATAAAATTTAATTTCTTATGGAAGATAATCGAGACTCCTCTACTTTTTTTAACTGGATTTGCATTGTTTATGCAGGTCGTGTATTTTTTATTTAATAGGGATGGGATCTTCCCTTCTCTAAAATGTGTCTCTTGTAAGAAGCCTATATCAATATTGTTTCTATTTAATTCTTCTCAAATTCTTCTAAAATTCTATTCCTCTTTAATGGTGAGTTTGCGCCTCTCACATTCAGTGTTTCAATTCTTAGTGTTTCAATTCTTAGAACATTCATTTTTATTTATTATAGAAAAATTAGAGATCGGTGAGATAGGGGCCAGACCCACTTCATACATACTACCCATTCATTCCTCATGCAGCCAACAGCAAAGTCATTATCAAATGGTCGACCACACCAGATTTCTTTAAGTGGTCGACGTGTGTCTCTTAGACACTCTTGCCCACGCATTGATCTTACAGATCTCAATGCGTTGGCGATAGCTAGGATTGGTACTACCATGGAAGCTTGTACTCTTACCTCTGTGTGGTCTACAGGAGGAAGGGGATCAATGATACGCTTGGTGGTGCTGGCAATTGGGTTGCCATCACTGTCATACTCCAGATTATCTTCCTCTTCCTCAGGGATAAGCCCGGCAGTGGGGTTCTCAGCCATGTACCGGAAGTACGCTTCCTGCAGGGGACAAAATTACCTATAAATGAGTCATCAGACAAACCATTTACATTTTCATATATCTAATTCCTTCTTTCCCAATATCCTTTCAACGTAAACTAGCGCCACCTTACGACTATGCTGCTTATGACATGACAAATACAATCAACATAACAACTGGGGAAATGTCACATGACAGGTATACCGCCTGGGGATGTTAAAGGATACCCGAAGTGACATGATGAGATAGACATGTGTATGTACAGCGCCTAGCACACAAATAACTATGCAGTGTTCCTTTTTTTCCCTTTCTCTGCCTGAAGTTAAATATCAGGTATGTAAGTGGCTGTCTCAGTCCTGACTCAGACAGGAAGTGACTACAGTGTGACCCTCACTGATAAGACATTCCAAGTATAAAGCACTTTCCTAGCAGAAAATGGCTTCTGCGAGCAGGAAAGAGATAAAAAAGGGGAATTTCTTATCAGTGAGGGTCACACTGTAGTCACTTCCTGTCTGAGTCAGGACTGAGTCAGCCACTTACATACCTGTTATTGAACTCTTTCAGGCAGAGAAAGGAAAAATGGAACACAGCATAGTTATTTGTGTGCTAGGCACTGTATATACCCATGTCTATCTCATCATGTCACTTCGGGTATCCTTTAAAGTCAATGATCTCTGGTTCATGCACACGAGTGAAGGCCTGCATCTGGCAGATGATGCTCAAAGTTCCCCAACTATTACATAATTAGATGGGCTTACTGTAGGAACAATAGCAGTTCTTCACCCACAAAGTAGAACTATACTCATACAATCCTGTACAATCCTCCTTTGTTTTGTGTACATCTAGGAAGGTGGCCACTTCCCACCAGAAATAACGGGTCATTGTCAATTGCACAGATGACCACCACCTTGCAGCAGTCTATATAAATGCCGCCTTTTGGACATATCCTTGGGGGGGTGACCATCTGTCTTCTGGAAATCGAATGCCGAAATCAATCTGAGCGATAGGTCAGGTGGCCATGTTGAAGCATTGATATTTGCCAGATGTGATCATTATGATCGAATTGATGGATATTGATGAGCAGTAACGTATGGGCAACCCTTACCGTCGCTTTTTGTATCCCTCATTGTTGGTGCCCAACCCTAAATCTGCTTATCCGCCAAGCGGATCACATAAGTCCAGTCTTATCAGCTGAACGACAGACTGTACACACGCACGATTTGATGTCCAAACGACAGGTCGTTTGCGCAAATCCGACGTGTGTATGAGCCTTTACCCTAGCCCCCTTATCTATCTTTAGTGGCAGTTTTCCTCATTGACATCTAACTTACACCCTCCCTCTCAGAGCCTGACACTAACCATGAAATCCTTGCTGATACTGATGCTCAAACTCTGGAGCAAGAAACTAAGCTGAAATTTCAAAATAAAAACTTATCCGAAACTGCAAAACCCATGCCAGAAATACATGCCACCCCCTCTGAGTATACAGGCTGCTGAACCCACAAAGAGGTCCTGCTGCAAGTTCTGTGCATCAGACAGGAAAGGCCCCTGATGTCACATAGAAGAGCATCATCCCCACTTCAGGCACAAAGGGCTCCCATGTGACACTTCCCTGTGACACAATGTCCTCAGACAGATATGGAATGGAGTGAATCTGCACTGATGAAGTGGCTGTGATTTGTTGTTTTATGGATTATATCTAAGTTTTCCTGCTGTGAGATTGTTTTCTGTTTAAAGAGAACCCGAGGTGGGTTCTAAGAACACTATCAGCACAGAGGCTGGGTCTGCATATAATGCCCAGTCTCTGTTACTGTATTGTCCTCCCCAGACCCCCTGCGCTCTGCTGTCCCCCCCCCCCCCCAAAAGAAACCGCCGTGCTAGCGACATGCAGTGTGGCACTAGCAGGCTGTTTACATCTCCACTCTCGCAGCTTCCCCACCGCCTCTATATCTCGGCTCCCCACCTGCACCCCTTACCTCCAATCAGCGGGGAGGGACGGGATGTAGACGGGGAGCAGCGATATAGAGGAGGCGGGGGAGCGGCGGAGAGTGACAGTGTGGATGTAAACAGCCTGCTATTGACACACTGCGTGTCGCTAGCACGGCGGTTTGATTTATGGGGGACAGCAGAGCGTGGGGGGGAGGGGCCTAGGGGGAGACAGTATAGCAACAGAGGGTGGGCATTATGTGCAGACCCCGCCTCTGTGTGCTAATAGGATTATTAAAACCCACCTCGGGTTCTCTTTAACAATGCGTGAGCAGTATACTAACACTCAGCTAATGGCGGAGACTGTTTCTACAACCAACATAACATGACAGACATTCCACTCAACAACTAATTATTATGCAAGGAAACTCTACAGCTAAGATGCAGGCATGCATAATAGAAACTTGTAGTGAAAGGGTTATGGAGGCTGCCATATTTAAATTCCCTTTAAAAAATGCTCCTTGCCTGGCTGCTGTGTTGATCCCATAATTTCTGAATCACTGACCAAGAATAAAGGGGCCTATACACTGGTCAATTTCAGCCATCGATTGATTATCGATTCTATAGGATCGATCAGAAATCAATTCTATCAAATTCCCCATTCCATCGATTTGCGGATGATTTCGATTTGATCTGGCAGGATGGAAAATCTAGGTCTATCTGCTGCTGGCAGCAGATCGATGGGCCATAGAGTTGCATTGGATCTAATAGTCTAATAAAGCCTCATCTACACGCGTAGATGAGGCTGCGATCCGGCGGCTCAATTAGCCGCCGGATCGCCTCTTCCGCGTCCCCGCGCATACCCGCCGCGTCCCTGCTCGCCACGCGTGCGCCAGATTAGATTCTCCGCTCGTCCCTCCCGGCGCCGCTTATCTTCCGCTCGATTCCTAGCCATTGTCCCCTCGCGGGGAACGAGCAGGGAACCGGCGGAAGATCCGTCCTGTCGGCGCGCTCCCTACCCGCGGGCGATCGACGGTAATTTTCCGCACGGAGCGATCGACGAGATCGGACGAAATGGATCGAAATTCGGCGTGTAGCGGGAACGATGTGACATTCGATCTGGCGGGAATCGGCCTAGTGTATGGCCAGCTTTAAGATGCCCATATACTCGTCAGATTAGCAGCAGATAGATCATCAGATGGATTTCTTATCTATCTGATGTGTTTTTAGAACATTTTTTACTAGGATAGAATTCTAATAGATTTCAGTTTGAAATCTATTGAAATTTGATCTGATGGCATTTTTTTGCCATCAGATTTCCATTAGGGCCAATGCAAACTGATAAGCAATCTCATCAGATCGACCTAGATTTTCCACCCTGCTAGTTCGATGGAAATCCATCAAAATCAGCCGTCGATCTGTCAACGGATTTGCAATTGATTTTGATCGATCGGCCCGAAAATCGGCTGAGTGTATGGGCCCCTTAAGACTGCATGCAGTGAGCTAATCACATTCAGATTTCGATCATAACTCCCTTAGCATTTAATTTTTGCTAGAAAAATATGCAAAAAGTGTTGCATTTTTTTTTCCGACAAGAAAAAAATATGTTTGACAAAATAAAATTATTAAATGAAACAAAGCAAAGACAAATATTTTATGCATATATTTACATTAAAGTGTACCTAAGATGGTTGTAACCGCAGCATTTCTACTTACCTGGGGCTTCCTCCAGCCCCATGTATTCCATGGGCTTCCTCGCCATTCTCCCGGGCTTCTCCCCGCATGTGCGGTCTGGCCACGCCCCTATTGCGCTCCCGTGGCCACGAACGTTCTGCTCTGGCCAATTTACTGGAGCTTACCGCAGGTCAACAGAGCAGCCCCGGAGGACGGAGAAGGAGCCCATGGTGCGCATGGGGCTGGAGGAAGCTCTAGGCAAGTAGAAATGCAGCAGTTTTAAATGTCTCAGATTTCCTTTAAAAATGTACTGCCTGATAGGGATGATCGGAAAGAGCAAATTCCGTTCCGTCGGAATTGCGGAATCCCGCCAGCGCTAAATTCCGTCGCCATTACATTTCCGCGGAATTTTGCAAATTTCCATTCCGGCGGAAAAATTAAAGTAATCGCAAATGAAACCTCGTTTATGCTAAATGGTAGCCCATGAGACCTAGTGGCTGTTCCCCCGGTCATTTTTTTTCTTTTCCTTGTTTTGCAGCAGGAGGCGTCGCTTAAGCCATGGGACCTAACGGTGGTCCCATGGCGGTCGTTTTGGCACCGCAGGAGGTGTCGCTTACAACATGGGATCTTGCGGTGGTCCCATGGCGGTCATTTTGGCGCCGCAGGTGGTGTCGCGTAAGCTTTGGGACCTGGCGGTGGTTTTGGTGCCGCAGGAGGGGTCGCGTAAGCTATGGGACCTGGCGGTGGTTTTGGTGCCGCAGGAAGTGTCTCGTAAGCTTTGCGACTTGGCGGTGGTTCCATGGCGGTGGTTTTGGCGCTGCAGGAGGTGTCGTGTAAGCTATGGTACCTGGCGGTGGTTCCATGGCGGTGGTTTTGGCGCCGCAGGAGGTGTCACGTAAGCTATGGTACCTGGCGGTGGTTCCATGGCGGTGGTTTTGGCGCCGCAGGAGGTGTCGCGTAAGCTATGGGACCTATACAAAATGGTTGGGATAGGGGAGATAGCTAGGGAGCTGGTTGCTAACATAGGATTGATTGGTTTTTGTTAACACTGTAATTGGTACTGAAATAATTCCGATTTTCATGCAGAAATCCGTTTGGGTGGTTTTTGTAAGCCTCTGATTGGTGCAGGAATTCCGATTTTCATTAAGAAATCCTGTTTTCACTTTAAGCTTCTTCTAGGGGCTTTCTTGTGATTGGCTTACAAAATTCCACATTCCGCTGGAATTACGCATCGTTCCGTGGAATTTCCACTATGGCAATTCCGTTCCGATGCGACGGAACCACCAAATTCAGAATGCGGTGAGCATCCCTACTGCCTGATGTGCAGCTGCTGTATGATAGTGTTGCCACTAGATGGCAGCAGAACACTACCCAAGCTGTAATATTCTGTTGCACAGATTTCACTTTCAAATAATAACGGTTTATCAAGTGTACCAAACAAACGGAACGGTTTCTGTATGGCATTCTAAGCTCAAGTAATACTTGAGTTGGGAGGTTTATAAAAAACAAAACAAAACTATAAACAGGTGTTCTGTGCCTTTTACGGAAAAGCTCCCCGCTTATCACTAGTAGAGACAGCCTATGGCTATTCCCTTTGCTGTGGAAGCAACGGTCTGAGAAACCTACAATGGATAAAAGAAAACTACAAGCTTACCTGGTCATCTTCCTCCTCAATGTCATCCCTGATACCCCTGCAAAAAACAAGAGGAGAAACAAACTTCCCTGCACTCAGTCCCAACACCCATTCTTATAACAGCCTACATGTGTGTTCAATGCAATCTATATATCAACAGATGAGTGTGTGCCATGAGCAGGTCCTCAGCATTGTACAGAACCTGGGCCAAGACAATTCATACATACAGGATAACAGGCCATGGCTGTCCTGCAGCTCTTCAGTGCCACATGAATGACAAGCGCACTTGCAGACCAAGGTCACAAAGCTGAAGGTTGCCCTAGCAGTGTTCCCCAACCCTGTCCTCAGGGCCCACCAACAGTGCATGTTTTGTGGTAATCCACAGAGGTAGTTAATCAGCTCTGCTGAGACACTAATTACCTCACCTGTGCATGTTTGTGGTTTCCTGCAAAACATGCACTGTTGGTGGGCCTTGAGGACAGGGTTGGAGAACTCTGCCCTAATGCACTAATAACAGGTGTGCCAAGAAGAATTTGTATGCACACATGCAATCTGATGTGAAAACTCTGTGCAGAACATGGACAACACATTGCTGCTTCCCAATAATATATATTTCTAAGTCACTCGCTTGGGACCAGCAGGTTGACTGGGTTTTCTGACATCTCTCCTCCTATCCTGCATGTAATCCAGATGAGCAATAGAGGGATGGTGTAATTCAGTAGGGCGCACAAGGGATATCCTCTGGTAACCAAGAACCCAGCTCAGTAGGACCTGAAGCAAATACTACACTTTCTTACCCAAGCTGTGGGGGGAGGGGTGGGGCTGGGTTTGGGCTATAAAGCCAGAAGCAGAAGCCACTCCCTCTTTTTCCTTACACCCCAAAGCACAAGGATATTTAAAGGCAGTCAGTGAGGAAATGTGTCCTTTTTCTCACAGTACCCAGATAGAAGATGCTGGAAGTCAGTTCAGTCAAAAAAGACGACATATGGATGGGTCGATTCTAATTTTTTTTACTGGTATTCTAGAGTAACCAATGAGCTACCAGCTCAGCCCACCCGCTACACCAATTATCACAAATAAAGAATCTATGGTGGGGAGGCGGAGCCTGATCATCTAACTCACATACCTCACTCCTAAAGCTCCCTAAAATGTAAGAAAGCAGCCTCCACACCTCATAATCACACATGAATTTTGCCTTTATTGCAGGCGTCTGTGAACTTATACTGTATGGGTTCCTGAAAAACACGGGTACTTTGCACCTTTTAAAAGTGCTTATCTAGGGTAGTTTGTTTGTGCTTTAACCAGCTCCCAGTATATCGGTCAACTGTCTTCTTCACCTTCGTTAGCGTGAATTAGTCAGAGAGCAACCTACGGAATATTATAAAAAGGTTGTCACTGATAACACTTAAAGAGAAACCGTAACCAAGAATTGAACTTCATCCCAATCAGTAGCGGACACCCCCTTTCCCATGAGAAATCTATTCCTTTTCACAAACGGATCATCAGCATGGCTAATATCGTGGTGAAACTCCTCCAACAGTGTAATGTCAGGACCAGGGCCCTGACAGTTTCCTGTCTGTGAACCTCATTGCATTGTGGGAAATAACAGCTGTTTACAACTGCCATAAAAGCAAGCAGCAGCTACTTCCAGTGACATCACCTGCCAGCAGTAAAAATGTCACCACGTGATAAATGTCAGAATGTAAATCAGGGAGAGGAAAGATTTTACAATGGGCAAACACTGACTAAATCATTTATACGCAAATGATTTTACATAATTATAAAAATAAAACACTGTTTTATTACATTATTTTCACTGGAGTTCCTCTTTAAGTATATAAATGACAAAATGTGAAATGGTTATCTCATCCGATGAGACTTCATGGGGTTCTGCTGTCCAGAATGCAGCAGAGTCGTCACACCAGTCAGTATGTGGCATCTGGCACAACTTGTCACACTGACAGCTTGACCAATGAGTGTAATCAGAAGTCCTGTATGACCACCCCTCCTCCGTACCTGGCGTTTTTCTTCTCTTTGTCTTTCTCTTCCAGCTTCTTCAGGTCTCTGGCAGCCTGATCCTACACAAAGCAAAACCAAGGCTTGTGATTCTGATGAGGAGAACAATATCATTTGATCAGAGTGCTGTAGATGCACGCAGAGCTGGACTCTGACAACGCACAGCCCCATTGTCATTATTAAGGGGCCCATACACTCAGCCGATTTTCTGGCCGACCGATCGATCCCGATCGATCGATCGGTTGCAAATCAGTTGGCCAATCGACCGATCGATGGCCGATTTCGATCGATTTCGATGGATTTCCATCGAACTGGCAGGATGGAAAATTTGGGTCGATCTGATGAGATTGCTTATCAGTTTGCATTGGCCTTAATGGAAATCTGATGGCAAAAAAATGCCATCAGATCGAATTTCAATAGATTTCAAACTGAAATCTATTGGAATTCTATCCTGGTAAAAAATGTTCTAAAAACGCATCAGATAGATCATCAGATGCATTTCTTATCTATCTGCTGCCAATCTGACGAGTGTATGGGCACCTTTAAGCAGGAGTGGAATGAAGGTAATGAAAGAGGCCTATCAGTTTGGGTAAGGCATTGGCCAGGAGAGTGTGGTGGAGGGAGTGTTAAGGTGCCCATACACTCGTCAGATTGGCAGCAGATAGATAAGAAATGCATCTGATGATCTATCTGATGCGTTTTTAGAACATTTTTTACCAGGATAGAATTCCAATAGATTTCAGTTTGAAATCTATTGAAATTCGATCTGATGGCATTTTTTTGCCATCAGATTTCCATTAAAGGGAAGGTTCAGGGAGGGTGGGTAAAAAATAAAAATCAATTTCCACTTACCTGGGGCTTCCTCCAGCCCGTGGCAGGCAGGAGGTGCCCTCGCCGCCGCTCCGCAGGCTCCCGGTGGTCTCCGGTGGCCGACCCGACCTGGCCAGGCCGGCCTCTTCTGCGCTCCAAGGCCCGGAACTTCTGCGTCCCACGCCGGCGTGCTGACGTCATCGGACGTCCTCCGGGCTCTACTGCACAGGTCGGGTCGGCCACCGGGAGCCTGCAGAGCGGCGGCGAGGGCACCTCCTGCCTGCCACGGGCTGGAGGAAGCCCTAGGTAAGTGGAAATTGATTTTTATTTTTTACCCACCCTCCCTGAACCTTCCCTTTAAAGAGAATCTGTATTGTTAAAATCGCACAAAAGTAAACATACCAGTGCGTTAGGGGACATCTCCTATTACCCTCTGTCACAATTTCACCGCTCCCCGCCGCATTAAAAGTAGTCAAAAACTGGTTTAAAAAGTTTGTTTATAAACAAACAAAATGGCCACCAAAACAGGAAGTAGGTTGATGTACAGCATGTCCACACATAGAAAATACATCCATACACAAGCAGGCCTGTATACAGCCTTAAGCAGCCCATACACTCAGCCGATTTTCTGGCCGACCGATCGATCCCGATCGATTGCAAATCGGTTGGCCAATCGACCGATCGACGGCCGATTTCGATCGATTTCGATGGATTTCCATCGAACTTGCAGGGTGGAAAATTTAGGTCGATCTGATGAGATTGCTTATCAGTTTGCATTGGCCTTAATGGAAATCTGATGGCAAAAATATGCCATCAGATCGAATTTCAATAGATTTCAAACTGAAATCTATTGGAATTCTATCCTGGTAAAAAATGTTCTAAAAACGCATCAGATAGATCATCAGATGCATTTCTTATCTATCTGCTGCCAATCTGACGAGTGTATGGGCACCTTTACTTCTGAATCTCAAGAGATCACTTGTGTGTGTTTACCTTCTGTCCCCAGCTTCTCTCATGCACTGAACATTACAGGCTTCCTGCAGACAGCTCTGCCTATGTCGTTAATTCCTTAGTATGTGACAGACCAGCTCCTTTCACAGCCTCCAGAGGAGGATTTTTATCCAGCTCTCTTCTATCACTGATAAGATAGCAGAGAAGCTGCTGGCTTATGTAAATAAAACACACACTGGAGTGTGCATAGAGGAACAGTTCAACACTGAAGAACTTGGCAGCCTTCCAGACACAGGCCGACAAGTCTGACAGGGGAAAGATACATTGATTTATTACAGAGATGGTTATAGTAGAAAGAGCTGCAGCAAGCCAGATCACATTAGAATAGGTTTAGGAACTTGTAGGATGGTAGAAAAAACGTTGTAATTTTTGTTACAGAGTCACTTTAAGGCCAATGCAAACTGATAAGCAATCTCATCAGATCGACCTAAATTTTCCACCCTGCCAGTTCGATGGAAATCCATCGAAATCGGCCATCGATCGGTCGATTGGCCAACCGATTTGCAATCGATCGATCGGCCAGAAAATCGGCTGAGTGTATGGGCCCCTTTAGCATTACTACTAAAAAAAATAAAGCTGGATTGGGAAGCTGGATTTTCTTAATGGAGAGGGTAATCTCCGGTGTCGGAGAGTGAGGTTTCATCCCTTAGCAGCTTCAGTAGAGTTATCTCGTTCGAGATCAGGGTGCTGCTTTTGACCTCAGCTGGGAGAACTCATATTGCTGTCAATTCTTGGAATGCTAATAGAAAGTATAGAAACTGAAAACAGTGTTATTGGCTCACACTGCCCCCTAGTGACAAGTGGCCATAAATAACCATTACAGTAGTACTAATTAGAAGCAAGAAAATGTAACAAATAAGAAAAAAGAATGTGCTGAAATAAATTGGCCTGGCGCACTTGCAAGCCTCAATTGGCTGCTTTAAGAGACTGTGAAGCCCCCCCCCCCCCCTTTTTTTTACACGTTTTTGTCATAAAATCCTGTTAAGCATGAATGCCCCTGTTGAATCGCTGCATCCCCGCAGCAGATGTGTGATTTATTACAATACAATAGCCCTGCAGAGCTCCGTAGCTCGCAGGGCTTTACTTCCTCGAAGAGGCAGAGCTATATAGGCTGTAGCTCTGCTTCCTCCGCAGTCAATCTCTGCTGATCGCCGCCTCTCCCCGCCCCTCTCAGTCTTCTTTCACTGAGAGGGGCGGGGAGGAGGCGGAGATCCGCTGAGATTGATTGCGGAGAGGCAGAGCTACAGCCTAAAGCTCTGCCTCTCCAGAGCAGCAGAATCTACGACCCGCAAAGTTGTAGAACTTCGCAGGTCAATTACACAGCAATAAATCCTTTATCTGCCGTGGGGATGCGGCGAATCAAGGGGGGGTACTCATGCTTAACAGTATTTTATGACAAAAACATGTAAAAAAAGAGGCTTCAGAGTTTCTTTAAGGGTTAAAGGAAGGGGCATAGCGCAGAAGTTGCTGCAATGGCCAGGCCTACAGGAAGCACATCACACACAATGGGCTGGGAAGAGGAGGAGCAACGGAGCTCCGCACCATGAGTCAGCAGGCAGGATCTTGAGAACTTTGAGTCTGTCCAGATGCAGCCTTACTGTACTCACAGCTTGGATGGTGGGGATTTTATTAAGAAAAAAGGATGGTAAAGTTAGGTGTGAGAAAGCGTAGATGCAGGTGTCTCCCTGATGCTAGCAAGACAACCAATTAGCAATGGCTAATTAAAATCTTGTTAGTTCCTACCTACCCAAAATTTGTTGGGTAGAGAAAAAAAAAAAAAAGACATGGCTGTACAGACAATTGGCTGACACAATCACAAACAGCTGCTTCAACTTAATATCTGATTGAGGCTTGAAAGGTGGGATTGCTGAGGCTGATAAAGACAGAAACATGCAATACCTCCACTTCTGCCATAAAGGCCTCAAGAGGATCCTCCTCACTGTCAGACTCTGTCTTCTTGGCCAGCATCTGCTGTCTGGTCGGGGAGTTCTCTGCAGGAATGTATGGCAGGTCCATGTTATTGGAGTCCTCTTCCTCATCATCGAAGTATCTACGAAACAACATCATGAAGTGATTTAAAGAAGAACTTCAGCCTAAGCAAACATACTGTCATTAAGTTACATTAGTTATGTTAATTAAAATAGATAGGTAATATAATCTCTTGCCCACCCTGTTTTAAAAGAACAGGCAAATGTTTGTGATTTCATGGGGGCAGTTATCTTTTTGGTTGAAAGGAGGTGACAGGGAGCATGAGACACAGTTCCAACTGTGCTGTGCGCTGATCACCCCTCCCAGCTGATAGGCAACAAGAACAACATCATCAGAAATCCCATCATGCTTTGCACAGCATCAGGAGAAAAATGCCCCGGGCAAATTTTTTTCATGGGGCAGAGATTAGCTCCTGTGCAGTTAAAAATGAGGCTTGGGTAAGAAAAACAAAGTTCTGATGCTGTGAAACTGTTAAAGAAACACCAAGCTTTTTCAGTGCTACTGAGTAGATTTTTAGTCCGGAGGTTCACTTTAAGGTGCTTATGCACACAATTCGGTCGCCTGCAGGGATCGGGACATGCAGCCTAATGACATCATAGGCCTCTATAGGAGCCAATGGCTGAGGTATGCAATTACGGTACAGCGCCGATCATTTCAGCACCAGCACCGCATAGCTACTTTGGGCACTCAGAGTTTCACCTGGGATGCAGCACAAATTAGCTATTAAAAGAAAAAGTAATTTGCCTGCTGGCAATAGCCATCATTCGGTTTCACCCTGCGCCAAAATTGCCAGCGGCGGTAATTAATGTACCCCCAGTAGCAGCTGAACAGCAGAGGTGTAGGTAGGCTTGAACGCTGCAGTGGCAAAAATGATTATACATCACTTTTTTAACGGGAGCCTTATTCTCCAGTGCAGACCAGAAAGGATGAAATGCAGCATGAGATGTTGCTTATGGGCAACAAGGGCAGTGTTCCCTAATACACTTTGACACATGAAGCCCACAGTCACCAATCCTTTCTATAAACGTCATCCCTATCCCTTACGCATTCTCCTCGTCAAAGTTAGCCCTCTTGGATCCAATCTTGTAGAAGGAGGGCAGCTGGGACGTGCCGGACCCGAAGGCAGAAGGCGGACCCTTGAAAGCGCTGTGAGACGTCTGGGGGAGTTTTGGCTCCTCCTTCTTCCCAGTAGAGATGGCAAAACCACCAAATCCAAAACCACGCTTCCCGCTTGGCCCCCCTTTATTCCAGTTCATGGACATGGTGACGCTGCAAAAAAAGAAAAAGATCATCATAATAAAATGACGGCCTTGGCAGTAACCTATCCAGTACACTACCCACATCCACAGCCCCCTGCTGTGCTAATGCCCAGCAAAATAGCAGTCAGCTAGCCTCAATTTCCAGAGACATTGTCTGATGTTGAAGACTACTCATAAACAGATCCTTGGATTTCAAAACCGACTTAAAGGGGCACTACAGAGAAAAATTGTAAAATTTAAAATATGTGCTAACATAGACAAATGAGAAGTACATTTTTTTTCCAGAGTAAAATGAGCCATACATTACTTTTCTCCTATGTTGCTGTCACTTAAAGTAGGCAGTAGAAATCTGACATAAGTGACAGTTTTTGGGCTAGTCCATCTCTTCATAGGGGATTCTCAGCAAGGCTTTTATTCTTTATAAAGATATTCCCTAAAAAGTATTCATACAAAGATACTGGCCGGCTTCCCTGCTCCCTACACCGTTTTTTTGGTAGTTGGACAGAGTAACTGCCATTCACTAAGTGTTTTTGAAAATAAATATATCCCTGAGAATCCCCTATAATGAGATGGACTAGTCCAAAACCTGTCACTTCTGTCAGATTTCTACAACCTACTGTAAGTGACAGCAACATAGTAGAAGAGTAATTTATGGCTCCTTTTACTCTGAAAAAAAATGTGCTTCTTATTTGTATATATTTTAAATTTTACACTTTTTCGCTGTAGTGCCCCTTTAAGGTGGCCATACATTAGATCTGGCCACCAGATCTAACATCTCTATAATCGAAATCTGATTAGAGAGCTTCTAGCTGCCCACACACCCACAGCCAGATTTATGCTGACATCTATTGGAAATACAGTGTTCTCCCCAGCATGCCGGGTCAATTTGGCCAAAAATCGTTTGAAATAATCGATGGGGTGGCCAAGTTGCAGTATCCATCTTTACCAGATTTGATAATTATGATCGAATCGGTCAGATATTGATGCTGAAAATTGTGCCATGTGTGGGCTCAATTAGCATAAACCTCTGAGATGTTTCAATGTACTAATCAATCTTTAACTCTTTTAATCAATAGTTTGTTCAGAGGAATAATAGCAGCTTTTTTTTCCCCATTAAATCAACATTCTTTAACAATATATATATATATATATATATATATATATATATATATATATATATATACACACACACACACACACACACACACACACACAATGAACAGTGTATGATAAAAACTGATGGTCAATGAGAAAGAAGTTTATGCAAATTTATGAAGTTTGAAAATGTACCAATTAAATTCCACCTCAGCAGGATTCCATTGGTCCATTCTCAAGCTGTATACAATTATATAACAATGCAACAACTCTACCACTGATCATCCCCAGTGATAGATACAAGAGAAGTACTGGGAATTTTTGTACTTTGCTTTAAACAAGTGTGTCTCCAGTCACATAAATAGGACAGTACTGCTTTGCATGTGACGAGGATTAAAGAGAAACCGTGACCAAGAATTGAACTTCATCCCAATCAGTAGCCGATACCCCCTTTCAATGAGAAATCTTTTTCTTTTCACAAACGGATCATCAGGGGGTGCTGTATGGCTGATATTGTGGTTAAACCTCTCCCACAGTGTGATGTCAGCGCCTCACAGCACTGAGGTACTGACATCACACCTTGTTGCATTGTGGGAAATAAAAGCTGTTCCCAACTGCTAAAAAAAAGCAGGCAGCATCTCCTTCCAGTGACATCACCTACCAGCAGTAAAAATGTCACCATGTGATAAATGTCAGAATGTAAACCAGGGAGAGGAAAAATTTTACGAGCAAACACTGGCTAAATCATTTATATATAATTATTGTAAAAATGAAGCACTCTTTTTATTACATTATTTTCACCGGAGTTTCTCTTTAAATCCTATAGCCCTAAGCCTACCAATAAAAAAGTAATGCGTGTCCCTAAAGCTAAATACGTTATAGAAATATCCAGGGCTATGGAGTCTGTACAAAAATCCACCGACTCCGACTCCTCAGTTTAGGATTCCACCGACTCCTCTAATTTGCATATTATAATCTTGTTGATTGAAAGTATGTAACAGGACATTCGTCTCTTAACTGCCAACGCTTAGGAATTTTAAAAGACAACTGCAGTGAGAAGGATATGGAGACTGCCATATTTATTCCCTTCAGTCATAGACTAAAACTAGTCCTTGGTAAGAGTACTTGTAAAAGGTACAGGCCGGAACAAAGAACATCTGTCAGGCCCTAGGCAATGTAAGTGTGGGTACATGTAAGAATGATGTGCAGGTACTCTGCAGGGGAATGAGGAGATTCTTCCTCTATTACACATTCTTCATGCACAATCTGAACCAGGTTTATGGGTGATAAACACCTCTGTATTCAATGTGCACAACATTCTCAGTGGATTCCCTGCAGCTCTGTGGACAGTGCATATGTATAATACTACTGTGTAACAAAGTAAACCTGAGACAGATTAAATTAAAGTTTTATACATACCTGGGGCTTCCTCCAGCCCCCTTCCGGCTAATCAGTCCCTCGCTGTCCTCCTCCGCCACCTGGATCTTCTGCTGAGTCCAGGTACTTGAGCCAGTTGGGCGTAGTGCGCATGTACACACTCCGCTGCCGGGAGCGTACTACACCTGCCCAGCACTGTTGCGCAGGTGCAGAATGCTCCTGGCTGTGGAAGCGGCATGCAGCCAGACTGCACTGACTGGCTGAATTACCAGGACTCATAGCAGAAGATCCAGGTGGTGGAGGAGGACAGCGAGGGACTGATTAGCCTGAAGGGGGCTGGAGGAAGCCCCAGGTATGTATAAAAAAAAACGTTCCTTTTCATCCTTCTCAGGTACCATTTAATTAGTAGTCACCAAACCAAATTTTAACATCATATCAAATTATTTGATTTCATGAGCAAAGAGTACATTTACATAAATCAGAATCAATGCAGAATTATTTCCATCTCGTTGACCATCTCTATTAGTGACACAGCTACACATCAGGCTTTATACTTACAGCATAGATGTTATTTAGTATATATAAGAGATTCCTGTGTACACTTCATATTATATACAGTCACAATCAGATGTGTATATCTGACTTTAAAATTACGGGGACTGCTTTACTGAAGCAGCACAAGTAACTAATTTTGATTGGTTTATTTCATTTTTGTGGATTAAGCACAGCTATTACTGTATGTGTAAATTATTTGACGACTATTATCTGAGAAATAAAACATTTTATCATATTTTCTATTTTAATTACAGTTTAAATTCATTAGGAGTCGGAGTCAGTGCATTTTTTCCCGACTTCAGGCACCCAAAATTGCCCCGACTCCGACTCCACAGCCCTGGAAATATCAGTGTACAAAAACATGCAGGATTTGTTGCATCCACACAGACTGCGCAGGAGGTCCTCCATTTAACAAAGAGGCCTCTATGTGGTTGTGCAAGCACACAGCCATGCATATTTCTATAAACTGCTATCCCTGCCTTGTTATTATGTTTTGGGATTGATGCTGTATTTTGAATGGACTACATTGTATTGTTGGTATGCACTGAATCCATGTACAGTATGAAGGACTGGTCACAAAAATGAGGCAGTGCTGTCTAGGCAATGCCAGAGGTCCCTGCACATCTCCATCACGTGGCTGAATAATGCCACTTATTTCTGTTTGTGCCATTTCTAAAATAGCAGTTACAGCAGTAATAAGGGCTACTACATAGCCGGTATTAGTGGGTTATATCTGTGATTGTATTTTCCAAACGCAGCATAAGGGTTTTCAGCAGGGCCGTGGAGTCGGAGCAATTTTGGGTACCCGGAGTCTGAGCTGGAGTCGTCGGAGTCGGGAGATTTTTGTAGCAAATCTGCAGCCCTGGTAAGTATTACACTAAGGAGTCGAGGAGTCTGAGCCATTTTGGGTACCTGGAGTCGGAGTTGGAGAAAGTCATTTCATAAACTGAGGAGTCGGATGATTTTTGTACCGACTCCACAGCCCTGGTTTTCAGCTTCGTTTAGAAAAAGCAAATATATAGAAGCTTATGGCGGAAACATCATGGCTAAAACAGAAACGCAAAGATGCAGTGCGTTGTAGCTGCAGCTTATGGAGGTTTCCTAAACATCATAATAAACATAAGAAGCACAGTGATAACGCTTGTAAAAATGGGACTAAATAACTGCTACATTTGTCGTCATCTTATTTAACTAGCCTTTTAGTACAAATGAACACTTGCTGATTTGAACTCGGCTGTGGCGGATGATACAGACCACCTCAGCAGAGAATCTTGAATGAAACCAGTATGTGTACAGTGGCCACACGACATCTGCTAAAGATCTGGCATACCGGATCTATAGCAACCCCCCGAGCACTGCATCTGTACAGCATTGGCACTGCACTGGTGCCCAAAGGATCAAGTACCCGAACAAGTAGCAATTTTACACTGGGGGGGGGGGGGAGGGACAGCGTCACAAGGACAATACCAGAGAGATTTCATGCTGAAATCGATCGGGAATTCGCCTCTGGTGTATGTGCAGACCACATATCTCTCCCTGATTAGATTTGATCAGTGAGAGATCTGTCTCTTGGTCGATCTGCCCATACATCTTCTGATGTATGGGCATCATTAGGGTGGCAACACACATCATTAAATATTGATTGAATTACCTCCTCACATCTCTTCAGTACACGGGCTACATGGTTCTCAGCCGAGGCAGCCAGTCGGGGCAACCTCTGCCGAATTTAGCTTGTGTACAACAGCCCTATTCCTCTCTGAGAGATCTGGAATGCAATGTTCACCTCCCACTCGCGTGCTGCACGTCGATCATCCTGCCAGCCTTGTGGCAATAACACGTCATTAGTCTGAAGGCTAACAGATTGTCAACACAACAACTTTATTGTTCCACTCTCTGCATCACTCTAAGGTGGCCATACACTGGTCGATTTGCCATCAGATCCGACCAATAGATAGATCCCTCTCTGATCGAATCTGATCAGAGAGGGATCGTATGGCTGCCTTTACTGCAAACAGATTGTGAATCGATTACAGCATGAAACCGATCACAGTCTGTGAAGCTGCCGCCGCCCCCCCCCCCCATACATTACCTGCTCCAGCCGGCGCATGTCCCCTGGTCTCCGCTGTCTTCTTCTCCATGTTCGGCTCGTCCAACTTCACTGAACTTCTTACCGGGGAATTTTAAACAGTAGAGGGCGCTCTACTGCTTAAACTTCCTGCCGGGACAGGAAGTTCAGTGAAGCTGGAGTAGCCGAGAACGGAAAAGGGACATCGGAGACCAGGGGACACGTGCCGGCCGGAGCAGGTAATGTATTGCGTCGGTCGTCGAGCATTCGAACGCCGCTATCGACGCACTCCCGACCCGCCGGCGATCGAGCAAAATCTTCCGCACGGACAGATCGACGGGAACAATTGATTTCGGATGGAAATCGATCGTTCTGTCAGCGTTTTCGCAACAATTTCACAGCAGATTCGATCACCGTGATCGAATCTGCTGTATATTGGCGGGAAAATCGTGAGGTGTATGGGCCCCTTTACAATTGTTTAAAAAGTCATGCAGGGTCCACCTTTATCAAGGCATGTAGACATACAGTGTACGTCTGCATTACCTGATGAATAGAGACCCTGCGAGGCTCCCAAAACAACTGTTGGTGTTATGCAGACAACGGCACAATAAAGTTGATGTGCTGAAGAGTTCATAAGCTCACAAAATCTATCATTGCATATACAGTAAAACCCCCATCATCCATACTCTTCTATGCTTCTTGCAATAGCCAGCAGTTCTGCTGAATCCTCCAAAGGCACCCAATGTGTGTAATGGGAGCTTATGGGGGCTGCAGCAGCACAGCCAGCGGCTGAAAGAGGAAGGAAAAGGATGGCGCCCGGTTCTCTGATAAGCCGCTCCACTGCTCTGCATGGCTGGCAGGGCGGCTTTCTCATGCAACCATACTGTACAGTTATCCAGTATAAGAAAGTCTCCACCTGAGCTGGATAACAGGAACTTGACAGTGTTCTTTTCCGTTAGCCGGGCGCAACCACTAGGTGGCGATAAAACTCCAGCAGTGTTGCATCTTTCCCTACTATCCATGGCGGCCTGGAGGAGGGGGGGGGATAGTAATTAACGCCACCTAGAGGTTGTGCCCGGCTAACGGAATAGTACCCTTTACTGTATCATGACGACAGCCTATCACATTTGTCAGGCACCTGCTGAATATACTGAATACAAACATGCAGTGATTGATAAATTGTAGCCAGTAGGCAAGTGATCCATCTGTACTGAACTGTCCATGTGTACGCACCCACAGGGTCAGCAGAATGAGAATACTTTCAAACAGAATACTTATTTAAGCTCTCATAACAGATGAAAATGGTTTGTACAGGGTGGCACATATAAAGTCAGACCTGGCTGCCTGACAATAATGCAAACAAATAACTAGATGCCGGCCGGTCCCTGCGCACCTGTTACTCGCTCTGAGCATGTGTGGTCTCTGGCTTCATTGAAGCCTATATTTGCTGCCATCTCAACAGACAGAGGTGGGGAGAAAATTCATACTTACCTGGTGGCTTCCTCCAGACCTTTGGCTCCCTGGCCGTGCGCACAGCCAAAGTGTACATGCGCCGACTAGAGAAACTTCAGAGGGCCCTATTGGCAGATCGAGGAGGCCCGGGAGAACGGCAAGGGAGCCAAAGATCTGAAGGGGAGCGGAGGAAGCCCCAGGTTTGTATGAAATCCCCCCCTACCCCATCTCAGGTACACTTTAAAGGGGTTCCGTGGCATGTTAATAAAAAAACAGACTAAAACTTACCTGGGGCTTCTATCAGCCCCTTGTATCTGCCATGTCCCACGCTGTCCTATGCTCATCCGTTCCCCACCGCTGGTCCAACTATTCTAACGCTACTGTGCAGCCGTGGCCGCTCTTCATCAGGACCTTACTGTGCAGGCGCAGTACAAGAAAACCTCGTACTGCGCCTGCGCAGTAAGCTCCCGGAGACATGAGCGTGCACTATTCGTCTTGTTAGAGAAATAATTGACTGCTGGCAGCGGCGAGGAACGGAGGACCGCAGGAGGACGGCGAGGGACATGACAGCTAAAGGGGGCAGATACCAGCCCCAGGTGTCAGTTTGTTTTGATTTTAACACGCCACAGAACCCCTTAAGGTGGCCATACATCAATCGATTTTGGCGGCTGACCGACCAGAGACAGATCTCTCTCTCTCTGATCAGAGAGAGATCTGTTGGCTGCCATACAGTGCAATTCACGATCATTTTCCGCATGAAATCATTTGGGAATCGTCCTTGTGACGCTGCCTCCATCAAATGTTTTCGGTGCCCGTGCTTTACCTGTCCGCCGTACATCTGCATTGGCGCCCCACATTATGTCACATATGCGCATCACGTGGTATATGTCAGTAGTCACGTGGGAACCGAATACGGGAGAATGGCGGACACCGACGGGCGTCGTGAAAGTTAAAGTATTTTAATGCATTGGCACCGGTGGACACATAACATTTGGGATGAACAGTGGGCAAGGGTTTCATCGCTCACAAGATCGCACACCGCGCTCCTGATAGAGTACGGTGGAATAGACTTTCGAGCATGTTTCGAAAAGAGACATTCAACCAGTTTAAGCATGCTTGTGCTGGCACCGATTTTCATCTGATCGCTATATGTATGGCCTCCTTTTAGGGGCCCATACACCTAACGATTTTTCCACCGATATACAGCAGATTCGATCACTGTGATCGAATCTGTTGTGAAATCGTTGCGCAAACGCTGACCGAACGATGGATTTTCATCCGAAATTGATCGTTGATCATTCCTGTCGATCCGTCCATGCGCAAGATTTCGCTAGATCGTCGGCGGGTCGGGAGTGCGTCGATAGCGGCGTTCGAATGTCCGACAACCGACGCTAGCGGCAATACATTACCTGCTCCGCCGGCGCGTGTCCCCGCCGTCACCGCTGCTCCTTCTGCGCTGGGCTCCGGCAGACTTCACTTCTTCCTGTCCCGGCAGGAAGTTTAAACACTAGAGCACCCTCTATGGTTTAAACTTCCCCGGACAGGAAGTACAGTGAAGCTAGAGCCGAGCGCGGAGAAGAAGACAGTGGAGACCGGGGGACTCGCACCGGCCGGATCAGGTGATGTATGCAGGGGGAAGGGCGGCGGCAGCTCCACAGATTGTGATCGGTTTCATAGTGAAATCGATTCACAATCTGTTTGCAGTAAAAGCAGCCATACGATCCCTCTCTGATCAGATTCGATCAGAGAGGTATCTATCTGTTGGTCGATCTGATGGTAAATCGACCAGTGTATGGCCACCTAGTCTTCCTTACAATTCACGTGCACTCCCCCAACTCTTCCCATTCATAATACAGAGCTCCGTTCTGGTAATCGCCTGATCTCCGCCCTCCCCCCGCACATACACAACACGGGCACTCACCGCGCTGCACACGTACCGTGTACCACCCGCAGCCCCCAGCGCCTCCTCACACCTCACCACACTGCGCAGGTCGCACTCCTGACGTCACTTCCGGATTTCCGTTCTCCTGGCTGTGCAGGCTGCACGTCCACGTCACTTCCGGATATCTTTCCCTTAGCTATGCGGTCCGCAGGAGCCATAGTGCTGTTGACGCCTCTGCAAGTTGTCTTCGAGAAAATGGCGCCCAAAACAGAAAAAAACAAAAAAAACAAAAGAGAGAGAAAAGCCGAAATGTATAGAAAATGTGAGAGCCGAGCAGAAATGGCTGCTGCTAGGTGACACAGCTGCGAACATGCTTCTGTACCATAGAGCCTAGGTTCTCAACATGTGGTACGTGTACCACAGGGGGTACTTGTGAGGGCCCTAGGGGGTACTTGTGATGGTTCCAGGGGGTACTTTTCATGGTTCCAGTGGGTACTTCTCATGGTTCCAGTGGGTACTTCTCATGGTTCCAGGAGGTACTTCTGAGGGTTCCAGGGGGTACTTCTGAGGGTTCCAGAGGGTACTTCTGAGGCCAGGGGGTACTTCTGAGGGTTCCAGAGGGTACTTCTGAGGGTTCCAGGGGGTACTTCTGAGGGTTCCAGGGGGTACTCGGCTTGATGAACTTAAAGTGAACCTAAAGCCACACAAAAAAAATGAGATGAACTCTCCCCATCCTGCACCTTCCGTGTCCTTACCCCTCCCCCGTCTCTTTACTTTACCTCCTTTGAGGCCCATGTTATCCGCCTCTATCGTCCCCTCCCAGCCATTATTGCAGTCCTATACCGCCCCCCCCTCCAGTACAATATCGCACTTCCTAGAAAACCTTGCCTCCTGGCTCCCACACATCCTGTCCTCCGACCTCCCAACAATCATCCTCGGAGACTTTAACATTCCAATTGATGAGCCTACCACCTCTGCTGCCACTCAGCTTCTCTCACTCACCAACTCCCTTGGCCTCACTCAGCATACTAATGCCACAACCCACAGTGCTGGTAATACTTTGGACCTAATTTTCTCCAAAGCCATCGCACTTACCAACCTGGACATTACACCATTCCCCATCTCCGACCACCACCTCATCACCTTCACCCTCACTCCATCCAGCACCCCCTGTCTCCCTCCCCAAACTGGACGGTGGCAGAGAGATCTACGCAACCTTGACCCCAATGTACTAGCCACACCCCTCCACTCTCTCTCCTCCTCCCTCCCCAGCCTAACCTGCCCCAACGAAGCAGCAGCTCAATACAACAGTAACTTCTCCGCAGCCTTAGACCATGCGGCTCCCCTGACCTTTCGTACCAACAGTCGCCCCAACCCCCAACCTTGGCACACTGCCCTCACAAAAAAACTACAAAATGAGACACGAGCTGCAGAACGCAAATGGAGGAAATCCCGCCACAACAATGATTTCCTGGGATACAAGACCAAGTTGCAGACGTACCATACTGCCCTCGCTGATAGTAAACAGATATACTTCACTCACTTGATCGCTACCCAAGCCTCCAACCCACGTCGTCTTTTTGCCACCTTCAATGCCCTACTTAACCCCACACCTCCCCCCCCAACCTCCACCCTCTCAGCCACTGACCTATCAAACTACTTTATCAACAAAATTACAACAATCCGGAGGGATATTTCTCTCCTCCACTCTATCGCCCCCGCCTCCCCACCACATCCGACTCCTGCCTCTTTCTCCTCCCTTACCTCCTTCAATCCTGTCACGGTGGAGGAAGTCAACCAGCTGCTGGCAACTTCACCTGCCACTTCCTGCCCCCTAGATCCGGTCCCATCTGATTCTCTGCGCCCACATTTTTCTGATCTGGCCCCTGTCCTCACCCATCTGTTCAACCTCTCCTTCTCCACCGGCATCTTCCCCTCCATATTCAAACAGGCCACTGTGCTTCCCCTGCTAAAGAAATCTTCACTTGACCCTGCTCTGCCATCCAACTACCGCCCAATCTCTCTCCTCCCTTTTGCCTCAAAAATTCTTGAACGCCTGGCCCAACAACGCCTGACCAACTTCCTTAACTCCAACTCCCTTCTCGATCCCCTGCAGTCTGGTTTTCGCACAGCCCATTCTACAGAAACAGCCCTCACCAAAGTGGTAAACGACCTTGCCCTTGCCAAAGCCGAAGGTAAATACTCCATCCTGCTCCTCCTGGACCTCTCCTCGGCATTTGACACTGTCGACCACTCCCTCCTCCTCCACTCCCTGCAGCTAATGGGCATTCAGGACCTAGCCTTAGCCTGGATCTCCTCCTACCTCTCCAACCGCTCCTTCACAACATTTTTCAATGGCTCCTCATCCGCTCCTACACCCCTCTCAGTTGGTGTTCCTCAAGGTTCCGTCCTAGGACCACTCCTGTTCTCACTCTATACTGCCTCAATTGGTAAAATCATCTCCTCCATGGGTTTCAATTATCACCTGTATGCCGACGACACCCAGATATATCTCCACACCCCAGATCTCTCCTCCTCTACCATGGACAAAGTCTCTGCCTGCCTCACATCCATTTCCTCCTGGATGGCTGCCAGGTACCTGAAGCTTAATTTGGACAAGACTGAGCTTCTAATATTCCCACCCCGCACAGCTGCACCCCTCCCAGATCTGCACGTCACTTTTGAAAATACTACTATCCACCCTACCTCCCAAGCCCGCTGTCTAGGCGTTACTCTGGACTCTGAACTTTCCTTTACAGCCCACATCCAAGGTATTGTCAGATCCTGCAACTTCCACCTCCGCAACATCTCCAAGATCCGCTCCTACCTGTCACTTGACACCACTAAACTCCTTATCCATGCCCTTGTCATCTCCCGCCTAGACTACTGCAATTCTCTTTTATCTGGCCTCCCCTCTAACCGTACTGACCCACTTAAATTGGTAATGAATGCGGCAGCCAGACTGATACATTCTTCTCACCGCAGTGCCTCTACAACTCCGCTCTGTAAAGCACTACACTGGCTCCCCATCAGCTTTAGGATCAATTTCAAAATCCTGTGCTTGGCCTACAAATCAGTGCACAAGACCTGCCCGACCTACATCTCTGATCTGGTCCACAGGCACATACCAGCCCGCCCCCTCCGATCCTCCAATGACCTGCGCCTAGTCGCACCACGCATAACTCAGTCACACGCACGATTGCAGGACTTCACCAGGGCTGCCCCTACTCTCTGGAACTCTCTCCCACCAGCCGTCAGACTCGCCCCCACCTTTAATACCTTCAAACAAGCTCTCAAGACTCACCTCTTCACGCTCGCATACCCCCCTACACCAGTATCATAATATGTTCTGTTAGACCCCCTCTCAAAAGACGCACCTATTGTCTCCACCCCACCCTTTAGATTGTAAGCCTCTGGCAGGGCCATCCTCCCTAATGTATCCATCTTGATTATGCAATCTTACTCACAACCACCCTTCTTGTAGACTCGAACAGTCTCTATCTTGACCTATGACACTGTATTGTTATCAAATCATTTGCATGATCTTGTTTTGTTGTGAGTTTCCGTATGTTCTACCTGTATGTTAACCCATTTATCTATTGTGCAGCGCTGCGTAATATGTTGGCGCTTTATAAATACAATAAATAATAATAATAATAACTCACCTGGGGCTTCCCTCAGCCCCCTGCAGCCGATCGGTGCCCTCGCAGCTCCGCTCCGATGCCTCTGCACCCGCCGGGGAACACTTCCGATTTGGCCGTCACCGGCCGACAGGCATGGGAAACCGAGTGATTGTTCGCGTTTCCAGCCTGTATATCGCCCCCTATGCCGCAATAGCAGCATAGGGGGCAATATACAGGCTGGGAACATGAACAATCACTTGCGTTCCCATGCCTGTCGGCCGGTGACGGCCAAATCGGAAGTGTTCGCAGGCGGGTGCAGAGGCATCGGAGCGGAGCTGCGAGGGCACCGATCGGCTGCAGGGGGCTGAGGGAAGCCCCAGGTGAGTTCACCTCATTTTTTTGTGTGTGGCTTTAGGTTCACTTTAACCAAGAATAACAAATTTAGAGTTTTAGAAAATGATAAATCTTATTTAAACAACACCAAATTAGTATTGAAGCTAATTAGAAGCGATAGTAAATGCTTGGAAATTGTTTAGAACCAATTTTCATGTATTACAATAAATAAATATTTGTCAAGGGATACTTGTGATAATGTTTACTATGCATAGCTCCCAAGTGCCCCTCTTTGGGAGCTCTGTCCCTCTTTCCTCCTCATTTGTCCCTCTTTCTGGACTTTGTCCCTCTTTCTATGGAAATATATATATTTATCTACTAAAAAATGTACTTAATTGACTCTAAACTTTATTCCCATCCTATAATTTGATATATTTCCAATTTTCAAATGTTAATATGAAGGAAAATTAACCTGGATAGAAAGGACCAGTGTGGTTTGAGTTATAAAACAACAAATATTTCTTATGAAATCTTTATGGTATTCGTGACTAGAGTTGTGGTGGGGGTCGTGATCAGGGGTGTGGCAGGGGCGTGGCTTAACTGTCCCTCTTTCTCATCTGAAAAAGAGAAGAGGTATGTGACTGCTGCTAGGTGAAGCAGCTGCGTACATCATACCTCCCAACTTTTTGAGATGAGAAAGAGGGACACTTAAGCCATGCCCCTGTCACACCCCTTGTCACACCCCACCACGCCCCTAGTAACACGTACCATAAAGATTTCATGAGAAAAATATGCTGCTTTATAAATCAAACCACACTGGTCCTTTCTATCCTGGTTCATTTTCCTTCATATTAACATTTTGAAAGTAAGAAATGTATCAATTTAAAAGATGAGAATAAAGTTTAGAGGCAAATAAACACATTTTTCAGTAGAGAAATATATATATATTTACATAGAAAGAGGGACAAAGTCCTGAAAGGGACAAATGAGGAGGAAAGAGGGACAGAGCTCCGAAATACGGACAGTCCCACCGAAAGAGGGACAGTTGGGAGCTATGCATACATGTTTCTGTACCATAGAACATATGCAGGGGCGTATCTGGGTAATATAGAGCCTATGGCAAACACTGACATTGTGCCCCTTCCACTCCTGGTCAGAACCCCCTTTCGGGCCCATTCACAATATAAACGCTTTTCTGAGTGCTTTGTGATTGATTAGCGCTTTTGAAAAATCGCTCCCATTCACTTTCATTACAATTGCAGTAAAAATCACAGCGATTTTTGCGTATGCGATCGTGAAATCGTGGCTATTTTTACGCAATTTTTACCGCGATTTTAATGAAAGTGAATGGGAGCGATTTTTAAAAAGCACTAACATACCTCCCAACTGTCCCTCTTTGGGAGCCCTGTCCCTCTTTCCTCCTCATTTATCCCTCTTTCAGGACTTTGTCCCTCTTTCTATGTAAATATATATCGTTATTCAAAGAATGCAGGGATAGCGTGGCACTTCTCCTTTAAGAGGTGTACTACCCCCAGCTTTTGTGCGAGAAATTGTGTATGGGTGGCTAACTTTGTTATTGACAGGCTGCGCTCATTCCAATTACTTGCAGGGACGTGTGCTCCGCTGTAGTATTTTGAAGAAAGAGGCATAAAGTTTGTACATATAGAAACAGATAGCGTGCATCTTCCATCCAATCGTGTATGTTTAATGCAAGTGAACATCATCAGTAACAGTTCTTTCCACTCAGTGGAACGCAGCGTGACCAAGCGTCCAGCAGGACGCGAAACAGCCGTCGCTAGGCCCACATCTGCCCCGCACTCCCACCTCCAATGCTGACAGGTTGACGCACGGAACCACAATCAAGGTATATTGCCTCATATATCTGCATGTTGCACATGGATTGTGTCATTCAAAGAACTGTTACTGGTGATGTTCACTTGCATTAAACATACACGATTGGATGGAAGATGCACGCTATCTGTTTCTATATGTACAATGTAAATATATATGTTTCTCTACAAAAAATTTAAATTGATATATTACTAATTTTAAATTGTTAATATAATGGAAAATGAACCAGGATAGAAAGGACCAGTGTGGTTTGAATTATAAAACAACATATTTTTCTTATGAAATCTTTATGGTATGCATGACTAGGGGTGTGGTGGCGGGGTTATCAGGTGTGGAAGGGGCGAGGCTTAAGTGTCCCTCTTTCTCATTTCAAAAAGTTGTGAGGTATGTATAGATACAAGTGTCAGAGCCGAGCAGAAATGGCTGCTGTCAGGTGACACAGCTGCGTACATGTTTCTGTACCATAGAACATATGAAGGTTGAGAGGATGCCAATAAAGTGTGTGAACAGCTACCTAGAATCTTCCACCCACTCTTTGCTACACTCGCAGAATAACAATTATATTGGGCTCGCTCAACTAGGCATCTAGTGTGTGTACAGCTACCTCCCAAATAGATTAAAGTAATACTGTAGGGGGATAGGGGGAAAAAGAGTTGAACTTACCCAGCACTTCTAATGGTCCCCCGCAGATGTCCTGTGCCTGCGCAGCCACTCACTGATGCTCCGGTCCCCGCCTCCAGTTCACTTCATCGGGAGCAAGGAAGCGGCCGTGTAGGCACAGTGGTTTTTCGACTTTAAAGTCGGAAATTCCAGAAGTAAACCAGAGGCGGGGACCGGAGCCTCAGTGAGTGGTTGCGTGGGCACAGGTAGGTTGAACTCTTTTTTCCCCCACCCCCCTACAGTACTCCTTTAAGCAATCCACCATGAAATATTATTATATTATACTTCATGCGTACAAGGTTTTCTGTACATAATGGGCTCTATTCTCAAAGACTTCCCGCATGTGGTAAAGTACATGCGGGAAGTTTGCGACCAAAACACCGTCAAGTTGACATTCTCAAAATGTTCCTCATGTTTTTTCCGCATGCGGAAAAAGTGCGGTAAAAGTGCGGGATTCATGCGGAAAAATTTCCGCAAAAGTCTGTATTTTCCGCAATAAAAAATCAATTCTCAAAAATGTTCAGGCGCATCACTTTGTCGTTATTTACCGATTTTTTTATCACCTACAAATAGTAGGTGATATATTCCGCATCCCATTGACTTTAATGAAGTCTGGAGGCTTAAAGGACTTACGAGGTGACATGTGACATTATGAGATAGACATGTACAGTGCTTAGCATACAAATAACTATGCTGTGTTCCTTTTTTTCTTTCTCTGCCTGAAAAAGTTAAACATCAAGTATGCAAGTGACAGTTTCTGTCTGGGTCGGGACCGGGTCGGATTGGGTCAGACTATAGAATAGCCCTCAGTGATAAGTAATTACAGCCATAAAAAATGTTTCTGTCAGTAAATGGCTTTTAAGAGCAGGAAAGAGATAAAAAAGGTCAATAATTCATAGATTTGAGCTCTGGCATACTGCAATGAATGTGTCATTAAGCAGAGACAATGAAACAGTAAAAACTTAAAAACTAGATTTAAATATAAAATAAAACTGTGGGATATCTAAAAAAGTCATTTTTAGGAGAAGTAGGATAGATACAATTGTTTTTCTCAGAAGTTTATTTTCACCTCGTAAGTCCTTTAAGGGCTGTGCTTGCTGGACTTTAATTTTTTTTTTTTTTAAACACTTTTTCATGCGACCTTTTTACCGCACGATTCCCGCATGAATAATGGCCGTTTCCGCATCTTTTTTCCCGCATGCGGAAAACATGCGGAAAATATTAGTGAATGTGGAAAAAATGCGGAGTTTACCGCTGGCGGAAATATAGCGGTAACATTTTGCTGTGTTTTTGCCTCTTAGTGAATAGAGCCCTTTGTGATAAAAAACACACGTTCATGACTACACAGTAGAAAGGGAACAGGTGTACACCTTCCAGAAAAATACAACCTGAGAGATAATAAACCATACAGGATAGGTACGTACACACCTTTAACATAAAACTCTATGGACTTTGGTAAGTTCCTGTACATCAGAGGTGTGGTGGTGTGACAGTGCCACAGATAGGCCACATGGCATGAGCACATTATGCTCTTTTGTCCCCTGCGGTGCAGAATACCAATTATTCACCACCCACTATCCCTTCTCCCCTACCTATAGATCAGCACCCTCTGCTCCGCTATAGCCAAACAGCATGGGCTTGATTCACAAAAGAGTGCTAACTGTTAGCACGGCCGTTTTCGCGCCAATTTTCGCATTGCGCGCGATTGCGAATTTTACCGCGAAACGATAACGTTTTCGCGCGAAACCGCGAATTTTACCGCTGAATCGATATCGTTTTCGCACGAAAATTCACGTTTGCGTGCGGAAACGTTATCGTTTCGCGCGAAAATTCGCGATCGCGCGCAATGCGTACATTCCCGCGAAAACACCCGTGCTAACAGTTAGCACTCTTTTGTGAATCAAGCCCCATGTGTGTACAGTGCTTGTTATAAGTACTTTCACAATTTCATAGCTCCCAACTTTCCCTCTTTTGGAGGGACAGTCCCTGTTTGGGAGCCCTGTCCCTCTGTCCCACTTTCCTTCTCATTTGTCCCTCTTTCTTTGTAAATACGGTATATGTATTCCTCTACTAAAAAATGTGTTTGACTCTAAACTTTATTCCCATCCTTTAAATTTATATATTACTAATTTTAAAATGTTAATATGAAGGAAAATGAACCAGGATAGAAAGGACCAGTGTGGTTTGAATTATAAAACAACATATTTTACTTATGAAATCTTTATGGTATGTGTGACTAGGGGTGTGATCAGCGGTGTGGCAGGGGCGTGGCTTAAGTGTCCCTCTTTCTCAACTCAAAAAGTTGGGAGGTATGTTCAATTTTGATTGAGTGATTTATTAGTAAACAATGGGAAACCCTTTGTGTGTCAATAAGCTGGATAGACACAGGGACAAATGTGCCGAGCCATAAGGGCTGCCTGTGGGAGAATGCTGCAGGTGCAGGAAAGTGAGAAAGGCATGAGATGCGGAGCACTTACACTGAGTTGTTAGGGTTCGGCAGGGACACACAAGTAAGGTTATTGGCTGATCATGCACAATGACAGTTCAGCGGGAAGTGCAGACTCTCATGCGGGGCTCAGGGAGCTGTGGAACGTTAACCAAGGACTGAACTTTATTCTACTCAGTAGCGGATACCCCATTTCCTATGATAAATCTTTACTTTTTCTCGAATGGGTCATCAGGGGCATCTGTATGGCTGGTATTGTGGTGAAACCCCTTCCACAGTGTGATGTCATGACCATGGTCCTGACAGTATGCGGTCTGTGAACCTTGTTGGATTGAGAAAAATAACGGCTTTTTCCAACTGCCAAGAAAGCAATATCTCCATCTGCGCATAGAACTCTCAGTAACGAACATTCAGTACAGATCACCTGGCAGGACTAAACACGTCACCACCAGTGATACATTACATAATGTAAATCAGGTAGAGGAAAGATTTGACAATGGGCAAATACTGACTAAATAATCTATAAATATAACTTTAACAGTAATACAGAGTATATGCATATTCATAACTTACAATAAATGTATACATTGGGTGAAAATACTGACATCTAAGGTCAAGGACTACCAAGTTATAATTACAGAAGCTTTAAGATATAACCATAAAGTAGACCTTAAATGTACAAGGAGAGTTTTAAATCTACTTTTTAAGTTTTAAAGGGAACCAGAGAGCAACAAGAAGAAGAAAAAAAGAAAAAGCTTTTATACATACCTGGGGCTTCTATCAGCCCCATAAGCCTGGATCGCTCTCACGCCGCCATCTTCCACTTCCTGGATCGCCGGTACCGGGACCCGTCACTTCCGGCGGACGCGGCCAATTGTCCGCATCACAGGGGCTTCCTCCATACCCGTACACATGCGGCTGCGCAGTAAGCAGCCTCACTCGTACGTCTATGGAGGGAGCTCCGTGTGATGCGGACAATTGGCCGCGACTGGCGGCCATGACGGGACTCGGTACCGGCGGATCCAGGCAGCAAAGGACGGCGGCGTGGGAGCGATCCAGGCGTATGGGGCTGAAGGAAGCCCCAGGTATGTATAGAATATTTTTCCTGGGGCCTCTGGTTCCCTTTAACTGTTTTATTGTTTTTGCTCAATGACACATTCATTGAAGTATGCCAGAGCTAAAATCTATGAACTATTGTCCGTTTTTATCTCTTTCCTGCTCTCAGAAACCATTTTCTGCTAGGAAAGTGTTTTATAGTTGGAATTTCAGTGAGGGTCACACTGTAGTCACTTCCTGTCTGAGTCAGGACTGAGTCAGCCACTGACATACCTGATATTTAACTCTTTCAGGCAGAGAAAGAAAAAAAAAGGAACACAGCATAGTTATTTGTGTGCTAGGCACTGTACATACGCATGTCTATCTCATCATCTCACTTCAGGTATCCTTTAATCATTTCCTGCTCCAGTCAGTGCTGCTTCAAGGATACCCAAAGTGACATGTGACATGATGAGATAGACGTGTTTGTACAGTGCCTAGCACAAAAATAACTATGCTGTGTTCCTTTTTTTCCTTTCTCTGCCTGAAAGAGTTAAATATCAGGTATGCAAGTGGCTGACTCAGTCCTGACTCAGACAGGAAGTTACTACAGCGTGACCTTCACTGATAAGAAATTCCCCTTTTTTACCTCTTTCCTGCTCTCAGAAGCCATTTTCTGTTAGGAAAGTGTTTTATAGTTGGAATTTCTTATCAGTGAGGGTCACACTGTAGTCACTTCCTGTCTGAGTCAGGACTGAGTCAGCCACTTGCATACCTGATATTTAACTCTTTCAGGCAGTGAAAGAAAAAAAGGAACACAGCATAGTTATATGTGTGCTTGGCACTGTACATACCCATGTCTTTCTCATCATGTCACATGTCACTTCGGGTGTCCTTTCAGGTCCCCTCTGATCTTCTGGACAGCCACAAGATCCATGCTGCATACCACTGGCTCTGAATGCACTCTCAGATACAGAAGCACAGAGCGTGCAGCTGCTGGGAAGAACAGTAGAAACAAGACACATCTCTGGAGCAGGTAACTATTACACTTTCCCAATACACTACTCTGCTATGGGGAGATGAAACCTGCTGTTAATTACCCCCAGGCTTTAATAGGAGGCTGCATAAGGATTTTTTCCTAGCCGACTTTTGCCTTTCCTATGAACTTCCCTTTTGAACATTTGTGCATGAGTTTACATATCTTTGCATCATATGCTACAACTAATTTGCATATATTTATTCAGGAACCCATCTTGATCACAGGGACTTCTGGATGGACTTCTCTTCTACAGTGCTCCCTATCAGGTGCGTAACTACAAATCATGCGGCACCCCAGCAAAACTTTGATGCCCCCCCCCCCAATGTCTACACTGTTTCCCCTGGTGATCGTCATAGCCTGGAGCTAAGGGTCATAAGACAAGTGTGGACATTGTACTCTTCACACCCATAACAAGTGTAGCCACAGAAACACCTGATCTGGAGAACTGATCCCTTTATGGCAGGCAGTGAAGTGGAAGTTGGGATCACTTGATAGCTACTGACTTAAAGGGAACCTAAACTGAGAAGGATATGGATTTTTCCTTTTAAAATAATACCAGTTGCCCGACTCTCCTGCTGAACCTGTGTCTCTAATGCTTTTAGCCACAGCCCCTGAACAAGCATGTGCAGAGCAGGTGCTCTGACTGAAGCCAGACTGGATTAGCTGCATGCTTGTTTCAGGTTGTGATGCAGCCACTACTGCAGCCACAGAGGTCAGCAAGACTGTCAGGCAACTGGTATTGTTTAAAAGGAAACATCCATATGCCTCTCAGTTAGGTTCCCTTTAATTGTCTCATTTGTATCTTCACAATTTGCCTGTTTTTCAATGACAGCTTCATGTCACTGATATCCACCTGCCATATTGTTCCCATTTCTATTTGCAGTTTATTGGAATTTGCCTGAGTATAGAATAGATTTTTTTGTTGCAAATGTGCCCCACCTACAATGTGTTGTGACAACACCCCTATTGTGCACAGCACATATCTCCTGAGCCCTTTTTGAAATATGTGTTTTTGTATCTAATGTACTGTATGTGGATGCAGTTTAAAGGGAACCCCAGATGAGAGGGATACGGAGGCTGCCATATTTATTTCCTTTTAAACAATACCAGTTGCCTGGCAGTCCTACTGATCCTGTGTCTCTATTACTTTTAGCCATAGACACTGAATAAAGCATGCAGCAGATCAGGTACTTTGATTCAGCTTTTACTGGATTAGCCATATGCTTGTTCCAGGGTTTTGACTCAGACGTTACTTTTGCCAGAAAATTAACAGGGCTGCCAGGCAACTGGAATTGTTTACAAGGAAATAAATACATTCCAAAAAGGGTCTTTTACTGCCAACTCAAAAAAAAAAAAAACATTGGCCTCAATTCTCTAAAGGCAGTTTGGTAAAATCATTTCGTTTGGTAAAATACCACATTCGGTATTTTACACTTTTTTCTTAAATTCAGGGGCGTAGCAATAGCCATAGCAGCCATAGCAACCGCTATGGGGCCCTAGAGCAGAGGGGGCCCGGGTTGTACTTGATGTTCACTTTTAACTTTTGTTTTGTTTCTCCACCCTCTGACTTTTTCTCTTAGCCCAAGGACTACACTCAATGTATATTACATGGAAATATAAATTGGCCAATAAACTCATATCTATAGGGTAGGGGAAGGTGGCATTACTCAAGAGTACCTAGTTCTGAGTTCCATGAAAGTTTTGCTATGGGGCCCCATAATTTCTAGCTACACTACTCCACTAAAGATTTACCACACGAGGTAGAAGTTTGGTACTTTACTGAACAAACGTGCTTCAATTTGCTAAGCCCTGCTCTTAACCCCGTAAAGAGACACTGAAGCTAGAATAAATCTTGCTTCAGTGCTTATATATAGCAGAGGCATGTATGCCCCTGCTAAAACGCCGCTATCCCGAGGCTGAACAGGGGTCCCTTACCCCCCCAAATCCCCCCCTGCAAAATCTACGACCAACTTGGTCGTAGATTTTGCTGCTCTTCAGGCAGGGCTAACGGCTGCAGCCCTGCCTCTCAGCGCCGTCTATCAGCGGCACATCGCCGCCTCTCCCCCGCCCCTCTCAGCGAAGGTAGACTGAAAGGGGCGGGGGAGAGGCGGAGATACGCGCTGACAGACGCGCTGAGAGGCAGGGCTGCGGCCATTAGCCCTGCCTGAATGCGGAAGAGATCCCAGCAAAGAACGGAGGGGATTTGAGAGGTAAGGGACCCCCGTTTAGCCGCGAGATAGCGGCGTTTTAGCAGGGGCACACATGCCCCTGCTGTGTATAAGCACTGAAGCGAGATTTATTCTCGCTTCAGTGTCTCTTTAAGGACCACAGGCTTTTGCCCCCATTCCCCCCCCCCCTGCCCGCCCCCAGTTACAAGGCTATTTTTTTTTTCAAATAAGTGCTCTGCAGCTTTAATGGCTTGCTGCAGAGCCACACATCCGTCCACACATATTAATCCCCCTTCCCCCTCTTTCTGCCCACCAACAGAGCTTTCTGTTAGTGGGCTCTGATCACTGCTGCAGGTTATTGTTTGTTTGTTTGTTTTTTGTTAATAAATTTATTTGTCTTTTTTTTTTTTTTTAATAAACTTTACTTATTTCTTTTCCCTCCCCTCCCCCCGCCAGCCAATCACCGCATCGGCTGTCATAGGCATCAGCCTATGAGAGCTGATCACTCTTGTGCCTCCCCAGGGGACAGCCGAGTGATACAGCTGTCCCAATACAGCGCTAGAGATTGCCCGAACCTCCGATTTTCGGTTCGTGAACCTTCGCCAAACGTTCGACTCGCGCGAACTTTCGCAAACCGCAATAGACTTCAATAGGGAGGCGAACTTTGAAAACTAGAAACATTTATGCTGGCCACAAAAGTGATGGAAAAGATGTTTCAAGGCGTCTAACACCTGGAGGGGGACATGGCGGAGTGGGATACATGACAAAAGTCCCGGGGAAAAATCTGGATTTGACGTAAAGCAGAGTTTTAAGAGCAGAAATCACATTGCATGCTAAATTGCAGGTCTAAAGTGCTTTAAACATCTTGCATGTGTATACATCAATCAGGGAGTGTAATTAGAGTACTGCTTCACACTGACACACCAAACTCACTGTGTAACGCACCGCAAACAGCTATTTGCGTAGTGACGGCCGTGCTGGACTGGTGCGCACCATGGCGAGATTGCTCTTCCTCAGTGATATCAGGTAATGTCTGACTGCCTTATCAACTTTCAATGGTTCTTTCTCTACCATTGTTAAAGCTTACATCTATTTTTTTAAATACTTGTTCTGCTTGCTGTTCAGTACCTGCAACGAGAATCTTTTATGGAGGGCAAGTCTGCCATTGCTAGTGACCAGTGACCAAGGGTAATGGCCGGGGAATCCTGGTTTGATTCCGGTCCAGAGTGGGAGCCTAAGAAACGGCTACCACCACCACACATCCAAGGAAGGCAACAGGCACGCTGTGGGCAAAGGAGCAGGAACGGCTACCACACATCCAAGGAAGGCAGCAGGCATGGCATGCACGTCCCAAGGTAGTGACCAAAAATAACAATACAGGAGGACTTTCGAGGCCCTGCTGTATATGAGATGAATCAACTTTAAACCCGTTAACGAGAATCTGTTATGGAGGGCAAGTCTGCCATTGTGACCACGGGTAATGGCCGAGGAATCAGGGTTTGATTCCGGTCCGGAGTTGGAGCCTGAGAAACGGCTACCACCACACATCCAAGGAAGGCAGCCGGCATGGCATGCACGTCCCAAAGTAGTGACCAAAAATAACAATACAGGAGCACTTTCGAGGCCCTTCTGTATATGAGATGAATCAACTTTAAATCCTTTAACGAGAATCTGTTATGGAGGGCAAGTCTGCCATCCATTCAAGTGAAAGGTATGCACTGACTGCCAGGTATAATACAATGTGCAGTCAAAGATGCAGTGAAAGGTATGCAGTGACTGCAAACAGCTGTTTGTGTAGTGATGGCCGTGCTGGACTGGTGCGCACCATAACAAGAGTGCAGGTGATGGCGGCTTTCCAGCCCATATGGTCGCCGGTCTGAGGTAGCTGAACGACAGAACAGTGACTGTCCAGCTGATCAATTTGATCTGTCCACAATGAAGCAACGACCTTATTATCTTTGGTGTGCCACCCCCCGAGACACTCACATAGCCGGCGGTCATTGCTTCATTGTGATATGCAAGCCCCTTCACCGCGGCAAGGTAATGATCACGAAAGGGAATGGGCACATGTACATGCCTTTTGTTTTGTTGTTGCAGCTGCACTGCAGCCAGAAAAATTAGGCAGGCATGTACACGCACCAGAAAAATTATTATAGCGGATGCTGCTAGCAGCGGCCTTAAAAATTCAGGAATCTGCCTGGAGTCCTGGACCCTGTTGGTGGTGGCGGAGAAGGCAGTCAAGTGGCGTGCAGGCAGAGATGCTGTGTGGGGAGCGACTTAGTCTTGGGGCAGGCAGCCAGTCACACAGCGTGCAGGCAGAGATGCTGTGTGTGGAGACTGACTTAGTCTTCGGGCGGGCAGTTGAGGTACTGAACACACTTTTGTGACTTAGGCGACTTCTCTTCTCAGTGACAATGCCTCCAGCTGCGCTGAAGGTCCTTTCTGACAGGACGCTTGAGGCAGGGCAAGACAGAAGTTGGATGGCAAATTGGGACAGCTCTGGCCATAGGTCAAGCCTACGCACCCAGTAGTCCAAGGGTTCATCGCTGCTCACAGTGTCTACAGCCACACTTAAGGCCAGGTAGTCGGCTACCTGCTGGTCCAGGCGTGGGTGGAGGGTGGATCCGGAAGTGCTAAGTCGAGGCGTTGGACTAAAGAATGTCCACATGTCCGACATCACCATGAGATCGCTGGAGGATCCTGTCCTTGCCTGCGTGGACATGGTAGAAGGATAACTGGCAGTGGTACCTTTATTGCGTTGTGCTGTGACATCACCCTTAAACGCATTGTAAAGCATAGTTGCTAGCTTGTTCTGCAAGTGCTGCATCCTTTCTGCCTTCAGGAGGGTTGGTAACATGTCCGCCACTTTGTGCCTATACCGAGGGTCTAGTAGCGTGGCCACCTTGTACAGCTCATTCCCCTTGAGTTTTTTATACGGGGGTCCCTCAACAGGTTGGACAGCATGAAAGACGCCATTTGCACAAAGTTGGATCCAGACGTACTATCCATCTCCTCTTGCTCTTCCTCAGTGACGTCAGATAAGACCTCCTCCTCCCCCAGCCTCAAACAATACCACGGGAACGTCGAGCAGCGCAAGCCCCCTGCGACGCCTGCTGCGGTTGTTCTTCTGCCGCCGCCTCCTCCTTCTCCAAAGTAACACCTTACTCATCATCCGAGTCTGACTGCTCTTCCCCACACGACTCTTCCTCCTCCTCCCCCCTCTGTGCTGCCGCAGGTGTTGAGGAAACATCTGGTTCTGTTGAAAATTGCTCCCCCAACTGTTCCTCCCATAACTGTTCCTCTTCACGCTCCTCCACAGCTTGATCTACCACTCTACGCATGGCACGCTCCAGGAAGTAAGCGTACGGGATCAAGTCGCTGATGGTGCCTTCACTGCGACTCACCAGGTTGGTCACCTCCTTAAACGGCCGCATGAGCCTGCATGCATTTCGCATCAGTGTCCAGTTGTTGGGCCAGAACATCCCCATCTCCCCAGATTGTGTCCTTTTACTTTATTTTAGGTACTGGGTGGCGGCTTTCTCCTGATTTAGCAGGCGAGAGAACATGACCAGGGTCGAATTCCAGCGATTCGGGCTATCACATATCAAGCGTCTCACCGGCAAGTTGTTTCTCCGCTGAATGTCCGCAAAGCGTGCCATGGCCGTGTAAGACCGCCTGAAATGCCCACACAACTTCCTGGCCTGCTTCAGGACGTCTTCTAAGCCTGGGTACTTTGACACAAATCTTTGAATGACTAGATTCAGCACATGTGCCATGCAGGGTACATGTGTCAGCTTTCCCAAATTGCGGAAAGGAGATTGCTGCCGTTGTCACACACCATGTTGCCATCTCCAGCTGGTGCAGGGTCAGCCACTGATCCACCTGTTTGTTAAGAGCAGCTAGGAGAGCTGGTCCAGTGTGACTCTCCGGTTTGAGGCAAGATATGTCTAAGATGGCGTGACGCCGTCGTACCTGGCATGCAGCATAGACCCTGGGGAGATGGGGCTGTGTAGCTGGAGAGGAGATCGCAGCACCACTAGAGTTGAACTGCCATTCAGCCAAGGAGGAGGAGGAGGACGATAGCGAAGAGGATGTAGCAGGAGGAGAAGGAGAGGAGGTGGTAGGAGGCCTGCCTGCAAGCCATGGAGGTGTCACAAGTTGGTCTGCTGCACAGCCACGTACTCCCTGCTTGCCATCAGTCACCAGGTTGACCCAATGGGCTGTGTAAGTAATGTAGCGGCCCTGACCATGCTTTGCAGTCAAGGCATCCGTGGTCAGGTGGACCCTTGACCCAACGCTGTGTGCCAGAGATGACACCACTTGCCTCTCCACTTCACGGTACAGTTTGGGTGTCGCCTTTTTAGAGAAATAATTGCGGCCTGGTATCTTCCACTGCAGTGTCCCAATGGCCACAAATTTACGGAAGGCCTGGTAACAGCTGGCGAGCTAACAGTTCCACCAAGCCAGCTGTCAGACGCCGGGAAAGGGGGTGACTGGCAGAAATTGGCTTCTTCCGCTCAAAGATTTCCCTCATGGACACCTGGCTGCTGTGGGCAGAGGAGCAGGAACCGCTCAAGGGCAGAGGCGGAGTGGAGGAGGGTGGCTGTGAAGGTGCAAGGGAGAAAGTGGCTGAAGATGCTGCACCTGAAGGAGGAAGAGGAGAAGATGGGTGGCTTTTCTTTTGTGCGCTGCTTTTGCTCAGGTGCTCTTCCCATTGCAGTTTGTGCCTTTTCTCCATGTGCCTTCTTAAGGCACTTGTCCCTACGTGGGTGTTGGCCTTTCCACGGCTCAATCTTTGGAGGCACAGAGAACAGATGACATTGCTCCGATCTGAGGCAGATGCACTAAAAAATTTCCAAACCGCTGAGCCCCCCTGGGGTGATGGCACTATGGTGGCATCAGCAGCTGACCTTGAAGGGCATGTTGGCTGGCTGTCCATAGGTGGCGATACATGGCGCTAGACACTGCCACCAGCTGTTGCTGATGACGAGCTCCCCCTGCTTCTTTTAGGAACTCGTCTCCTCCTACTCCGCTCTGACTCCCCTCTGAACTGCCCCCCTGTTCATCTCCTCTATTGGGAACATACGTGGGATCCGTATCATCATCACCATCATAATCATCCTGCCCAGCTTCGTTTGCCTCAGACACCTCCAAAACTGCACCAACAACAGGTACTTCATCCTGATTTGGTCCGACACCCTGGAGGGCGGGACTTCACTCTGGCAGAGCAGGGGAAAGAGACTTTTTATGAGGCTTTCTGCATCCCTTTAGATGTGAAAAACGTAAACTCTCTTATACAAAAGAGCTCCCCCTGGTGGCTGTGGGACACACAGAAAAAAAAATAGATGACAACAAGATTAGCTCTCAAAAGAGCTGTTGTGGGATGCTATTTTAGCAATAAGAATCAGCCAGGAGCAAGCTAACAAGCCTACGAGAGCCTAACTAATCTTTCCCTATGAGAGAGTCTGCAGCAGCTGTCCCTTCTCTATTTACTGCAGGCGCACGAGTGAGTGTAATGGCCCGGCGATGCCTGCTTTTTATAACGGGGGGAGTGGCTCCAGGAGGGAGTGTAGCCTGATTGGCTACAATGTGCCTGCTGACTGATGTAGAGGGTCAAAGTTGACCCTAATGGTGCACTATGGGGGTGAATTGAACTTCCGGCAAAGTTCCTGGTTCTCCATGATCGCAAACCCCCGGAAGTTTGCCTGGAACCGCTCGCTGGCGAACCGTTCAGGCCATCTCTATACAGCGCTGACGTAGATTGAAGCGCTCCTAGCGGCGATCACCGCTGGAACACTGATGATGGAGCGGAGCTCAGTCACTCAAGTGGGGATTCGCAATCCCCAGCAAAACACGCCCACAGGACTATATGCCAATTGGCGTTAGGCGGTCCTGGGGCTGCCACCGCGTTCACGCCAATTGGCGTAAGGCAGGTCAGTGGTAAGGTAGGAAGTTGTGTGAGTCGGGGTTTTCTGTCCAGTACATCTGGTACAGCTGCAGCCACCAGGGGGAGCTCTTCTGTATAAGAGAAGAGTATAATTTTTTCATATCTAAAGGGATGCAGAAAAGCCTCATAAAAAAAGTCTCTTTCCCCTGCTCTGCCAGAGTGAAGTCTTGGCTTCCAGGGTGTTGGACGAAATCAGGATGAGAAGCAGGGCTGTGTGGCTCTCCCTATTGGAGGTCAATGTTACCGCATGGAGAGAGCGAGTTATCGGCTGGTCAGAGCTGGAGAAAAATTTTGAACACTTTTGGCCAAATTACCAAATGCCTTAATCTTTGTGAATTGCAATTTCTTGACATTTCTTGAGGTATTTACCGCACAAGTCGGTAATTTACCTCACTAGTCGGTAATATTAATTTTCCGTGCAGTAATAGGTTTAGTGAAATGTAACTTGGGAAAGCGATCGGTAAAATCGTCTGTTTTCAGCATTACCAAATGCGATCGCACTGCTGCGAAGCGCATATGATGGGAATGGCAGAAGTGCTGTCTATGCCGTTCTTGGGAGTTGCACACTATGCACGCTGCTGAAATGCACGCGGCACCGCGTAGAATGGGAATGAGGCCTTATGTTCTACGCTGACCTGTCAGACTGAGAACTAGGAGGATGCTTGGTGCTGTCACCCAGTGACAGCTTTAGGCATTACAGCAAGCTTACCTGGTTCTCACTTGGCTAATTATTTACCAGGTGAGTATGCTTTGCATGGCAGCTGGCTTGCAGCCAAGTTCACCTACATACTCTGGATTAATTAATAGTCTGGTGAGTCTGCTTTGCATCTGCTCTCTGATTGGCTGCCTGAGTTATAGAAGTCCTTTCCAGCCTAGGCGCCATGCCTGTTATGCTATTCAGTTAAGGATGTGCTTTTGAATTGCCCTTAGTGCTAACTAACCTTGGCTTGTTTAAGCTACCTAGTTTGCTGGCTAGATTGACTCCTGATATGGTTTAATTAAGCGTCTGTCTCATCCCCTGGTTTATCTGCCTGTCTGTTGGATGTGCTGTGTATGACCTCTGGCTGGTTCCTGACTTAAGAGTTTGTTTAGCCCTTGGATTAGTTAGCCATCTGACACTCTTGTGTATGAACTTTGGCTCTGCTCCTGGACTCTGTATAAGCTGGGTTTTGGGATGTTTCTTTGGTTACTTTGCCCTCAGATCCAATACTTTGCATGAATAAGTCCCGGGATGACCCAGCCTTACGTTCCCAGTTTTGCTGCAGCTGATCAGATACTCTGAAGGAGGGCCTTGTCAACTTCCCTGTTTCAAAAACTGCAGATATACAGCAGGCCATACATCTGGATTGTCACTTCAGTGAAAGATGGATGAAACAATGATCCTCCTCCAGTGCTACTAGTTCCGGCCATCCAGTGGTTCTCATGTCATGAAACGTTCCTCTGCCTTCTGATGAGCCCATGCAGTTAGGCTCTACCAGACTATCTGAGGCAGATAAGATGAGAAGTCACTCTCTAAAGTTATGCCTGTACTGTGGAGAGGCTGGACATATGGTGAAGACCTGTTCCTGAAAGCCAGTGGTAAACTTCTTCTTCTCTTGCTGAAAAACAAATAGGCTCTGGTAAGCTGTCAGCAACGAAGATGTCGAGGAGGCGTTCTGAAGGTCGGTCTTTATTGTGATGGTTCTGAACATTTTGCCCAAATCTGTTCTCAGAAAAAAGAAACCGGAAGACTTCAGTTCCTTCGTGAGGTCGAGGACGCTCACCTAGGTGGGCAGGTATCTCCTCTTAAGTGTGATTGTATTATGTTGCAAGTGATCATTTCTTATGGCAGTCGGGTTTTTTGGGGGTAAATTGCCAAATTATTTACGCATGTGTGAAAATCTTGGTGAACTTGGTAAAAAGTACAAAATACCGAAGGTGACATTTTACTGACCTATTGCTTTTTACAGATCTGGTCAATGAGAAGCTAATTGTTCGCAGTTGCTGCAGGATTGTAGCCATTTTCAATGCAAATTTATGCAGCCTGAAATGGACAAACTGAATCCTCCTGCCAAAGTGAAGTTCAATTGGTCCATTTTAAATTTACATTGAAAATTCAGATAATCCTGCATCAGCTTGAAATGATTTGCATCTCATTGACCACCCCTATTAATAAGATTCAAATTATTAATAGATGATGCAGAATTATGCACGTTTTTAATGCCAATTTATGCAGCTTGAAAATGGACAAATTTCAACCCACCTCAGTTTCAAGAGGAACTGTACTGAAAATAACGTAATAAAATTGTTTATTTTTTAGTATTCACTTAAAAACTATTTAGTCAGTGTTGGTCAAATAAGCACTGTGTTCAATTCACCAGCCATTCGATCAAACCAGCCGGTATTGTTTGGGGTGCAGAATAACCCAATTCAAATTGCTTTGAAGTCAATGGCGCCAATATGTGTGATTAATAACAAAATCCACTATACATGCTAGGATCAACATTTGTTGGGTATATTAACCTCCTTGCCGGTTATCCCGAGCTCAGCTCAGGGTAACCTGCGCAGGAGGATTTCTCAGGCCCCGCCGGGCCGATTTGCATAATTTTTTTTGTTACAAGCAGCTAGCACTTTGCTAGCTGCTTGTAACACCCGCTCGCCGCCGATCCGCCACTATCCGCAACGACGCGCCGCCCCCCCCCCTCCAGACCCCTTGCGCAGCCTGGCCAATCAGGGCCAGGCAGCGCTGAGGGGTGGCCCGGGATTCCCTGTGATGTCCCGACGTCCATGACGTCATCCCGCCCCGTCGCCATGGCGACCGGGGAAGCCCTGCAAGAAATCCAGTTCTCAACGGGATTTCCTGCATACTCTGATCGCCGAAGGCGATCGGAGTGGGTGGGGGGATGCCGCCGCTCAGCGGCTATCATGTAGTGAGCCCTAAAAAAAAAGTTCCACGCTGCCTCCTTGCCGAATTTTTTTTGACCGGCAAGGAGGTTAAGAGTAAGGGGAAAAAGAAAAAAGGGGAAAGCATTTTTTGAGAAATGGGTGGTTAATGGGCTCTATTCACAATCACAAATGCGGTAAGAGATTTTTTTACCGCTATATTACCGCCAGTGATAATTTCTGCATTTTTTCCACATTCACTAAAAATGTTCTGCATGTTTCCCACATGCAGGAACAATGCGTAAAAAAATTGGGAAACATGCGTAATTACATAGTAAACATGCGGAGACCATGCGGGGGAAAAAAGTGTCCTAAAAAAACTTGTCCAAAAAAAAAAAATGTAAGTCCAGCAAACACAGCACTCAAGGCTCCAGACTCCATTTAAGTCAATGGGAAGCGAAATATATCAAGTACTAGTAGGTGATAAAAAAAATCGGTAGTTAAGTCAGAAATAAGGCCCGGTTCACATTAGCGGTTGTTTGCCAAACGGACCGGATGACCTGACCGGATCCGGACCGGATCCGGATCGGAACCGTACGGTTCTGATCCGGATCCGATCCGGATCCGGTCAGGTTGCATCAGGTGTCCATCAGGATGCGATCCGGATCCGTTTGGCAAAAGTTACGTTAAAAACAAAAAAAATGTTGGGGTCTGGGAGGTCAGCAGAAGGGGGACCTGTGGAATCAGGCCCTCTGCTGTTTAGCACTCACCTCCACCTCCGACATGCTGCCAACATCTCCGGATCCGGATCCAGCTGTGCTGCTCCACTCCAAAATGCTTGCCCATGTGTCCCCATCCAATATCGCCGCAACAATCCCCATAGGAAGTGGGGTAGAACATCCGGATTTCTCAGCCAGTGTGTTGTGCGCTCTCCGGTTCCCATTGGTGTGTATTAGCAGGATGGTGCAGTCCGGCTCCGCCCCGGATACGGCTGCCGGAGGAGCCGGATGAAAAAATAGCGCATGTTGGAACGGAGGCCGGAGTCCGGATCCGGTCCGGCTCCGGTTCGGCAGAACGGACGCATGTGAACGGACGCATAGGCTTTCATTGCTATGCCGTGCGTCCGTTCCGTCCGTTCTGCAAGCGGTGCGGCTCCGGCACGGCGATTCCGGAGGGCCACCGCAAGTGTGAACCGGGCCTAAGGCGCCTCTTTTTTTGTAAATTTAGATTTTTGCAGGAATTACCGACTTTTGCGGACCTAAATAATCATGCGTAAAAATTTGTGAATGTCAAGATGGTCTTTTTTCAGTCGGGAATTTACCGCAAGTGCATTTCCGCATGCGGAAAATGATGGTGAATAGCGCCCAATGTGTGACAATAGGCTTGAATGCGGGATCTATCCTGGGTTGAAGCTGGGATTTCTGGCCACAATTGTGACACAAAGTGACGAAGTGCCAATGACTTATAATAGAAACATTAGAGCTAGAGAGTCAAAATAACAGACCAGAGATGAATTGGCTTCTGTGGGAGACAGATCAGGAGATTCTATGCATCTGACTCCTAGATCAGACATCCATAGATCCCTCTCATGCTTAGAAACCTTGTGCCATACTGTATCACCATGTTTGTCCTTTTATACAATCTTGAATTTCTCCTCCTCATTCGTTTAGTCAACTCTGACTCTTCGTGACCATATGTACTTTTACACACCAGAGATGTCATTCAGTCCATCTTTCAGCTGTTGGATAGGAATGTTCATAGCTTCACATATGCAGTATTTCTATCTTATGCTGGGAATACACGGTTCGTTTTTGCCTTCGTTTAAACCTTCGTTTCGATTGTGCCTTTTGTCCTTTTCGATCCCGAAATAATCAGTCATACGGTTAATATCACCACCCACGGTTTAGTTTTTTTTTCCGATTCTGATGGTTTCGTTTTTCCAATGATCGAAGGCTGCAAAGAAACGAAACGAAAATCCCTTTTTACAGGGACGGACTAGCATAAACGAATGTATAATCGATCTGAACAGCCATCAAGCCTACCAATGGCTCGATTAGATGGATAAAGAGAGATAATATCAAACATGTTCGATCACTAGTCGTTCGTTTTTGGGGTCTATTAATCGAAACTATAATGAGATTATGACTATTTTCACATACGTTTTCAACACTCGATTCGTTTACCGAACGAATCGAAGGTTTAAACGAAGGCAAAAACGAACCGTGTATTCCCAGCATTAGCCTCTTAGGGCTTGTTCACACTAAGAGCGTTTTTGCTTTTTTTTTTTTTTTAAGCACTGGCGATTTTTAAAATCACTTTAAATGCGCTCCTGCAATGTTGCTCTGTGGGAGTGTTCTCACATGAGCGGTTAGCTTTCTTTCCAATCGCAAGCGTGACTCCTGTACCATTTCCTGAGCGTTAGCGCTTCAACGCAAGGTATAGGGAAATCGCAAAGCGTTTCAAAAAGCTCTTTGTAAAGCGATTGGGGTCAATTCATAAAGAATTCCCGTATGAAGTAATGCTCAAAACATCTGACTTTACCGAACACTTAGCAAAATGTCAATCCATAAAAGCTGTTACCACATTAAAAGTAGAGATGGCCTGAACCTCCGATTTTTGGTTCGCGAGCCGGGTTCGTGAACTTCCGCAAAAAGTTCGGTTCACGCGAACCCCAATAGACTTCAATGGGGAGGCGAACTTGGAAAACTAGAAAAATTTAATGCTGGCCACAAAAGTGATGGAAAAGATGTTTCAAGGGGTCTAACACCTGGAGGGGGGTATGGCGGAGTGGGATAGACGCCAAAAGTCCCGGGAAAAAAATCTGGATTTCACGAAAGCAGCGTTTTAAAGAGGCACTGAAGCGAAAAAAAATATATGATATAATGAATTGGTTGTGTACTATGAATAATTACTAGAAGATTAGCAGCAAAGAAAATATTCTCATATTTTTATTTTCAGGTATATAGTGTTTTTTCTAACATTGCATCACTCTATAAAGGTGCCCATACACTCGTCAGATTGGCAGCAGATAGATAAGAAATGCATCTGATGATCTATCTGATGCGTTTTTAGAACATTTTTTACCAGGATAGAATTCCAATAGATTTCAGTTTGAAATCTATTGGAATTCTATCTGATGGCATTTTTTTGCCATCAGATTTCCATTAAGGCCAATGCAAACTGATAAGCAATCTCATCAGATCGACCTAAATTTTCCATCCTGCCAGCTCGATGGAAATCCATCGAAATCGATCGAAATCGGCCATCGATCGGTCGATTGGCCAACCGATTTGCAAACGATCAATCGATCGATCGATCGGGATCGATCGGTAGGCCAGAAAATCGGCTGAGTGTATGGGCCCCTTAATATGTCTAGATTACACAATACTCAGCATTCAAAATGAGTCTTTCAGAGCAGTCTGTGAAGTAATAAATTCTCCTCTGCTAGAGGAAAAGTAAACAGTTCAATTACAGTTCAGATAATAAAAGTCAGATAACAGCCCTCTCCACAACTAAGTTGGTCGGAGAGCTTAATAGCTTTTTTGCATAGAGATAACAACTGGAGTTTCTCAACTCTTCCTGCACTGGAAACAATTAGACTGATGTATCTGATCTTAATGTTTTTTTCTTAGCTGTACTACACATACAAATCATAATATCATCATTTTTTTTTCGCTTCAGTGTCTCTTTAGGGGCAAAATCACATTGCATGCTAAATTGCAGGACTAAAGTGCGTTAAAACATCTTGCATGTGTATATGTTACGGCCAGAACCCGAAGTGTGGCCACTTCTAGTTCTGGCCGGCCACTTCGGGTTCTGGCCGGCCAATGCGCGAAGTGGCCGCAGCGCTGCGGCCAATGTGAGAAATGTTTTGTTGACGCCGTCTCGCCGCGGCCAAATTGATGATGCTTAATTGTAATGAAATGTAGCCGGCGGCAATGTCATAGATGAAGCCGCCGGCTTTCGCGCACTGCCTCTCCCCGATCCCCCCCTCCCTCCTCTCCCCGCCTCCCATTACAATACATAGCAGCCGGGCGGGGACATGCAGCCGGAGAGTCGTTCGTCGCGGCAGGGGAATCCTGCCGTTCCTGCAGAGCGGGGTGCTGGCAGAAGCGATGTCTGCAGCCTCCCCCGCTCTGCTGCCCCTGCTGCGACGAACGACTCTCCGGCTGCATGTCCCCGCCCGGCTGCTACGTATTGTAATGGGAGGCGGCGGCGAGAGGAGGGAGGGGGGGATCGGGGAGAGGCAGTGCGCGAAAGCCGGCGGCTTCATCTATTCTATGACATTGCCGCCGGCTACATTTCATTAAAATTAAGCAAGTTTGTCATCAATTTGGCCGGGCGAGACGGCTGTAAACATTCCATTTCTCACATTGGCCGCAGCGCTGCGGCCACTTCGCATATTGGCCGGCCAGAACCCGAAGTGGCCGGCCAGAACTAGAAGTGGCCACACTTCGGGTTCTGGCCGTAACATATACATCAATCAGGGAGTGTAATTAGAGTACTGCTTCACACTGACAGACTAAACTCACTGTGTAACGCACCGCAAACAGCTGTTTGTGTGTGACGGCCATGCTGGACTGGTGCGCACCATGGCGAGAGTGCAGGCGATGGTGGTTTTCAAGCCCATGTGGTCGCCGGGCTAAGGTAGCTCAATGATAGAACAACGACTGTCCAGCTGATCAAATTTGGTCTGACCACAATAAAGCAATGACCTTATTATCTTGGGTGTGCGCCCCGATCCCCCCCCCCCCCCCCCCCCCGAGAAGACACTCATATAGCCGGCGGTCATTGCTTCATTGTGATACGCAAGCCTCTTCACCACGGCAAGGTAATGATCACGAAGGGGCGTTGGCACATGTACATCCCTTTTGTTGTTGTTGCAGCTGCAGTGCAGCCAGAAAAAATAGGCAGGCATGTACACGCACCAGAGAACTTAGTATAGTGGTCGCTGAATTCAGGAATCCACCTGGAGTCCTGGACCCTGTTGGTGGTGGCAGAGAAGGCAGTCAACCGGCCTGTGGGAAGATATGCTGTGTGTGGGGACTGACTTATTCTTTGGGCAGGCCTGAGCGTGCTTTGCAGACCAGGCATCTGTGGTCAGATGGACGCTTGACCCAACGCTGTGTGCCAGAGATGTCACCACTTGCCTTTCAACATCACGGTACAGTTTAGGTATCACCTTTTTTGAGAAAAAATTACGGCCTGGTATCTTTCATTGCGGTGTGTGGCTTTGCTTTTGTGTGCTGCTTTTTCCTCAGGTGGTCATCCCATTGCAGTTTGTGTGTAAGTGCCCCCAGTATAGGTAGCCAGGTGCAGCTGCCCCCAGTATAGGCAGCCAGGTGCAGCGGCCCCCAGTATAGGTAGCCAGGTGCAGCTGCCCCCAGTATAGGCAGCCAGGTGCAGCGGCCCCCAGTATAGGCAGCCAGGTGCAGCGGCCCCCAGTATAGGCAGCCAGGTGCTGCTGCCCCCAGTATAGGCAGCCAGGTGCAGCTGCCCCCAGTATAGGCAGCCAGGTGCAGCGGCCCCCAGTATAGGCAGCCAGGTGCAGCGGCCCCCAGTATAGGCAGCCAGGTGCAGCGGCCCCCAGTATAGGCAGCCAGGTGCAGCGGCCCCCAGTATAGGCAGCCAGGTGCAGCGGCCCCCAGTATAGGCAGCCAGGTGCAGCGGCCCCCAGTATAGGCAGCCAGATGCAGCTGCCCCCAGTATAGGCAGCCAGGTGCAGCTGCCCCCAGTATAGGCAGCCAGGTGCAGCTGCCCCCAGTATAGGCAGCCAGGTGCAGCTGCCCCCAGTATAGGCAGCCAGGTGCAGCTGCCCCCAGTATAGGCAGCCAGGTGCAGCTGCCCCCAGTATAGGCAGCCAGGTGCAGCTGCCCCCAGTATAGGCAGCCAGGTGCAGCTGCCCCCAGTATAGGCAGCCAGGTGCAGCTGCCCCCAGTATAGGCAGCCAGGTGCAGCTGCCCCCAGTATAGGCAGCCAGGTGCAGCGGCTCTGGTATAGGTAGCCAGGAACAGGTGCCCCCAGTATAGGTAGCCAGGAACAGGTGCCCCCAGTATAAGTAGCCAGGAACAGGTGCCCCGAGTATAGGTAGCCAGGTGCAGCTGCCCCCAGTATAGGTAGCCAAGTGCAGCTGCCCCCAGTATAGGTAGCCAGGTGCAGCTGCCCCCAGTATAGGTAGCCAGGTGCAGCTGCCCCCAGTATAGGTAGCCAGGAACAGGTGCCCCCAGTATAGGTAGCCAGGTGCAGCTGCCCCCAGTATAGGTAGCCAGGTGCAGCTGCCCCCAGTATAGGTAGCCAGGTGCAGCTGCCCCCAGTATAGGTAGCCAGGTGCAGCTGCCCCCAGTATAGGTAGCCAGGTGCAGCTGCCCCCAGTATAGGTAGCCAGGTGCAGCTGCCCCCAGTATAGGTAGCCAGGACCAGGTGCCCCCAGTATAGGTAGCCAGGAACAGGTGCCCCCAGTATAGGTAGCCAGGAACAGGTGCCCCCAGTATAGGTAGCCAGGAACAGGTGCCCCCAGTATAGGTAGCCAGGAACAGGTGCCCCCAGTATAGGTAGCGAGGAACAGGTGCCCCCAGTATAGGTAGCCAGGAACAGGTGCCCCCCGTATAGGTAGCCAGGAACAGGTGCCCCCAGTATAGGTAGCCAGGAACAGGTGCCCCCAGTATAGGTAGCCAGGAACAGGTGCGCCCTTGTATAGGTAGCCAGGAACAGCTGCCCCCAGTATAGGTAGCCAGGAGCAGGTGCCCCCAGTATAGGTAGCCAGGAACAGGTGCCCCCAGTATAGGTAGCCAGGAGCAGGTGCCCCCAGTATAGGTAGCCAGGAACAGGTGCCCCCAGTATAGGTAGCCAGGTGCAGGTGCCCCCAGTATAGGTAGCCAGGTGCAGCTGCCCCCAGTATAGGTAGCCAGGAACAGGTGCCCCCAGTATAGGTAGCCAGGAACAGGTGCGCCCTTGTATAGGTAGCCAGGAACAGGTGCCCCCAGTATAGGTAGCCAGGAACAGGTGCCCCCAGTATATGTAGCCAGGTGCAGCTGCCCCCAGTATAGGTAGCCAGGAACAGGTGCCCCCAGTATAGGTAGCCAGGAACAGGTGCCCCCAGTATAGGTATCCAGAAACAGGTGCCCCCAGTATAGGTATCCAGGAACAGGTGCCCCCAGTATAGGTATCCAGGAACAGGTGCCCCCAGTATAGGTATCCAGGAACAGGTGCCCCCAGTATAGGTATCCAGGAACAGGTGCCCCCAGTATTGGTAGCCAGGAACAGGTGCCACCAGTATAGGTAGCCAGGAACAGGTGCCCCCAGTATAGGTAGCCAGGAACAGGTGCCCCCAGTATAGGTAGCCAGGAACAGGTGCCCCCAGTATAGGTAGCCAGGAACAGGTGCCCCCAGTATAGGTAGCCAGGAACAGGTGCCCCCCGTATAGGTAGCCAGGAACAGGTGCCCCCCGTATAGGTAGCCAGGAACAGGTGCCCCCCGTATAGGTAGCCAGGAACAGGTGCCCCCCGTATAGGTAGCCAGGAACAGGTGCCCCCAGTATAGGTAGCCAGGAACAGGTGCCCCCAGTATAGGTAGCCAGGAACAGGTGCCCCCAGTATAGGTAGCCAGGAACAGGTGCCCCCAGTATAGGTAGCCAGGAACAGGTGCCCCCAGTATAGGTAGCCAGGAACAGGTGCCCCCAGTATAGGTAGCCAGGTGCAGGTGCCCCCAGTATAGGTAGCCAGGTGCAGCTGCCCCCAGTATAGGTAGCCAGGAACAGGTGCCCCCAGTATAGGTAGCCAGGAACAGGTGCGCCCTTGTATAGGTAGCCAGGAACAGGTGCCCTGAGTATAGGTAGCCAGGAACAGGTGCCCCCAGTATAGGTATCCAGGAACAGGTGGCCCCCAGTATAGGTATCCAGGAACAGGTGGCCCCCAGTATAGGTATCCAGGAACAGGTGCCCCCAGTATAGGTATACAGGAACAGGTGCCCCCAGTATAGGTATACAGGAACAGGTGCCCCCAGTATAGGTATACAGGAACAGGTGCCCCCAGTATAGGTAGCCAGGAACAGGTGCCCCCAGTATAGGTAGCCAGGAATAGGTGCCCCCAGTATAGGTAGCCAGGTGCAGCTGCCCCCAGTATAGGTAGCCAGGTGCAGCTGCCCCCAGTATAGGTAGCCAGGTGCAGCCGCCCCCAGTATAGGTAGCCATGAACAGCTGCCCCCAGTATAGGTAGCCAGGAACAGGTGCCCCCAGTATAGGTAGCCAGGAACAGGTGCCCCCAGAATAGGTCGCCAGGAACAGGTGCCCCCAGTATAGGTAGCCAGGTGCAGCTGCCCCCAGTATAGGTAGCCAGGTGCAGCTGCCCCCAGTATAGGTAGCCAGGTGCAGCTGCCCCCAGTATAGGTAGCCAGGTGCAGCTGCCCCCAGTATAGGTAGCCAGGTGCAGCTGCCCCCAGTATAGGTAGCCAGGTGCAGCTGCCCCCAGTATAGGTAGCCAGGTGCAGCTGCCCCCAGTATAGGTAGCCAGGAGCAGGTGCCCCCAGTATAGGTAGCCAGGAGCAGGTGCCCCCAGTATAGGTAGCCAGGAGCAGGTGCCCCCAGTATAGGTAGCCAGGAACAGGTGCCCCCAGTATAGGTAGCCAGGAACAGGTGCCCCCAGTATAGGTAGCCAGGAACAGGTGGCCCCCAGTATAGGTATCCAGGAACAGGTGCCCCCAGTATAGGTAGCCAGGAACAGGTGCCCCCAGTATAGGTAGCCAGGAACAGGTGCCCCCAGTATAGGTAGCCAGGAACAGGTGCCCCAGTATAGGTAGCCAGGAACAGGTGCCCCCAGTATAGGTAGCCAGGAATAGGTGCCCCCAGTATAGGTAGCCAGGTGCAGCTGCCCCCAGTATAGGTAGCCAGGTGCAGCTGCCCCTAGTATAGGTAGCCATGAACAGCTGCCCCCAGTATAGGTAGCCAGGAACAGCTGCCCCCAGTATAGGTAGCCAGGAACAGGTGCCCCCAGTATAGGTAGCCAGGAACTGGTGCCCCCAGTATAGGTCACCAGGAACAGGTGCCCCCAGTATAGGTAGCCAGGTGCAGCTGCCCCCAGTATAGGTAGCCAGGTGCAGCTGCCCCCAGTATAGGTAGCCAGGTGCAGCTGCCCCCAGTATAGGTAGCCAGGTGCAGCTGCCCCCAGTATAGGTAGCCAGGTGCAGCTGCCCCCAGTATAGGTAGCCAGGTGCAGCTGCCCCCAGTATAGGTAGCCAGGTGCAGCTGCCCCCAGTATAGGTAGCCAGGTGCAGCTGCCCCCAGTATAGGTAGCCAGGAGCAGGTGCCCCCAGTATAGGTAGCCAGGAGCAGGTGCCCCCAGTATAGGTAGCCAGGAGCAGGTGCCCCCAGTATAGGTAGCCAGGAACAGGTGCCCCCAGTATAGGTAGCCAGGAACAGGTGCCCCCAGTATAGGTAGCCAGGAACAGGTGCCCCCAGTATAGGTAGCCAGGAACAGGTGCCCCCAGTATAGGTAGCCAGGAACAGGTGCCCCCTTGTATAGGTAGCCAGGAACAGGTGCCCCCAGTATAGGTAGCCAGGAACAGGTGCGCCCTTGTATAGGTAGCCAGGAACAGGTGCCCCCAGTATAGGTAGCCAGGAACAGGTGCCCCCAGTATAGGTAGCCAGGAACAGGTGCCCCCAGTATAGGTATCCAGTAACAGGTGCCCCCAGTATAGGTAGCCAGTAACAGGTGCCCCCAGTATAGGTAGCCAGGAACAGGTGCGCCCTTGTATAGGTAGCCAGGAACAGCTGCCCCCAGTATAGGTAGCCAGGAACAGGTGCCCCCAGTATAGGTAGCCAGGAACAGGTGCCCCCAGTATAGGTAGCCAGGAACAGGTGCCCCCAGTATAGGTAGCCAGGAACAGGTGCGCCCTTGTATAGGTAGCCAGGAACAGGTGCGCCCTTGTATAGGTAGCCAGGAACAGGTGCGCCCTTGTATAGGTAGCCAGGAACAGGTGCGCCCTTGTATAGGTAGCCAGGAACAGGTGTGCCCTTGTATAGGTAGCCAGGAACAGGTGTGCCCTTGTATAGGTAGCCAGGAACAGGTGTGCCCTTGTATAGGTAGCCAGGAACAGGTGCACCCGTGTATAGGTAGCCAGGAACAGGTGCCCCCAGTATAGGTAGCCAGGAACAGGTGCCCCCAGTATAGGTAGCCAGGAATAGGTGCCCCCAGTATAGGTAACCTGGTGCAGCGCCAGTCTTTTTTGTCTCCGCTGCTCACTCTTCTGCTTATCAGGGTCAACGTGTGTAAAGATCCAGCGCATGGAAACGTGGAAGAGGTGAGTCTCCCTTCCCGGCTGCTGCTCTAATTCAATCTGGAGGGCTAATGCTGAAGGGCTCGAGGTGAGGGAGGGAGAAGTCAGGCCCCCTCTTCACGGCTGTGTGCCTGCTGCTCCCCCCATCTGGGCTGTGCCCCGCCTGCAAAAATTGCCCTGTGCAGGCCCCAGAGCCGCAGGCCCCCCTCTAGGTCAGTGGGGGTGGTTGTTATGCCCCTTTATTCAGCATTGAAGTGAAATTAGCAGACAATGGGGTCAATTCATAAAAGGCTGTGCAGGAAAAATATCTTGTCGGGAAAATATCGCATTCGGTATTTTAGACTTTTGTGTGCTAATTCATAAAAATGTTTACAGTTGCGATAGAAGGTCGGGGATTTCCCGAACTAGGCTGGTGCTAACATGAGAAGCTGCCTGAGTTGATACATTTTCTCCTGCAGAGACAGCGTTACAATAAAAGAGGCATCCCCAACTTTCCTTTAGATGTGCAAACTGCCTCTGTTTTCCCTGAATCTGCTCTGAATCTGTCTATTAGTCTTTTTAAACAATCTATTTAATCGCCACAGCTTAGAAGAACTTCAAGAAATGTTACACATGCAGGCTTTCTGATGTGACATATATCCGAAAACCGGTACCTAAGAGGTTAAAAAACAGCCTGGGGTATTCTGGGAAGCCTTGTTTGTTCCGCTCTCGCCGCTGATGCCTGGGAGATCCGTCTCCATTAACTTTTGCTCTTATCCGCTCCCTTATCGCCTCTTCAAAGCAGACAGTAATGGCACGGAGAATACCGCCTCCTCTAATCTTTATGAATTGGCATTTATTGACATTTGCTGACATGTGTTGAGGTATTCAACGCATAAGGTGGTAATTTCACGATGCTCTGGAACTTCAGCTTTTCATGCGGTAACAGCTTTTATGAATGGACATTTTGCTAAGTGATCGATAAAGTCAGCTGTGTTCAGCATTAATTCTTTATGAATTGACCCCAATATGCAACTTGTCCCATTCCTTTGCCAATTGTGAACCAGTTACTCCGTATTCCATTCTAACTGTTGCTTCTTGATTTGCATATAGATTTCTCAAAAGGCAAATGAGATGGCCTGCTATCCCCCATTTCCATGAGAATCTGCCACATGATCTACACAGCCAACAGCTTTTGAATAGTTATAGGGGCACTACAGCGAAAAACTGTACAATTTAAAATATGTGGCCTTGCCTCCCCAGCACAAACACAATGATTCTATATGATCAAAAGTTTTAATAGTTACTCCAAAAATATGCAACGCGTTTCACGGTTCTCAAGCCTGCTTCCTCAGGCAAAAATACAACAGGAGTAACTGTAATAAAAACAAACAAAAACATGCAAATTTGTAGGCAAATTTTGTCAAATGAGATGGCATGATATCCCCATTTCGATGAGAATCTGCCACATGATCTACACACCCAAAAGCTTTTAAATAGTTTATAGCAAGCAGGCCCGGATTTAGGTTACAGGAGCCTATAGGCACAGATGTCCTTGCACCCTAGACTTCACCCTCCATTAACCCATAAACCCCTGCTGAACCTCACTGTAAGTGTGCTGGCTGACCCAGCTGTCACTTCTCCATTACTTCCCTTGCCCATCATCGCTAGCTACAGGTGTCCCATAGCATTAGGTAGCCAGAGGTGCTCCCAGTATAAAATAGCTAGTGGTGCCCCAACTAAAGGAGATCTTGTCAGCAGAATGCCGAGAGCTGAGTGAGTTCATTTACACGCTGCTCAGGACTCACTAGAGAAGCACTAGAGGACGGGGTGTGACGCCCTTCCATCATCAGGTGCCTGTAGGCCGGTGCCTAAATGCCTTATGGTAAATCCGGCCCTGATAGCAAGACATTTTTTTCTGGCATTCCCTTGCTTTCTCTATTGAAAGTTGAAAATCTGGTCCCTTGTGCCTCTTTCTTCTAAAACCAGCTTTGCACATCTGGCAGTTCTTGCTCCATATATGGCTGCAGAATTTTGAGCATTACCCTGCTAGAATGCGATATAAGTGCAATTGTTTGATAATTTGAGCACAATTTGTAAAATATGCTCTGCACAACTGCTACACCTGTAAATGCATGGGTCCCCTTAAAGTGCACTGAAACGCTAAATCAAACGCGCATTAACACATGCGTTTATCGTGCGCTTAAATATTTTGCTGAATGCACCCAATGTGAACGAGGCCTTAGGGCCCATTCACACCTGAGCGGGAATTGTGCGATTCCCGCTCACGGCAAACCGCTAGCGGTTCTGCAAGAACCGCTACACAATGTAGCGAGTGGCAGTGTTCTCACTGCCGCGGTTGCGGTTAGTGATAACCGCAACCACGCTGCATGCAGCGGTTTGACGGCGACGAGCGTTCCGCGATTAGCGATCGTGATTAGCGTGCACAGCATGCTAACTGTGATCGCTCCAAACCTGCCGCAGTGTCCCGTGATTTTTCCGCGCTAATCACGGGAAAATCACTCCCGCAGAATGCCGGCGGTAATCGCCGGCGTTCTGCGGTTTTAAGTGTGAACGGGCCCTTAGGCACAGGTGAAGTTGGTTGTTTGGATAAGGGGCACAGAAGTCAGACTGCAAAGTTTAGTATTAGGATAACTCAGTGTTCAGACTTAGCAGTTTTGAAAAACAACTTTTGCCACTAAGCAAATGCAGTTGGTGAAGACTGGACTTCTGGATGAAGTACAATTAAAGTTTTCTTCTCCTCAAGTTTTAATCATGACCAATTGACACTTGGTTAGAGGATTACTGTCCACATCTGGCCCCTGCCTGGCATCTCTAAGGGGCATTAGAGCAATTGTAATCTTGATTAATCTACAAGGAATGTACAAACCCCTGACCCACATTATCACATGAGCAATCTGCTGTAGTCAGTCTGCTCTGTTAAGTTATTCTGAAAAGGAGCAATCAGTAGAATAGAAAAGTAATCTTATTAATCTGATGAAGGAAAAGCCCTGTGTTAAGGTGCCCATACACTGCGTCGCATTCCCGCCGATATTCAGCAGATTCGATCACTGTGATCGAATCTGCTGTTAAATCGATAACCCAAACGCTGACCGATTTCCATCTGAAATCGATCGATCCTGTTGATCTGTCCCGGCAGAAAGTTTCTCTCGATTGCCGTTCGATCGACCGACGCAGCATAGTGGCAGCAATACATCACCTCTCCGCTGGCGCGAGTCCCCGTTGTCCCCTCTCCGGCTGGCCATCTTCTCTTTACTTCCTGTCCTGTCAGGGGAATTTCATACTGTAGAGCGCCCTCTACTGTTTGAACTTCCGCTAGTCACAGGACAGGAAGTAAAGAGAAGTTGCCCAGCACTAACAGTAGGAACAGCAGGGACTCTCACCAGCGGAGAGGTGATGTATTGCTGGGAGCCGTGGGCAGCGGCAGCTCCACAGATTGTGAATCGATTTCATGCTGACATCGATTTAAAATCTGGTTGCAGTGTACGGGGAGCCAATAGATCCCTCTGTGGTCAGATCAGAGAGGGATCTACCTGTTGGTAAATCTGGTGGCAATCGACCAGTGTATGGCTGCCTTTAAGGTAGCCATTTATCTAGCAATGATGGGCAGATTTGACCAAGACAACACAAATCTCTCTCTTAAGGGCCCCATACATTTGCCGACCAACCAACCAATCGAATTGGATGAAAATTGGTGCTGCCAAGTGCAGGACAGAAATTGGCCGCACGGTCGATCGTGCATGCTGGATGCATGCTGGCGAGATGGACGGTCATCACGTGGAGGCCGACACTGGACAGATATAAATGCACACACTTCATACATTTATACATTGCAGCGGCAGGGCGGACGCGGCGACTCAGCCGATTCCCTGATGATTTCATGCTGAAATAGGACGGGAATTGGCCTGTAGTGTATGGGCAGATCCGACTAGAGAGAAATTTATCTCTAATCACATTCGATTAGAGATAAATTTGTCTCTTGGTTGAATCTGCCCATAATCTTCTAATGTGTGGCCACCTTTAATTAAATCTGATAAGAGATCTGTCAGCTGCCCATACACCACAGGCTGATTCCCGAACAATTTCATGCTGAAATCGATTCAGAATCAGTCTTGTGACGCTGCATCCGACTGCCTTGCCGCCCCAACGCTTTCCCCCTAATGTAGTGTGCCCCGTGCATGTTATACATTACCAGTCTGCTTGTCCCTGCGGGCTACGAGCGCAATTTATTCTGCATATACGTGCGCTATGTGTTTGCCTAGTAACGTGGCCACGTGTATGACATCTGACGTCATACGTGCGCCCTTACTAGGAAATTACATGGGGCGCGGGTTTATGTAGAGCAGAAAGCAGAGGACAAGCGGAGGCCACGGACAGGTAATGTATAACATGCACAGGGCATCAGGGGCACACTTAACATTAGGGGTTTTGTCCCGTTCGTCGATCATTCCAAAATTGCAGGCAGTTACCGCCACGCACCCAATCACGGCAAGTCGGTCCAACATCTTGCAGCATGTGCAATCGATTATGCAACCAATTTTGGGCCAAAATTGGTCACATTGTCGGTTGGGCATGCACTTGGCGGCACCAATTTTCATCCGATTCAATTATAATAATCGGATGGTGGATCGGCCGCCAAGTCGCCTGAAGTATGTAAGTATACTAAGCTTTGTCTCTGCGGAAATCTCAGGTAAGGAAAATTTGGAGTCAAAGCAAACCTGAAGTGGAAAAAAAAAACCTTTATATAATGAATTGTATTGCTAGTACGGATAAGGAATATGAGTAGCAAAGAAAAGTCTCATATTTTTTTCATTTATATAGCTTTTTTTTTGTTTTTTTTTGTTCTAACATTGCATCATTCTGTCACAGTGATGGTCCTTTCACACGGACAGATGGGCATAGCAATAGGGGGTGCAGAGGTAGCGAAAGCGTCGGGGCCCCGAAGGGCCACCCCTCAACTGCAGTATTTGCTCTCTATTCCTGTGCTCATAATAATCACTTCTATAGATACTTTGAATAGTGGTTATTAACCTTCCTGGCGGTAAGCCCAAGCTGAGCTCAGACTATGCCGTGCAGGAGGATATCTCAGCCCCTGCTTGGGCGATTCGCCCCATTTAAAGTGCTGTGCGCGCAGCTAGCACTTTGCTAGCCGTGCGCACAGCTTGATCGCCGCCGCTCTGCGGCGATCGCCCGCACGAAGTGGCGGAAGAGGCCCCCCCCCCCCGCCAGACCCCTGCACTGCCCGGACCAATGAATTCCAGGCAGCGCTATGAGCTGGATCTGAGGCGTCTGACATCAGGACGTCGGCTGACGTCTATAACGTCATTCTGATCGTCGCCATGGCGGCAGGAGAAGCCAAACAGGGGAAGGCGTTATATACGCGTTCCCCTGTTTGCTATAGATGCCGGCGACGATTGCACTAGAGGGACACATGCGTGTTTCATGTAGCTACCACTCTGGCAGCTTTTGCATGAAACAAAAAATTAAAAAAAAAAAAAACAGATTTCTGCCCATTTGGAAAAAAAAAAAAATCAACCGCCAGGAGGGTTAATAACAAACTGTTCCCCTTCCCCCTTCTTGCACCTCCCTTTTCCACTAGCAATCGCTAGCGTTCGCGCTGAACGCTAGCGATTGCAATTCAGCAAAAGAAAAAAATTCCCGGCGATTTCCCGGCGTTTGCAATCGCGATTTTGCTATGCACTGCATAGCAAAATCGCGGCAAAAATCGTTCCGCGGCGCGATCGCGATCAAGTAAAAAACGAATCGTGGTAGTGGAAATTACCTACCGCGATTCCTATATTAAAAAGCAAACCGTAGCGATTTTAAAATCACTAGCGGTTTGCGGTTTTGCGATTAAGCAATCGCTGTAGTGGAAAAGGGCCCTGACACTGTAGTTGTCATAGGCAGGTTTTGGTGCGCCGTATCAATTTCTATGTATAGAGTGCTTGGGGGAGGGGGGGGGGGCTTTGTAAAACTTGCATCGGGGCCCACAACTTAGCTACGCCACTGCACGGACAGTTGAACTGTGTGTTCACCAAGCACTTATTAAGCAGCAGTGAGCAGTTACCAGGCAGCAACAAGCAGTTGAGTTTGACAGGCTGTTCACTGCCTATCAACTGCTGTTAAAGGGCCCTTAGTTTTAAATGCACACCCTTTTAAACTATAAAACAAAGCAGAAATAATGACCCTTTGAACTTTCCAACAGAGCGCATCTCAAGCTGTCTCACTGTTAAGTGCTTCAGAAAACAGGATTGTATTTGACCCAGTAGTGGGTCGAAAAGCTCAGAGAAGCATAGATAAACATCTGCATACATTCACAGTAGTGGTGCGAAGCACATGTGCAGTTCGGGGAAATTGACGTGACATACTTCCTGTCCGGAAGGTAGCGCGTCACTGAGTGGTGGGTGGGATCACGCAGTTTTCCCTCTCAGCGCAGTCTGCCGCAGGGAACAAAATACAGGTAGTGGTGAGATGCGATGCATAGCAGTGGGGTCTTATGCCGCATGAAAATAGCACACGGGCTTTCAGAGTAGTACAACCCACAGTAATTTATACACTGCAGTGTTCTTCCTAGAATTTTTTCCAGCCGGGTGGTATGAAAAAGCAGCCGGGTTTTGGAAGGTTAGGTCGGGTGCCACTAGGTGGGGAAACGCTCCCCCCTCCCCCCAAATTAATTGACAGGCTAGGGCTCTGTCTTTTGTACTGGAATCTCTTAAAGGGATACTTAACTGAAGAAAAATTACGGTAGACCAGTTACTTACCTGGGGCTTCTTCTAGCCCCCTAAAGAAGTCCTCCTGCTCTCTCACCGCCATTCCACACTGCTCTCTTCCTTAGCCCCTCCGCAGCTCCTCGATCATGCTCCTGTGGCCAGGAGTGTTTTGCCTGCAATTTTTAATTACTGCGCAAGTGCAAAACGCTACCGGTCACGGGAACGTGATAGGGGAGGCGAGTGACACATGGCTGCGCATGCAGCGTTCATAGAGGAACACAGCGTGCGGAAGGACTGCAAGGAAGAACAACTACTAAAGGGGCTGGAAGAAGCCCGAGGTAAGTAACTGCATATTTTCCTTTAACAGTTAGTGTCCTTTAAAATTCTAACTACCCTTCTGATTTGACAATGAAACTAGCAGCTTTTCCTATATACATGGGTGGTCCCAGAGTGGAAAAGAGGATTTCTGGGCCACATCAGACATCCCTCTTACACCACCCATGTATATAAAAAATCTTGATAGTTTCATTTTCAAATCTGCAGATTGCACCTGGCTGCTGATTGTAATGTGACTGTCACTCACAGAGGATATTGCTGGCTGTGGCTGTAAAGGGGCCAGGGTGTCTCTCACTAATCACTCTGTGCCTCTGTCTGACCTTGCCATGGGTGAGTCTGTGGCCATCTGTACACTGGATTTCTCTTCTACCCCCCCCCCCCCCCCAACTGCACTCCCTCTCACCAGTGACACCCATTCACTTCGGGCATCAATCAGGGCTGGGGAAGGCAGTGTCAGGACTGCAGAATTGTGGGGTCAAAGGGTCAAGCATCCTAAAGTTCTGGCTGCACTGATACAGCCACCGCTGATCACTAATAAATGCACAGAGCAGGGATAATTTACCCGGGCGCTCAGAGGAGATCAGCCGGGCGGCCCGTCCTGGTAAATGGCTCTAGGGAGAACACTGCACTGTTCTAGTGTTTTAGTGGCCTTATTAAGCTTTAGGTTCAACTTCATTGACGTGTACAATTCTGGTACCTAACATGGATATCCCTTATTGTACACAGTGGTTGCCACAGATCTTGCAGAGATAGCTATGGGACTGTAGAGTGATTTTTCTCATCTACCAGACACTACTTATCTGTTCATCCGTAGTGTCTATATTAAAGGACAACTGAAGAGCGAGTTATATGGAGGCTGCCATATTTATTTCCTATTCAGCAACACTAGTTGCCTGGCTATCCTGCTGATCCTCTGCCTCTAATACTTCCAGCCATAGACCCTGAACAAGATGCGGCAGATCAGGTGTTTCTGACATTGTCAGATCTGACAAAATTAGCTGCATGCTTGTTTCTGGTGTTATTCAGACACTAGTGCAGTCATATAGGTCAGCAGGGCTGCCAGGCAACTGGTATAGCTTAAAGGGATCCTGAACCGAGTACAATTATTTAAAATTAACACATGACGTAGCTGAAAATGAATATTCCATACAAACCTCACCGTCAGTTCCTCTGAGAAGCTCACCATTTCTTCTTACAGTGATCTCTTCCAGTTCTGACCATATTTTGTCAGAACTGAAATATACCAGTTGCTGTCAGTTATAGATCAGCTGCTGTCAGTTACAACTGAATGTGCAAGGTAATGTCCATGCTTCCCTATGGCTCAAGTGGGCGATATAACAGTTTAACAGTGTGCTAACCAAGAAGCTGTTATGGGGTAGTGACCATTTTTAAAATGGAGGATAGAGAATTCCATTGATCACAGTAGACAAATGGGACGCAGGAGAGGAGAAAGAGTTTGAGGAGTAGACTACAGGGAGGTAAGTATGACCTGTGTATGGTTATTTTGACTTTTTATTTTCAGTTCAGGCTCTCTTTAAAAGGAAATAAATATGGCGGCTTCCATAGGCCTCACATTTAGGGTTCCATCCTTGCAGTAGCTGTGTTCTGGGGTTGTCCAAAGCAGAAAAAATATACTTGTTCATATGAAGAATAAGTCTTCTGCACGGCTGGCTGTGGATAAGTCTTATATAATCCCAAATACTTTATTCTTCAACTGTGCCAGCAGTTTGGCTTTAATCCACAAGAGGGCATTATTTCATAACTATTTTACCAATCCACAGCAGCACAGAACATTGCGCTCCAGGACATGGGTTACTCAAGGCTGAATGTACTCTATACATCCTGGTCATTAAAGTTCAGGAAGCATTCAGCTAAATGCAATTTGGAATTGGATATAAAGTGACTAACTATAGATTGAGAGAGAACCATAACCTATGGTCAAAAAGCAACTTATGGTCTCTATGAAGAAAAGCAGTTTATGAGTCACCAATATGTTCTAGGGTTAGTTAATGAGATGAAAATAAATCCACGTTGATGCAGGATTAAGCAAATTTTATATGCAAATTAATTCACATTAATGTTCCTTCAACATGTTATTACTGTACCTGTTAAAGTTGTCTGAAACTCCGACATAACATTCAATAAAAATGTTTTGCTACTTTTTATTACTCATACAGTTATCATATTTGCTTTTGTGCACAATTAATATTGTCTGTTTACAAATTACAAGTTTCTAAAGTGTAGTTTATCGTACCCTGAAAGCTGTCATTGCATTTTATTCAATCTGCTTTTTATTATATATTAACATCTTCTAATGAGCTTTTTCTGAACTGTGTGTGTCTGAAGCACAGAGTTCCTTTTCACTTGTTTTCACTTAGTTTAGACTGTGTTTACACACATTGTAACAAGATTGGAATGTAAACAGACACTGTTATCTACAGTTTGGATGCGGATTGAAGCTGAATAGCAGGACAAAGTGCTTTTGTTTAACCATTTCAGTGATGTTCTGCTGAAAAATTTTTTGGGGGGATAGTAGCTTTCAAGCTGTGAGGAATCTTTTTGAGCAAAGTAGAAATGCTGGTTTTCAGACCACTTTAATTGTTTTTATTTAGCCCTGTTTTTGGCCATACACTGTTTTGTCTTGATCACTTTGCCTCCGGTTCCATCTAATGAAGCAGTCCTTCCCCCTGAGTGGCAATCAAGGCATTGAGGTTTACTCCATCTCTGCTCTCACTTCCCACAATTCACAATGTTTCGCTTCAGTTTCGTTATCCCATGTAAGGTTTAGTGTTTGGTAGCCTCAGCACCGGTTTGATGCGTTGCTATAGTTACCATGCTTGCCGGTGAGATGCATGATTGTGCGCATGCGTGCTGGCCATGTTGACACTCAGGAGGCGTTGCCATTGTACTTTGATGTAAGGACACGCACCCCTGCGTCTGCATGTATGCTGTGCACTCTCTCATTGGCTGGAATAGTGTAGCCAGCCTGACACGCCCCCTCTCTTGTGCTTGCTATGCACTTCACTCATGAACACAAGTCATGGAGTAGTACTGCTCCATAATTTATTCAGGTTTGTGTTGTTTCTTTTGTGAATTACTTTTGATTAGTTACCAATTCCTAACTGACTAGTTGCATATGGCTGGGCAGGAACTGCGTTTGTGACTCATTTCACTCAAGCTTTGACGGCACCTTATTTAAAGGGAACCTGAAGCGAGTAACATTATTTCAAATAAACACATGATGTAGCTGCAAATGAATATTACATACTTACCTCACTGTCAGTTCCACTCAGAAGCTCACCATTTTCTTCTTAGGCCCCGATCACACTTGCGTTTTGGCAAATAAACGGACCGGATCCTGATCGGATCCTGATCGGATCGTGACCTGATCCTGATCAGAACCGTACGGTTCCGATCCGGATCCGGTCCGTTTGTATCAGGCATGCATCAGGCTGCCATCCGGATCCGTGGGCAAAAAATAGCGAAATTTAAAAAAAAAAATGTTGGGGTAAGCAGAAGGTGCACCTGGTGCACGTGTAGAATCAGGTTCCTCCGCTGTAGGCCTCACCTCCACCTCCGACATTCTGCCACACAGCTCCAGCACGTCTGTCACTGCTGCTCCACTCCAGACATGCTTGGCCCATGTGTCCCCATCCGAAATGGCCGCTTGCATACACATAGGAAGTGGGGTAGAACGTCAGGTTTTTGTAGGCAGTGTGTTCTGTGCCTTCCGTTCCCCATTGGTTTCTGTGTTCCTGATGGTGCTGTCAGGCTCAGGTCCGGCTCCGGTCCGGGTGCGTGGGCCAGAGATCCGGACCCAAAAAATAGCGCATGTTGGAAAAGAGTCCGGAGTCCGGATCCGATCCGGCTCCGTAGTGTACGGAACGGACACGTGTGAACGTCCGCATAGACTTTACATTGCTATGCGGAACGTACGTTCCGTTTGTACAGTATGCGGTCCGGATCAGATCCGGAAAATCCGGATAGCGAACGCTAATGTGAACCGGGCCTTACAGTGATCCCTTCCAGTTCTGACAAGACTTTGTCAGAACTGAAATATACAAGTTGCTGTCAATTATATATCAGCAGCTGTCAGTTACAACTGAATGTGCAATGTAATGTCCATGTGTAACGATTGGTGTAGCAACACAGACGTCTGATTATGTGTGATCTGCAGCATCGCCGATAATACAGACACTATACCGGATTATGTGGTGATCTGCAGAATCACCAATAATGCAAGTATAGCTAGCAGAATAGCAAGGTGTATAGTGCTTGGTGCAACAGTAACTGAATAGTATGACTAGACCTCACCAGAGGAGCTGGTGGGTACTATTGGTGAACACCTCACCAGTGACAAGGGCTCACTGGTGAGTAGAATGGTCGGACAGGCTAGGATCAGTAACAGATAGGCAGGAACAGTACAGAGTCGGCAGGCAAGAGAGTAGTGATAATTCAGGCAGAGTTCAGCAACTGAGTCTGATGGGCAGAGGTACAGAATCGATAGCAAGAGCAAGGTCAGAATTAAGCCAGAGTCATACACAGAATATCAAATATACAATAATACAATAATCCTAGTCTTGTGTGAAATCCCTGGTTTCCTCCCAGATCAAAACACACCGGATACTGTCTAAGGTCTGAGCGCTAACACATAAGCATTCGCAACAGCAGACAGGTTGCGAGTGAAAACCGAAGGCTTTTGAGGCAGAGGAGACCCCACGGCCGCGCCCACTCCAATCAGCCAATCCGGAGCGCCGTGAGTCACCTCTGATGTCAGCCGACCAGCCGGTCAGCTGATGCGCCTCCTCCCCACATAACGGTCCTGTCTACGCGCACGCTCGCGCAATACAGCAACCATCTGGGCAATTGACAATCCCGTGCTCGGCGTACTAGACGCCAGAGGAACGGGCGAACTCCCTGAGCAGGAAAGCGAGGCTGCTGCGGAGACACCCCGCGTGCCCGCAGCCGCAGCTTCCGCAAATGTTACACCATGTTTCCCTATGGCTCAAGTGGGTGATATTACATTTTAACTGTGTGCTGACCAGGAAGCTGATATGGGGTAATGGCTATTTTTAAAATGGAGGACGGAGAATTCCATTGACCACAGTGAACAAACCGGACGCAGGAGAGGAGAAAGAGATTGAGTAGTAGACTACACAGGAGGTAAGTATGACCGGTGTATGGCTATTTTGACTTTAGTTTCAGTTCAGGTTCTCTTGCAGAGGGTCCTTAAAGAGAACCCGAGGTGGGATTTTATTATGCTAGTGGGGCACAGAGGCTGGTTGTGCACACTAACACCAGCCTCTGTTGCCCCATGGTGTGCCTCCAAGACCCCCCTGCGCGCCGCTATACCCCCCGCAGTGCTGGCGACACGCAGCGTGTCGCCAGCACAATGTTTACCTAAGCGCGGTCTGTCAGCGCCGCTCCCCCGCCTTCTCCGTATCGGCGCTACCTGCCCGCGTCACTTCCCTCCAATCAGCGGGAGGTGAAGGGACACAGGCGGGTAGCGCAGATAAGGAGAAGGCGGGGGAGCGGCGCTGACAGACAGCACTTAGGTAAACATTGTGCTGGCGACACGCTGCGTGTCGCCAGCACTGCGGGGGGTATAGCGGCGCGCAGGGGGGTCTTGGAGGCACACCATGGGGCAACAGAGGCTGGTGTTAGTGTGCACAACCAGCCTCTGTGCCCCACTAGCATAATAAAATCCCACCTCGGGTTCTCTTTAAGTGGGGGGGTGCTCAAATTTAAAAAAGGAGCCTGTCAATGCCTTCCCCCGCATGCCCCCCACCTCGTTTTTGGCTAGGGGTATTGATTGTTATGCTGCTGAATGCAGATGCTGGGTGCCATGTGGGTTCTGGGTGTAAGTACTGAGTGTCATGTGGATTCTGGGTATGGTTGGGTATCCAGTTTCATGCAGGTGTTGTTGATTGCAAATACTTAGTGCCATGTAAGATCTGGGGGCATGTACTGGATATCATGTGGATGCTGGATGCAGGTACTGGATGTGCCATGGGTGTGAATACTTGGCGCCATGCCTGTACTGGGTGCTGGCTATAGGTGGGCTTTGGGCATCACATGGGTTTTGAATGCAGGAACTTTGGGTGCGAGTACTGGTTAAGTAAGTGCTTGGTGCAGATAGCGGGGGCCATGTGGAAGCTGTGTGCAGGTGTGAGTACTGGGTGCAATTTTAGGCCTGGGTGCAGATACTTGGGGCTTGATTCACTAACCGGCGCTAAGTGTTGGCAAGTTAGCAGTAAAGTCTGTACCAAGCTGCTTTGGGTACCAAGGTCTAGTTTGTATTGGGTGTTTATTTGTAGTGGGTGCTATGCAGTATTGGTTGCTGAATGAGTAGCAGATGGTGATAAACAATAGTGGGTGCCATGTGAGTGCTAATTGGTACAGGGAGCCATGTGAGTGTTGGACATGAGTGAGTAGGGAGTGCCATGTGTGGTCTGGATGTGTGCCATGGGAGAGTACTGTGTCTCATATGGGTTCGGACCAAGGATGGGTACTGCATGCTATTTGGGTGCTGGCCATGGATGGGTACTAGGTGCATATAATGGCTTTGGAACTTGGTGACGTTTGAGTACTGTGCCATGTGGGTGTTGATTATGGGGGTATGGGGGTCTTAGGGGCAAATACTGAGTGCCAAGTGGGTACTGAGAGTGAGTACATGGTGACATATGGGTGATGGGTGCTGGCTAGTGGGGTATTTGTTGTTATGTGGGTGCTAAAGGCAGATGCTGGGTGCCATGTGGGTTCTGGGTGCTGGCACAGGGTGTCATGTGGATTCTGGCTGAATGGGTGTGTATAAACCATCATGTAGGGGTTGATTGCAGGTACTCAGTCCCTTGTGAGTTCTGGGTGCAAGTACTGGATGTCATATGTGAGTGCTTGGTGTGGGTGCTGGGCCCCAACTGGAGGCTTAGTGCAACTGGAACTACTGCAGATGAAACATGTGGGTGTTGGGTGCAGGTACTGGGTATCACATAGGTGCAAATACTTGGTGCCATGCCTGAGTGCTAGCTATGGTTGGGCATTGTGTCATGTAAGTTCTGAGTGCAGGTACTTTGGGTGCTAGTACTAGTTATGTGGGTGCAGATAGTGGGTGCCATGTGGAGGCTGTGTGCAGGTGTGAGTAGTGGGTGCCATGTTGGGGCTGGGTGCAAGTACTGTGCCATGTAGGTGTGAGTACTGGGTGCCAGCTATAGGGTGAAGGGGTGCAGGTATTGGGTGTCATGTGGCTGTTTGATGCAAGGACTAAGTGCCATATTGAGGCCGGATGTGAGTATTGGGTGCAGGGTGCTTGGTGCAAGTACTGGGTGCTTACTATAGTGGGGGTTACTGGTTGAGTGTAATGTATGTGGGAGCTGAATATTGGTGGGATTGTTGTGGATGCAAGGGGTGGGAGATCACTGTGGGTACTGCTATGAATGGCATAGTTGCTGCTAGGGAAGGTAGAGGTCAGTGTGGTTGCTGGGGGAAGGGTAGGTCACTGTGGGTGCTGGGGGGAGAAGTAACTGTGGGTGCTGTGGAAGGTAGAGGTCAGTATGGGTGCTGGAGGAAAGGGAGGTCACTGTGGGTCCTTTGGGGGAGATCACTGTGGGTCTCGGGAGGTAGAGGTCATTGAGGGTGCAGGGGGTGGGAGGTCACTATGGGTGCTGCTATGAATGGCATAGTTGCTGCTAAGGGAGGTAGAGGTCAGTGTGGGTGCTGGGGGAAGGGTAGGCTACTGTGGGTGCTGTGGAAGGAAGAGATCAGTATGGGTGCTGGAGGAAAGGGAGGTCACTGTGGGTGCTGGGAGAAGTGAGTGTGGTTACTGGAGGAAGGAGTGGATGCTGGGTGTTGGGAGAGGCCACTGTGGGAGCTGGCAATGGGAGAGGTCACTGTAGGTGCTGCTTTTTGGGATGGGAGGTCCCTGTGGGTGCTGCGGGGGACAGGAGGGTAGCCACTGGGGGAGGGAAAAATCACTGTGGGTGCTGAGGGAGGGATAGGTCAGTGTGGGTGCTGGGGTAGGCAGGATCACTGCTAGAGCTGGGGAGGGAGAGGTCAATGTGGGTGCTAGGTGGAGGGAGAGGTCACTGTGGGTGCTAGGTGGAGGGAGAGGTCACAGTGGGTGCTGGGGAGGGAGAGGTCACTGTGGGTGCTAGGTGGAGGAAGAAGTCACTGTGGCACTGTAGGTGTTGGGGAGGGAGAGGTCACTGTGGGTGCTAGATGGAGGGAAAGGTCACTGTGGGTGCTGGGTAGGGGAGAGGTCACTGTGGGTGAAAGGTATAGTGACCCAATTTTCGTAGGCTCAACCTGGGACAGGGCGGCGGGGGGGAAGGGCCGTGCTGAAAGATGAGGGGCTGCCGCGCCAACAAACATGGTGCACGCTGACAATGGGCGTGGCCATGACATTCTATGGGCGGAGCTAACGTAATGATGTAACAGCGAGGCATAAGAAAGCAGTGTTTACGCCATGATGTGATCAAACGAGGATTCGCATCATGGGTGTGCAGAAACTGTGTGATGCTATTTAATAGTATACCGTAACCCCAAAGCAGCAAACATAGCCAACTATGACCATTAAATAATAAATGCAGCAACAGTTAGCCCAGACACCAGAAACTAAATGCAATGGGCAACATGTCAGCAGGAAATAACGCAATGTGGCAGCATTTCACCAGAAAATAAATGTATTGTGGGCAACATGTCAGCACAAAATAAACGCAATGGGGGCAAACATATCAGCACAACATAAACGCAATGGGGGCAAACATGTCAGTACAAAATAAACGCATTGTGGGCAACATATCAGCACAAAATAAACGCAATGGGGGCAAACATGTCAGTACAAAATAATCGCATTGCGGGCAACCAGTCAGTAGAAAATAAACACATTGCGGGCAGCATTTCAACACAAAATAAACACATTGCGGGCAACATGTCAGCACAAAATAAATGCATTGCGGGCAAACATGTCAGTACAAAATAAACGCATTGCGGGCAACATGTCAGCACAAAATAAACGCATTGCGGGCAAACAGGTCAGTACAAAATAAAACGCATTGCGGGCAGCATTTCAGCACAAAATAAACGCATTGCGGGCAACATGTCAGCACAAAATAAATGCACCACGGGCAACATGTCAGCACAAAATAAACGCATTGCGGGCAAACATATCAGCACAAAATAAACGCAATGGGGCAAACATGTCAGCACAAAATTAATGCAATGGGGGCAAACATGTCAGCACAAAAACGCAATGGGGGCAAACATGTCAGCACAAAAACGCAATGGAGGCAAACATGTCAGCACAAAAATGCAATGGGGGCACATTTCACCTGGAAAAAAAAGCATGTACTCACCTGACAGAAGTCTCCTCACCGGCCTCTGGTGTGTGTGCAGCTCCCTGGGCTCACAGGCACTCAGGCAAAGCAGGGCTACGGCAAGATGGCGTCCGGAGGCGGAGCCCTGTACTGGAGACACAAATAGTTTCCAGTACAGGGCTCCGCCTCCGGACGCCATCTTCCCGTAGCCCTGATCTGCCTGTGCCTGCTGGAGGACAATGCAGGCTCCTGGAGCGGGGCTGCGGGGAATGAACTAGCACAGCGTCTGAGACGCTGCGGCTAGTTCATGTACGGTGACCAGAGTCCCGAGGCCGGGACGTCCCGCTGCTGAAAGCGGGACGTTTCCCGGGACCTCATGCAGCCTGGGACAGTGCCCCCCCAAGGCAGGACGTGTCCCGGGTAAAGCGGGACGTATGGTCACCGTATGAAAGATGGGTACTGGGGAGGGAGAGGTCAGTATGGGTCCTAGGTGGTGGGAGAGGTCACTGTGATTGCTAGGTGAAGGGAGATGTCACTGTGGGTACTGGGGAGGGAGAGGTCAGTATGGGTCCTAGCTGGAGGGAGAGGTCACTGGGTACTAGGTGGAGGGAGAGGTCACTATGGGCACTGGGGAGGGAGAGCTCAATATGACTCCTAGGTGGAGGGAGAGGTCACTGGGTACTAGGTGGAAGGAGCGGTCACTATGGGTCCTAGATGGAGGGAGAGGTCACTGGGTCCTAGGTGGAGGGAGAGGTCACTATGAGTGCTAGGGGAGGGAGAGGTCACTGGGTACTAGGTGAAGGGAGAGGTCACTATGTGTGCTGGGGGAGGGAGAGGTCACTATGGGTGCTGGGGGAGGGAGAGGTCAGTATGGGTCCTAGGTGGAGGGAGAGGTCACTGTGATTGCTAGGTGAAGGGAGATGTCACTGTGGGTACTGGGGAGGGAGAGGTCAGTATGGGTCCTAGGTGGAGGGAGAGATCACTGGGTACTAGGTGGAGGGAGTGGTCACTATGGGTACTGGGGAGAGGTCAATATGGGTCCTAGGTGGAGGGAGAGGTCACTGGGTACTAGGTGGAGGGAGAGGTCACTATGGGTCCTAGGTGGTGGGAGAGGTCACTGTGATTGCTAGGTGAAGGGAGATGTCACTATGGGCACTGGGGAGGGAGAGGTCAATATGACTCCTAGGTGGAGGGAGAGGTCACTGGGTACTAGGTGGAAGGAGAGGTCACTATGGGTCCTAGGTGGAGGGAGAGGTCACTGGGTACTAGGTGGAAGGAGAGGTCACTATGGGTCCTAGGTGGAGGGAGAGGTCACTGGGTACTAGGTGGAAGGAGAGGTCACTATGGGTCCTAGGTGGAGGGAGAGGTCACTGGGTCCTAGGTGGAGGGAGAGGTCACTGTGAGTGCTGGGGGAGAGAGTGGTCACTGGGTACTAGGTGGAGGGAAAGGTCACTATGGGTGCTGGGGGAGGGAGAGGTCGGTATGGGCCCTAGGTGGAGGGAGAGGTCAGTATGCCACACTAGGATTTCTGTCTGGGCCGTGTCCCAGGCGGGGGCGGAGGCGTAACAATAGGGGATGCGACCCCTGCGGCCACGGGGTGGGGCCAGCTCAGGGGCAGGAGGGGTGGCAACATAGGAAAGTGTGGCCGCACATCGGTGGGGAGGAGGGACATTCCCCCTCCCCTCCCTCACCTCGGGCTCTCCTCTCAGCGCTCCCCTCATGGAATCAGTAGTGGCAGCGGGCGGGCAGCGGTGGCAGGCTGAACACATACCTCATTCATGCCGAAGGTTCCGATCACTAAGTGCTTCATGTTACTTCCTGTGTATACAGGAAGTAGCATGAAGCTCTTAGAGATCGGAGACCTCCGGCGAGAAGGAGGTATGTGTTCAGCTTGCCGCCGCTGCCCGCCCGCTACCACTACTGATTGCATGAGGAGAGCGCTGAGAGGAGAGCCCGAGGTGAGGGGGGGGGGGGATGTCCCTCCTCCCCACCGATGTGCGGCCACGCTCTCCTCCTATGTTGCGACCCCTCCTACCCCCAAAAAGGCCCTGAGCAGGCGGGGGGAGGGGGCCCGTTTTTTTTTTTGTGGGGGGGCACGGGGATTTCTAGTTACGCCCATGCTTACATTGATCCATTCCTGTTCTGACAATATTTTGTCCGAACTGAAATATACCAGTTGCTGTCAGTTATGTATCAGCAGCTGTCAGTTACAACTGAATGTGCAAGGTAATGTCCATGTTTCCCTATGGTTCAAGTGGGCGATATTACAGTTTAACAGTGTGCTGACCAGGAAGCTGTTATGGGGGAATGGCCATTTTTAAAATGGAGGATGGAGAATTCCATTGATCACAGTGGACAAATGGGATGCAGGAGAGGAGAAAGAGATTGAGTAGACTGCACGGGAGGTAAGTATGTCCTGTGCATGGGTATTTTGACTTTAGTTTCAGTTTAGGTTCTCTTTAACCTCTTGACGACCAGCTAACGCCAATTGGCGTAAACTGGTCGTCTGCGGGTTACCATGGAAACGGCCGCTCGATCGAGCGGCCTTTCCATGTCAGTTCACGGAGGGTGTCTCCGTGAACTGCCGGAGAGCCGCCGATGGCGGCTCGCCGGCAAAATGTAAACAGGCGGGGAAGAAATCCCCGCTGTTTACATCATACGGCGCTGCTGCGCAGCAGCGCCGTAAGGCAGATCGGCGATCCCCGGCCTCTGATTGGCCGGGGATCGCCGGCATATGATAGGCTGAAGCCTATCCTTCAATGCGCAGGACGGAAATCCGTCCTGCGCAGCACACAGGGGAAGGGAGAGGGAGGGAGCTGGCGAGAGGGCTGAAAGCGCTGCGGAGGGGGGCTTTGAAGAGCCCCCCCCCCGCTAAGCAACTGCAGCCGGCGGTGATCAGACCCCCCCCAGCAGGACATCCCCCTAGTGGGGAAAAAAGGGGGGTAGTCTGATCGCCCTGCTGCACTCCTGATCGGTGCTGCGGGCTGTAGAGCCCACGCAGCACCGATCAGTGTAAAATCCCCTGGTCGGCAAGTGGTTAAAGAGACACTGAAGCAAAAAAAAAATTGATATTATGATTTGTATGTGTAGTACAGCTAAGAAATAAAACATTAAGATCAGATACATCAGTCTAATTGTTTCCAGTACAGGAAGATTTAAGAAACTCCAGTTGCTATCTCTATACAAAAAAGCCATTAAGCTCTACGACTTTCAAAGTTGTGGAGAGGGCTGTTTTCTGACTTTTATTATCTCAACTGTTAGTTAAATTTTTACTTTTCCTCTGCCAGAGGAGGGGTCATTAGTTCAGACTGCTCTGAAAGAATCATTTTGAATGCTGAGTGTTGTGTAATCTGCACATATTAGAGAATGATGCAATGTTAGAAAAAACACTATATACCTGAAAATAAAAATGAGGATATTTTCTTTGCTGCTAATCTTCTAGTAATTATTCATAGTACACAACCAATTCATTATATCATATATATTTTTTTCGCTTCAGTGTCTCTTTAAGTGTGTCGCATCTCTATATGTTTGATATCATCTCTGTGCCTTGATAAAATGGGATCCTGTGAGGCCTCCAAAACAATTGTTGGTGATTGCGGAGGGCTTTAAAAACAGCTGCCTGGGTCTGGCAGTTTAAGCAAGTTCACCCCAAGAGCTGACTACAAAATGCTAAGTCTCCAAAAACCCTAAAATATCATGGGACCTACAGCAGGCTCTTTGTTGATGTGGGCAGCATGCTGGCGTAATGGATAGTACTCTAGTCTTACAACACTGGGTTCTCTGATCTAATGTCATCCACTATGGCACCATCTGCACAGTCTCTGCATGTTTTTCCATTGTCTGCATGGGTTTCCGTTGGACATCCCCAAAACAAACAGATAAGTTAATTGTAATTAGTTTTACTGTATCATGCTATGAGAAGCACTTCTTTGAGGTACTATGATGCAAGATTGTGTGCTGTGGAAAATCGCTTTGCAATCTATCACCGTTAACTAGTGCAATGCAGCTGTGAAGCAGAGGTAGAAGTGTCATGGTTTGAGGGTAGAGATGGCTCGAACCTCCGATTTTAGGTTTGCGAACCTCGAACGCGAACTTCTGCAAAAGTTTGCGTTTACGTGAACTTTGAGAACCGCAATAGATGGGCAGGCAAACTTTCACAACTACAAACACTAATTCTGGCCACAAAAGTGAAGAAAAAGATGTTTCAAGGGGTCTAACACCTGGAGGGGGGCATGGCGGAGTGGGATACACGCCAAAAGTCCCGAGGAAAAATCCAGATTTGACACACAGCAGCGTTTTAAGGCCATAAATCACATTGCATCCTAAATTGGAGGCATAAAGTGCTTTAAAACATCTTGCATGTGTATACATCAATCAGGGAGTGTAATTAGAGTACTGCTTCACACTGACAGACCAAACTCACTGTGTAACGCACCGCAAACAGCTGTTTGTGTAGTGATGGCCGTGCTGGACTGGTGCGCACCATGGCAAGAGTGCAAGCGATGGCGGTTTTTAAGCCCATATGGTCGGGCTGAGGTAGCTCAATGACAGAACAGTCACTGAGTGTCCAGCTGATCGAATTTGGTCTGTCCACCATGAAGCAACGACCTTATTATCTTCTCGGGTCAGGTATCTTCTCGGGTCAGGTGTGCCCCCCAACACACCCCTGATTGGCTGCCAGACAGCTGACTGTGATGTAGAGGGTCAAAGTTTAGCCCAATGATGTAGTATAGGGGGCGGGTCGAACGCGCATAAAGTTCGCGTTCGATTACGAACGCGAACCAGCGATGTTCGTGCAAATAAGTTAGCATGCGAACCGTTCGGGCCATCTCTATTTGAGGGGTGCTTTTCTGAAGCCAACTCATCATAGAATCTGCCCTGAATTCTATCATGTATCAGAGGGTGCTTGAGGAACATGTTGAGACCACCTGTAAATTAAAGCTGAAGCAAAAACAGGACCCTGCAAAATAACGATTCAAAACATGCCAATAAATCTACCAAGAACTGTCTGAAAATTAAGAAATGGAGAGTCCTGGAGTGGGGGAGTCAAAGCCCAGATGTTAATCCCATTGAGATGCTGTTGGGCAACTTGAAATGGGCAGTACGTGCAAACACTTCAAACAACTTACAGCTGAATTCTGTATTGAGAAGTTGGACAAAGCTTTCTTAGACTCATGTCAGCTACAAGAAGCATCTCACTGCAGTCATTTCAGCCAAAAGGCGTAACGTTGGCTATTAAAGAGAATCTGTGTTGTGAAAATCTTACATAAATGTACCAGGATGTTTGTGGTCTTCTCCTAGCCCCCTCTGTGACATTTTTCTTGGTGATAAAATCACTGTTTTATTCCTTGTTTTTGTAAACAATAAAGATGTCTGCTAAACAGGATATGTCATCAGAGCAGTGGCTCCTCTCAATCCTGCCTTGACTGCTGGAATGTTACTCCACTTGTTGCCTTAGCTGCTTGTTTGGGCTTTGAACTGATCTTTCTGCACTCACAGCTGTTTGAAATGTCACAGCTCTGCGAGGCTGACATGCTGACTGTGAGCGGGACCTTGCCTGTGACTCATACACACAGCACACAGGAGAGCATAGGGGGCGTGGAGGGAGCGTGCATAACTTCTCCCTATCACAGCAGAGGCAGTGCATTCCTCTCTGGGTCGACAAAGCTTGACAAAGAAAAGATTAGATATATTAGAGACAGTGCAACTAGAAAAGGCTGCAGTAGTCCAGAGCACATTAGAACAGGTATAGAAACTTATAGGATAGAAGAAATAAGACTGAAAAGTCTTTTTAAGAGCTAGGGTGTCCTAACTTTTTCCTTAGAATACACATTTTTATCTTTTGAGTAAATCAAGATTAATTTTTCTTGTTTACATGCTATTGTAGAACTTTCCTCTACAGCAATAAATAAAAACCAGATTGGACATCAATGTGAAAAATTCTTATAGGAACTGTAATCAAAATAACAAAATAAAATTGCTTATTTATTTTACAATAGTCATTTTAAAAAAAATGTAGTCGCTGTTTGCTCTTGTAAAATCTTTTCTCTCCCTGATTTACTTTACAGGCAGCAACATCTTTAGTACTGGCAGGTGATCTCTGCAGAATGTTCATTTAGGCCTAGTGCACACCAAAAACCGCTAGCAGATCCGCAAAATGCTAGCAGATTTTGAAACGCTTTTTTTTATTTTTCTGTAGCGTTTCAGCAAGCATTTTGCGGTTTTGGGAAGCGTTTTTGGTGTAGTAGATTTCATGTATTGTTACAGTAAAGCTGTTACTGAACAGCTACTGTAACAAAAAAACGCCTGCAAAGCCGCTCTGAAGTGCCGTTTTTCAGAGCGGTTTGCGTTTTTCCTATACTTAACATTGAGGCAGAAACGCCTCCGCAATCCAAAATCTGCAGCAGCCCGGGAGTATGCGTTTCAGCAAAACGCCTCCCGCTCTGGTGTGCACCAGCCCATTGAAATACATTACCCAAGCGTATCCGCAGCCGCAAGTGGATCGCAAAACGCAGCCGAACCGCTCTGGTGTGCACTAGGCCTAACTGAGACTTCTAAATCCAGTAGAAAAGCTCTCAGGTCTCCCTGAATGCTATGGAGTGGGAGGGAGAGTTCATAATAAATGACCTAAGCTAAGCCTCAGTGGGAGAAGAGGATATAGATGAAATGGGGTCCTAGCCAAGATAACACTTTTTGCCCAGTGCTGATGGTCACGTGGCTTTTATAGCATATTTTCAGCCGTATAAGAAAAAGTCCCTGTGTCTTATTTGGCAAAAGCAGGGAATCCCGACTTACAAACGCCCGCCGATACGACCCATAGGACACGTAGGGGGGATACAGGAGACGACATGAGGACACATGGGGGGACACAGGAGGAAACATGAGGACACATGGGGGAGACACGGGGTACACAGGAGGACACCATTTGGGGGAAGACATGTACAAGATGCTCCTGAAATATGGACACACCAGGTTTAGTTTATTTTTTTTTTCTCCCTGGTTTTGCCCTCTAAATCTAGGTGTGTCTTATTTTCTGGAGTGTCTTATATGATGTAAAATACGGTAATTAGATTTGGTGGGATCTAACATCTACCCAGGTCCAAGACTCTCTCCAGGCCCTAGGCAGCTGCCTAGAATTGCCCTGTGGATGACTCGGCTCTGGGGTGGGTATATACCGATATACTGCAATATATAGCTATATGAAGTGTTACCGTGAAAGTGGGTATCCTGGTTAATTTACTGCATTATACTATACATCATTACTGTTCCTCTTTAATCCCCTTGCCGTTCCAATTACTGTGGCAAGGGGGCAGCACAGCACTTTTTTTTTTATTTTTTTAAATCATGTAGCTAGCCTAGCGCTAGCTACATGATAGCCGCTGACATGCGGCATCTCGCTACCTACTTCGATCGCCTCCGGCGATCTGCGCAAGCAGGAAATCCCATTGAGAACGGGATTTCCTGCAGGGCTTCCCCCGTCGCCATGGCGACGGGGCGGGATGACGTCACAGACGTCATGGACGTCGGGACGTCAGAGGGAATCCCGATCCACCCCTCAGCGCTACCTGGCACTGATTGGCCAGGCTGCACAAGGGGTCTGGGGGGGGATGGCGGCGCGACGGGTAGCGGTGAATCGGCGGCGAGCGGAGGCGATCGACTTATGTACGCAGCTAGCAAAGTGCTATCTGCGTGTAATAAGAAAAAAATTGTGAAAATCGGCCCAGCGGGGCCTGAGCAATCCTCCTGCGCAGGTTACCCCGAGCTCAGCTCGGGATAACCGGCAAGGAGGTTAATAAAGTACTGAATATGTAAATGGGGTGTTTTTTTTCTAGTCTAGCAGATCTACTAACGCTAGAGGTTTTTGAAGCAGATTTCAGAGCAATTCTAGGCATGTTTAGAGACATTTTCTAAACATGCTTATCGTCTTTTGGAGTGTTTTTGTGTAGCAGATTAAAAATATTTTTACAGTAAAGCTGTTACTGAACGGGAGGGGGGAGTGATTAATCAGTGGTTTGGTGATGCAATGTCCTCATTACAGGGACTTTAGTGTTTGAGGATATGTACAACTAACTGGCCTTCTTTCTGAGACTGTGTGCTAGAGTAGGATGGTATGATAAGGAAACACCAACACACATTCAAAGCTATTGTCATATCAAGCACACGCTGAGCTGCTGGAGGTGGGTGGAGGAACTGGGGTCAAAGATAGGAAGCTGTTTGAAGAGATTTGAGAAGACGATGTGATGTAGAGGAGATGCGGATTGGGAGTTGATCAAATAGGACGAAACAAAGAAATAACGGAAGAGGGAGAGCAGCGGTAATGAGAAGGCAGTAAATGATGGGGGAAACATGATAAAAGGTTGTGTGATGGGAAAAGGCAGGACGCATCTATAGCAGATATAGCAGTACATGCCGTAATTGGCTAATTAACCAGAGCCTGCAAATCCGTCTCCGATGGAAGATCAATAAAAAGCTGAAATGATCCAACAAAGTTGACAAGCTGTCACCAGCGAAGGAGCAGATTACACTGAGAGCTGCCGCTACGTACATAGTGAATAATATACAGAGAAGTGTGGAGGTGCGTCCGCGATAACAGACACCACTAAATGAAAGACCACACAACACACATCTCTCCTGCACAAAGCGTACGCCGTATCGGCAGCGGCATACCTAGACTTAAAGCGGAATGAAACTCAGCGTACCCATGGTACAACACCCAAGAGAATTATCAGCTTCATTTAAGCAATCCCATGTTTGGGTTTAATTTGCATCATTGTTTGAATTTCCCTTTATTTCTAATGTATTCATATTTGTCTTGCATGCACAAAATATGTACAAAATTACAAAAAATCTCCTCTCATTTGCTCATTTTTCACAAGACGCTGTAATCCATGGAGGTACCAAACATAAAACATTTATAGGCCTCATCCACTATACAACAATAAAAAAAAATATCCATTCTCCCATTTACTTTCAGTGACAATCCATCCACCCAACTACTAATGCTTTCTGATTGGGCCAAGCACTCCCCAATCCGACTCACCTCAACATTCCTCCACTCACCCCCCCTCCCCAGGAACAGGGACCCAAAGAGCTTTCCCCTGAGCTTTCAGCATTTTCAGTCTGTCTCCGACTATGTATAGTGGCTTCCTCTCATATCACTCCTAAATCTCTTATAGCCTCAGTGGCCGGGGGAGCAAAAGATTCGGAAGTGCAAAATGTACTACACTCAAGAGCTTCTTTTCTCAATGGTATAGTCTAGGTGGACCAGGTATCTCAACCAGGAGCCGTCCCCACCCGCACCTGATCGAGCCCACAAGAGCGGGCCACAACAGAGCCGCCAACCCCGATAGGCAAGACCAAGAGTCAGTGAGCACCATCCTCGCCCGGCACTCCCGTCTAACTACGGAAGGGCATATAAAACGGTGACATACCAAAGTCCACCTGTCCCTCCATTCAGGCCAGCACCAAAGCATAATGCTGGTCCCAATCTGCATCATCCAGAGACCGCCAATGAGCTAGGTTACAAGTTTATTAAAAAGATAGTTTTGCAAAAACTGTATTTTTTATTTTTCTTCATGATCATTATGCCCTCTCCCAACTTTGAAGCAGTTTTACCCAAATGTTTCTAATTTTTTTACTGTACCACCCTTCTTCTATCCCCACTTTCTCCATTATTTACAGCATATTACATACTACCAGCATTTTTTTTTTACTAGAACAGCGTTCAAAGGGTTAAACACAGGAAAGAAAAGCTCAATGCCGGGAAAGCTGGACGCATCCCAACTGGAGTGTGAGAAAAACGCAGAAAAGCCGCCGCGTGTGCTGAAAGCAAGGCGGCTGATTCCGCGTCTAGCGCGGCGGTTTGCACGCGTCTGGTAGTGTGGCAGAACGCGGAAAAGCCGCCGCATGTTCTAACAGCAAGGCGGCTGTTTCCGCGTCCAAAGTGGCGGTTTGTACGCAGCAGCGTGCCTTTGGAGTGGCTGGGTCTGTTAGTCCACATAGATGGATGAAGAGCTACGCGCGCGCGGGCCAGAAGTCAGGACCTTTATACCAGCAGGGGAAGTGTCAGCTGATCAGGACGATCAGCTGATTCCTGCTGGACTCATGATTGGCTGAGTGGCTCGGGCGGGGCAGCAGAGTTCAGCTACTATATATTCTGCTTGCTTGTCAGTTGCTGGTTGTCTGCCATTGCAAACACTTTGTTGAAGCATTCAGACCATAGATCCTTACAGTGTGTTTGAACCAGGTGGACCTGGGAATTCACACTGAGCCAGATTACCTTGTACTATTATTATTTGTTAGACCAGTTCCAGGGTGTTGAGATCAAGGCCCTCACACCCAAGACTAGGGAATTGTGTTATCATTTATGTTTATATTCCAGACTAGTTCCAGGGTGTTGATGATCACGGAACTCACACCCAAGACTAGGGAATTGTATTATCATTTATGTTATGCTCCAGACTAGTTCCAGGGTGTTGATGATCACGGAACTCACACCCAAGACTAGGGAATTGTATTATCATTTGTGTTATGCATCAGACTAGTTCCTGGGTGTAGAGACCACGGACCTCAAACCAAGACTAAGCATTGTTTGATATCTGTTTCTTCCTTGGGAACTATCTCTCTACCTTAAGAGATAGTCTCCTGACCTGCTAGTGACATCCACCCTTCAGGTGTCGCTCCTGTGCAGGTTCCTCCTACCTTCAGCCTGATTCCACCCCTTGGAGATTCTCAGGCTGTTGGAAGGTTCCTGTGTCAGCATAAGCAGTATTCCAGGCTGCTTCTTATCACCTGGTGCATTACTCAAAGTATTACTGTTACACCAAACACTCATATACCTATAGATGTCCTCAGGTTAGCAATATATCTGATTATCGGTGATATTGCAGATCATCAATAATCGGGTATATATCTGCAGTCTTAGTGATACTGCAGATCATCAATAATCAGATTCTCTCTGCGTGCTGACACCAATCGTTACATGGAGATAATGTTATCTTGTATTTAATTGTATCAAGTGAGTAATGTAAACCAACACTTCTCTGACACTGCAAACTCTCCTGAACACAGACAGTCAGAGAGCATTTCTGCTTATATTGTGACATGAGATAGACATGTGTATTTACAGTGCCAAGCACACAAATAACTAGGCTGTGTTCCTTTTTTTTTCTTTCTCTGTCTGAAAGAGTTAAATATCAGGAATGCAAGTGACAGATTCTGTCTGGGTCGGAACTGGGTGGGGCTATAACATAACCCTCACTGATAAGGAATTACAGCCATAGAAAACTTTACTCGCAGTAAATTGCTTCTGAGTGTAGGAAAGAGAGTCAATAGTTCATAGATTTGAGCTCTGGCATACTTCATGGAATGCATCATTGAGCAGAGACTATGAACCAGTAAAAACTTAAAGTAGATTTAAATATAAAATAAAACTGTGGGATATCTAGAAAAGTCATTTTTAGGAGGAGGGGGATAGATACAATTGTTTACTTTATACATTTATTTTTACCTCAGATGTCCTTTAAAGAGACTCAGAAGTCTATAAAAAAGGGGTTTTTTTTGTCTCAGTAATCTGTTTAATAGCTTAGTCCTAACTAAACCAGCGCATCCCCACGGCTGTGAACTAAATAACCCCAAACTCCGTAGGGCACACGGGATCGCTTCCGTGTGAGGCAGAGCTGTGAGCTGCAGCTCTGCCTCTCAGCGCATCTGTCAGCGGAGATCCACCGCTGACAGACGTGTGTGAGGCAGGGCTGCAGCTCATAGCTCTGCCTCACTCGGAAGTACTTAGGGCAGCAAAATCCACGACCAAGAAAGTCATGGATTTTGCAGGGTAGAGGTAGGGTGCATTAGGGGGATTTAAATAGTTTATTGCCGCGGGGATGCGGCGGTTTAGTTAGGGCTAAGCTATTAAACAGATTATTGAAATAAAAAAACATTTTTTTAGAGACTTCGGAGTCTCTTTAAAGCGGACCCAAACCAAACCTTTAATTCAAAATATTTAGTTGCACCACTCTGACACATACAAAGATAAATAAACACTCCTACCTTCAAGCCTATGAGCATTTCAGTGCATGCTTTTCATCCTTCTCTTTCCATAACTAGGGTTATACAGGTCGCAGCTATTACTTCTGAGCTTAGTAGGAGGTTTTAGATCATGGGTGTGTTTGTCATCAGCTACCCTCCCTCACAGGGGCGTCGTCTATGTGAAATCTCACACAAGCTGAGATCATCTCCCCTGTGACATCATCAGTAGCAGTCTGTGTTTTGTTTTTTATCTCCTCCACCGGTCTGCCGGATTCTGTCCTGGCAATATGAAAGGAAGGGAGGGGTTCCTCCAATAAATGTAAAATATTTTATATTTGTTATCATGCAGCTGAAAAAAGGCTGCAATTTCTTATAGTTACAAAATGGATTTTATTTCTGAAATCTTGTATTTTAAAATTTGGGTCCACTTTAAGCTTGGCCTAGCCCTAGTCGATTGATAATGACCACCTAGAGCATAAGAATCTAGCATGTATACAGCAGTACATTTGCATCGGCAAGTCCCACCTGGCAGATCAATTCGGCTGAGCGCTGGCCAAGGACACTGTTCCCCCCCCCCCCCCCTCTTACCCCACCTGCATCAGTATGGTCATTGTCCTCCGCATGAAGGAATCCTGATCCCTGCCAGGCGACAGTCCTTGTATGGATGTACAAGACTTTAGGGACAGGATGGTCCCCTTACAGACTCCATCGTGGGAGATTGTAAGTTGAATTTGTTGTAAGTTGAGTCATGTGTTAAACATAGTAAAACATAGGTAAATGATTTACTTTCGGATAACTTGGATTTGGACATATAGTATAACCTGTTTTTTTCTTTTTTTTTTCTTTGGTTTCAATGTGCTTTTAAAGTGCTTTAAAACCCACGTGACGGTTTACATAATACTGTAACATTTAACAAGAAAAAGTGATAAAGCTGTATTGTGCAATTTGTACTTGGAGACAACTTTTGTATCTCTGAAATGTTGTAACCAATGGTGTAACTATTGGAGCTTCGGGCCCCAGTGTGAGTTTTACATGGGGCCCCAAGCACTGCATTGATATGGAGCCCCAAAACCTACCAAGGACCGCTGCAAAGATGCCCATACATGGTACAATTTTTCATTTTTTTTTTCAATTAGATAATTTAGTTTGATTATTCCTTTAAATTCCTTTAAATCAAATAAAGATTTTTCTAGCATGTCCTAACAGATTTTTAAAAAAAAAAAATGGGATAATCATTTGAATTTCTTGATCAAATTTTTTTTTTCAACTTTCATTCAATTCGATCATTTAGATCGAATAAATGGGAAAATCGAACGGTTTTATTGTATCGTGTATGGGCACCATAAGGAAACAGCTTAGGGATTACCACTATATTCACTGCACATATAGAGTTTACAGCATAGCAACAATGAAAAGCTAATAAGATCGATTTTAAAGTGAACCTCCAGACTAAAAATCTACTTAGTACCACTTAAAAGGCTTTGTGTTTAACAGTTTCACAGCATCAGAACTTTGTTTTTCTTACCAAAGCCTCATTTTTAGCTGCACAGAAGCTAAGCTCCGCCCCATCAAAGAAAATTGCCCGGGCATTTTTCCCCTGATGCTGTGTAAAGCATGATGGGATGTCTGATGTTGTTGTTCTCATTGCCTAGCAACTGGGAGCGGTGATCAGCACACAGGACAGTTGGAACTGTGTCTCATGCTCCCTATTACCCCCTTTCAACCAAAAAGATGGCTGCCCTCATGAAATCAATCGTTTGCCTGTTCTTTTAAAACAGGGGGGGGGGGGGTAAGAGATTATATTACCTATCTATTTTAATTAACATAACTCAAGTAATTTAATGACAGTGTGTTTGTTTAGGCTGAAGTTCCTCTTTAAACACTTCAGTCTATCTGCTGGCGCAACACGCTTCCGCTGCCCCGGAGATCAATGAATGGGAACACAGTTCCCATTCATTGATCTGTTTCTCCGTATGAAAAACCGACGGCATCTCTGAAAAGCCGCAATTTTTCTAAGTCTCACATCATCCCTTCAGTTCCTGTAAGCGAGAGATGAATAAAAAAAAAATCCCTGTCACCATCTGGTGGCCAAATAGTGAAACTACATTCACATATATATTTTTTTGAAAATATACACAATCAATTACATTTAAAAGTATCTGTTTACCTCCCCACTCCAAAAAAAACCCCAAAAAACATTTTTAATAAAAAAAAAATTACAATAAAAAAAAAGTTACCTAAGGGTCTGAACTTTTTTTAATATGCATGTCAAGACAGTATATTACTATAATTTTTTACATTATAAGCGAAGTAAATAGTGATGGACTCAAATTGAAAAAATGCACCTTTATTTCCAAATAAATTATTGATGCCATACATTGTTAGAGGGATATAATGTAAATGGTGTAATAACCGGGACAAATGAAATACGCGAGGTTTAATTATGGTAGCATGTATTATTTTAAAGCTATAATGGCTGAAAACTGAGAAATAATGAATTTTTCCATTTTTTTCCTTAATATTCCTATTAAAATGCATTTAGAAAAAAATAATTCTTAGCAAAATGTACCACCCAAAGAAAACCTAATTGGTGGCAGAAAAACAAGATATAGATCAATTCATTGTGATAAAGTTATTGGTGAATGAATAGGAGGTGAGCGTTGCTCGGATGCATAAGGTGAAACACTGAAGGCTGAAGTGGTTGTGGGCCCCTAGTAGGCCCCTCTGACCCAATATTCTATTTTATACCTTATAAAAAGACCTCACATATATACCTCACATTGCCTGAACTGTACTAGCAAAACCGCAATCCGACCATCACTGTGAATAGTACTGTTCATGCTTTTCCCTTTGATTATTCCCCACATTTTCAATAAGCTCATCAGGACCTGACTAGGTTTGAAGTGTCAAGTACCCCGTTAAGAAATAGACCCAGAAACACATGATTTATGCAATAGACTAATAGAAACCTTAAAGGACCACTATCATGTAAAATCATAAAATACATTCATATTAAAGGATACCCGAAGTGACGTGACATGAGATAGATGTGTATATACAGTGCCCAGCACACAAATACCGTATATTCTGGCGTATAAGACGACCCCCCAACTTTTCCAGTTAAAATATAGAGTTTGGGATATACTCGCCGTATAAGACTACCCCTCTTTCAACGCACACCAAATTAAAAAAAAAAATATATATATATACTAGTGCTATGTATGAACAGATACTGGTGCTGTACTGTATGTGGTACCCAGTATATAACAGGATATAGTCAATTGACTGGTTGGATTGGTAAACTCTCCCTCTTCCTAAGTGGATTGGTCAGCTCTCCTTGTCTCCGTTTATCAGAGCGGTATGGAAGAATAGATTGTGCTGTGCCCATAAAACACGCATCTTTCACCCTTCTGGCCCCGCCCTTGTATCCTATTTACCTCCTTCTCTGCCTCTCAGATCTCGCACATGTGCGCCTGTGCCACTTCACTACAGTCCTCAGCAGCGAGATCTGAGAGCCGGTAACAGGATAGGGTGTATCACCCGGCATCAATGGCACCTGGCGTATAAGACGACCCCTGACTTTCCAGATGATTTTCAAGGGTTAAAAAGTAGTCTTATACGCCAGAATATAATGTTTACTATTTATTCATTATTTATTACTGTTTATTATTCTTTCTCTGCCTGAAAAGTTAACTATCAGGTATGTAAGTGGCTGACTCAGTCCTGACTCAGACAGGAAGTGACTACAGCGTGACCCTCACTGATAAGAAGTTCCAACTATAAAACCCTTTCCTTGCAGAAAATGGCTTCTGAGAGCAAGAAAGAGGTAAAAAGGGGAAATTCTTATCAGTGAGGGCCACACTGTAGTCACTTCCTGTCTGAGTCAGCCACTTACATACCTGATATTTAACTCTTTCAGGCAGAGAAAGAAAAAAGGAACACAGCATAGGTATTTGTGTGCTAGGCACTGTACATACTTATGTCTATCTCATGTCACCTGTCACTTCAGGTATCCTTTAAAGTACATTTCTCCCTGGGTAAATGCACTATAAATGTATTTTCCCTATATTGCTGTCACTTACAGTAAGGAGTAAAAAAGTGACAGATAGGACAGATTTTGGCATGAATCCATCTCCTCATGGGGTATTCTAAGTATCTCCTTTAGCTTTTACAAAAACAACCCCTGGAAATGATCACTACAAAGATTCTGACCAGATTTCCTACCTATTTGAACACTATTTTGGCCATTGGACTGAGTTACTGCCATTCAGTATTTATTTAAAAAAAAAAAAAGAATTTGAGAGTCCCCCATGAGGAAATGGACTGGTCAAACTGATATATCTGTCAGCTTTTTACTACTTATAAATGACAGCAACATAGCAATAAAGTAATTTATAGTGCATTTTACTCTGGGAGAAATCTACATTTTATATGTATGCATTTTAAAGTTAACAAATTTCCTTCCTTCAAAGCAGGGCTGTGGAGTCGGAGTTGGAGTCGAGAAGTCTGAGCAATTTTGGGTACCTGGAGTTGGAGTCGGTGATTTCATAAACTGAGGAGTCGGAGTAGAATAATTTTTGTACAAAATCCACAGCCCTGGTAAGTATTAGACTAAGGAGTCGAGCCATTTTGGGTACCTGGAGTCAGAGTTGGTCGGAGGTTTCATAAACTGAGTCGGAAGATTTTTGTACCGACTCCACAGCCCTGCTTCAAAGCTCTCAATTCCCTGCACTGTACCCTATGACCACCTCCCTGCCACCACCGCAACACACTCATTGGCCTCAATTCACTAAGCCTTATTAAACATTTTATCAAACGTTTGATAACTTACCTCATGAGTAAAATCTAATTTTGAATTCACTAAGGTGTAATATATTTATTGAATGTTTTATCGATAAAAACATTTAATAAATCTATAACACTTTAGTGAATTCAAAATGAGATTTTACTCATGAGGTAAATGATCAAACGTTTGATAAAGAGTTTAATAAAGCTTAGTGAAGGACGTTCTCTCTCACAGACACAGAAGGTCGGGGATCAAATCTCGGCTCTTCCTGTTCTGTAAGCCAGCACCTATTCAGTAAGGAGACCTTAGGCAAGACTTCCTAACACTGCTAATGCCTATAAAGCATGCCCTAGTGGCTGCCTAATATTGTGGTGCGCTATCTGCACACAGCAATAATACCACAGATTTGTGCATCAACCCCAATGCAACTTATTCCTTCCTTTGCGATTGCAGCGTGCTTATGTTTTTACTCCACTACATAAAATGCTAGTGGTTCCAGGTCTCCACCACTGAACAGGGAACCCCATACCCCTTAAAGGGATCTAAGCAGCTCTTGGCTTCAGATAGCTGAAAGGGCTGCCATGTTTCAGAAGCTCAACCCCCTGCTACTTTTCCACTGCCATTACCCAGGATAGGTGTGAAATTTGTTTGCTCTTTGAAGTACAGTGGGGGTTTGTTGGTGGTCAATTAAGTCTAATGAGGTGATTTCTTATCTGCCTTCCATCATCTGTTGCTTCTCCATCCGCAAGTCCTTTCACGGACGGATGAGGGGCCTTATTTTAACCCTTAAATGTAAAAAGATGAGGTAAAATGAAAGGTTTCTTTTTTTTTTTTTTTCCTTAACCTCCTCAGCGGTAACCCCGTGCTGGACACGGGGTAAGCCGCCGGAGGGTGCCGCTCAGGCCCTGCTGGGCCGATTTTCATAATTTTTTTTTGCTGGACGCAGCTAGCACTTTGCTAGCTGCGCCAGCACTCTGATCGCCGCCGACCCCCGCCCGATCGCCGCTATTTGCTGCGGCGCGCGGCCCCCCCCCCCCCCCCCTCCCCCAGACCCCAGCGCTGCCTGGCCAATCAGTGCCAGGCAGCGCCGAGGGGTGGCCCGGGACTCCCAATGACGTCAGTGACGTCGGTGACGTCATCCCGCCCCGTCGCCATGGCGACGGGGGAAGCCCTCCAGGAAATCCCGTTCTATGAACGGGATTTCCTGATCGGAGATCGCCGAAGGCGATCGAAGCGGGCGGGGGGATGCCGCTCAGCAGCGGCTATCATGTAGCGAGCCCTCCTGGCGGTATTTTTCATACCGCCAAGGAGGTTAAACTCGCATTTTTAGAATGCATTTTTAATTTGCTATAGAGCTGCCCTGGGTGTTCAAAATGATGCTCAGTTCACTTTACTGGTAACTGCTATTGCAGCACCATGGATAGCTCAGTACTGATTGCCTCCCAGACCTGCCACTGCTTCTCCAGCACCATAGATAGCTCAGTACTGATTGCCTCCCAGACCTGCCACTGCTTCTCCAGCACCATAGATAGCTCAGTACTGATTGCTTCCCAGACCTACCACTGCTGTTCCAGTATCATGGATAGCTCACCAATGACTGCCCCTCAGATCAAACAGAACTAGCTTCCAATGCTTCCCATCACACATACATCAAAGATGCCTAGCTTGAATTGGCTTGTTAAAAAACATGCCTTTAAGCTATAATTAATTATTTATTCCCAGGCCAATGAAATATAACATATGACTGGTAAAAAAGAACATTAAGATATTTTGAAATGGATAGTGCTTGCATCTCTGCTGGCATAACACACATCAAACATACTGTCCTGTATCTGGTCTTATTTACTAATACATGTGCTGTAACCCAGACTAGAGTCATTCTTTAACCATTTCAGCTCGCAGAGATTTTTCACCTTATGCATCCGAGCAATTTTGACCTCCCATTCATTCGCCAATAACTTTATCACTACTTATCACAATGAATTGATCTATATCTTGTTTTTTCCACCACCAATTAGGCTTTCTTTGGGTGATACATTTTGCTTACAATTTTTTTCTAAATGCATTTTCACAGGAATATTAAGAAACAAAAATGGGAAAAAAATTCATTATTTCTCAGTTTTCGGCCTTTATAGCTTTAAAATAATACATGCTACTATAATTAAAACTTTTTTTTTTCATGTATTTTATTTGCCTATTTGTCTGTTATTACACCATTTAAATTGTGTGCCTATCACAATGTATGGCGCCAATATTTTATTTGGAAATAAAGGTGCATTTTTTTCAGTTTTGCATCCATCACTATTTACAAGCTTATAATTTAAAAAATGTTCGTAATATACCCTTTTCACATGCATATTTAAAAAGTTCAGACCCTTGGGTAACTATTTGGTTTTTTTTGTTTTTTTATTGTATATTTTTTTTTCAATTAAAAATTTTATTTGGGTAATGTTTAGTGTGGAAGTTAAACAGTTAATTTTAAATGTAATAAAGTGTGTTTATTTTGTTAAAAAAAAAGTATGTAGATGTAGTTTTACTATTTGGCCACAAGATAGCCACACTGAGTTTTTTATTTGGGGGGGTTCTTCCTGGAAGCGAGAAGCTGTTGTTTTTTCTGCTGGGGACTTAGATCGATGAATTGGAACTATATTCCCATTCATCGATCTCTGGGCTAACGGGGGGCGGCAAGGGAGCATGCGTGCGCCGCAGCAGCAGCACAGCAGCCGCCTGGACGTGAGGATCACCACCAGGCAGCATAAATGGTCAATATGCATTTCAAAGTGTAACTGAGTTTATTGAAAATTTGAACTAGGCGCTACAGTACTTCCTTACTATTCAGTACATACAGGAAATGTGCGTTTATTCAGACTTAGGAGCAGGAATTAGGATGAAATATGGCCCTAAGCAAGATAGCAGTTTTTTGCCCACCACTGATGGTCATCTGACTTTTTTGGTAAGACTTGGTTGGGCTAACATCCACCAGGCCCATAGACTCTCTCCAGGCCCTAAGCAGTTGCCTAGAATCACCTTGTGAATGATTCAGCTCTGCTCAGGACACAGTCTAATGTACATTGAGAATCTTGTTAGTCATGTTCATTCCCTGCTGTAGTTTTTTTTTTGTACTTATAAGTTTCTGCAGCTAAATATTTTGTTGTGAAATTTGGGCGTAAGGTTTGAAGCAATTGAGCTGAAGAAGTTAATAGCAGGCTCTGTGGGTACTGCTGCTACGTAGTTTAAATCATATCACCGTTCTGGTTAAAAAAAAGGGGGGGGGGGGGCACAGTCTGAATTCCCCGACTGGCAGACAGCCAGGGCCGGATTTACCATAAAGCACTGTAGGCACGTGCCTAGAGGCGCCTAATGGTAGAAAGGTGTCTCACACTGCTCGTCGAGGGCCTCCCTCCCTTCTTCCCTTCTTTCCTATTCCAAGTACTGAGTGCAGTATAAATGGATATCCAAAAGGATAAAATATTCTAAAACTTTTAAAATGAGGAGGCAGAGGTGGACTTACCTCCTCCAAGCAGACACACACGAGTGTTGTGTATATACAAAACAGCAAAAATGTATTGATCTGAACAGAGGCGCAGAGCTTTGCACCAGATCTATTTGAGGTTTATGCTCAGTTTCTATTGCCCGATGAAGCCGGAGATGCCCGCGAAACTCGTTGCACTTGCACTTTCTGGAGTATATAAATACATTTTTGTTGTTTTGACTATACACAACACTCTTGTGTGTTTGCTTAGGGGAGGTAAGTCCACCTCTGCCTTCTCTTATTTTAAACGTTTTAGAATGTTTTATCCTTTTGCATACCTCCCAACTTTTTGAGATGAGAAAGAGGGACACTTAAGCCACACCCCTGATCATGCCCCATCACACCCCTAGTCATGCATACCATAAAGATTTCATAAGAAAAACATATGTTTTATAATTCAAACCACACTGGTCCTCTCTATCCTGGTTCATTTTCCTTCATATTAACATTTTAAAATTAGCAGTAGGGTATTAAAATTAGTAATATATTAATTTAAAGGATGGGAATAAAGTTTAGATTCAATCAAACATTTTTAGTAGATAAATGTATATATTTACATAGAAAGAGGGACAAAGTCCTGAAAAAGGGACAAATGAGGAGGAAAGAGTGACAGGGAGACATGGGTTCCCAAAGAGGGACTGTCCCTCTAAAAGAGGGACAGTTGGGAGCTATGCTTTTGGCGCCTCTGTCTGCTTATACAGTTCCTGAGTCCACCCTTGGTGGAGGGGTGTTGCTCCTTATTTCCTCTCTACAGAGAGTGACTTCTTAATCCTGAGTGGGGACAAGTCTAATCTCCTCACCTGCTGATGTAGTGGTTCCATGGACGGTAACCCATGTTTGTGAGTATAGATAGATACTTGTCATATCCACATACAAAGTACACTATATTGGGCTCTCGGTGTCTCTATTCTGTGTCCTCCTAGTACATAAAGGTGGTAAAATTGGTCATTGATTGACCAATCATAATTGAGTGTGTATCAGGCTTTCGGGTATTAGCATAGGCAGCCTATGAGTCAGAGCCTCCTTTAAATTTACAGTGAATTCCTAGAGTAATAGAAGACCTAAGTCCTCTATGTGGATACACGAAGCTGTCACTGATGCACAGTGCTGGTAGTATAGGAACAGACAGTGATTGTCACAGGACTGCCGCTTTGTGCATGGTGATCTGTTCCTTTGCTCATGTGTGCTGGATCTAAATGACAGCTGCAGTCATCCACTGAAAGGATGAAAGGGAGAGCCTCTGTCAGTGTAACGAGCTGCATCGCCAAACATGTATGGAGTAAGATAATGAATGCTCTTACCAGATACAGACTAGCTAAGTAAAGACAGTGAATGAAAGTTGCCCTATCCTATCATTTGTGGTCAACTTGGGCAGCTACCTGAGCTGTTAATGTATCCCATGATTCCGTAACTTGACCTGGGTTGGAGAAAAAGCAGTCAGGTAGGTTGACTTCTGTGTCTGCCAATAAATCCTCTGCTCCATTAATGAACAGACAGGCTGAATCTGACCATGCCTCTTCATAGCTGAATCACTGGCCCTTGCTGGCTGCAAAGCCTTGCGGGCTATTGGACTGTGTCAGCTCACAGCAGCCCTTACCCTTCTGACTCTATCGAGACTCATCACAGGGTTGCTCTCAGAATTTGCGAATTCGAATTTACCCGTGATCACGGGTAGTTTTTTATGAATCCAGAAGAAACCGATCACGAATTCGAATTCGATTGTATCCAAATTTTACTTTCGAATTCAGCTGTTAAACCCGTGATCACGAATACGGATTTAGCTACCGTCACCCCAAACCCGCCGACTTTAAGGGTTAATAGCAAAGCCCCCTTAACCCTCTGGGGGATAATCCCGAGCTGAGCTCGGGGTAAGCCGCCACAGAGGATTTCTCAGGCCCTGGTGGGCCGATTTGCATAATTTTTTTTGTTGCACGCAGCTAGCACTTTGCTGATTCGCCGCTACCCGCCGTGCCGCGCCGCTCCCCCCCCCCCAAGACCCCGTGCGCAGCCTGGCCAATCAGTGCCAGGCAGCGCTGAGGGGTGAATCGGGACTCCCTCTGACGTCACGACGTCGATGACGTCATCCCGATCGTCGCCATGGCGACGGGGGAAGCCAAACAGGAAATCCCCGTTCTGAACGGGATTTCCTGTTTGCTTTGATTGCCGGAGGCGATCGGAGGGGGTGGGGGGATGCCGCTGCACAGCGGCTATCATGTAGCTAGCGCTAGGCTAGCTACATGATTAAAAAAAATTATAATTAAAAAAAAATGTGCTGCGCCGCCCCCTGCCGATATTATTGTATCCCCCAGGAGGTTAAATGCCAGAATTTTCAAAAAGATTTAAACATTTAAATGCCGGTCAATGACAGATCGTGGGAAATATTTCCCAGCAGTTAATAGCAAAGGCCCCTTACATCCTAGCAACACCAAACTTGCAGGATATGTTAAAAAGATAGTGGGAAACAATATTTAAAAAAAAAATAATTTTTATTTTTGGGGAATGTTCTGAGTGCCAGAAGATCAACAAGACTGCCTGGCAACTGGCATGGTTTACAAGGAAATAGATATGGCAGAACTCACCTCTGGATCCCTTTAAGTATCTAGACTTGCCCCCAAGTATTAGGTGCCTAGAAGAATCTCAAAATCTACTTGATTTTGGTGCTACTTGCTTGTGGTGCTCCTGACTGAAGAGAGATCTGATCAGTGAATTGGAGAAAGCAGGGTAAGTAACCTCTTATTTACACTCACCAGGACTCTGCATAGGGAAGAAGGGAGGGAGACACTTGGGGAGGGGAGTGATGATGATCAGGCGCCTGTAGGCACATGCCTACAGTGCCTTATGGTAAATCCGGCCCTGATCAAACCAGAAGTGTTGTGCTGCTCAAGGCAGTGCAATGCTACAAAGCCATTGCTCTCCTACCCAACCCCTCCTGCACAGGCCCTTTGCATGGACATTTTCCAGCATGTCTCATCAGGTTTTTGATCATTAAACTGGCCCAAATAAATCTAAAGTAAACTGATCAGATATGTTGGGGCAATAGTAACTCTGAGAATCCCCCGTGAGGAAATGGATAAGTTCAGAATTGTACTTCCTATTGTGACAGCGGATAACCATTTAGAATGCATCTTACTCTGGAACAAATGTCGCGCATGCGCGGCCCAGCCAGGTGCACTCCCCATCACGCTTCTGCAGCTGGGAGCATACTGCGATTGCACAGTATTACTGCGCAGGCGCAGAATACTCCCAGGGATAGGAGCTTGACAGGGAGCATGCCTGGGATGCGTATGCTCAAAGGAGCGCGATTTGGCAAGGGACGAGCGGCCTCAAGGGGGCTTAAAGAAAACCTGAACTGAAAATAAAAAGTCAAAATAACCATACTTACCTCCTGTGTAGTCTACTCCTCAACCTCTTTCTCCTCTCCTGCGTCCCATTTGTCCACTGTTATCAATAGAACTCTCTGTCCTCCATTTTAAAAATGGCCATTACCTCATAGCAGCGCCTGGTCAGCACACTGTTAAACTGTAATATCACGCACTTGAACCATAGGGAAACATGGGCATTACCTTGCACATTCAGTTTTAACTGACAGCTGCTGATATCTAACTGACAGCAACTGGTACATTTCAGTTCTGGCAAAATCTTGTCAGAACTGGAAGAGATCACTGTAAGAAGAAAATGGTGAGCTTCTGAGAGGAACTGACAGTGAGGTTAGTATGTAATATTCATTTGCAGCTACGTCATGTGTTTATTTTAAATAATTTTACTCGCTTCAGGTTCCCTTTAAGGAAGCCCCAGGTAAGTATGGAACCTGACGGGAAACACGTTTTATACATGCCTAGGGCTTCCTCCAGCCCCCCCCCCCCCTGCGCAGATCGCCCTCTTGTCAGTGTCCAAAGTCTCCTGGATCCTCCTGTAGGAGCCCTGTTCTCTTTGGCCAGTCGGCACAGTGCGGCCAAGCGCGCTCCCCATCTCCCTCCCGGTGGCCGGTAGCGTTCTGCGCCTGCACAGTAATACTGTGCAGAAGTATTACGCAGTGGAAGCGCCCCCGTCTGTGTGCTCGTGCCATGCATGCGCAGCCTGGCCAACTGGAAGATTGTACACTGCCGGACGATCCAGGAGGCTTTGGATGGCTGCGAGGGAGCAATCTGCGCAGAGAGAGCTGGAGGAAGCCCAGGTACATATAAAACATAATTCCCATCGTCTCAGGTTCACTTTAAAAGATTGACCAGAATGATTAATAGTGGACCAGTGGCATACCTAGGGCATTTGACACCCGGTGTTGAGTATTATAAGACACCCCCCCCCCCCCCAAAGAAAAAGGAAAAGAGCGAGTGAGGCATACTAAGAGTGCTACGGGACGTACTGCCTGGTATAAGTTTCCCAGTATAGGTAGAAATTATAGTTTCCCCAGTATATGTAATAAAGTTGTCCCCGGTATAGGTAGCTAGTATAGTTTCCCCCAGTATGGGTAGCAATTATAGTTTCCCCAGTATATGTAAGAAAGTTGTCCCCAGTATAGGTAGCTATTATAGTTTCCCTCATTATAGGTAGCTATTATAGTTTCCCCCAGTATAGGTAGTATAGATTTCCATAGTATAGTTGCGCCCAGTGTAGGTAGCATAGTTGCGCCCAGTGTAGGTAGTATAGTTGCCCCCAGTGTAGGTAGCATAGTTGCCCCCAGTGTAGGTAGCATAGTTGCCCCCAGTGTAGGTAGCATAGTTGCGCCCAGTGTAGGTAGCATAGTTGTGCCCAGTGTAGGTAGCATAGTTGCCCCCAGTGTAGGTAGCATAGTTGCCCCCAGTGTAGGTAGCATAGTTGCGCCCAGTGTAGGTAGTATAGTTGCCCCCAGTGTAGGTAGCATAGTTGCCCCCAGTGTAGGTAGCATAGTTGCGCCCAGTGTAGGTAGCATAGTTGCGCCCAGTGTAGGTAGTATAGTTGCCCCCAGTGTAGGTAGCATAGTTGCCCCCAGTGTAGGTAGCATAGTTGCCCCCAGTGTAGGTAGCATAGTTGCCCCCAGTGTAGGTAGCATAGTTGCCCCCAGTGTAGGTAGCATAGTTGCCCCCAGTGTAGGTAGCATAGTTTCCCCCAGTATAGGTAGCTATTATAGTTTCCCCCAGTATGGGTAGCAATTATAGTTTCCCCAGTATATGTAAGAAAGTTGTCCCCAGTATAGGTAGCTATTATAGTTTCCCTCATTATAGGTAGCTATTATGGTTTCCCCCAGTATAGGTAGTATAGATTTCCATAGTCTAGTTGCGCCCAGTGTAGGTAGCATAGTTGCCCCCAGTGTAGGTAGCATAGTTGCCCCCAGTGTAGGTAGCATAGTTGCCCCCAGTGTAGGTAGCATAGTTGCCCCCAGTGTAGGTAGCATAGTTGCGCCCAGTGTAGGTAGCATAGTTGCCCCCAGTGTAGGTAGACAAATAGACAAGACAAATAACATTTATATTGCGCTTTTCTCCTTGCGGACTCAAAGCGCCAGAGCAGAGCAGCAGCCACTAGGGCGCGCTCTATTGGCAGTAGCAGTGTAAGGGAGACTTGCCAAAGGTCTCCTACTGAATTAGTGCTGGCTTACTGAACAGGTAGCATAGTTGCGCCCAGTGTAGGTAGCATAGTTGCGCCCAGTGTAGGTAGCATAGTTGCCCCCAGTGTAGGTAGTATAGTTGCCCCCAGTGTAGGTAGTATAGTTGCCCCCAGTGTAGGTAGTATAGTTGCCCCCAGTGTAGGTAGTATAGTTGCCCCCAGTGTAGGTAGTATAGTTGCCCCCAGTGTAGGTAGTATAGTTGCCCCTGTATAGATAGTATACTTGCCCCCAGTGTAGGTAGTATAGTTGCCCCGGGAGGGAGAAGCAGCACAAAAAGGATGGGAAGCACGGACAGTGGCGGGGAAGGGGGCCAGAGCCCCCCTCACCTCGGTCCCCTCCTTCTGCTCTCTCCCCCTCCATATATGCAGTGGCAAGCAGGCGGGCGGAGAATTACTCACCTGACTTCTGCGTTCCAAGCGCTGGAGTGCAGGGTCACCGTCCCCACAGGTCGCCACCTTCAATGCCGCCCACTGACCTTCAGCTAATCAGGAAGCACAGTGGGCGGCATTGAAGGTGGAGACCTGTGGCGACTATGACACTGCAATACACTGCTTGAAACGCAGAAGTCAGGTGAGTAATTCTCCGCCCACCTCCTTGGTGCCGCATATATGAAGGGAGAGAGCGCAGAAGGAAGGGGACCCAGGTGAGGGAGGTTGGGTTGCAGGCCCCCCCTCCTCGCCACTGTCCGCGCTTCCTCTCCTCCTTGCGCTGCTTCCCAGCTCATGGCCCCTGTGGGGAGTCTTGGTGACACCCCCTCCCTGTCAGTCACCCGGTGTGCCACGCCCCCTGCCGCCCAATGGTAGGAATGCCCCTGTCCTGGACATGATTGTTGCAGGAGGAGGAAATGATGTAAGCAAGTAATTGAACTGATTAGCACATGTGCTTGCCACATTATAATCATTATCATTCAATAACCTGTACACCATAGCTCCCAACTGTCCCTCTTTTGGGGGGACAGTCCCTCTTTGGGAACCCAATCCCTCTGTCCTTCTTTATTTGTCCCTTGTTCTGGACTGATGTGCAGATCTGTGTAAATAGTTTTATTCCCTGAAAAATGTGTTTAGAATCCATTAAAGCGGGCCTAAACTCAGAACTTCCTCTGCTCTAAAAGATAACAGCATAATAACCTTTAAAGAAAAACATTTTTGTTACAGCTGATACAAATTTTGCCATAAATCTGCAGTGTATCTACTTCCTGCTTTCATGGAAGCAGACTTTGTTAAAGGATACCCGAACTGAAATGTGACATATGTGTGTGCTAGGCACTACACATACACATACATGTGTATGTGTAGTGCCTAGCACACAAATAACTATGCTGTGTTCCTTTTTTTCTTTCTCTGCCTGAAAGAGTTAAATATAAGGTAAGTGGCTGACTCAGTCCTGACTCAGACAGGAAGTGACTACAGTGTGACCCTCAATGATAAGAAATTCCAACTATAAAACACTTTCCTAGCAGAAAATGGCTAATGAGAGCAAGAAACAGGTAAAAAAAAAAGGGGAATTTCTTATCAGTGAGGGTCACACTGTAGTCACTTCCTGTCTGAGGTAGGACTGAGTCAGCCACTTACATACCTGATATTTAACTCTTTCAGGCAGAGAAAGAAAAATAGGAACACAGCATAGTTATTTGTGTGCTAGGCACTGTACATACACATGTCTATCTCATTATGTCACATTTCAGTTCGGGTATCCTTTAAAGCAAGTCTGAAAGTTTGAATAGAATAAAAAATACCTAAGAAGGGGGGAAGGCTCTGGGTCCTACAGAGCCTTCCCATTCTCCTCACAGTTCCCGCGTCCCAGCGCTGGATACCCGGTTCAAATTTCCCACCGTGGGAGGCTTCCGAAGGCAGGCTGCTGTGTACTGTGAGTGCGCAAGGGAGGGCACCCAACACAGAAGAGAGCAGGCTATGATCCATGGGTCATAGACTAACGAGGAAGACATGAGATGACTGGGAAGGCTCTACAAGCCCCAGATCTTCCCTCTCCTTAGGTGAGTATCTGGTTTTTTGTTTTTTTAACAGGCAAAGGCCTCGATTCATCATTGTCTTTGAGATAACTTTTTCCAGTTTGTTAAATTACCAAATTCGAAGTTTATAGATTTCTAGTTGTAGTCATCAAGGTTTTTCCGCATTCGATGTGAATTCGATAAAATATCGATAACAATTCGGTAACCATTCTAACGTGTCGATATTTCCATTTTACAGCGGTAATTTAACACAAGGCCACAAGATTCCCTTGGAATTGTGGGTAAAAAGGCAGTCCTTTGAACACCACGTAGCAACATTCCGAATAGGGCTTAACACCTGGACCAGGATTCTGGAAGTGGCTTAGGACAATCCCACAATTTCACCAGCTACGGCTTGATAGGAGCCTTTTCTGAAAACATGTAGTGCAGCTAGCAATTTAGTTAACCCTGGCAATGCCTGTGTTCTCTTACAAGATGATTCAAGAGAAATGCAGATGTCCTGGTATAGAAAATAAATCCATTCTCTTACAAATTGATATGGTTCTAGACCTTATTCTTGCTCTTCTGCGCCTTGGAATCACTCTCAGCTGATACATAATCACTTCACATGGCTCCATCTTCTCTGTCAGCAATGATCTGACAGGAATAACCACAGAGCAGTGAAGGAGATAACTAATCCTAACTGTAACGCTAAACCACGCCCACTTTCATTTTCATGAATTGCACTTTCTTCCGTTTTATCGCATCATTGCCGATTACCGAATGCTCGCTAACAGCTGTAGATAACTTTAATGAATCCTGAATTCAACTTATCGAGTTCGGTATTTTACCAAGCTGTCAGTAATTAATTCAATAAGTCTTGATGAATCGAGGCCTAAATTCTTTAAAGGGAACCAGAGATGAACGTTTCACACAAAATAAACATATCAGTTGATAGCTTGTAAAGAATAAATGCTCTACCTGATAATTTTGCCGCTCTGGTGTGCCTTTTTTAGTGTTTTTTATCCATTATTGCTCCAGGAAAAATCAAATATGGCCGCCGGCTCATATCACTTCTGCTTCCAGGTTATGAGGTGTTCTGGATGTGCTGTCTAGGCTATATGAGACTAGGCTGCTATCTAGGCTAAATGCAGCCTTTCATCTATGTGCTTTCATATTGGTATGATCTGCCTGTAGGAAGTGTCACTGAAAATAACTGCATTTTCATTCCTATGAGAATCTAGTGCACACAGAGCACACAGGGATCATATTACAGCCACAGAGCTTCTCTCTCAGGAGCAGCCCCCTCCCAGTCATCACAGCTCTCAGTATGCAAAGCAGAAGATCTAAGCCAGGAGGGGGAAGGCTTGGGCTTGAAAGGACTTCACAGAAGAGTGACTCAGCTATAATGATTCCAGGTCAAACCTCGACTGAATTGTCGGTGGATTCTTATCACAGTTGCTAATAGACTAATTAAGCAGATAACAATGAAACTAAAAGCAGGGTAGGTGTTTACTGTCATGTTCCCACTGATAAATGTAATAAAATACATGAGGGTGCTTCATCTCTGGTTCTCTTTAAATTCATACAGGGTACATATCTGTTTTCCTTCTGTCCTGTGCAGTACGGGTCCACTTTAAATTGATATATTTCTTATTTTTAAATGTTAATCTGAATGATAATTATGAACCAGGATAAGAAAGAACCAGCGTAATTTGAATTATAAAACATATTTTTTCTTAGGAAATCTTTATGGTATGCGTGACTAGGGATGTGCCAGGGGCATGATTAGGGGTGTGGCCTAAGTGTCCCTTTTTCTTATCTCAAAAAGTTGTGAGGTATGTGTACACACTTGTTTCTTACCATCGTTGTACGTCGGTCAGTGTAATTTTATGAATGATTGAGAGCGAACTCTCACAGAATGGCCTAGCGACAATTTTTATCTTCTGTGTACGTAGCTTAGCTCTAGCTCCAACCCATGAAAATAAAATCAGAATGCTGGATGTTATTTTTAGCTTATCACTATGTTCACATGAGAAGATGGCTTCTGTTTATGCAGTGTTGGACAGTGTAAGCATGCTTGTCGATGCACCCATCTATAATTGAATAGCCAATCCTGCTGACATCGTATTTCCGCAGCAAGCTCTACAACATGCTACATGCCATTATCCGCGGTGTACAGAGGACTGAAGTGCAGATCAGTGTTTCTCTGCTGCCTGTTGTCATCATTTCCAGCACACATGAAAGAGCGATAGACAAAAGGATTGAGTAACAGCCCCTGTCACCTCCAGACCCCCGCAGGCTAGCAGCCAGGGGTCCATACTGATCAATAACATCTCTCATCTCCTCCCTCCTATCCTCAACATACTGACAGTTAATTAGGAGGTATCAGATCAGGGAGCCACACAGAAAGGGGCGTCAGGTCCCTGTGTATATACTACAGTGTAATGTAATCAGTAGGTGGAATATAGATTCCCTAAAGTATACCTTACTCTATAGTATAATGCACAAAAAGAGCTATTTTTAAACTTCCTGAAATCCAGCTCTTCATAGAGGACTGTGTTCTTATACTGTGCATCATGTATAAGAAAACTAGATTATCGATAAGCATTGTGCATGGAGACTTGTGTGGCAATGACGTAGCTATAGCCCTCAGCGCCGTAATGCAGAATTTGGACCCCACATTAAATGTGCTCCTTCCCACACCAGTATAGTAGCCAGATGTGCCCCAGACTAAGTTTTTGGAGGCCCCATGCAGCCCATAATATGAGTCCCGTCCCCCCCCCCCCCCCCGAAGGGAGCGGTGTGCGAAGTGTCGTGTTGAAAAATAGGCGTGGCCCCACCAATGAAGTGGGCATGGCGATGGCATGAGTGTGGATCGAAATATTAGCAAAATACAGGTAGTCCTCCAGGTTAACAAATGAGATAGGGCCTGTATGTCCACTTAACCTGAATCCATTCTCTATGGTCCCCCACTCTTCTCCCTGTGTCCCTTTTCTCCCCCTCTGTCACCTGTTTTTGCCTCCCTTGTCCCCCTCTGTGTCACCTCATGGCCCGTCTTATCTCTGTTTTCTCTGTGCCTCTTTCCACCCCTTGTGCCTCTTTTGTGCCCCTCTTGTCCCCCTTTGTGTCAGCTCTTGTACCTCTGTCCTAGCCATGTATAGGTGCCCCCCTATAGGTATCCAGGTATCGGTCCCCCAGTATAGGTAGCCAGGCAGAGGTACTCCCTGTATAGGTATAAGTGGTGTAGCAATAGGGGTTGCAGAGGTTGCGACCGCATCGGGGTCCACTAGGGGCTCTTCTTCATCCATCTTATTAGCTTTTTATTGGTGTTATGCTGGAAATGAACACCTCTATGTGCTTTGAATAATGGTAATCCTTAACAAACTGTTTGCTTACTCTAAATGCAGCTCTCTGAAACGGCAACTGCCTTTGATAGGTTTTGGTGCTAGATATCAATAGAGTGCTTGGTGCCCCATGTAAAACTCGCACCTGGGCCCCAAGCTCCTTAGTTATGCAACTGAAAGGTATCCAGGTATAGGTTGCCAGGTACAGGTGGTGCCCCAGTATAGGTAATGAGCTAAAGGTGCTGCAGTATAGTTTCCAGGTACAGGTGGTACCCCAGTATAGGTAGTGAGTTAGAAGTGCTGCAGTATAGGTTGCCAGGTACAGGTGGTGCCCCAGTATAGGTAGCGAGCTAAAGGAGCTTGCAGTATAGGTTGCCAGATTGTTAAAGACTTACGTAACCCTGTTCTAGCGTGGATTCGTCGGGCTCTCCTGCTCTCCCCACACTCTTCTCCTCTCACCGCGTCTTATCAACACGGTTACTTCCGGCGGCACAGCTGACATCATTAGGCGTCGTCATGTAATCATGGAGACAGGACGTGAACCTGGCGGTGGTGATAGGAGGAGAGAGCGGGCCCGGTGACGGGACAGTTCTGGGACTGAGTGCTTTACAGGTGCATTGATGGGCTATGACCAAGCAGTGCTTTCTGTTGCTATGGATGGGGGGGGTGGGGGGGGGGGGGACAATCATGTGGTGAACCGTGGAACAGTTTCTGATGGGCAGGATGAGGGAACAATGCACTCATCCCAGATGATCCAGCACTTTGGATCGTTCGGCAATATATCAGGGTGGCAGTACACACCAGATTCTCAGCAGCACCTGCCTGAGTTTAGTGTGTAAATAAGGCTTGAGTCAATGCTTAAAGGGACACTTAAGTCAAACAAAAAAAAGAGTTTTACTCACCTTAGGCTTCCAATAGCCCCCTGCAGCTGTCCGGTGCCCTCACCGTCTCCCTCCGATCCTCCTGGCCCCGCCGGCAGCCACTTCCTGTTTCGGTGACAGGAGCTGACAGGCTGGGGACGCGAGTGATTCTTGACATTCCCAGACACATTAGCACCCTCTATGCTGCTATATGGTATATGATATATGCTATAGCAGCATAGATGGCGCTATTGTGGCCAGGAACGCGAAGTATTACTCGCGTCCCCAGCCTGTCAGCTCCTGTCACCGAAACAGGAAGTGGCTGCCGGTGGGGCCAGGGGGATCGGAGGGAGACGGTGAGGGCACCGGACAGCTGCAGGGGGCTATTGGAAGCCCCAGGTGAGTAAAACTCATTTTTTTTGTTTGACTTAAGTGTCCCTTTAACATCAGAGGTTTTGGCCCTAAATTATTAGCCACTCTGTGTGCAAACAGGTTTTCATTCTTTCTGTTGCTAAGTAATTCATCTTTTATGAAGGCAATCTGAAAAGTGGCACCTCACCTGGTGACCCAGAATATATTGGCGTAAAAAGATGCAGATGAATTTTGTTGTTCAAAAGCACTAATCTAGGTCCTCATCATTTTTGGCCTTCTTCAGATAGTTAGGTTGATAGTTGCTAGTTGCCACGGTAATGTTATGTGGAAGCTGATTGGTCAGCCCATATCACTGTGATGGTCTGCTGTTTGGTGGAACGTAATGCTTATTTGTGTGCGATATTTCCTTATCTGGAGTAGAGAAAACGATCGTGCATGGATATATTTTTAGCTATTTACCTCATGAGAGGACAGTGCACCTGGTGTATTGAAGCTGTTGCAAATCTCTGTGGTACGGCTGTGCCATTAGGGATGAGTTCTCAAATGTATCAATAATAATCATATATAAAATCATTTAATCAGGACTATTCTCCTAGGTGAGATTTTCACAATTTACCAAATAAAATGCTTTTTAAACCACCAGCAAGCAAGAAAATACCCAGAATCAGGGGTGTTAGTATGATCCTAAGATATCCGGGGCACTTTTTTGCACTACAGACAAAAAATGGGTGTGGCCACACACCATAATGTGGGTGTGATCATGAGTGGAGCCACATTTATCTGAACTTAAAGAGGAACTCCAGTGAAAAAAATGTAATTAAAAAAAAGTACTTAATTTTTACAATAATTATGTATAAATGATTGTCAGTGTTTGCCCATTGTAAAATATTTTAAATCCCTGATTTATATTCTGACATTTATTACATGGTGACATTTTTACTGTTGGCAGGTGATGTAGCTGCTGCATGCTGTTTTGGCAGTTGGAAACAGCTGTATACAGCTATTTCCCACAATGCAATAAGGTTCACAGACCGGAAACTGCCAGAAGTACCTCGGTACTCAGAGCTTCTTGTGGGAGGGGTTTCACCACAATGTAAGTCATTCAGCGCCCCCTGATAATCTGTTTGTGAAAAGGAATAGATTTCTCATGTAAAAGGGGGTATCAGCTACTGATTGGGATAAAGTTCAATTCTTGGTCGGAGTTTCTCTTTAACAGCGATCTAAGTAGGCCTGCCCAGCAAAATGTTGCCTGAAGCCCCCCTCTCCATTAATACACATATCACTTTGGCAGTGCCACTTAAACATAACTAGGCAGTTACCTGGCACTACTAGCTTTCTGCTGTGTGGGTTGGCCTGGTTATCTGGCAGTTCCCCCCATAGCATTACCTGACCTTCTAGTGGACCCCCTCCCATGCTCCAGCGGGCCTCCCATTGAGCTCCCTGCATGCCCCCATAAAAGCACCACAGCACCCAGCATTCCCCCATAGAGGCTCCAAAAGATGTCTGCAGAATCTGCAGACCAAACAGCCAGAGGTGAGTCCTGCCGCCCGCAGCCTGACTCTGCCTGGAGGCTATCCGGGGCACCCCAGAAGAGATCCGTGGCACGTGCCACTGATCTTTGTGGCTGGCAACACCCCTGCCCAGAATAATTTTGATAGTACTTATTCACCTAATGTTTGGTACTTTTTCAATCGCAGTGCTGAAATGTTGTTTTAAAAAGGTGTAGAATTATCTCCTAGGCGAAAGCGCGGGAGAAAAAGTGAATTGCGTATGGGCCATTGTGTATTTCTGCTGAGTATAAATAACCAATGATATTGTACAGTGATGCCCAGGAAAGCACAATTCCTCCATATACATGAGAAAATGGCTAATCATGGCCTCTGGTCCTGATGTGTATATTAACTAGAGGAAAACAAAGAGGCTTGATTTTTGTGACGGTCCCAACTAAATTATTTTATATATGATTAACACATTTGAGAACTAATCCATAATTGCACAGCTGGGCCATCATGTGGTAATCTGGTCTCACCCTGCATACATTTGAAATGCTGTACGCTAAGTTAGGCAATAGGCACGGGCGGCTTTAAACATAAAAGATGAATTGCGGTAGTAGAATATCGGTAAATTTACCAATATTCTACAACCTGATTGAGATAGTGAAATATCGGCAATATTTGCAACTTCTCCCCTACTCTCACACAGAACCCTTCCCCCCCCCTCCCCCAGGGCAACTAACAACCTATATCTCAGGCAACGAACAACCTACCCCCCTCAAGCAACTAATAACCATCCCACCAGGCAACTAACAACCTACCCCTGCTAGTAAAAAATAGCCTGCCCCATCCCCAACAACTAACCTCCTGCAGCCAAAAATCAGCCACCCGCTATGGGAACTGCTATGGGAGCAGCTACAAATCCCGTGCTATTTATAGCCACAGCTCCCATAGCGGGCGGCCCCAGCTCCTGCTATTTAGTGGGCACCCATTTTTTACTGCACAACTATTAACTGCTCCACTCATCCTTTCCACAGTTTGTATACACCAGGTACATTGGCCCCTTATGAGGTATAGAGCTAAAAATAAATCGACAAACTGTTTTCTCTACTCCAGATAAGGAAGTATCAAACAGATATACATTAGGTTCCAGCAAACAGCAGACTATCTCAGTGATATAGGGGTGACCAATCATCAGATTCCACATAACATTACCGTGGCAACTGACACAACATCATCAACCCAACTGTGAAGATAGAAAAAGGCCAAAAATGATGAGGACCTAGATCATTAGTGCTTGTGAACAACAAAATTCATCTGCATTTTTTTACGCCAATATATTCTGGGTCACCAGGTGAGGTGCCACTTTCCATATTGCCTTCATAAAACTCGAATAACTTAGCAAAACAGACATAAAAAAAACCTGTTTCCACACAGAGTGGCCTCAGCATAGCAATTAAGCCACCTCAGGTATGTACATAGGCATGTCCTTGTACAGTTATGTGACACTTTTATTCCATGGGTGACTGCTTAATATAGCACAGAGCAAAGGTGCATCATTAGCTTAGCTGGTAACCGAAACAACTTGGCAGATGGAACAGACAACTTTTCAGTAGTATTTATGCATTTGTATGGCACTGTGATATTCTGTAATGCATTCATGTCACTAACTGTACCTTAGAGGAGCTCTCAACCTAATATTTGCCATAGTCATATGTCTTTTTCCCAATTACTATATATCAGTCTGATATATAGTAATTGGGAAAAAGTCCTTTCAACTGGAAAGACAAACATTATCCTTAATAGGATGTAGTGCACTACACCCAAAAGAACACTTAAAGGGGCACTACAGCGAAAAACTGTAAAATTTTAAATATGTGCAAACAGACAAATAAGAAGTACGTTTTTTTCCAGAGTAAAATGAGCCATAAATTACTTTTCTCCTATGTTGTTGTCACTTACAGTAGGTAGTAGAAATCTGATAGAAGTGACAGGATTTGGACTAATCCATCTCTTTATAGGGGATTCTCAGGGATATATATGTATTTTCAAAAGCACTTAGTGAATGGCAGTTGCTCTGTCCAACTGCCAAAAAACTGTGTAGCGAGCAGGGAAGCTGGCCAGCATCATTGTTTAAATCCTTTTTCAGGAATATCTTTATAAAGAATAAAAGGCTTGCTGAGAATCCCCCATGAAGAGATGGACTAGTTCAAAACCTGTCACTTCTGTCATATTTCTACTACCTACTGTAAGTGACAGCATTATAGGAGAAAGGTAATTTATGGCTCATTTTACTCTGGAAAAAATGTACTTTTTATTTGTATATGTTTGCACATATTTTAAATTTTACAGTTTTTCGCTGAAGTGCCCCTTTAACCCTCCTGAGCCTGTTGGGCATGGCACTCAAGAGGCTTTGCTAGCCTCAGGAGTTCCCCAGTATAAATCTATTAGGTTTAGTGTCTTTACTACATGTTAGCTAGCGCTAGGCTAGCTACCGGTACTAGAGGTGTCTGTCCACCACCCCAATTGCCCCCGATCCCCATGATCCAGCCGCTATATACATACCAAGCCTCTATCCAGCGATTGCCGCAGCCTCCCCGCACAGCTCTGGTCTTCTCTATGGGGAGGTTCGGGACTACGCATGACGTCGGTGGCGGGTACATATCCTCACTAATACCCAGATACCAACCCAATCGTAATCTCAGATCTGCTCGTGATCTTCTGTTGTCCTCCTCTAGAATTTCCTCTTCATGTTTACAAGATTTTGCACACGCTTCACCCCTCCTCTGGAACACATCCATCACTCGGCAACCTTTGTTACCTTTAAACGCTCTCTAAAAACTCATTTGTTCCGACAAGCATCTGCGCTACCTTAGGGCCACTTCCCTTTGTCCTAAGACCAAATTGCAACGAGACTGCTATGGACTTCAGTTATGGAGGAGTCTCGGCGGCGGCCCGGAGGTAAGAAGCCGCACCACTCTGCTATGCCTGCGGAAAGACCAGGGGGGACAGAGGGACACAAACGCACACTTCAAAGCTGCCAGACATCATTGTTGGCACGCTGGGGGGTAACATGGCCACCTGATTGTGCATGTGGTAAGCAAAAGAAACCACGCCATTTTGCATAAGTCTGCGGAGACACTCGAGGGGAGAGGCTTCAAAGCTGCCAAACATTCTTCTTTGGTGGCATGCTGGAGGGTAACACAACTACCTGATTGTACCTGCAGCACTGAGCACAGGAGTGGGGGAGAAGGGGGCATGGCAGGCAGCAGATAGCTTTTTCTTTTACACTATGATGCAGGGTTGTTGTTAGGATCCTCAGAGATCCAGGGCAAGTTTGGGCACTCCAGCCGGAAAATGGGTGTAGCCATGCACCAGAATGTGGGTGTGGGTGGAGCCAAATTTACATGAACGTAACAGCAGTCTAAGTAGGCCTGCCCAGCAAAATGTTGGATGAAGCCGCCCTCTCCATTAATACAAAATGCAGCATATCCCATAAATAGGCAGTATCACTTAAACATAACTAGGCAGAGTTACCTGGCTTCTGTGCTGGCTGGTCTGGCTTTCTGCTGGACAGGCTGGTCTGCTGTCAAGTGGGTTATCTGGCAGTTAGCCCAAAACATTCCCTGACCTTCTAGTGGACCCCCTCCCTTGCTCCATTGGGCCTCCCATTGAGACAATACATTTCCCAGCATGCCCCCATACAGGCATCACAGCACCCAGCATGGCACCACATCACCCAATATGCCCACATAGAGGCACCACAGTACCCAGCATACCCACCATTGAGGCACCACAGCTGACCTGGGGACATCCGGGGCACCCTAGATTAGATCGGGGCACATGCCACTGATCTGTAGGGCTAGCAACACCCCTGCTGTGATGGGTGCTGCACTCGGAGGTCACTACCTGGAGGGTCGTGCAGCCTTCAAAGCATAGCATTTTCTTTTACCATATATTGTAGTGAGGGCTGCATCAGGAGGGGGAGGCACTAATGACTATCCTGAAGTCCATAAATGCACCCTCTTCCCTCAGCTTCTGCCAAAGCAACAAATGCAGCACAGTGGAGCACTCTTAACATTTTTCTGAGTCTTGGATTATCATTTCCAGCTGCACCAATACAGCATTTCCTACCCTCGGCTTATACTCGGGTCAATCATTTTTTCATGGTTTTCTATGTAAAAGTTAGGGGGTCGGCTTATACACGGGTCTGCTTATAAGCGAGTATATATGGTATGTGTTCAGATGTTTTGTTAAATATATTGAAAATTCTAGATAGCGCTAAAAGGATCACTCCTTTTTGACTCTACTGCATAGAGGCTAAAGATGCATTCTTCAGCTTTATATGGTAATCATTTCTCATTGTATGCCATGTTTTTGGATTTTTTTTTTTGTACGAGGTTTTGATTCTTCTTTTTGAAGTGTCTGTACTCGAGCATCTTTTTCAAAATAAAAATTATACATTAAAAAAATCTTTATTGCACAAGGAGACAAAATAATTTCCCTTTTTAATTTCAAAAAATAAATTCAAAATATACAAATATCGTACAGCAAAACAATAACTTCTTCATGAGGCCAATAAAATTGTACTGTCTGACTTGGAGTAATAAGTATATACTGTGTTTCTAGGCAACAACACTAGTTTTGTTTTGGACAATGCCTGCCCTTCATCAGGCCTCTTTGTACTAAAATTATTCTCCTCAGACCAAATCTGTACGAAAACAACTGTTCACATATTCTGCGTTTTGGAACGCATGGAAAGAGCACAGAAAACGCATGTATAAAAACGCATGCGTTTGTACGCGTTAGTGATGCGTTTGTATGCGTTTTTTCTATGCGTTTTTTTCCCAGAGAAAACCAAGCGTTTTTGATTAAAGGGGAAGTAGTTTGTAAAGTTTTTTTTTTTGCATTGTAGGTGGTGATGTCATTTCCTGGGTGTGGGTTGTGAAGGTGTTGTCAAGGGGAAAGGAGTTTGCTGGTGTGTGGTGAGCGAGAAAATGTATTTTTTAGCAGGTTTAGCTTTGATTATTATCATTGCGATTGTTACCAGGAAACAAGCAAAGCACAGGAGGTACTGGGTACACCCTTTATTGACGGAGAGGAGAGAGAAGGGCCAATTTTGGACATTGTACAATGATTTGCGCAAGCACCCAGATAAATTTTTTAGTTATGCCCGCATGTCTATTGTGAGGTAAGATTGTTATCATTTCTATTTCTTTCTGTATGTCGGCTGCAATTGTATGTAACACAAAATAAGCAATTGTGCTATGTTTGTAGTTTTGATGAACTTTTGCAAGAGCTATCTCCTGAGCTTCAACGTGAGGATACCCATTTCCGGCGAGCAGTTCCTCCATGTGAACGACTTTTGGTGACTTTAAGGTAAATAACCCAAGTTATTCCTTCCTTGCATCCTCCTTGTGTATGAGACATTACTACTCACCTACTTCACTATGTTTGTGTATTGCTTTCTCATCATTTCGTCAAGTTTTTTTTATACCCTCTCATGGTGTGTTCATGAAATGTTTCCTTCTTTATCATATAATGTATGAAGGCCCCTCCCCCGCCTCCTCCCCACAAACACAAAAAAATGTGATAGTATAAAAATTTGTATCCACTTCCCCCTCTTATTATTCCACTTGCATGTCTGGTGTCAGTATTCATGCTGTAAATGGAAATGATTTATCAAGGCAGATATACAATCAATTTTACTTACCTGTACATTCCTCCAGGGTCACTATTCCAGCATGTCCCTTTTCACAGCTGTGCAATCATCCCTTGTACGCTAGTTCCTCCCCTTCACCATGTATGTTATGCTGCTGACTTGCAGGTAGGGCTGTACTGAATCTGCACAATAGGCGGTGTCAATCACAGGTACGTGTTCCACAGTGTACTGTTCAGTCATTGTGAGGCGCACTTGAGGCTGAATAACATCGGCACTACATGGGCAGTACAGGTTTGTGTGCAACGGATGTTGTAGTACCTGTGTTCTTGAAATTGCGGCTTCTGGAAACTTTGGGTCATTTTCACATTTGTACATAAACATAAGTCCAGTAATTCCTCCTAGCATTTGGTAATGCTACTGCAATCCTGCACATCCTTGTATTAATGTGGTTTGCACCAGCCACCATTTGTAAACATTTATAGTAATATTCACTATTAAAGGGAACCATAGACGAATGGTCATTATAAATAGAATAAGCTTTTATACATACCTGGGGTTTCTTCCAGCCCCATAAGCATGGATCGCTCCCACGCCACCATATTCCGCTTCCTCTATCGCTGGTACCGGGTCCCGTCACTTCCGGCAGATGCGGCCAATTGTCGGCATCACAGGGGCTACCTCCATATTCATACGGCTGTCCAGTATGCGGTATCACGAGTACGTATTTGGAAGGAGGCCCCTGTGATGCGGACAATTCTCCGCGTGTGCTGGGCGACCGGCGGTAATGACGGCACACGGTGCAGACGGATCCAGGCAGCGGTGGTCGCCAGCATGGGAGCTATCTGTGCATACGAGGCTGGAGGAATGGCCAGGTATGTATAAAAGCTTTCCACCAACGTCTCTGGTTCCCTGTAAGGGGCCCATACACCTAAGGATTTTGCTGCTGTTGTACAGTAGTTGGACAATACTGCACCCTGTATTTGTGAAACTTCCTTAGCAGTAAAAGTATGTGATGACACAGGTGTGGATGCTGCAGCGGAGAAGCGAACAGCATACACAGTGTGACTTGCGTGTGCCGGAGCAAGTAATGTATGCAGGGTGGAGGAGGGAACAGCAGCAATGCAACTGAGTGTGATCTGTTTCATGCTGAAAGTGAAACACAATCAGTTTACATGTAATGAATGTATAAGATCCCTTTCTGATCAGATTCGCTCAGAGAGGCATGTATGTTGTGTCTCTTGATATGCTGTCAAATTGAGTATTGTGTGTGTACCTTTAGCTTCCCTTTATTCAGTATCGTCTCATGTGGTATCCCTATACCTCACCCTCTCCATTCAATGTATCTATTTACTTACCTTTTCCCTAGATTTCTGGCCTCTGGACAATCGTATAGTGCCTTACATCTGGAATTTAGACTCGGTAAAAGTACTATCCAGTCCATCGTTCTAAGTACGTGCAAAGTTATTTGGCTGAAGCTGCAACCCAACTTTATGAGATTTCCCGATAAAAAGAAATGGATGGAGGTGGCTGATTTGTATTGGAGAAGATGCAATTTCCCTCATTGTGTTGGTGCAATAGACGGAAAACATGTCCGAATGGTATGTCCACCTTGCAGCGGGAGTAATTTCTACAATTACAAGAAATTTTTCTCTATTGTTTTACTTGCTATCGTTGATGCAGACTATAAATTCTTGTACATTGATGTTGGGTCATACGGCAGCAGTTGCGATTCTGCAATTTATAACCGTTCTAAATTTGGAAGATTGGTGCAAACTGGACGTTTAGACTTGCCTGACCCAAAACCATTGCCAGGGATGAGTGCTCCAAGTTACCCATTTTTTTTTGTTGGGGATGAAGCCTTTGGCCTATCTACGTACATAATGCGGCCATATTCAAGTCGAGCTATGAATGGAAAGAAAGCAACATTCAACACTCGCCTAAGCAGAGCACGCAGAATGGTTGAATGTACTTTTGGAATTCTAGCAGCGAAATGGCGTATTTTCCAAACATCATTGCACATGGCGCCAAAAAATGCTGTGTGTGTGATAAAAGCAGCGTGCATCTTGCACAACTATGTCAGAGAGAAGGAGGGTGTGAATCTAGATGAATCGGACACCCCAATAAATTTGTCAGCTCATCGTGCTGCTCCAAGACCAAACAATGATGCGATACAAATGCGAGATAGCCTTGCAGATTATCTTTTTTCGGTCATAATAAATCTATGGAGAGATTGGTATAAGTCATGAAAATTTGCCTTGCTGAGCATGCTTTATTTGAGTGCAAGTAATTAAATACTTATTGGCACTATTACTAAATTACTATACCTGGCCCTTCATGTCTTCTCTGTGAATTGTTTTGTTATGTGATAGGATTTTACAGATATTGATGTTTACGTAATCTGTGTCACTGGGGAGTTGTATTTTAAGGTGTTTATCTTGAGATTGTGTCTCGGTTTCATTTTTGTCACTAAAAATACTCCGTATCAGAAAACTTGGTCTGTTTTTTTTAACATAGATTTTTTTTTTTTACTTTTATTGTACTTTATATCAAAAAATATGCCTGTATGACTCACTTAACCACTTGCCGACCGCACACTCATAACGTGCGTCGGCAAAGTGGCAGCTGCAGGACCAGCGACGCAGTACTGCGTCGCCAGCTGCAGCCTAATTAATCAGGAAGCAGCCGCTCGTACGAGCGGCTGCTTCCTGTCAAATCACGGCGGGGGGCTCCGTGAATAGCCTGCGGGCCGCCGATGGCGGCTCGCAGGCTAGATGTAAACACAAGTGGAAATAATCCGCTTTGTTTACATTTGTACGGCGCTGCTGCGCAGCAGCGCCGTAAGGCAGATCGGCGATCCCCGGCCAATCAGCGGCCGGGGATCGCCGCCATGTGACAGGAGACAGCCTGTCACTGGCTGCACAGGACGGATAGCGTCCTGTGCAGCCGGATCTCCAGGAGGGGGCCAGGTAGGAGAGGGAGGGGGAGGATTTCGCCGCGGAGGGGGGCTTTGAGGTGCCCCCCCCGCCACCCACAGCAGGCAGGAGAGATCAGACCCCCCCAGCACATCATCCCCATAGGGGGGAAAAAAGGGGGGCAATCTGATCTCCCTGCCTGGACCCTGATCTGTGCTGGGGGCTGCAGAGCCCACCCAGCACAGATCACTCAAACCAGCGCTGGTCCTTAAGGGGGGGTAAAGGGTGGGTCCTCAAGTGGTTAAAATAGACGTTAGAAGACCATTGTTTTGTTTCCACCTATAAATCATATACCTACGTTTTGTGTTCAGTAAACCCACCTCACTGCAGATACCTAAGTTCTGTGTGCAGCGAACACCCCTCAGAGCATTTAATTGTTGTATGTGATTGATGGCCTATAAGGTAATAATTTTAACTACCGAAATATGTGTTGCACACTTACCATTTTTCCATGTTACCTCTACTGAGGTAATTACATTCCTCCCTTACGTTATTGTATGCAGTCCACCACACACACTGCCAAATCCTTCATGTCTACTTCTAAAATACTGTACATCAGGTAGTACATACTTACCTTTTTACACCCAAGACACAAAATGAGTGTAAGGTACTGTTAGCCAAACACATATGTACAATAGTATGTGGCCTATTTTTGTTCACTGTAGTGAACATTGGTAAGCAGTGCATTCTTATCTCTAACATAATGGCCTCGATTCATAAAACTGCCTGCGAGCGGGGAAAGTCGAGCGGGGAAACACCGCTGTCGGTATTTCCGCCTTCAGGGTGGTAATTCATAAAAATTTAGCTACTTGTGATATACGTGCGGAGATACTCCGCTGTAGGCAGGCGTTAGGCTGTCGGGAGACGTGCGGAAACAGGGGAAGCAGGCGGAATCCCTCCGTGCGGTGTTCTCTCTGCAGCTGCTTGGGAGGTCTGTCCCATTCACTGCAATGGATTCCGCACGCTTCTCGCCACATCAGAGGTAGCGGTAATACCCGTCCGCATACCGCTACCTCTAATCTTTATGAATTGACATTTGTTACTGTTGCTGTGATAATCACCGCGCAAGGCGGTGATTGATCACTCTGCTCGCAAATGTCGGCTTTTCATGCGGAAAAAGCCTTTATGAATGCATATTTTGGTGTGTGGTCGGTAAAGTGAGCGTTTTTTTGCATTTCCGAATGCGGGAATGCTTTATGAATCGAGGCCAATGTTGTATTAAAAAATACAATCAAAATAGTTCAACCGAACTTTTATTGTCATGCAAAAGTACGTCCTAAACAACAGGACAGAATATTTGTAAAACCAAAAAATGGTGTACTTTATAAAAGTTACAACAATTGTCTTTCTAGACAGAACTTGTTCCAAAAACAAAACTTCAAGATAGTTTTTTCGGAATTGTCCAAAAACATAACATACAATTGAAACAGTTGGGTGTTGCAAACAGTATCACAGCTACTTACTTAATACAGTATTTCTCTAATAATTTGTACCAACCTAAATTGGTGTTGACTTTAAATGCATATTTGCATGCAAATGTAAATAACCTTTGCTGGTAAAGTAGTTGTAACGGTAGTAACAGGGCCGGCCCGCCCATGAGGCGGGGTGAAACTTTTGCCTCAGGCGGCACTTCTGGGGGGGCAGCACCTGCCCGTCCGTGGGTGTGGGGGGCGCCCGAGCTTGAGGGGATAGCGGGCAGGAAGGGGGTATTGGGCCTATCGGCGGGGAGGGGGGTCGGACCCCCCCCCTCCCTCGCCTGGGTCCCCCGTCCTCCGCTCCCCTCCAGCTTTAAAAACTTCCGTGCTGGCTGCAGCTATGTGTAAAAGAGGCAACAGGCGGGATCACTCACCTCTTCCTCATTCCAACGTGTGCTCCACTGACGTCACTTCCTGCGCCACAGAAGGAAGTGACGTCAGTGGAGCGCAGGCTGGCCTGGAACGAGGAAGAGGTGACTGATCCCCGCCCGTTGACTCTTACACATAGCTGCAGCCAGCCCAATATCCCCTTCCTGCCCGCTATCCCCTCCAGCTCGGGTGGCCCCCCCACCCCCACGGGGGGGGGGGGGGGGGGGGGGGGGGCGGGGGCGGCGATTTAGTTGAAGATTGCCACAGGCGGCAAAAAGTCTAGGGCCGGGCCTGGGTAGTAATGAACCATATAACTGACTGTCTGCTTGACGTGTCAATAATCAATAATCAACCATTGTAACGTTGTGTATACACATCAGATATAATTTTTGGGAAATTGAAATATCGTAGGACAATTGCATCCCCTTCCATGTACTATGAGAGCACATACTGTACATAGTGTATTGTATGGAGCTGAGAAACTCATTTTAGAAAAAAATTTCACAGGATGCTGTTCACAAAAAATGCTGTACACAATGAACACATCTGTATCTCCTTAAGAAGTACTCCTGCTAAAGATCAGTTCGTTCAGAAGGCATGCTTAGTGTATGATCTCTGCCCATCTCATAGACACATTGTTTAATGAACAATCATCTGAAGTTCACATCCAGCAGGATGGATCTTCAAATCTGCAGGTGAATGTTTATGAAAGAAGGTGTGTATGAGGATTGGCAGATATCTTACACTACAATCGCATGTATCAGGAAAAAATCATTTGCAGGAACAGACTTTGCGAAGATAGTGAAGTGTTGTATATGTACAACGTCTTTATGTGCATCATCTGACAGCGATTTTTATCGGATGAATACTTCAGCTCCTTACAATACAATATGTAGGTATGTGCTCTCGTACTACATGGGACAGTGTAACATTGCACTGTGATTTTTAATTTTCAAAAATGTATTATCTGATGTGTGTAACCACCTGAACGTAGGCACCTACATATTGAGCAGATAGTGGGGTTCTGGTGTATTTGAGACATTAATAAGTGCTTAAAAATAAATCTTACCACAACCACTGAACAAACAAAACCAAATATCATTCAGTATTGTAATGATTTGTAATCATGTGCGAAAGTAAAGAAAATAAAGTGCTTTTCTATTTTTCTAAATGTTCAAAAAACAATAAAACACTAAATTATTAGCTAAACATTAGCAATTACTTCGGCTGAGGGTCCATGAAACAGTACTGGGTATTACAGTACTAGTTGTGCATGCATGTTGCTACATGTTGCCTTTTGCACAGAGTACTATGTGTAGCATGAGTACCACATGTTTGTGTGTAAAATTTAGAAAAGTAGTACATGTGAATGAAAATTTATGCTAAACGATTAATTTGTGTGTAGTAGGCCAATTAAGCCTTCCATTCACCACCACGTGCAAGGGTCTCAGGTCTCTAATCAACCCCCCCCCCCCCCCCCCACTGTGTATTTGTTGAAGTGGAAGCCATCACTGACTTAGAGAGCATCATCTTTTTTGCGGTACTCAAAATGCCCTGCGTCCATCAGTGCAGAGGTCAACGTCCCGATGTCATGTGAAGTCACGTTTCAAATAATGACGGGAGCGGTACCTTTGTACAGACTTTACACACACATTCAAGGTGCCAGTACTGGGAGAATACAGAGAACTGCGCTTTGATGGCTTCGACTTTAGCAATTCCATACATGGGGAAGAGGTAAAGAGAGAGCAGGCAAGTATCAATGTGTGTACTCAATCTTCACTTTTCTCTTAAAGAGACTCTGTAACATCAAAAACCTCCCCTGGGGGGTACTCACCTCGGGTGGGGGAAGCCTCCGGATCCTAATGAGGCTTCCCACGCCGTCCTCTGTCCCACGGGGGTCTCGCTGCAGCCCTACGAACAGCCGGCGACAGACCCGACTGCAGATGCAATATTTACCTTTGCTGGCTCCAGCGGGGGCGCTGTGGCTGCTTTCGGTACGGAAATAGACGGAAATACCCGATCTCCGTCGGGTCCGCTCTACTGCGCAGGTGCCGGAAACAGTACAGCAGACCCGACGGCGATCAAGTATTTCCGCCTATTTCAGAGCCGACAGCCGTCAGAGCGCCTGCGCAGGAGCCGGGAAGGTAAATATTGACGTCACGGCTGCACGGAGGGCTGCAGCGAGACCCCTGGGGGACGGAGGACGGCATGGGAAGCCTCATTATGATCCGGAGGCTTCCCCCACCCGAGGTGAGTACCCCTCAGGGGACGTTTTGTCGTTACAGTTCTTCTTTAATACAGGAAGCTTTGAAAGCAACACACAATGTAATGTTAAACACTTGTATGCATTCTTAATAAAAACAAGAAACAGTTTTTACAAAACATAACGTAGTTATCAAGTACACCATCCTAATGTCTAAATGTCGGTCAAATATAAGGACTCAGTGAGAGACGATGCAATGTGACTGAGTGTGCTTTGTCCCTGACCACCCATTTCAACAGCTTCTTTGGAAATTGTTTGTCCCCAATTTTGTGCAACTTCTCCACCACCAACTGGTAGCATGTACTGAGTAGAATAGTTATGCGGTGTGGGTCGCATATATGGAGCATTTTGACACTCATTGGGTGGGCGAAATTCCTGTTGAGTATGTGCCTGCCCTGTGTAACTCAAATGTGAATTATAGGGAGAGGTAGGCCTCATTGTACTATCACCTTGTACTGCTGTAGTTGTCATACAATGTTGAGTATACCTATAATTTCCATAATCTATGGCTACAGGTTGATTATGCACTGGAGGTGGGGTTCTAACCGAAGCCTGGGTGGATGTATGGCTTTGATCCTGTTGAGTTTCTACAGAAACACAACTTTGTATGGCATCTGTGAGAGCATGACGCAATCTGAACATGTTTTGTTGAGGAACAGCCTCAATCATCGGTATCAGGCTCATTGCTAGTGTGTATGCTGCATTTTTCTCCCTTTCCATAGCACTCATCACAGTTTTTAAGGAAGTGAACAGTTGTTCATTATCGTTTTTTTTGGTCTTTTTCATCAAATGTACACTTGAGCTACTTTTACTTGCAGCAGGTGCTGCATTGGTAGCAGAGGAATGAGCGTCCACACTCACTGGTTGTGTTTGAGAATCAGAAGGGCTTTGGGATAACACAGAAGCATCGGCTGGAGCATCGGCTGGGTCTATATTAGAATTGTCTTCATCCGAATCAAGATCCACACAAATGTTGTCTTCAGTCCTGGAATTAAAATAGTAAAATAATTATTTAATGCTGCAAGGTCTGGAACACATCTGCTTCAAAGTTTGCAACTGAACACTATTGCCCAACTTGTTATTACGTATCATCATGTGTTCCACTGATTGAATTTTTTAAAACAATTTTATTAATGTACATCTCAGGATTTGCAGTGGTTTTGATCATACAGGGCTAAATTTACAACAAGGCCAGATAGGCCATGCCCTACAGCGACACAGCATGAAGGACTGGTGGGAAGCAGATGTCACTAACAAGAAAGGGAATGGTCAGCTACCTACTTATTTAGGAGGGAGGTGATCATTTATTTAAGGGAACCATAGGCCCCAGTAAGAAGATTTTAAACATACCTGGGTCTACCTCCATCCCCATACGCACGGATCGCTACCACGCCGCCTTCCTCTGCTGCATGGATCCGTCGGTACCGGGTCCCGTTATGGCCGTCACTTGACCAGTCGTCCAGCGGACGTGGCCAATTCTCCACCTCACAGGGGGCTCCCTCCATACAAGTACGCATGTGGCTGTCTATTGCGCAACCGCATGTTTAGGGGTATAGAGGGAGCCCCTGTGCGGCGGAGAATTGGCCGCGTCCGTCGGAAGTGACGAGACCCGGTACCGACGATAGAGGAAGCGGAATATGGTGGCGTGGGAGCGATCCATGCTTATGGGGCTGGAAGAAGCCCTATACTGCATGGATGCGTGCCATGCCCTTTTTCATAAAGATGAAGCGGAGGAGAGAATGCAGCAACCGGGAGACTTAAACCGGCTAAATCACTGGGTTTCTTGGGGGAGGGGTTAAGAGGGAGGGGGGCAGAGGCCACCTTCACATACATATATGGCAAAGTTCGTAAAGCAACGTTATACTTACGGTCGTAATTCCACACAGTTTCGCAGAAATTCTAGGTTCTTTTTGAATTTGTATGGATTCCGCCGTGATGCACCGGACCCACTTCTGGACTCCTCCACCTCAATCTTTAGATCTTTAATGTATGCGTCTTTTACAGACCTCCAACGTGTTTTCACTTCCAGCACTACGAGGGGGAAAAAATGAAATTTTGATCAATACAACTACAATCGCTAACAATAATTAATTCACATAAAAACATTTGTTTGCATACTAGCAAGCATGGTCATTCGGACGTTAATGGCGATGCTGGTGGTATTATACTACATCTCCACTTCGATACATCATACACTCCTCTATTTTTCAGGTTAGGGAGATGATCACCAAAAGACCTATATGCAAAACTGCAGCCCCCCAGCCACACTGTTTCCCCACATAGGTTTGTGTAATGTATCTCCTGAGCCAGCGTGACTCTGCAGCAGCAATTTGAAACACAGGTATGTGTGATGGTGGGGTGGTCACTACCTAGCATGAAAATTTGGAGAGTGTATGCTGTGAGGAAGAGGAGAGATTTACTATTGTACCACCAGTAGCATAAGTACATAGGAACTGTGGACACACAGTCTCCTACTGCGCATGTTGGGTAGCGCAAATTAACAGGCAGCATAATCAAACACAACACTGGAAAAGGTAATGTACTCAGTGGGGGACACAGACAACAGTGGGCCCCTGTGCAAAATTGCAATTGTGGGCCCCGTCCAAAAAATGGGTGTGGCTATAACCTGCGGCACACACAGTGCGACGAGGCAAAAAAAGAGGTGTGGATGGAACATGCGATGCAAAAACAAGGGCGTGCGAATGACCGAATGAGGGCAGAGCTAACTGTAATTTAATGCAAACCCGGGGTGAGGGTTTATTTCTTTTTAAACAACACTAGTTGCCTGGTGGCCCTGCTGATCTATTTGGCTGCAGTAATAAACTGAATTACACCAGCAACAAGCATGCAACTAATCTTCTCTGTTCTGACAATATTGTCAGAAACCCCTGACCTGCTGCATGCTTGTTCAGGGTCTATGTTTGAAAGAATAAGAGGCAGAGGACCATCACGGCAGCCAGGCAACTGGTATTGCTTAAAAGGAGAGAAATATGGCAGCCTCAAGATTATTCTCACCTCAGGTTCCCTTGAAAAGTGCAACGCAAAGACAGTCGGCCCAAGTTTTGGTCACCCTTTCCCCAGAAAATTCACATAATTGTGCAGGTTTTCTCAAGAAAAAACGTGCAATCAAGTCGACAGATATGCCCATAAAAAACATGCAATCATGTCGGCAGATATGCCTAGAAAATACGTGCAATCATGTTGCAGACCGGACCAGAACATACACCTGCTAATAGAAATAAAAACAATGAAACATTTACTCACCTGCAGCAGCAGACCTCCTGTCCCAGCCTCCATCCGACGCGCAGCTCCCATGGGTGGTTGGGTGGATAGGTAGCCTGGTGGGTGGGTAGGTAGCCGGGTGGGTGGTTAGGTAGTCGGGTGGGTGGGTGGTAGGAAGCCTGGTGGGTGGTTAGGTAGTCGGGTGGGTAGGTAGGTAGTAAGCATGGTGGGTGGGTAGGTAGCCGGGTGGGTAGGTAGCTATCCGGGTGGGGGGCCCGACTCCTATCCTCCCCCCCCCTTCCTCACCTCGGGGGGCCCCTCCCAGTATGCGTGGCGGGTCTCCAGATAGGCGCTAGAGGCTCAGCCGCTTGGTCTCCGATATGTCTCCAACTCTATATACTGCTCGCTACTTCCTGGTTTAGTAGCGAGCAGTATATAGAGTTGGAGACATCGGAGAACAAACGGCCGCTGAGCCTCTAGCGCCTGCCTGGAGCCCCGGAGACTTCCTGTATTTGCAGTCTCCCGTCGCGCATACCGGGAGGGGGCCCCCCGAAGTGAGGAAGGGAGGGAGGGAGGATAGGAGTCGGGGCCCCCAGGGGAAAAAAAAATAAAAATAAAATATACAAACAAAATACTTAACGGACTCCTGAAGCAACGGAACTTCAGGGGCCCTCATGCAGCGCACGGCCTGCACGGCCGTATGTCCGCCACTGAATGTACTACTAATATATTGCAATGTACAACGGAAATTGGAATACTGCTACAGATGCACTCCAGACCATTGGTATGTAAAACAATTACAAACAAAATACGGCCTCAAACTACACAGAGCATACACCAATGTTGCTGGATATTCTCTCACAATGCATATATTGATTACTCTACAAACCAATCCATTACCCATCCCCACCAATGCTGCAATCTGAAGCAACTTTTCCTATTCTCTTGTTGAGCAATCAACGCACACAAAACAGGCATGTGGCATCAGCTTCACACACAATGCACTATTTAATAAAGGACAGCAAATGACCCCACAATCAACATGTAGAAACATTTCTGCATATTACCCCCACCCCACAACTTATCTGCCAGCTGTGTACCTTTAATAGCACATGGAAGCAGCTTCCCAGAGAATACAATAAAAATTTCACCATGTCATAATACCAACAAAAGAAAACAAGATATACTTACTAATTACTTCTCTCTGCAAATCGGAATAGCTGTACCAATGTTCAGCATAGAAATGCTCTGCTATTTCCATCCACACTGCCCTCGCATGAATGAGATCTTTATAACGACTGTGACCCTTATCATAAAGCTCAGGGTACATCTGTACCCTCACAATGAGGTCCTCTGTGGAGAAAGCTTTCTCCGGGACCTCCACACTGCTTTTTTTAGCAGTAGCTTTGCCGCGCCCTCCCCTCTTCTTTCTCGTCGCCATTTTGGAAAAGGAAGTGCGACTAGAGAGGAAACTCAATTGCATTCTGGGAACCGCAGCTGAATACGCGTACCAAAAACCGCAACACCATGCGTTTTTATACGGATCCATTCACTTGCATTGAGGTCCGTTTGAGTGCGTTTCTCTGCGCAACGCACAGATCTGCATGCAGGTATGCGGATTTCCATACGCGTGCGTCTAGAACGCACTGATGTGAACATGTGCAATACTAATCATTGGTATCCTTTTCTATGCGTTTATGAACTCCGTACGCGTTCTTCCAAAACGGATACCAACGCGCCTTGGTGTGAACGGGCCCTAAGCGTTATAGGGCATCTGAACCAACCAGATACAACCATACACCATCCCATTGGCCACACCAAAGAACATGCTGCTATGGGGAGTGTGATTCAGTTCACCACTATGGAAACATTCACATATCACTCCTACCTATAGCCCCCACCTCCCTTCTGACACCCTTCAGCATAGATCAGGCAAATAACAGGCAAGTCCGCTCAATATTTCAGTCATATAGATTTTCATTATTTTTATTGAATCTTGCATGTACTCTGTTAATATTGTGCAGTGTATGCCTACCTGAAGTCAACATGGTAGCAGGGAAGACCAAGGGTTGCTGCAGCTACTGCCACTAATGTCATTCCAGCTTGATGTCATAGGCCAAAAAGCTTGTTTTGCCAAATGTAAGGAGATACAAGACATGGTTGTCCAGTGAGTGGATATGGCTGGAGGGGAGGAGGTAACTGTGGCGGAGTGAATATATAAACTACATGGAGCGTTCAGGGAAATACTTAATTATGGAGATGAATATAACCTGATGATATGATAAAATACATAATACCTGGGTACCTGCAGTAAAAATGCAAAGTTATTTTCCAAATCTGTAACCAAGAAATAAAGATGCAAATACTTCAGTTACTAAGGGTGTCTAAAGGAAATTCTCAAGTCAGGAGAAAGTCAGTTTCTTAGCTTGGGTATGCTTCAGGTATGCCTTAAAGCAAACCTGAAGTGGATAATTACCCAGGAAGACTATAGGATATTAGAAGTCACTGTGGTTCTCCTTCAGGGAGGATCCATGTCACCTATGTGATCGGGAGACACCCGGGGCCAAAAGGTGCAGTATTGTGCAGTGTTAGATGGAACCAGGGCCGGGCCGAGGCATAGGCTAGAGAGGCTCCAGCCTCAGGGCGCAGTGTAGGAGGGGGAGCACAATTCATTCAGCTGTCATTCCTAATTGTGTTTGAAACAGAAAGAAATAAGAAAAGGGGATACATAGCAGTGACTGCAAGCCAGATAACTAGATATTAAGGTGTTGGGGAGGTTGTGGGCCCTGTGGCGCCTCTTAGTCTAATAGCAATCAGTGTGTGACGGCTGGGGTGGCAGGGATGGAGGGGCGCACTTTGGTGTCTCAGCTTTGGGTGCTGGAGGACCTTGTCCCGCCTCTGGATGGAACTCTAAATTTTAGAGTGATTAAACTCACAAAGATGTGTTGCAGTTCCTGGAACCACCATGCATCACCTGTGGGAAAATTACCCTCCCCGCTCGGTAGTCCAGGACAGGTCCTGCTGGAACTGGATGGTCGCACTCCTAGAGTACTTTGCAATTGTGGGTGGCACGACAATAAAGGCTGAAGACCCCTCCAAAAGAGGTGTGTTTGACAACACGGGGGTTTGGAGGTGCCCACAAGATTAATTGGGAAAAGTGTATGTATAATAAAAAGGTATCTTATAACTTTAGAAGAAAAAACCCACCGAAAAGTTTGCATTTTTAAAATTTTAGGCACAGTTATAAAGACAACGCGTTGCATGGATCTTTGCCTGCTTCCACATGTTGAACTGACCTGAGGAAGCAGGCCGAGACCCATCTGTGAGATAAGATACCAGATATAGAGATAGATAGATATATACACTTTCCCCAAAATTAAGACATCCCCCATAAGTAAACCCTAACAGGAATTTCCAGCATGCTTGAAATATAAGCCCTACCCTTAAAGTTAGCCCAAACTGCAGTAAGGGGAAAGTATGGCAACTTGTGTTATTACTGGAGACCGGGTAGGAGAATGGCTCCATCATTGGGCCAATCACTGCACTAGCTCAGTGAGTGCAGTGATTGGCCCAATAACAGAGCCATTGGCCCGCTTGTGGGACCATCAGCTCTAGGTTATGTAGGTAGGTTCCCCCAGCATAGGTTACATAGGTCGTTTCCCCCAGTATAGGTTATATAGGTAGCTTCCCCCAGTGTAGGTTAGATAGGTAGGTGCCCGCAGTATAGGTTAGATAGGCAACTTCCCCCAGTATAGGTTAGATAGGTAGGTTCCCCCAGCGTAGGTTAGGTAGGTTCCCCCAGTATAGGTTAGATAGGTAGGTTCACCCAGCGTAGATTAGATAGGCAGGTTCCCCCAGCGTAGGTTAGATAGGCAGCTTCTCCCAGTATAGGTTATATAGGTAGGTTCCCCCAGCATAGGTTATATAGGTCGTTTCCCCCGGTATAGGTTATATAGGTAGCTTCCCCCAGTGTAGGTTAGATAGGTAGGTTTCCCCAGTATAGGTTAGATAGGCAGCTTCTCCCAGTATAGGTTATATAGGTAGGTTCCCCCAGCATAGGTTACATAGGTCGTTTCCCCGGTATAGGTTATATAGGTAGCTTCCCCCAGTGTAGGTTAGATAGGAATGTGCCCGCAGCGTAGGTTAGGTAGGTTCCCCCAGTATAGGTTAGATAGGTAGGTTCACCCAGCGTAGATTAGATAGGCAGGTTCCCCCAGCGTAGGTTAGATAGGCAGCTTCTCCCAGTATAGGTTATATAGGTAGGTTCCCCCAGCATAGGTTATATAGGTCGTTTCCCCCGGTATAGGTTATATAGGTAGCTTCCCCCAGTGTAGGTTAGATAGGTAGGTTTCCCCAGTATAGGTTAGATAGGCAGCTTCTCCCAGTATAGGTTATATAGGTAGGTTCCCCCAGCATAGGTTACATAGGTCGTTTCCCCGGTATAGGTTATATAGGTAGCTTCCCCCAGTGTAGGTTAGATAGGTATGTGCCCGCAGTATAGGTTAGATAGGCAGCTTCCCCCAGTATAGGTTAGATAGGTAGGTTCACCCAGCGTAGATTAGATAGGCAGGTTCCCCCAGCATAGGATAGATAGGTAGGTTCACCCAGCGTAGGTTAGATAAGTAGGTTCCCCCAGCGTAGGTTAGATAGGTAGGTTCCCCCAGCGTAGGTTAGATAGGTAGGTTCCCCCAGCGTAGGTTAGATAGGTAGGTTCCCCCAGCGTAGGTTAGATAGGTAGGTTCCCCCAGCGTAGGTTAGATAGGTAGGTTCCCTCAGTATAGGTTAGGCAGCGTCCCCCAGTATATATTAGAGATAGGTAGGTTCCCCCAGTTTAGATTAGATAGGTAGGTTCCCCCAGTATAGATTAGATAGGTAGGTTCCCTCAGTATAGGTTAGATACAGGGCCGGCGCTACCATAGAGGCAAAGGAGGCAGCTGCCCCAGGGCCCCAGAGCTTGTAGTGGCCCCCAGTGGCTACAAGAGGGAAAAAAATTTCAAATCGGCCTTATAGTTTTTGAGAAAATCGATTTTAAAGTTTCAAAGGAAAAAAAATACACATTTAAAAACCTGCCGACTTTAATGGTTAATAGCAAATCCACCTTAAATGCTAGAAACCCTAAATTTGCAGGATATGTTAATGAGATCATTAGGAATAAGAGGAAAAAACAATTTTTCAAAAAGACCTTATAGTTTTTGAGAAAATCGATTTTAAAGTTTCAAAGGAAAAAAGTATACTTTTAAATGCGGTAAATGTCACTTTTAGTAGCAAACCTAACGATAGTGTAATTTTACATGCATCAAACGAAAGCGCAATAAATTTCCTGACGGGGTTTCCAGGGGGTCTATACGCAGCCGCAGCGGTTTGGCCAGGGATCGCTATACAGCCGCAATATGGCTGTATGAAGATCCCTGGCATTTTTTCCTATTTTCCCAATTTTTTTTTATGTTTAGAGTGTAGGAATTTTAAAAAAAAAAAAAATTATGTGTGGTCGCTCCTCCTAAAACATTTTAACCCCTTGTCCCCCATGCAGGCTGGGATAGCCAGAATGTGGAGCTCCGACCGATTGGGACTTCACACCCTGACTATACCCGCTGCAAAAAAGGTCCCCTAATGTCGATTTTTGTTCCGGGGTATATGTTGGGGGGGGGGGGGGGCAGGTTTATTTTGCCCTGAGGCCCCATTGTTGCTTAAACCGGCCCTGGTTAGATAGGTTCCCTCAGTATAGGTTATATAGGTAGGTTCCCCCAGTATAGATTAGATAGGTAGGTTCCCCCAGTGTAGATTAGATAGGTAGGTTCCCCCAGTATATGTTAGATAGGTAGGTTCCCCCAGCGTAGATTAGATGGGTAGGTTCCCCCACTATATATTAGATAGGTAGGTTCCCCCAGTATAGATTAGATAGGTAGGTTCCCCCAGCGTAGATTAGATAGGTAGGTTCCCCCAGTATAGGTTAGATAGGTAGGTTCCCCCAGTATAGGTTAGATAGGTAGGTTCCCCCAGTGTAGATTAGATAGGTAGGTTCCCCAGTATAGGTTAGATAGGTAGGTTCCCCCAGTATAGATTAGATAGGTAGGTTCCCCCAGCGTAGATTAGATAGGTAGGTTCCCCCAGTATAAATTGGATAGGTAGGTTCCCCCAGTATAAATTGGATAGGTAGGTTCCCCCAGCGTAGATTAGATAGGTAGGTTCCCCCAGTATAGGTTAGATAAGTAGGTTCCCCCAGTATAGGTTAGATAGGTAGGTTCCCCCAGCGTAGATTAGATAGGTAGGTTCCCCCAGTATAGGTTAGATAGGTAGGTTCCCCCAGTATAGGTTAGATAGGTAGGTTCCCCCAGTGTAGATTAGATAGGTAGGTTCCCCAGTATAGGTTAGATAGGTAGGTTCACCCAGTATAGATTAGATAGGTAGGTTCCCCCAGCGTAGATTAGATAGGTAGGTTCCCCCAGTACAAATTGGATAGGTAGGTTCCCCCAGCGTAGATTAGATAGGTAGGTTCCCCCAGTGTAGATTAGATAGGTAGGTTCCCCAGTATAGGTTAGATAGGTAGGTTCACCCAGTATAGGTTAGATAGGTAGGTTCCCCCAGCATAGATTAGATAGGTAGGTTCCCCCAGTATAGATTAGATATGTAGGTTCCCCCAGTATAGATTGGATAGGTAGGTTCCCCCAGTGTAGATTAGATAGGTAGGTTCCCCCAGTATATGTTAGATAGGTAGGTTCCCCCAGTATAGGTTAGATAGGTAGGTTCCCCCCGTATAGATTAGATAGTTAGGTTCCCCCAGTATACGTTAGATAGGTAGGTTCCTTAAGCGTAGATTAGATAGGTATGTTCCCCCAGTATAGATTAGATAGGTAGGTTCCCCCAGTATAGATTAGATAGGTAGGTTCCCCCAGTATAGATTAGATAGGTAGGTTCTCCCAGTATAGATTAGATAGGTAGGTTCCCCCAGTATAGATTGGATAGGTAGGTTCCCCAGCGTAGATTAGATAGGTAGGTTCCCCCAGTATAGATTAGATAGGTAGGTTCCCCCAGCGTAGATTAGATAGGTAGGTTCCCCCAGTATAGGTTAGATAGGTAGGTTCCCCCAGTATAGGTTAGATAGGTAGGTTCCCCCAGTGTAGATTAGATAGGTAGGTTCCCCAGTATAGGTTAGATAGGTAGGTTCCCCCAGTATAGATTAGATAGGTAGGTTCACCCAGCGTAGATTAGATAGGTAGGTTCGCCCAGTATAAATTGGATAGGTAGGTTCCCCCAGCGTAGATTAGATAGGTAGGTTCCCCCAGTATAGGTTAGATAGGTAGGTTCCCCCAGCATAGATTAGATAGGTAGGTTCCCCCAGTATAGATTAGATAGGTAGGTTCCCCCAGTATAGATTGGATAGGTAGGTTCCCCCAGTGTAGATTAGATAGGTAGGTTCCCCCAGTATAGGTTAGATAGGTAGGTTCCCCCAGTATAGGTTAGATAGGTAGGTTCCCCCAGTATAGGTTAGATAGGTAGGTTCCTCCAGCGTAGATTAGATAGGTATGTTCCCCCAGTATAGATTAGATAGGTATGTTCCCCCAGTATAGATTAGATAGGTAGGTTCCCCCAGTATAGATTGGATAGGTAGGTTCCCCAGCGTAGATTAGATAGGTAGGTTCCCCCAGTATAGATTAGATAGGTAGGTTCCCCCAGTATAGGTTAGATAGGTAGGTTCCCCCAGTATAGGTTAGATAGGTAGGTTCCCCCAACAAAGATTAGATAGGTAGGTTCCCCCAGTATAGATTAGATAGGTAGGTTCCCTCAGTATAGGTTAGATAGGCAGCGTCCCCCAGTATAGATTACATGGGTAGGTTCCCTCAGTACAGGTTAGGTAGGTAGGTTCCCCCAGCGTAGATTAGATAGGCAGCTTCCCCTAGTGTAGGAGGGGGCACTGGGAGGAGCGGCACGGGGGGGGGGGGGAGAGGGCAGTTAAAAACCCACCTGTCTTCAGATCGCCGCAGGCACAGCTTCCATGTGCTTCCAGCTTCCTCCCCGCGGCGTCCCTCGCATTGGTAACAGCGCCCCCTGTGATGTCATCACAGGGGGCGCTGTAACCAAGACGACGGACGCCAGGGGAGGAAGCCAGAAGCACATGGAAGCTGTGCCTGCGGCGATCTGAAGACAGGTGGGTTTTTAACTGCCCTCTCTGGCCAGTGCCCCCTCCTGCCAGTCAATAAATCCGGGGCACCATGGCGACAGGTTCCCGGCCGGTGCCACGGATCAAAGGCCCTAGCGACGCCCGTGTACATACATAGACCTATAGGTGCGTACACACGCACTACTAAATGCAACGACGGGTCCGCTGGTCCCTCCCGCTGGGCGGTCTTTAGGCGAAAATATGCGCGTGTGTATGCGCTGTCGGCGGACTGTTAAGGCTGTTTCTGAGCGATTCGCTGAGTGGATCGTTCAGAAACCAGCCTTATCAGTCCGCCGACAGACTGTACACACGCCCATACTGTCGGCTAAAGACCGCCCAGCGGGAGGGACCAGCGGACCCGTCGTTGCATTTAGTAGTGCGTGTGTACGCACCTTAAGACTATAGTAGGGATTAGATTGTGAGCTCCTCTGAGGGACAGTTAAGTGACAAGACAATATACTCTGTGCAGTGCTTTGGAAGATGTCAGCACTTCTACCTGCCTCCCCCCCCCCCCCCCCTCCAGCTTTTCCTGCGCCGGTCCTCAATGATCCTCCGTTTCTCCACCACCGCTTAGTTTAGTTTCTGCCGACTGATCAGTTGGCAGTCCACTGCGCCTGCATCCTCGTACGCGTTCACATCGGCCAGAGCCTCCTGCACAGGCGAAGTACAAGGTTTACTCATACTGTGCCTGCGCAGGAGGCCCTCGCCGATGTGAAAGCGTACGAGGATGTATCTGGCCAGGCAGGCACAGATGACTGCTGATTGATAAGTCGGCGGAAACGAAACTAACCCATGGCGGGGGAATGGAGGATGGCTGAGGAGGACCAGGACAGGCACAAGGACGGCTGTGGGAAGCTGGTAGAAGCCCCAGGTAAGTGAAACTCTTTTTATTCAGTACGGTTTAGGTTCACTTTAAGGTGGGACTGCATGTTCCGCCTGTTCTCTTCATAATACTTTACTTTTCCGTGTTTGCCATTCCTTCCAAAACCCTGTATTTTTGCAGCATAAATAAAAGTATTTAACTGCTGGGATGATTGGCCTAAAAGCTGTATTGTGTGTCGATCCTTCTACCTGATCACCTCTATTAGCATGTCTCACTACTTACGCTGCATTCCTCAGTGCCTCCTACATACACTGTACTCTCAAATCAGATAACACGCGTCTTCTATAATTAGCTGACACCAAATGCAATAGATTCTAAATCCCTTGTGACAAACTATCCTCCTCCAGATACTGTATCGCTGTTATACAGCAGCTTGGCGTTCAGGAACCGTGGTTCTCAGCATGACTGTGCCAGGAGTGGTAGAATCAAAGGGGACCTGTACTCTTGCACAGGACTGGAGGAAAACCCAGAGAAATGAACCCTGAATGTATTTAGAGAGTTTTGCCTGTCTTAAACCCCCTCACCTGTGACTAATCACAACTGTAATTTGATCTCTGTTGTCAGCAAAGGAATCTCAGCAGCCTCAGCAGAGCAGCTAATTTGTAAACACAGGATGTTAACTCTGTGTCTACTTCCATGATAGCAGGAAATAGGCACACTGCAGATTTATTGCAGGAGTTCTGTGTGCTGTAACAAAGAAGTGCTTTTCTTTTAAGGTCTGAAAGCCAGTATTTCTACTTTGCTCTAAGGGCTCGTTTCCACTATTGCGGTACGGAATCGCCTGGATTCCACCGCTGATGAAATCGCATGCGGATGCGATTCCCCATGCGTTTTTTGCCGCGAATTCGCATAGGTGAGGGTATATGCGATTTTAACCATGTCACTGCCTGTGTGAATTTACATTGGTACCTATGCGATTCGCGGCAAAAAACGCATGGGGAAATCGCATGCGATTTCCCTATTAAATACATTGCATGCGATTTGCATGCATTCCACTCGCAGGCGAATTCTGCGGCTCTTTTGTGCGTTTTTTCACCACTGAAAAAACGCACCTCAACAACGCTACAGTGGAAACAGGCCCATCCACTTGCATTACATGTGCGAATCCGCATGCGTTGGACGCATGCGGATTCGCGATAGTGGAAACGAGCCCTAAAAGATTCCTCACAGCTTGAAAGCTACTATCCCAGAATTTTTTTTTTTAGCAGAACATCACTGAAATGGTTAAATAAAAGCACTCTGTCCTGCTATTCAGCTAATCTGCATCCAAACTGGAGATAACAGTATCTTTGTTTACATTCCAATGTTGTTACAATGTGTGTAAACACTGTGTAACAAGTGAAAAGGAACTCTCTGTGCTTTAGACACACACACAGTTCAGAAAAGCTCATTATTAAGGTGTTAATATATAATAAAAAGCAGTTTGAATAAAATGCAATGCCATCTTTGAGGGTATGATAAACTACATCTTGGAAACTTGTAATGTGTAAATAGACAATATTACTTGTGCCAAAAGCAAATATAACTGTATGAGTAATAAAAAGTAGGAAAACACATTTTTATTGAATGTCATGTCGGAGTTTCAGACCACATCGATATGTTATTACTTATCTTTTAGAGCTAAGAGGACGCTATAAGTTCAGGTCCGCTTTAAAGAGGTCACAGGAAGAATGTCTTTTTACGGCGGATTGTGTAGTAAATATAAAATGACAAATGTGGAAGAGGGGCCAAGTTCATCACAGTGGAGGCTTTCAGGTTTTTCTCATCCTTAGTATTTTTCTGTGGCAGGGTGAAGACTGCTAGTCCTGAGTCCACCACTACAGTGGCGTAGTGGTTGGCACTCACCTTGCAGCAGTGGGTCCGTGGTTAGTACCCCAGCCAGGGCACTATCTGCACAGAGTTTGTATGTTCTCCTGTCTGGGGGTGGGTTCCTCCAGGTAGTCCGGTTTCCTCACACGCCCCAAATACAGATAATTGCATTCCCCCTAAATTGGCCCTAGACAATGATGGTCATATGATTGTAATGTGGTATGAGCGCTCCTCCCAAGTTAATATTCAGTGTTTATGCTCCTTAAAGGATACCCGAAGTGACATGTGACATGATGAGATAGACATGTGTATGTACAGCGCCTAGCACACAAATAACTATGCTGTGTTCCTTTTCTTTCTCTGCCTGAAAGAGGTAAATAGCAGATATGTAAGTGGCTGACTCAGTCCTGACTCAGATAGGAAGTGACTACAGTGTGACCCTCACTGATAAGAAATTCCCCTTTTTATCTTTCTTGCTCTCAGAAGCCATTTTCTGCTAGGAAAGAGAATTATAGTTGGAATTTCTTATCAGTGAGGGCCACACTGTAGTCACTTCCTGTCTGAGTCAGCCACTTACATACCTTCTCATCATGTCACATGTCACTTCGGGTATCCTTTCAAGTATGCTATAGGTTGGATCACTCAACAGTATGGGGGATATCACCACCCTGAAAGAATGATTTAAAAGTCTTGTGTAGCGCTCACACCCCTTATGCACAAACAATGTCCAGCAATATGTATGATAAATATATAGTCCAAACAGCTCTTCCTGCTTAGAATCCAATTACAGATAGTACAAAACACGCTCACCAACGTTAATGGCTGACTCAATCACAAATCAGCATTTACGCTCTATTTGGACAGGACAGGTCCCCTTGTACCGATCAACGTCCTCCTATATGAGACTTCGAAACAAAATTGGACAGACCATAGCATAATCCAGGAGCTTCAGGCGGCAAGCGAGGAGACGCATACTGAACGGCGGTGAGGACGTCCTGTGATTTTCATACAATGCGCATATGATTTTAGCAAATGTGAGTGCACTTTTATGTCTTATAATAGCTAATAAATGCAGAGTTACACTCTGGGAACGTTTTTTTTTTTAGTTTTTAAGGGAATATTGCTTGGATCCGAGCAAGTTTGGAAACTAACATCGATCTAAAGCGCTGTGTGCTGGTCCTGCATGGTCAGCATTTGTATCTGGTAAACCTGCATTTTACTCTGTGACGCTGGTGCAGGCATGCGGTGCGGAGGGGTGCACTGACTTTTGCACGTGGAGGTGTTGGTGAAAGCTAAACATCGGGTATCTGAAACTGGATTATGCTATGGTCTGTCCAATTTTGTTTCTGAGTCTCATATAGGAGGAAGTTGATCGGCGCAAGGGTACCTGTCCTGTCCAAAGAGAGCGCAAATGCTGATTTGTGATTGAGTCAGCCATTAACGTTGGTGAGCGTGTTTTGTACTATCTGTGATTGGATTTAAAGCCGGAAGAGCTGTTTGGACTATATGTTTATCCTACATATTGCTGGACATTGACTTTTAAATCAATGATGGTCATATGACTATGGTAGAGATTCAGTTGTGACTCCCTCTCTAGAGATAGTGACAACAAACATCATTTGTAGAGCGCATTGCTCTCATAGGACTTAAAGTGGCAATAGCATGGCTCAGACTAGTAATTGGCTGAATAAGTAAGTTGTTTTACAGTGGAAAAATTCTTTAAAGAGTAACTGTCAGGCTGCAGAAGCTAATTTAAACCTCTATTCTCCTGTGTTAAACAGTTTAGAAGGAAGCCAAAAAGGCATTAGTGAAGATAAAAATCTCTCTTACCTTTGATGTGTGCTTATCAGCAAAGCTGTTAGACCCAAGCAGGACACAAGCCGCATACTATACTGCAAAGCATTCTGGGGCCCTCCCCTCGGCTGCTAATGAGAAGTTACAGCAGCTTGTAATCAGTCCAGCGAGTAGCACTGATAAATCTCCGGGCAGAGTACACTGCAGGAGTCCACTATTTTTCCTAGCCACATGGCTCATTAATATTCACTGCACACTGTGTTATTCAGTACGAGCTTTTCTGTGATCAGGAAGCAGGCAGGACATGACGACACAATTGGCTTCATAGAAGACAGACAAACATGGAACCTGCCATGAGCTGTCAGGAGCATCATTCTCTGCATATAATATAAAAAAATTCTGTGAAATCCAAACGTGGACAGTGAAATGCATATGTAATGTAAGTACAGCCAATCTTTAGCTACTGATATATGTGTTTATTTTCTCTGAGACCTTATACCTAACAGCTCCTCTTTAAGTCTGCAAATGCCAGGCTGGCTCTTCAGTCTAGATTTGAATAGCTCCAGGGATGGGTCTGTCTTTACTGGGTGTGGTAGGGAGTTCCAAAGAGTAAGGGCAGCATGACAGAAAGCTCTGGTTCCAAAGGTTTCAAGGTGTACTCAGAGTGACTACGTTTATGGATCCTGCTGATATGAGGTTTTGAGAGGTGTGGTGCCGTTTCATCAGCTTCTTCATGCATCCAGGGCTCAAATTGTGTAGGAATTTTAATGTCAACAGTCCAATCTTGAAGAGTAGTCTCCAGGTAGCCAGGTAGTACAGGTTGCCAGTGCAGTGAGCAAAGAATCTGTGCAATGTGACAATATATATTGTGTGAAGCACTGTGGAAGACGTCGGTGCTATATAAATACTAAAAAATTGTGTTTTGACATGACAGCGGCTGGCCGACATCAAATGAGAAAGTTTCATTTTTTGGGAGGTGGTGGATGAAGAAGCCAAAGGCAGGCCATTGGTACCCACACAGATTCCAATGTTTTATAACATTTGCAGTTTTAGAGAACCAATTACCATAACGTTTGAACTACTTCACCCCAAAGTGGTTTTTACCCTAACAGACAAGAGCGATTTTCTCCTTTCAGTGCTCATCCCTTTCATTTGCCAATAGCTTAATCACTACTAATCACAATGAAATTATCTAGATCTTGTTTTTTTCACCACCACTTAAAGCGGAACTGTAGAGAGAAAAAAAACAGTTTCACTTACCTGGGGCTTCCCCAAGCCCCCAGCAGCTGTCCTGCCCGAGTCTCCGTTCCCCCGCCACGTCCCGTACCTCGACTTGTAAGTCGATGCCAGCGCAGCCCTGTCAAGCGTATCCTTTCTTCGCGTTCCCCTCTGCAATAGCGGGGAACGCGGAAAAAAGGATACGCATGGCCAGAGCCGCGCGGGCGCAGTGGCCCGGTGGCGAAACCGAAAGAAGCTGGTGGTGGGAGAACGGAGGCTCGTCGAGAAGCGGCGCGGGACAGGTAAGTGAAACAATGTGTTTATTTTCTCTCTACAGTTCAGCTTTAAGCTTTTTGGGGTTGATATTTGTTTTCAGTAATTACTTTATTTTCTATGCATTTTAAAGGGAAAAACAAGGAAAAATGAAAAATACACGATTTCTCCAATTTCATCCCCTATAGTTTTAATATAAACACTACTGTACCAAAGATTTTACCTGCCTATTTGTCCTGGGTATTACAAGATTTTAATTATTCCCCTACTTCAAAGTATGGTAACATATAGGGCTTGATTCACAAAGTGGTGCTAACCTACTTAGCACGTCTAAAGTCTTTAGACGTGCTAACCAGGGTGCTAAGTAGGTTAGCACCGAATTTCTGAATCAGATAATTCGGTGCTAACCTACTTAACACCCTGGTTAGCACGTCTAAAGACTTTAGACGTGCTAAGTAGGTTAACACCACTTTGTAAATCAAGCCCATAGTATTTTGAAATAAAGGTGTATTTTTTTTTTGGGTGGGTTTTTTCTTTTCACTATTTTCACGTGCACACGCACGGGAGCGCTCAAGGGGGGGGGGGGGGGGATGCGCACGTGCACAGTGACAGCAGCACTGTCTGACTTATAAAAACGTCCTGGAGCCATTAAGAGGTTACATTTCCTTACCTGGAAATCGGACAGTGAAAGAAAACAGCTTACCACACAGTGAAATGGCTCTACATGAAGGGAAATTCAAATGTAATGTTTTACTGTTAGGTTACTACTAAAGGTAGCCATACATCTAGCGATGGGCAATATCGACCAAGAGACAAATCTCTCCCTGATCGAAACTGATTAGTGAGAGATGTGTCTGCTGCCCATACACCGCAGGCCGATTCCTGATCAATTTCATGCTGAAATGCGTCTTGTGACACTGCCTCACCAGCCCACCACTGCCCCCCTCCCCCCTTGTGCCCAGTGCAGTATACATTACCTGTCCGTGCCCACCAATGCCTCCATTCATACATATGCCCCACATGGTGAGGTTACACGTGGGGAGGGTGCATGGACTGAGCCCAGAGCCAGCGGTGGACACGGACAGGTAAAGTATACTGCATTGAGCACCGGGGTGGTGGTGGGGGGGGGGGGGGAGGGGCATATTGGACATTGGGGGGACAGTCAAGTGTTTCGTCACCCACCCGATCGAACACAACGGCCCGACATCTTGCAGCATGTCCGAACCACATGCTTGACCATAATTTTTATGGTGGCAATTTGAAAGATCCGAAGTTCCAGTCACCATTCCCCAGTTGGGCAAGTGTCTGGGACTCGGTGGATAAAGGGGAAGCTTATTGTCTGTGACCTGAGCTGCTACTCTCCATCACTGCTGGCCACTCTTAGTCTGACTCCGCCCTCGACCCAGCTTCAACCTATCAGACCTGGAGGATGGGGGGGGGGGACTTCATTACATCACATGTGGCTCAGTGATGGCTGGCAAGTCAGAGAAACCCCAGGGCCACAGGCACAGAGTGGCCGACCTCGCTGAAGAATAATAAAAACTTGGATTGGAGGGCAGGGAGAGACAATGAGGTATGCACATTGTGTGTGCTATGTAATTTAACCACTTAAGCCTATCTTGACGAACATTCCTGTCCAGATAGGCTGAGCTTGCTACCGCCGGCTGTTAGCCCAACAATCAATGAATGGGATTATAGCTCCCATTCATTTATCGAAGCCCCCTCAGAAAAACCGACAGCCTCTTATCAGAGGCTTTTTGACTGTGGCCATCTTGAGGCCAAATAGTATAACTACACCTACATCTCTTTTTTTATTAAATAAATAAATAAATTATTTTATATTTAAAATTAGCTTTTTACCTCCCACACCAAAAATTAGCCAAATACATTTTTTTATTTAAAAAAAAAAAAACTATTAAAAAAACAAAACCCATAGTTATCTAAAGGTCTGAACTTTTTAAATATGCATGTCAAAGGAGTATATTAATCTAATTTTTTAAACTATGGATTGTAAATAGTGACGGATGCAAATTGAAAAAATGCACCTTTATTTCCAAATAAAATATCGGCGCTATACATTGTGATAGAGACATCATTTAAATGGTGTAATAAGCAGGACAAATGGGCAAATAAAATACATGGGGTTTAATTATGGTGGCATGTATTCATTACAAACTATAATGGCCAAAAACTGAGAAATCATGCTATTTTTCCATTTCTTTATTAATATTCCTGTTAAAATGGATTTAGAATAAAATAATGCTTAGCAAAATGTACCACCCAAAGAAAGCCTAATTGGTGACGGAAAAACAAGATATAGATCAATTCATTGTGATGAGTAGTGATAGTTATTGGCAAGTGAATGGGAGGTGAAAGTTGCTTAGATGCAAAAAATGAACAACCCTGTGGGCTGAAGTGGTTAAAAAAAGCAACAGCAAGGTCTTAAGGTGCCCATTAATAATGCAATATTACCGAACAGCAAACCTGTCCGATCCATTAATTGTTATTGGGAAGAAATTATAGGAAAGCATCCATTTGGCCCCACACCACAAATGGAATAAAAATAACCATTCCGATCATTTCAAATGGAATCAATCCACAAAACAGATTGATAAAAGGATTAACAAATTGTAGTCTATTGGCACCGTCAACACTGTCCAATCCAATCAATTGAAAGGTTGATCGTTCGTAAAATGGAATCGTTAATAAGCATTTTTAAATGCACTGATTACTGGAACCGATAAAAATGTGTATGTGGTGGGGGGTTGCTGTTTGTCAAGGGGCGGCTGGTGATAGTGGCCTTGGGTGGTAAAAAAGTACAAATCCAGCCCTGCAGCCAATGGTATCCACCACATTGCAGATGGAGAGTGCTTGGTGCAACCATCTACAACGCTAAAAAAAATACTGTTGGGCAGCCAAATGGTGCTTTTATAAGAGCAACTTGTGTAAAGTCATTCAGAATTTAAAATGTGCCCTTCATTAAAGCAAATATGCTGTCTTCAGCCACGCAAACATATTCTCTGCTTTCAAATCTTCACAGTCCCATAATCCCAAACAGCTGTTCAATATCTTAATGCTGTACTCTGTCCTGCCTCTCTCCCTCCTCCAGCCTGTTCACCAGTTAACAACTTTGCCACAACAAAAATATTAGAGACAGCATTGCCTTTCTGTTTTGACCCATCTACCATTTATTGCTCTAACACATTTCATTCATTTAAAGTGAACCTCCAGACTAAAAATCTACTCAGCAGCACTGAAAAGGCTTGGTGTTTAACAGTTTCACAGCATGAGAACTTTGTTTTTCTTACCCAAGCCTTATTTTTAGCTGCACAGAAGAAAACTGCACAGGCATTTTTCCCCTAATGCAGTGCAAAGCATTATGGGATTTCTGATGTTATTGCTTTCCTTCTGCTGTTTTGGTGCAATTTTTTTTTTTTAAATTTGAGATATGAAGCCTAGCACGTGCAGCTGGGAGAGGTGGTCAGGGAACAGGGCAGTTGTACCTGTATCTCATGCTCCCTGTCACCTCCTTTCAACCAAAAAGATGGCTGCCCCCATGAAATCACAAACATTTGCCTGTTCTCTTAAAACAGGATAGGTAAGAGATTATATTACCTATCTATTTTAATTAACACAACTAATGTTTTAGGCTGAAATTCCCCTTTAAAGAGGAACTGTAGTGACATAATGAATACAATTGCTTACCTTTTACAATATTCACTTATAAATTGTCAGTGTTTGCCCATTGTAAAATCATTGTAAATTCTTTCTTCTCAGGTGTTGACGTCTTTTGAATATAGATAGTAGACAATCAGGCACTGTAGCAGTGTTAAATTAATTTATTCTATGTTCAGATATTCAGCAGTATATTCCAAACAATATTCTGTATATAGTGGTAGGTGAGTTAGTCAAAATCACATAGTTGTTGCCAGGGCCGTTTCTAGCCCCGTTCAGCCGGTTCTGCTGAACGGGGCGCCGATGAAAGACAAATTGGAGGGGCGCCAGGCAGAAGGAGGGTGTGACGTCACTGCTGGCTGCTCCTAGGATCCGGTGCAGCGCTGTGCGCACCAGCGCGATCACCGGCTTCCTAGCTTACTAGCTAGATCCTTCTGGGCGGCGAGCGAGCGCTCCTGCGTGTTGACGTCACGTGACAGGAGCAGCCGCGCTATGATCCTGTCACGGACGTTTCCTGTCAGCAGTGTGTGGCGGAGGTGGAGTCTTTTTGGCCACTCGGTGCCACTGCTGCGCCTGCTAGTGTGTGCCCAGCCTTGCCCTAGCTGCCGCTGCTTGCCGGCTAGCACCTCCGGACCCCCCCCACCGATCCTTCCAGTCCAGACTCCAGATTTGCACCTTCCATGATGATGGACACCATCATGGTAAGTAGGCAGGCAGTCTATGTACTGCACTGCCAGGCAGGATCTCTCTTTCTGACGTGGGGGAGGAGGGGGGGGGGCGCTCTCTCTTTTTGCCCTGGGCTAAAGTCAGAGCCCACCTGACAGACTGGCTACAATATACTGGGCACATATATACACCTGGCTACATAAGTCTGGGCACATATACACCTGGCTACATATACTTGGCACATATACACCTGGCTACATATACTTGGCACATATACCCCTGGCTACATCTACTGGGCACATATACCCCCTGGCTACATCTACTGGGCACATATACCCCCTGGCTACATCTACTGGGCACATATACCCCTGGCTACATATACTGGCACATATACCCCTGGCTACATATACTGGCACATATACCCCTGGCTACATATACTGGCACATATACCCCTGGCTACATATACTGGGCACATATACCCCTGGCTACATATACTGGGCACATATACACCTGGCTACATATACTGGGCACATATACACCTGGCTATATATACTGGGCACATATACACCTGGCTACATATACTGGGCACATATACACCTGGCTGGCTACATATACTGGGCACATATACCCCTGGCTACATATACTGGGCACATATACCCCTGGCTACATATACTGGGCACATATACCCCTGGCTACATATACTGGGCACATATACCCCTGGCTACATATACAGGGCACATATACCCCTGGCTACATATACTGGGCACATATAGCCCTGGCTACATATACAGGGCACATATAGCCCTGGCTACATATACTGGGCACATATAGCCCTGGCTACATATACAGGGCACATATAGCCCTGGCTACATATACAGGGCACATATAGCCCTGGCTACATATACTGGGCACATATACCCCTGGCTACATATACTGGGCACATATTCCCCTGGTTTGTTGGTTAGTTGGTTAGTCTGTTGGCTTGTTGGTTAGTCTGTAGGACTACTCTTTTTAAGTGTATTGCCTACCTTTATACTACAGTTCTCCTGTATCACCCTGCCTGCACCTTTTAGTGAAGTGTTGTAATTTATTAAAAAAAATAAAAATGGTGAGTTGGTTTCAAGAAGCCTTTTGGCATGATTTCACTTAGCAGCTCTGATTTTGGGGAAGGGGAAGGGGGAGGGGGAGGGTTGGGAGGGGGGCATATTTTTGGACTCTCGAACTGGGTGAAATTTAGCCTAGAAACTGCCCTGGTTGTTGCACACACTGACAAAAATCAACATTGGTTTTGTCCTACCAGTATTGAGGCAGATGGCGGTGGGTGCAGGGCAAAAGACGGGCAGCCAAACGGCTGTTTCGCACGACGGTGCTTCTTCCAAGACTGGTCCACGCTAATACACAAAAACGTTCAGGTTTTATTTCCTGTATCACGTGATGGGGGCGGGTTACGTCATGACATCTGTGTTCCCCATATGCGTAAAACGTACACGTCCAGAAAAAATATGCGTTCAAAACAGAACGTCATAAAAACGTCAAATCGTACGCATCATGCGTGCCAGTGTGGAATGCAGTTCGCTGATGCGTAAATTCCTACATGATACATTTGGATAGACGCATTCATCATTCCGATAAAGGGAGAGACATATTATTCCCTTAAAGCTGTATCGCAATAAATGTAGACTTGACGGGCGCCTGATTGGCTGCTATGTATACATTGAATCAAATGTGCACGTGTCAGGCGGTGGAAGAAAAAATATATAAAATGGGGAAAAAATAGGGAAAATGTGTTTTACTGGACAGACAGCCTTGTATATTACAGGACACGGTTTATACATTAAACAGCTATCATTACAATTGGAGTGCAGTGAATAGCCAATAACAGCAATAACAATAATATTTCTATAGCGTTTTCTCCCTGGGGACTCAAAGCGCTGTGACCCTGCCTTATGCAGTCTCAAAGGCTTGGGAAAAGAGGTGAGTTTTTAGCCTTTCTTTAAAGCTGTCCAGAGAAGGAGCCTCTCGTACTGATTGTGGAAGTGAGTTCCATACAGTAGGGGCTGCATAGGAAAAGGCCCGAGCACCAAATGTTAAGTGTATCCTGGGAATAACCAGCTTCATCTTGTTGGCAGAGCGGAGGGTGCGTGGAGGGGCATAAAGTTCCAATTGATCCGCTATGTATTTGGGTCCCATGTGGTTTAGAGCCTTGAATGTCAGCAGGCAGATCTTAAAATGGATTCTCCATTTTACTGGCAACCAGTGAAGAGTTTGCAGTACTGGGGTGATGTGTGCGCTGCGGGGGGCATTGGCTAGGAGTCTGGCTGCAGCATTCTGTACTAGCTGTAAGGGGCGCATAACCTTATCTGTAGATCCGATGAACAAGGCGTTGCAGTTGTGTATGTGGGAGCATACAAATGCATGAACCAGGGCAGATAGGTCTTCAGCTGGGATAAGGTGTTTGATTTTCGCTATATTTCTTAGATGGAAGAAGGAAGACTTGACGACAGCTGATACCTGCTGTCTGAGTTTTAGATTTCCATCCAGGATCACCCCAAGGTTTCGCACAGTCTTTATACTGTACGGTATCTCCCCCAATTGCTAGTTTGACGTGGTGAGCGTTTTGAACTTTACCCATCATGTGTGGACCACCTACCACCAACACCTCTGTTTTGTCAGCCTCAGACAGCTGGTGTTCATCCAATTTTGTAAATCCACTAGACACGCATTTATGGTTGCTGATGGGTCTTGGGTGCCAGGCTTGAAGGACAGGTACAGTTGTGTGTCATCTGCATAACAATGGTATCCTAGGCCATAGTTCTGGATTATTTTGCCCAGTGGGAGCATGTAGACTGCAAAGAGTAATGGTGATAGTACAGAACCCTGTGGAACTCCATAGGCAAGTGGCACTGGATTAGAGCAGGGTGTGTCCAGACATACTTGATGTGTCCTGCCAGATAGGAAGGTCTGAAACAAGCTGAGAACAGTACCCTTTAGGCCACAGTAATTCTTCAGTCGCTGGATAAGTATTTCATGATCCACAGTATCGAATGCTGCAGACAAGTCAAGAAGAATTAGAATTGAGCAATCACCCTTGTCCCTTGCAGTAAGTAGATCATTCATTACTCGGACTAATGCCGTTTCAGTGCTGTGCCTTTTCCTGAATCCTGACTGAAAAGTATCAAAGATGTTGTTATCTGTAAGCCTGGCTTCTAGCTGTTTGGCGACTGCTTTCTCGATAACTTTTGATAGGAATGGTAAGTTTGCCACAGGTCTGTAGTTGGTCACAGAATCAGGATCTAGTGATGGTTTCTTCAAGAGGGGTTTTATGATTGCTTTCTTTAGTTCTTCTGGGAAAAGTCCACTTTGCAAGGAGCACTGAGTGATTTTGTGAAGTGCTGGCCTGATCAGCTCTGGGCACTGCATTAAGGATCCAGTTGGGCCAGGATCCAGGTCGCAGGTAGTGGGGCGGAGACTTTGAATGAGAATTCCAAAATCTTCTTCACTCAGAGTGTCAAAGACTTGCCATGGTGGTACGGTAGTAGGCATATGCAAAGTCCAGTGGTCAATTGATGTTGTTGGTGTAATGCTGGCACGGATGGCAGACACCTTGTTTGTGAAGAAGGCAGAGAATTCTTCACACCTTTCCCTGGAGAATGTGGTTGGGGCTATTAGGCAGGAAGGATTGCAGAGTGACTCCACTGTGTGGAAGAGTTGAGCAGCTCTGTTGTTGGCTGTAGATATTTTATGCGAGATAGTCTGATTTTTTTTCTTGGTTATTGCGTGTTGGTATTGTCTGAGGTGTTGAACTAGGCTAGATTTGTGCACCTCAGACCCTGATTTACGCCACTGTCTTTCTAGTCTGCTCCCTTTCTTTTTTAGATCCATGATGGTTTTGTCAAACCAATTAGCTTTCTGCTTTTTGGTTGCTGATTTGGTGCGCAATTGGGCAATACTGTCAAGAGTTTCATACAGGGAGTGCAGAATTATTAGGCAAGTGGTATTTTTGAGGAATAATTTTATTATTGAACAACAACCATGTGCTCAATGAACCCAAAAAACTAATTAATATATTAATATCAAAGCTGAATATTTTTGAAAGTAGTTTTTAGTTTGTTTTTAGTTTTAGCTATTTCAGTGGGATATCTGTGTGTGCAGGTGACTATTACTGTGCATAATTATTAGGCAACTTAAAAAAAACATATATATATATATATATATGTATGTATATATATATATATACCCATTTCAATTATTTATTTTTACCAGTGAAACCAATATAACATCTCAACATTCACAAATATACATTTCTGACATTCAAAAACAAAACAAAAACAAATCAGTGACCAATATAGCCACCTTTCTTTTCAAGGACACTCAAAAGCCTGCCATCCATGGATTCTGTCAGTGTTTTGATTTGTTCACCATCAACAGTGCGTGCAGCAGCAACCACAGCCTCCCAGACACTGTTCAGAGGAGTGTACGGTTTTCCCTCCTTGTAAATCTCACATTTTATGATGGACCACAGGTTCTCAATGGGGTTTAGATCAGGTGAACAAGGAGGCCATGTCATTAGTTTTTCTTCTTTTATACCCTTTCTTGCCAGCCACGCTGTGGAGTACTTGGACGCGTGTGATGGAGCATTGTCCTGCATGAAAATCATGTTTTTCTTGAAGGATGCAGACTTCTTCCTGTACCACTGCTTGAAGAAGGTGTCTTCCAGAAACTGGCAGTAGGACTGGGAGTTGAGCTTGACTCCATCCTCAACCCGAAAAGGCCCCACAAGCTCATCTTTGATACCAGCCCAAACCAGTACTCCACCTCCAACTTGCTGGCGTCTGAGTCGGACTGGAGCTCTCTGCCCTTTACCAATCCAGCCATGGGCCCATCCATCTGGCCCATCAAGACTCACTCTCATTTCATCAGTCCATAAAACCTTAGAAAAATCAGTCTTGAGATATTTCTTGGCCCAGTCTTAAGGTTGCAGCTTGTGTGTCTTGTTCAGTGGTGGTCGTCTTTCAGCCTTTCTTACCTTGGCCATGTCTTTGAGTATTGCACACCTTGTGCTTTTGGACACTACAGTGATGTTTCAACTCTGAAATATGGCCAAACTGGTGGCAAGTGGCATCTTGGCAGCTGCACGCTTGACTTTTCTCAGTTCATGAGCAGTTATTTTGCGCCTGGTTTTTCCACACGCTTCTTGCGACCCTGTTGACTATTTTGAATGAAACGCTTGATTGTTCGATGATCATGCTTCAGAAGCTTTGCAATTTTAAGAGTGCTGCATCCCTTTGCAAGATATCTCACCATTTTTGACTTTTCTGAGCCTGTCAAGTCCTTCTTTTGACCCATTTTGCCAAAGGAAAGGAAGTTACCTAATAATTATGCACACCTGATATAGGTTGCTGATGTCAGACCACACCCCTTCTCATTACAGAGATGCACATCACCTAATATGCTTAATTGGTAGTAGGCTTTTGAGCCTATATAGCTTGGAGTAAGACAACATGCATAAATGATGATGTGGTCAAAATACTCATTTGCCTAATAATTCTGCACTCCCTGTATATCGTGTTGTTGTACTGGGTTACTAGAGTGTTGGGGACCATTTGACTGTGGAGCAGATTTGTAAGATCCAGGTTGGCAGTTATCCTCTCCGGTGTTAATTTATTCAGGGGACGAATTATTTTGATTGTTTCTTTAGGGAGCTGCTTGATAGGGTGATGTTCAATAGTAAACTGTATTTTGATGGTCTGACCACACCACTGGGGTTACTGTTATGTTACTAATGTCCATTCCAAGGTGGAACAGTAAGTCTAGCGTATGCCCTCTTCTGTGGGTAGCAAATTTTACAACTTGTGTGAAGCCTAGTCCACCCATGAGACTTATTAGTTCATTTTACATCTTGTGATTGAGTGTTATCAGCCCAGACGTTGAAGTCACCAAGGATGATCCATCTCGGATACGACAGAGTCAGCATGGTCAGAAGTTCTGAGAATTCCTGTAGGAAATACTATAATTCTGAAACAGTATACAATGAATGCTAATTACCAAATCACATTAATACAATTCAAAATTTACAAAAAGAACAAGAAATCCATTGATATTCTCATTTTAGCATAATTACATTGTGCGGGCAAGATATCCCCAGGAGAAACTGAATCCTATTGCTTCAAGAAAAAGGCCAAGTCATTATAATCGTTAAAACCTAGAGGGCCGAGAGCTTCATTTTTAATAAGCACAGATTTTCTTCTTAACGAACAAAGCACAGTCCCCTCCCCTACTCGGGGGTCATAACTTGCACCAAGCCACAGAACCTTAATACAATCGGATTGCCGCTATGCATGTGGTGAACATGTTTAATTAACCTGGTTGATCCTTTTCCCTTTTCAATGGAACGCCAATGTTCCTGGACCCGCTCCTTTAAAGAGAACCCGAGGTGGGATTTAATTATGTTAGTGGGGCACAGAGGCTAGTTGTGCACACTAACACCAGCCTCCGTTGCCCCATGGTGTGCCTCCAGGACCCCCCTGCGTGCCGCTATACCCCCCGCAGTGCTAGCGACACACAGCATGTCGCCAGCACAATGTTTACCTATGCCTGTCTGTTAACGCCGCTCCCCCGCCTCCTCTGTATCGGCGCTACCCGCCTGTGTCCCTTTCCTCCCGCTGATTGGAGGGAAGTGACGCGGGCGGGTAGCTCCGATACGGAGGAGGCGGGGGAGCGGCGCTAACAGACAGGCAGAGGTAAACATTGTGCTGGCGACACGCTGTGTCGCTAGCACTGCGGGGTATAGCGGCGCGCAGGGGGGTCCTGGAGGCACACCATGGGGCAACGGAGGCTGGTGTTAGTGTGCACAACCAGCCTCTGTGCCCCACTAACATAATTAAATCCCACCTCGGGTTCTCTTTAAGGGGCGATATAAAATCAGCCGCTGGGGCACCACAGAGCACCACAAATTGCGGACCATATGTAATGAAATCTCGCACTGTCCATTGTATTGGACCTAACCGCACAAACGTGTCAGTGTGCATAAACTGGCAGTGCAAGCAGTGGTGACATGTGGTTGCCCTTCGTCCGACACTTCTGCAGCCAGTTTTCCATGGGGTCTACGGTGCTCTCACTCCTGGTGTCCCCAATTGTGCTTGTGCGCCTGAATGCCTCCAGGGGAGACGATGGCAATATAGACTTCAAGATGGGATCTCTAGTTAACAGAGACCAGTTCTTTTTCATCACACTGATTACAGTATCGGCCATATGGGTAAACCCAAATGTGAATGCAATTTTATCCTTCATGTTGACATCTTTAGTTCTGCAATCTGTGCGGAATGTTCGTTACTGAGAGTTCTATGCACAGAGGGAGATATTGCTTGCTTGGTGGCTGGAAACCGCAGTTATTTCCCACAATGCACTGAGGTTCACAGACAGCAAACTGTTAGGACCATGGTCCTGACATCACACTGTGGGAGGGGTTTCACCACAATACAGACCCCCCTGATGATCTTTTTAAAGGGGAACTAAAGAGAGAGGTATATGGAGGCGGTCATGTTTATTTCCTTTTAAAGGGAACCTAAACTGAGAGGGATGTGGATTTTTCCTTGTAAACAATACCAGTTGCCTGGCAGTCCTGCTGATCTCTTTAGTTGCAGTATTGGCTGGATTACAGACCTGAAACAAGCATGCAGCTTATCCAGTCTGACTTCAGTCAGAGCACCTGATCTGCATGCCTGTTCAGGGGCTGTGGTTATTATTATTAGTATTAGAGACACAGGATCAGCAGGAGAGTCAGGCAACTAGTATTATTTTAAAAGGAAAAATCCATATCCTTCTCAGTTTAGGTGCCCTTTAAGCAATACTAGTTGCCTGGCAGCCCTGCTGATCCGCTGCCTCTAATAGCATTAGCCATAGCCCCTGAACAAGCATGCAGCAGATCAGGTGGTTCAGTGGTTCAGACTTTAAAGTCAGATCTGACAAGATTAGCTGCATGCTTGTTTCTGATGTTATTCAGATACTACTGCAGTGAAATAGACCAGCAGGGCTACCAGGCAACTGGTATTGATTAAAAGGAAATAAATATGGCAGCCTCCGTATACCTCTTACTTCGCTTCCCCTTTAAGAAAAGTTAAAGATCTCTCGTGTGGTATGGGGTATCAGCTACCCCCCCCCCCCCCCCCGTGCCATTTCTTTAGTCACTCCTTCTTACCTAATTTTCTAATTTTTCATCTTTTTTACCCGTTTTCACTTTTTTTTATGTATCCTTTCTACTGTCATTTTCCCAGCTCATCAAATGTGCATTTGTCTTATCAATTCTGTCTACTAGCATGTCTCTTTCCCACATTTCATCTAAACTGATTATACACAATTACCGACTTGGTTGACCATCTCTTTACTAGCTTACTGTTTCTCTGTCCTAACATGTGACTGAAACTAACCTCACTAAAGTGACCAAAAAATCAAAAGGTCTACTCTATGCTCATTCTTCCAGATTGGTTTCCAGCATTTCTTATCAGCATCCACTACTGCTAACCTAAAGTTCTCTAATGGCATTGCCCCATCGATTGCTGTGCTAACCTCACATGCCGGCCGCATCGAAGAGAATTTCCGTTCTGGAAACAAACCTCTCCTGATCTGCTCCAGTCACCTCCTTTTCCAACGGCATTGTAGGATTCCACATCAGCATATTCTCTCCTCTGGAACATCCTTACATAATCCATTCAACACTTACCATCCCTCTCAAGCTCCTCAAACAGCCTTCATTTATCTTTTCAACAAGAGTAAATAAAGGGACCAGGCCTTGTGTGTACAGGGGGGCCTGAGATGTAAGAGGGCCCCATCTACTACTTTACTCCTCCTGATAAAGAGGTCCAACCTTCAGATCAGGTGTATTTGTATGTACATTGTGCAGTGCTGATATTAACCACTTCACCCCAAAGGGGTTTTTACCCTAACGGACAAGAGCGATTTTCACCTTTCAGTGCTCCTCCCTTTCATTTGCCAATAGCTTAATCACTACTTATCACAATGAAATGATCTATAGCTTGTTTTTTTCAGCTCCAATTGGGCTTTTTGGGGTTGATATTTGTTTTCAGTAATTACTTTATTTTCTATGCATTTTAAAGGGAAAAACAAGAAAAAAATGAAAAAATACACTTTCTCCCATTTCATCCCCTTTAGTTCTAATATAAACACTGCTACTGTGCATAAAACCCACACATTTTATCTGCCTATTTGTCCTGGTTATCAGAAGATTTTAATTATGTCGCTAGTACAAAGTATGTTGACAATATAGTATTTGGAAATAAAGGTGTATTTTTTTCAATGGTGTTTTTTTTTCCACTATTTTCACGTGCACAGGGATGCATGTGCACACGCGGGAGCACGCACACGCACAGCGGCAGCAGCACTGTCTGACTTATAAAAACATCCTGGAGCCGTTAAGAGGCTCTAGCAAGATGTTTTTTTATAAGTCAGCATATCATTAAGTGGTTAAAGTCTCCAGCAGCAAGACCAGAGATGGATCAGGGTGTAATCTGGCCCTAGGCAAAGTAGTAGATTTGGGGCCCCCTTGTGGTCCTTTTGGTAAGCTGAAGTGGAGAGAGGTCAGAGAAGGTGGCAGGTGGACCCCTTGACACCCACTAAGCTCCAAGCACCTGCCTAGCTTGCCTGGTGATGATCCTGCCCGGAAGTCCGGAACAAGACCACTTAGAATCGCTGTATCAAGGGTACAACGCCGCAAATGTTGCACTAAACATTTCCTGCATATATACACTACCAGGTTCTCACGCTACTGATGTGCAATATATATATATATATATATATATATATATATATATATATATATATATATATATATATATATATATATATGCCAATCACAGAACTCGAAAGCATTGGAGCATCAGAGATTGCAGAATTATTCCATGGAAGTCGAATGCCTAAGGTAATATAAGACCAATCAGAAGACTCTGATACTACAGAGTTTTTCCAAGTCTTGTGATTGGTTTAATATTTCTGTGGTTTTTCCGATTTCTTACGGAAAAGTTTTGCATTCTCTGATTAGTCCAATACTACCCCTTTTTTAAAAAAAAAATACCTAACTTTATTAACAAAAATGGCAAAAAAAAAGATTTTGCCTGTGCGTGTTGTTGTGAAACATGTACCGTATTTTTCGGACTATAAGACACTCCTAGGTTTAGAGGGCAGAAATCAGGGCAAAATATACTAAACCTGGTGTGTCTAGGTTGGGTGCCGGGGTGTCTTAAAGGCCTTTCCCAATAGTGTTACACAACACTCACACCCACTGCCCCCCAAAGCTACACTACACTCACTCCTGATGCCCACCAGCTATGTTACACTACACTTACCCCCACTGCCCCCCCCCCCCCCAGCTACACTACACTCTACACTAACCCCTGATGCCCACTAGCTATGTTACACTACACTTACCCTCACTGCCCCCCCCCTCAAGCTACACTACACTCTACACTAACCCCTGATGCCCACCAGCTATGTTACACTACACTTACCCCCACTGCCCCCCCAAAGCTACACTACACACTAACCCCTGATGTCCACCAGCTATGTTACACTACACTTACCCCCACTGCCCCCCCCCCCCAAAGCTACACTACACACTAACCCCTGATGCCCACCAGCTATGTTACACTACACTTACCCCCACTGCCCCCCCCCCCAAGCTACACTACACACTAACCCCTGATGCCCACCAGCTATGTTACACTACACTTACCCCCACTGCCCCCCCAAGCTACACTACACACTAACCCCTGATGCCCACCAGCTGTAAGAAACTATACGTTGGTTGCTATTGGCAACAACACACCTTTATTCCGGCACCAGCAACTCATTAGTAAGAGCTGCAAACACGACTCATCACAGCAAGCAGTATAGGAGATAGAACTTCTTAAGCGTCTTCAGAGTTTAGGAGTTTATTCGGTCAACAAATATACAGTACAGTTCGTTACATCTTAGCAAAGCAGATTCTTCTGTACTACGTCTTCTTGGCGTTACAGGCTCTTGGTCCCATTCCTGGTGAATGGTAATCAGTCTTTATCTTCTGTCTATACTACGTTACATCTATACTACGTAGCCCAGAGACCTATCTCATATATCCGGTTCAGCACTGCAATGCCGAGAATCTCATGCATCCGAGCAACGTTCACCTCCCATTCATTCGCCTATAACTTTATTGCTATTTATCACAATGAATTGATCTATATCTTGTTTTTTCCGCCACTAATTAGGCTTTCTTTGGGTGCTACATTTTGCTAAGAATTATTTTTTTCTAAATCCATTTTAACAGGAAGATTAAGAAAGAAATGAAAACAATTCATTATTTCTCAGTTTTTGGCCATTATAGTTTGAAATTAATATAAGCTACCGTAATTAAAACTCATGTATTTTATTTGCCCATCTGTCCGGGTTAATACACCGTTTAAACGATGTCCCTATCACAATTTATGGTGCCGATATTTCATTTAGAAATAAAGGTGCATTTTTTTCAATTTGCGTCCATCACTATTTATAAGCTTATAATTTTAAATAATATAATAACATACTCTCTTGACATGCATATTTAAAAAGTTCAGACCCTTGGGTAACTATTTATGTTGTTTTTGTTTTTTTTATTGTATTTTTTTTTTTTAATAAAATATGTATGTGGGTAATTTTTGGTGTGGGAGGGAAACTCCTAATTTTAAATGTAAAAAAATAGAATTGTTTTATTAAAAATGTATGTGGGTGCAGTTTACTATTTGGCCACAAGATGGCCACAGTAAAAAAAAGTCCTGGATGCGAACGATCTCGCATCCAGGAACTAAAGTACACGGAGAAGTTTCCTGGGGGGCAGAAATACCGCGCTCTCTCACTAGAAAGCGTCGTTTTTTCTGCGGGGAAATTAGATCGGTGAATGGGAATTATATTCCCATTCACTAATCGGGGGGCTAGCGGCGGGCGGCGGGTGCGCGCCCGATCGCGTGCACCTTGCGACAGAAGCAGCAGTGCCTATCTGGACGAGGAAGCTCGTCCAGATAGGCCGAACTGGATATACAACATACAGTTATAAAATGACACAACATAAATAGATAGAAGTCAAGGGTTGGAGGCCAGCAAAGAGAAGTGGTGTCTCTTCAGCCTGTGACCCCCGTTTAATACCGGTCACCAAAAAGTTAAATGTGACATCATCTGAGCCATCCTCCCAAACCGACAATTGGCTCAGACCCCTTGTGATGTCCTGACACAGACCTACTTAATTATTATTCCGAGTGCTTTTTTACCCTACATACAAGGAATGCCATGTTTGGTAAATATTGGCTATGTTTACCTTTCTGCCGTCTAACGGTCTGGGGCAGATTAGGCCTGTGGCCTTTCACCAGGGACATGCCCCAGACATGTTCCTGGGAACTGCTTGCATCATCTCTTCTGCGAGAAACCCGTCTTAAAGGTATATTCTGCACACCAAGCCTTTTACCTAAACTCATGCCAAATAACTGAGGCCTACTTAAATTATAACACCAGCTATGTTACACTACACTTACCCCCACTGCCCCCCAAGCTACACTACACACTAACCCCTGATGCCCACCAGCTATGTTACACTACACTTACCCCCCCCCCCCAAAGCTACACTACACTCTACACTAACCCCTGATGCCCACCAGCTATACTACACCACACTTACCCCCACTGCCCCCCCCCCCCAAGCTACACTACACTCTACACTAACCCCTGATGCCCACCAGCTACACCACACTAGCAGTGGAAGATCTCACCTGATCCTGCTTCTACTCTCCTCTCCTCCTCTGTCTTGGTCAACTTTGTGGTGTATGCTCTAGTCCACCAAGGGCTCTGTCCTTCACACAACACACCACTGGCTGCCACCCACCTCCTCCCCTCAGGGATGTGCTGCCGCACATCCTGCCGCTGTGAAAGTGCCATCCTTTGTGCTTTTGGCGTCCTTCCTACTTACTGTTGCCCTGACACTGTTTGACTTGACAGCGCACGTACACCACATGTCATGTGTGACAGGGTCACACAGTGACAGGCCAACCGTAACTAGGGTGGACGCCATAACCAGGAGGGACAGCAGGTGTACAGAAGGTTGATGCGGCGGCTGCAGACGGAGACTGAGGGAAAGAGAAGCAAGGCGGCTGTGTACGTGATGTGTGAAGGACGGCGACCTTGGAGGACTGGAGTGTGTACAGTGGCAGGATGACCAGAGGAGGGCAGTGTGGCAGCAGGATCGGTATGTGCTTCCCTGTGCACTCTGCACTGTTTATTTAGAGTATAAGACCCACCAACTTTTTCCCCAGTAAAACAGGGTAAGTCACAGGGCGTAACTAGGCCCCACCGGGCCCCCCTGCAGAATTTCTGAGCGCCCCCCAGGGCCCCCTCGGGGGCCGTTTTGTGGGGGTTGGAGGGGACACAGCATGAGGGGAAAGCCATGGCCACATTCGGTGGGGAGGGGGGCGTTCCCCCTTCCCTCCCTCACCTCGAGCTCTCCCCTCCAGCTTAAATTAGTCCGGGCAGCGGCAGGCAGCAGCAGGTAGCAGACAGATACATACCTTCCGTGCGCCCCGGCGTGCGTTCCTCTCTAGTCTCTGACGCAACTTCCTGTTATACAGGAAGTCGTGTCAGAGACTGGCGAGAGGAACGCACGCTGGAGCGCACGGAAGGTATGTATCTGTCTGCTGCCCGCCGCTGCCCGGACTCTAATTTAAAGTGGAGGGGAGCGGAGAGCCTAAGGTGAGGGAGCAGAGGCTGCAGGCCCTATTGTTACGCCAGTAGGTGGATAAAATTAGTGCTACAGTATCAAGCTCAGGGGGGGAAGCCATGAAATATTATATATATGGCGTACCCAAGGGGGCCTATAAATGATTATATCATGGATTCTAACGTCTCTGCCACCAGTAAAAAGCGAATTCAGAAATGGCAACACCTGTCTTTCACGTATAGCCGTCTATGTTGAGCTTTAAAGAAAACCTGAGAAAAACCTCCGCTGGGGGGTACTCACATCGGGTGGGGGAAGCCTCCGGATCCAATTGAGGCTTCCCTTATCCTCCTCGGTCCCACGGTGGCGGCGATAAAGCTCCCGGAACAGCAGGGATGTAAACAGTATCGTCTCTCCGCTCGGAGATAGGCGGAAATATCCGATCGCTGTCAGGCCGCTCTACTACGCAGGCGCAAGTCTCCTGTGCCTGCGTAGTAGAGCGGACCCGACGGAGATCGGCTATTTCTGCCTATCTCCGAGCGGAGAGCCGCAACAGCCCCCCCGCTGGAGCCAGGAAAGGTGAATAAATTAGCGCTTGTCAGCCTTGTCAAGGGAGGATTCCAGAACACTTCGGGGGAGTTAGCGCTGAACTGCCTGCAGCTACAGGGATAGGGGAAGCCTCATTGGGACCCTGAGGCTTCCCCCTCCCGAGGTGAGTACCCTCCAGGGGAACTTTTTTTTGTTACAGGTTCTCTTTAAGGTGTCCATTAACGGTATAATTTTTCATCAGATGCGATATTTCGATGCGATTTGAACGATCGTATCGGAAGGCAATTATCAATTGTTCCTATTAACTGAACAATTTGGGAAGGTTTTACATTCAGATTCGATCAGAAACTTTCGGATCAATAATTTTTGCTTTTTCCGATCAACCAAAGAATCGTATCAGATCGATATGTGCCACACATGGCGCAGTTTTCTATACAATTAAATTCTAAGAAGATTGAATCTGAAGGAAAAATTGTACCGTTAATGAGCACCTTTAGGAAGACTATGAGGCTACGTTCACAGTGGCTGTTGCATTCCCTGTGAGAGTAGTAATGCAATGCAAAGGATTGAGACAGCGGGGCTGCAGGTTATGCTCGCATTGCATCTGGTACAGTGAAGCATCCAGTGTAAAGTGTGCTTCACTGTTAAAGTGCACATGTAGTGTTAACTCACTGCATACAATGTTATGACGATGCAACCCATTATAGCGCAACGCTCCCGCCACACTGTGAACACCACATAAGTGATGCATCGCAGTGCATCAAACCACGTTGCAAAGCATCCATTACACCGCACCACAATCACAATGCACCACTGTGATGGTGACCTAAGGGTTAGGGTAGACTATTGCAACTCTCTGCTCTGCGGCCTTCCTGGCAGCCAACTGTTCAGCCCCGCTACAGTCTATCATGAACTCTGCTCCAGCCCAATTCCGCTCTGCCAGTCCCTTCACTGGCTGTCTGTCACACCTCATCCATCTCTCCTCCCGCTTCTCCAGCCCTATCTCCCTCTGCCAGTCCCTTCACTGGCTGCCAGTTACACCTCATTCACCTCTTCTCCCGCTTCTCCTCCCACTTCTCCAGTCCTATCCCCCTCTGTCCCTCCCCTCACTGGCTGCTAATCACACCTCATCCACCTCTCCTCCCGCTCCTCCAGCCCAATCCCCCCTCTGTCACTCCCTTCACTGGCTGCCAGTTACAGCTCATCCACCTCTCCTCCCGCTTCTCCAGCCCTATCCTCCTCTGTCACTCCCTTCACTGGCTGCCAGTTACACCTCATACACCCCTCCTCTTGCTTCTCCAGCCCAATCCCCCTCTGTCACTCCCTTCACTGGCTACCAGTTACACCTCATCCACCTCTCCTCCCACTTCTCCAGCCCCATCCTCCTCTGTCACTCCCTTCACTGGCTGCCAGTAGTGCTGCTCGAATACCCCTCTTCAAGATCCGATTCGGATACCCAGATATCCGATCCGGGTCGGATATCCGAGTTCAAATTTTTCCGATCCGAATCGGATATCCGACCCTAGTTTCCGGGATATCCGGGCAAATTCGGATATCATAAAAAAACTGAAGTGGCCTTTAAATTGCTTTAAAAACGTTTTTAGGGTATATGAGGCATGTACCATCATGGGGAACACTAATTGATGATGTGGGGACTTAAAATCCCCCCCCCAAAAAAAAATGGCTGTCAATTAACATTAGGCCTAGGTTCCAGACAGCGGTCGTACAGCCCACATTGTGTACAAAGTCCAACCGCCCAACTGGGACATGACAGTTTTCAGCCAAGACACCTCCCAAAAATTATGCAGCAATTGTGTTTTGGGTTAAATATAGGTGGTATCAGTGGCCTGTGGCACCCTGGCCTGGCCGTGGGAGCTGCACAGGCAGCAGGAGCAGGGCAATGCAGCAGCAGGTGTAACGTGTGCCAGGAGCATGCCGGACCTGGCACGTTGCAATTGTCACTTAGCACATGTCACGTGGCACTTGCCAAGTGCCACAAGACATGTGCCTAGTGACAGTCAGACAGCAGAGGAGAAGACACTAGTGCACACTAACTGTCACACTGCTACTGCTCACAGCACAGCAGTTCTGTAGAAAGCTAACACAGTAGTACTACTACTCTAAACAACTACTAGCAATGACTGCAATACTACAGTACTTACTACACAATAACACAGTAATCCTATCCCCTATTCCATAACCTATAACTAAGGCTAATAGCTGACCAGCAGGCAGCAGCTGGCCTGGTCTGTGCACAGACACATAGCAGCTGCCTGCAGCACACACTCTGACTGTCACACAAATGACATCAAGCTAATTAACGATTTAACAATAGTATAGTGATAGTAGTGAAGGGGTTAATCACTGAACAGCTTTAGGTTTATAACTGTGTACAGCCCTTGGTAGGCCACCAGCACTGGAGCATGTCTCTCAGTGAGCATTCAGCAAGCTAAGACAATATGTCTCATCATGGCAGCCCTCCTTATTATACAGGGGGGCTGGCCAGTGTTCCTTTTTGTGATTGGGGGCCAGGGTTTAGGCTGGGAGCCCTCTGATTGGCTCAATGAGGTCAGGTGGGGCTGGCCAGGGTTCCCCTCTGTGATTGGTTGCTAGGGCTTCTGCTGGGAGCACTCTGATTGGCTCCAGGACTTCATCTCCATAGTTACAGTATTTCGGATCCGGATGTCCGCGGATATCCGCGTTATGCGCCAAATACCTGCAGATAGCTATCCAGATTTGGGCCCAGGTATCCGGAATCCGAATCCAGTTGGATAGCATAAAAAAAGTTCAGATCTCCGGGTTACCCGGATATCCGGAATCCGGATGAGCAGCCCTGGCTGCCAGTTACACATCATCCACCTTTCCTCCCGCTTCTCCAGCCCCATCCCCCTCTGTCACTCCCTTCACTGGCTGCCAATCACACCTCATACACCCCTCCTCCTGCTTCTCCAGCCCTATCCCGCTCTGTCACTCCCTTCACTGGCTGCCAGTCACACCTCATCAGCCTCTCCTCTCGCTTCTCCAGCCCCATCCCCCTCTGTCACTCCCCTCACTGGCTGCCAATCACACCTCATCAGCCTCTCCTCCCGCTTCTTCAGCCCCGTCCTCCTCAGTCACTCCCTTCACTGGCTGCCAATCACTCCTCATCCACCTCTCCTCCCGCTTCTCCAGCCCTATCCCTCTCTGTCACTCCCCTCACTGGCTGCCAGTCACACCTCATCAGCCTCTCCTCTCGCTTCTCCAGCCCCATCCCCCTCTGTCACTCCCCTCACTGGCTGCCAGTTACACCTCATCAGCCTCTCCTCCCGCTTCTCCAGCCATATCCTCCTCAGTCACTCCCTTCACTGGCTGCCAATTATAACTCATCCACCTCTCCTCCGGCTTCTCCAGCCCCATCCCCCTCTGTCACTCCCCTCACTGGCTGCCAGTCACACCTCATCCACCTCTCCTCCCGCTTCTCCAGCCCTATCCCGCTCTGTCACTCCCTTCACTGGCTGCCAATCACACCTCATCCACCTCTCCTCCCGCTTCTCAAGCCCTATCCTCCTCAGTCACTCCCTTCACTGGCTGCCAATCACACCTCATCCACCTCTCCTCCCGCTTCTCCAGTCCTATCCCCCTCTGTCACTCCCCTCACTGGCTGCCAGTCACACCTCATCCACCTCTCCTCCCGCTTCTCCAGCCCCATCCTCCTCAGTCACTCCCTTCACTGGCTGCCAATCACACCTCATCAGCCTCTCCTCCCGCTTCTCAAGCCATATCCCTCTCTGTCACACCCTTCACTGGCTGCCAGTTACACCTCATCCACCTCTCCTCCCACTTCTCCAGCCCTATCCCCCTCTGTCACTCCCTTCACTAGCTGCCAATCACACCTCATCCACCTCTCCTCCCGCTTCTCCAGCCCTATCCTCCTCTGTCACTCCCTTCACTAGCTGCCAATCACACCTCATCCACCTCTCCTCCCGCTTCTCCAGCCCTATCCTCCTCTGTCACTCCCTTCACTGGCTGCCAATCACACCTCATCCACCTCTCCTCCCACTTCTCCAGCCCTATCCCCCTCTGTCACTCCCTTCACTAGCTGCCAATCACACCTCATCCACCTCTCCTCCCGCTTCTCCAGCCCTATCCTCCTCTGTCACTCCCTTCACTGGCTGCCAATCACACCTCATCCACCTCTCCTCCCGCTTCTCCAGCCCTATCCCGCTCTGTCACTCCCTTCACTGGCTGCCAATCACACCTCATCCACCTCTCCTCCCGCTTCTCCAGCCCTATCCTCCTCTGTCACTCCCTTCACTGGCTGCCAATCACACCTCATCCACCTCTCCTCCCACTTCTCCAGCCCTATCCCCCTCTGTCACTCCCCTCACTGGCTGCCAGTTACACCTCATCCACCTCTCCTCCCGCTTCTCCAGCCCTATCCCCCTCTGTCACTCCCCTCACTGGCTGCCAGTTACACCTCATCCACCTCTCCTCCCGCTTCTCCAGCCCTATCCCCCTCTGTCACTCCCTTCACTAGCTGCCAATCACACCTCATCCACCTCTCCTCCCGCTTCTCCAGCCCTATCCTCCTCTGTCACTCCCTTCACTAGCTGCCAATCACACCTCATCCACCTCTCCTCCCGCTTCTCCAGCCCTATCCTCCTCTGTCACTCCCTTCACTGGCTGCCAATCACACCTCATCCACCTCTCCTCCCACTTCTCCAGCCCTATCCCCCTCTGTCACTCCCTTCACTAGCTGCCAATCACACCTCATCCACCTCTCCTCCCGCTTCTCCAGCCCTATCCTCCTCTGTCACTCCCTTCACTGGCTGCCAATCACACCTCATCCACCTCTCCTCCCGCTTCTCCAGCCCTATCCCGCTCTGTCACTCCCTTCACTGGCTGCCAATCACACCTCATCCACCTCTCCTCCCGCTTCTCCAGCCCTATCCTCCTCTGTCACTCCCTTCACTGGCTGCCAATCACACCTCATCCACCTCTCCTCCCACTTCTCCAGCCCTATCCCCCTCTGTCACTCCCCTCACTGGCTGCCAGTTACACCTCATCCACCTCTCCTCCCGCTTCTCCAGCCCTTTACCCCTCTGTCACTCCCCTCACTGGCTGCCAGTTACACCTCATCCACCTCTCCTCCCGCTTCTCCAGCCCTATCCCCCTCTGTCCCTCCCTTCACTGGCTGCCAATCACACCTCCTCAGCCTCTTCTCCCGCTTCTCCAGCCATACCCCCCCCCCCCCCCTGTCACTCCCCTCACTGGCTGCCAATCATAACTCATCCACCTCTCCTCCCGCTTCTCCAGCCCAATGCCCCTCTGCCAGTCTCTTCACTGGCAATCAGTTACACAAAGGATACGATTTAAAATTCTTACTCTCGCCTACAAAGCTCTCCACAACATGGCTCCTTCCTATCTTAATCATCTTATTTCCAGATACCATCCTACACGCAATCTCCGCTCTGCTAACAATATCCTTCTGTCTTCTTCCCGATCACCTCTTCCCACTCCCGCTTACAAGACTTCTCTCAATCCTCTCCTCTCGAACATTCTTTCCCTCAACACATCCGCCACTCACCCACACTTACTATTTTTAGGCGCAATCTAAAAACTCACCTCTTCAGACAAGCATACTCTCCTACCTAGGACACTGCCCACTAACCACCACTTCTACCACCCCACACACAGATTCCCTTTACCTACTGTCCTATACCTTAAATGTTTAGACTGTAAGGCCTTTTGGCCAGGGCTCTCTTCCCTTTTGTCTAACAATGCTGTGTAATGGCTGTACATACCCCCCACCTCTTGTAAAACATGTAGTTAATTTGTTCACTGTATTAGCTGTTATACCCTCTTGTCTTGTATTGTATACTCTGCATTGTTATACCCTGTATGCTATTGTACAGCGCCACGGAAGATGCTGGTGCTATATGAATCAATAATAATAGGGTAAGTACAAAGGCTAGCCAGGAACTCTGATGAAAACTCATAAACTGACCCTAGCAACGTGAGCTGTGCTTCTGCTGGCTTTTAGATATAATCGCTTACGAAACATCTGTTTACAGTGGGAGCTATAAATATAAATGAGACATGAATTTAACTGTTATGTTCTCCTCGGTTCCAGGGAATCGTAATTAACATGCCTCTGTTCTTGCTGTTTTACCAGTCTTTTACATCAGGTACAGTGGTTGTTTTTTTTTTTGCTCTGGTGGGTGTACAGGGGCTCAGACCGCTGGCAGGGACCCGCCTCGCTCGCTGCTAATTTAGACTAATTAAGGGTAACTAAGTAAGGAAAGAGGGGGTAGATCCCAAAAGACACCCTAGCATTGAACGGCCGTGCAGGGAGTTGCTATAGTAACAGGTGAGAAGTGACACAAACTCCAATCGCTACTTCTTACTATAAAAAGCCAAGCGGATGAGCAGAGAATTCTATGGGGGCTGAGAAGAGCCTTTAGAACTGAATTTTTAAGAAATGAGTGCAATTGTACAGGTTTCTTGGAGGATAGATACAGTAAGATAGGGTAGATAAATCTGAATACCACCTAACGGCTCCCATACATTAGTCGATTATCAGCAACAAATTCATTCATAATGATCAACTCTAAGATGCCTCGACATGGCCACCCGAATGACCTATGGCTAAAATCAGTCGAAAGGATAATTAGGTGTTCTGGAAGACCTCGGTCGCAAGTGCTCTATTAGGTGCTTAGCGGTGAGGGGCGAAACAATAGCCCCTGCAAGGTATGCTGCCGCAGGAGGGCCCTTAGGGGGAGAAGCCTGAGGGGGGCTCCTGGCTCTGGGGCACTCCAGGGCCATTTTTAGGGGCAGGAAGGGAGCAGCAGGGAGGGGCGCCCGAACCCCCTCCTCACCTCGGGCTACCATCAGAGCTTCCCCCACCAGCAACGATAGCTGGGGGGGCATCCAAAATTTTGCATGGGGGCCCCGTGATTTCTAGTTATGCCCCTGTTAGCAGTAACAGCATTCGATTTCCCTATGACCAACGGACCCCCAGGCAGTCTCCCCCCAAGCGTATGTGCGGGCTCACCTGTCATGCTGGCGCGACTCTGTCTCCTCCTGTGTTCAGTGTCTTTGGTCACTGCGAGTGCCTGTACCATGTGACACCAACTCATGTGGTGACATCACTACATGCTTCAGTGCCACATGGTACAGATGCTTGTGGCCCGTCTAGCAATGGGACATTGTGTGATGGTCAGCAAATTTGACATTTGTGGTCCCGCTCCCATCTGGGTATGATGCAAAGTAACAATGCGAAACCAATCATTGAACTTCATTTCAATCAGTAGCGGATACCCCCTTTCCCACGAGAAATCTTTACCTTTTCTTAAATAGATCGTCAGGGGGGTCTGTGCGGCTGATATTGTGGTGAAACCCCTCCCACAGTGTGATGTCATGACCAAGGTCCTGACAGTTTGCTGTCTGTGAACCTCGTTGCATTGTGGAAAATGGCACCTTTTTCTAACTGCCAAGCAAGCAGTATCTCCATTTGTACATTGAGCTCTCAGTAATGAACATTCCGTACAGATCACCAGGCAGAACCAAAGTTGTCACCACCAATGATAAATGTCAGATTGTAAATTAGGGACTGGAAAGAATCTACAATGGGCTTACACTTTAAATCTACAAATTAATATTGTAAAAAATAATCATTTATTTAATGTTGTTTTCACTATACAGGAGTTCCTCTTTAAAGTGGCCTGAAACTCTGACATAACATTCAATAAAAATGTGTTTTGCTGCTTATTATTCATACAGTTATCATATTTGCTTGTGTGCACAAAATACAAGTTTCCAAAGTATGATGATCTTACCCTGAAAACTGTCATTGCATTTTATTTAAACTGCTTTTTATTATATTTTAACATCTTCTAATTAGCTGTTTTGAGCTGTTGTGTGCTTGAAGCACAGAGAGCACAGAGCTCCTTTTCACTTGTTACACTGTGTTTACACACATATGTAACAACATTGGAATGTAAACAGATACTGTTATCTACAGTTTGGATGCTGATTTGAAGTTGAATAGCAAAAGAAAGTGCTTTGTTTAAAGGGGAATATAACCCTGCATTTCAACTTTGCTCTAAAACATTATTTACAGCATATTATATGCAAAAAGCATTTTTTTTTACTAGACCAGCATTGGAAGGGTTAAACACAGAGGTTTAAAGTTCCATGGAGAGATATGCAGAAGTTCAGATTGTTACATTCTATTTAGTTAAATGTATCTATTGAGAAATGTTACACACTCTTTGGCTGTCCTCCAGCTCCTTCTCATGCTACGTACACACATGCGACAACGATCGTTCGTTGAAAACGACGAACGAACTTTTAATTGATGAAAGAACGACCTATGTAAAGATAGTTTTAAAAAGTGTGTAACGATCTGATCGTTAGAACGAACGTTACATCATGTAAAGCAACTATTGCGCCTGCGCATAAAAATGAGAAGTTTCACAGAGAAATAGTGAAATGCGCATGTCAAGCCTAGTACGAACGACCGTTTCCAACGATGTACTACTTTTGCAAACGATCGTCGTTGGTTAAAATCCGCCGAGACAGAACTTTCTTTTGTAGCGATTTGGCTCGTTGCCTTAATAGTCGGTGGTTCGTTTTTTGTAACGATCGTCGTTGGTAAAGATCGGGGAACGATCGTTACAAATGACTATAGTCGCATGTGTGTACGCACCTTAAGTCAGAGAGAGTGAGTCACATTCAACACTTAGATACATTTATGTAAACAAAATGTATCTATGTCAGCTTCGGATGCGTCTGCAGAAATCTCCAGGAACTTTTAAAGCTCTGTGTAACCCTTCCAATGCTGGTCTAGTAAAAAAAAAAATGCTGGTTGCATATAATATACTGTAAATAATGTTTTAGAGCAAAGTTGAAATGCTGGGTTATATTCCGCTTTAACCATTTCAGCCCGCAAGGATTTTTCACCTTATGCATCAGAGCAATTTTCACCTCCCATTCATTCGCTATTAACATTATCACTACTTAACACAATTTATTGATCTATATCTTGTTTTTTCCGCCACTAATTAGGCTTTCTTTGGGCGGTACATTTTGCTAACAATTATTTTTTATAAATGCATTTTAACAGGATTAATATGAAAAAAATGGAAAAAATTCATTATTTCTCAGTTTTCGTCCATTATAGCTTTAAAATAATCCACACTACCATAGTTAAAACTTATGTATTTTATTTGCCCGGTTGTCTTGGTTATGACAGCATTTAAATTTTGTCCCTATCACAATGTATGGCGCCAATATTTTATTTGGAAATAAAGGTGCCTTTTTTCCATTTTGCGTCCATCACTATTTACAAGCTTATAATTTAAAAAATAGTATACCCCCTTCAAATGTATATATAAAAAGTTAAGACCCTTAGGTAACTATTGATGTTTTTTTGTTTTTTTATTGTAATTTTTTTTTCCATTAAAAATTTTATTTGGGTAATATTTTGTTGTGGGAAATAAACAGTTAATTTTTAATGTTGTTATATGTGTAAATTGTAATGTAAAAAATAAGTAGATGTAGTTTTACTATTTGGCTACAAGATGGCCACATTGAGTTTTTTATTTTCTCCTTGTGGTTTTCGCTAACCGGAAGCACAGGGGGGACAGGGAAAAAATTTTTTTGCAGGAAGACTGAAGCCTCTAGTTAGAGTGCTTCGGTTTTTCTGCTGGGGACACAGATCGGTGATCGAGAACCATGTTACCGTTCACTGATCCCAGGGCTACCGGGGGACAGCACTGGAGCATGGGGGCGCGCCCGCGATCACGTCCGGGCGGCAGAAATGGTTAACCATTTCAGTAATGTTCTGCTAAAAAAAAAAATATTCTGGGATAGTAGCTTTCAAGCTGTGAGGAATCTTTTAGAGCCAAGTAGAAATGCTGACTTTTAGACCACTTCAAGACGTATACGTAATAATGGGTCCTCGGATACCCCTTTTTAATATCCGAATTGATTCGGATCCGGATACCCAGATATCCGAATCGGAAATATCCAAATCCAAACTTTTTAGTATCCGAGTAAACTACTCGGATATCCGAACCCCATATCCTGGAGTTCCGGCCGGATTCGGATATCCAGGATAGAAAACCGTAAGTGACCTGAAAATGGCTTAAAATGCTTCCAAAAGTCTCTTCAAATGGCAAAAAAACCTTTCGGAGGTCTCTCTCTCTCTCTCTCTCTCTCTCTCTCACTCTCTCTCTCTCTCTCTCTCTCTCTCTCTCTCTCTCTCTCTCTCTCTTTCTCTCTCTCTTTCTCTCTCTCTTTCTCTCTCTCTCTCTTTCTCTCTCTCTCTCTTTCTCTCTTTTTCTCTCTCTCTCTCTCTCTCTCTCTCTCCTTCGAAAGGGATTTTTGCCATTGAAGGTGATTTTGCCTTCTGCTCGGATATCTGAACTAACTATTCGCCCAGATTTCGGATTTCAGATGGGAAATCAGAGTTTGCTCGGATAGTCTATTCGGATTTTAAAAAATATCCGAATTGCTATTCAAAGTTCGGATAGTGGAAAAAGTTCAGATTATCTGGGTAGTTCGGATATCCGAAATCTTGCTGAGCACCACTGTCCGTAATGTTAAGATTTCCATCTTTCACAAGAACTTATTACTTATACGATCAGTGATATCCATAAAATCCCTTCGCATAGTGAAAATCCATCATTTTACAGCTGGAGGTTGCAAAGATAGGTTGTTAATTCTGTGTTTGTAACCACATTGGGATCAGGGTGAAAAAAAACCCAGTGCCTAGAAAAAAGTTATACTGTGAGAGAACGCGGAAAAGCCGCTGCGTGTGCTGACAGCAAGGCGGCTGGTTCCGCGTCCAGTGCGGCGGTTTGTACACAGCAACATGCGTCTGGTGTGGCTGGGTCTGTTAGTTCACACAGATTCAGGAATACGCGCGAGCGCATTGAAAGGCAGAACTTTTATGATGGCCAAGGGGGGATCAGCTGACCTGGCTGATCAGCTGACCTCAGAGCAAGTAGCTATTGGTCTATCACTTAGGGGTGGAGCCAGAGAGCGCTACTCTATATATAGTTACTGCTGGACAGTCACAAGTTGTCTGCCGTTGCGAACACTACGTGGAAGCACTCAGACCTTAGTCAGATCCAACAGTGTGTTTGAACCAGGAGGACCTGGGAATTCACACTGAGCCAGATTACTACTGTGTTATTATTGTGTTATACTTCAGACTAGTTCCAGGGTGTTGAGACCACGAACCTCACACCCAAGATTAGGGAGCTTGTGTATTATTCTGTTATACATCAGACTAGTTCCAGGGTGTAGAGACCACGGACCTCACACCCAAGATTAGGGAACTTGTGTATTATTTTGTTATACATCAGACTAGTTCCAGGGTGTAGAGACCACGAACCTCACACCCAAGATTAGGGAACTTGTGTATCATTCTGTTATACATCAGACTAGTTCCAGGGTGTAGAGACCACGGACCTCACACCCAAGACTGGGCATTGTTTGATATCGGTTATGACCTATTGCTTTCCTGACTACCTCTCCGCTCGCTGATTTGGTACCACGCATATCTGATCTTCTGTTGCCAATCCTGCCTGCCTTGGATAACGAATCAGCCTTCTGTCTTTGTACTTTGTCTGTCTGTGTGTTGCCGACCTGGCTTGCCCGACCTCGAGAGCTATCTCTCTCCCTTAGGAGATAGTCTCCAGATCACCTAGTGACATCCACCTGAAGGTGTCACTCACTCACTGGTCCTTCCTACCTTCAGCCTGAGACTCCACCCCTTGGAAGATCTCAGGCTGCTGGAAGGTTCTTGTGCTTCTCAAAAGAGCAGTGTTGCCCACACTGCCAAGGATTACCTGCTCATCAGGTGGATTACTCAAAGTAAATACTGTTGCACCAAACACTCACGATACATACAGGTGTCCAAAGGTTAGTACTATATCTGTATTATTGGTGATTCTGCAGATCATCAATAATCAGGTATATATCTGTATTCTTGGTGACACTGCAGATCACCAATAATCAGATTCTCTCTGTGTGCTGACACCGATCGTTACATATACCTTTTTTTTAAAAACACAACAGAACTTTTGTTTGCAAGCATAATTTGTTCCGCAAACATGCTTGTAATCCAAAGCACTCTTGCAGTACATGAAAGTGAATTTCCCCATAAAGATTAATGGAAACTCAAATGATTCGTTCCACAATCCAAAAACATTTATAGAAAAAGTTTAATGCAAAGTACTGTGCTGTATAAAGTAAAATACAAACGTGAAAGACCATCACCTTCAAGACTTTGCTAGGTTTGCAGACTGCACCTACTGTAGTAGGGAGAGGGAGGCAGGATGGAATCCTGCCGCTTACCCACACACGCCCATACCCACATATCCATACCTCCCAACTCTTCCGCTTTTGGAGGGACAGTCCCTCTTTGGGACCCCAGTCCCTCTTTATTCCTCATTTGTCCCTCTTTTAGGACTGATGTACAGATCTATATAAATATGTACACACACACACAAACACACTCACGCACACACACACGTTGGTTCTGTCTACTGGGCCCTAGTGGTTCTATGTTGCGTGGCCCAGAATTGCGGTTACTAAGGACACAACAGTGATGAACTAGGAGGGAGCTGCTAGTTAAAGCAACTCCCCAAATGACTTCCTGTAAGACCACCCAGACAGATCCAGATGATAAACATAGATGAATCATTTCCAGACACAGTGGGAGGGCGAGAAGGTTTATTCTCCCTGGGATCATTTCATATTGGGCTTAATACAAGAATTTCAGTTTGTGGGACATTCCTTTTACAGACCCACAAACTGGGCTCTATTCACAAAACTTCTCATAAATGTTTTATTTATCACCTAGCTGATAATAATAACCTTTTAGCACATTTACAAGCAAAATAATTACTAGTAAGTTGTTCCTGATTAACTTAATTTCAATATTACTTTTCTTACCTTAATTGGATAATATTTTTGCTCTTTGAGGGATTAAAAGTAACATAGATAAGGTGAAAACAAAAAAACGGGTGAAAAGGCTTTGAATCATTGCCCATTGTCACACTGACAGTGTCTTGATAGGGGGTGCAGAGGTTGCGACTGCATCGGGGCCCTTGGGCCAAAGGGGCTCAGAGGGGCCCTCCGTCAACCACAGTATTAGCGCTCTATTGGTCCTGTTCTGGTAATAATCATTTCTATAAATGGTTTGTAGTAGTAGTAGTAATCATTAACAAACTGTCTCCACCCCCTTCTTACACCTCGGACACTGTAGTTGCCATAGGCAGGTTTTGGTGCACCGTATCAGTTATGTATAGAGTGCTTGGAGGGCCCCATTATAAACCTTGCACCAGGGCCCATAGCTACGTCACTGGACCTGAACCATCTGTGCCACCTATGGGAGAACCTTTAAAGAGTAACTGTCGGGCATAAAATAAAAAATCAATTATTTATTTTTAGCTGGTAAACAACTAATGATGATGCTAACCCGGCAATCTAAAAGTTAAAATCACTATTACTTTTCTTGTTGATGAATCATCATTCCCCAGTTTACATGACTCTTATTTGATACACAGAAAATTTGGTACACAAGAGAAGTTGCAGGGCATGCTGGGTTGTCTTTTTTTGCTTCTCTACTTCTCCTCAGACTTAACTAATGCAGCCTGATTGGCTGAAGCCTCTTTCCCTCCAGTTTTCCCCTCCCACACCTCTGTTCCTCTCTGATTGGCCAAAATTTCTCATGCTGAAACAATGCACTTTCTATAGTGAAGGGCAGGCAAATCAGGCAGAGGAGACTAAGGGCGGATATTACATCACGACTGGCCAATGGCATCCCTACCATAGAGCGCAGGGGGGCGGGGCGCACCGGGCGACAGACACCCAGGGGGGTGTCACCATGACCCCCCACAGCAGCACAGCAGGAGGGTGAAAGCAGCGCTAGAAGGAGGGGCTGTGGAGGCAGCGGTGGGGAGGGGGGAAATATCCCCCCCCCTCCCTCACCTGGCACCCCTCCTTCTGCCTCTCTCCCCCTCCATAGATAACTTTCGGGAAGTGCAGGGGCGGCCGGAGGCGTGCTGAGACTTACTCACCTAATTTCCGCGTTCCAAGCGTGGAGCGCAGCGGCATGTCGTCACAGGTCTCTGTCTTCAATGCCGCCCACTGTGCTTCCTGATTAGCAGAAGCACAGTGGGCGGCATTGAAGGCGGAGATCTGTGACGACATGACGCTGCCACGCTTGGATCGCGAAAATGAGGTGAGTAAGTCTCAGCACGCCACCGGCCGCCCCTGCACTTCCCGACGGTTAGCTATGGAGGGGGAGAGAGGCAGAAGGAGGGGTGCCAGGTGAGGGAGGGGGGGGGGATATTTTCCCCCTCCCCACCGCTGTCTCCACAGCCCCTCCTTCTAGCGCTGCTTTCACCCTCCTGGGGCATTTATACTGGGGGCAACTAAACTAGCTATACTGGGGGCAACTAAACTAGCTATACTTACTGGGGGCAACTATACTGGCTGGGGGCAACTATACTAGCTATACTTACTGGGGGCAACTATACTAGCTATACTTACTGGGGGCAACTATACTAGCTATACTGGCGGGGGGAAAACTATACTGGTGGGGGGCAACTATACTGGCTGGGGGCAACTATACTAGCTATACTGGCTGGGAGAAACTATACTAGCTATACTGGCGGGGGCAACTATACTAGCTATACTTACTGGGGGCAACTAAACTAGCTATACTTACTGGGGGCAACTAAACTAGCTATACTTACTGGGGGCAACTAAACTAGCTATACTTACTGGGGGCAACTAAACTAGCTACACTTACTGGGGGCAACTAAACTAGCTATACTTACTGGGGGGCAACTATACTAGCTATACTTGCTGGGGGCAACTATACTAGCTATACTTACTGGGGGCAACTATACTAGCTATACTTACTGGGGGCAACTATACTAGCTATACTGGCGGGGGGAAAACTATACTGGTGGGGGGCAACTATACTGGCTGGGGGCAACTATACTAGCTATACTGGCTGGGAGAAACTATACTAGCTATACTGGCGGGGACAACTATACTAGCTATACTTACTGGTGGCAACTAAACTAGCTATACTTACTGGGGGCAACTAAACTAGCTATACTTACTGGGGGCAACTAAACTAGCTACACTTACTGGGGGCAACTAAACTAGCTATACTGGCTGGGGGCAACTATACTAGCTATACTGGCTGGGGGCAACTATACTAGCTATACTGGCTGGGGGCAACTATACTAGCTATACTGGCTGGGGGCAACTATACTAGCTATACTGGCTGGGGGCAACTATACTAGCTATACTGGGGGCAACTTTACTGGCTATACTGGGGCCCACTATACTAGCTATACTGGGGACCACTATACTACCTATACTGAGGGCCACTATACTAGCTGTACTGGGGACTACAAGACAAGACAAGACAAGACAAATAACATTTATATTGCGCTTTTCTCCTTGCGGACTCAAAGCGCCAGAGCAGAGCAGCAGCCACTAGGGCGCGCTCTATTGGCAGTAGCAGTGTAAGGGAGACTTGCCAAAGGTCTCCTACTGAATTAGTGCTGGCTTACTGAACAGGCAGAGCCGAGATTCGAACCCTGGTCTCCTGTGTCAGAGGCAGAGCCCTTAACCATTACACCATCAGCCAACTACAATACTACCTACACTGGCTCCTGGCGCTACCTAAACTAGGGGGCACCTCTCACTACGTAAACTATCTAGGCCAGCCAGCCCAACATCACCACCAGCCAACCAGCCCAGAATCACTGGCAAAAAGGTCACAGTATCACCCCCAGTCAGGCCAGCATTTACTTCAACCAGCCAAGCACAGCCCAGCATCACTGCCAGCCAACCCAGCCACAGCATCACCGCCAGCCAGGCCACAGCATCACCGCCAGCCAGCCACAGCATCACCGCCAGCCAGCCCAGCCACAGCATCACCGCCAGTCAGGCCACAGTATCACCGCCAGTCAGGCCACAGTATCACCGCCAGTCAGGCCACAGTATCACCGCCAGTCAGGCCACAGCATCACCGCCAGTCAGGCCACAGCATCACCGCCAGCCAGGCCACAGCATCACCGCCAGCCAGGCCACAGCATCACCGCCAGCCAGGCCACAGCATCACCGCCAGCCAGGCCACAGCATCACTGCCAGGCCTTTCAGTCCACACATCATCCCCAATCCAGCCAAAAACAGTATTGCCAGCCAGGCACAGCAGCCAGTAGAGGAGAACTCAGAAGCCAGGTGACAGGTGTCTACCATATTAAGGGGGCATTCTGCCCATTTATGTGAAATGCTGTCTATTTATGTGCCTTATGACTGCTGAATTTGTCTTGTTGGGTGCCTCAAGATTTCTGAATTTGTCTTGTTGGGGGCCTCATGAATGATTGCTGAATTTGTCTTGTTGGGGGTCACATGATTGCTAACTGTGAGACTATGGGAAAAGCTGAATCATAATCATATGAGACAATAGCGTTAAACCTACTTTTTTAGCCTTTTAAAACAGAAAATTAAAACTGGGGGGAGGGGGTTTCTAAAACAATACATTTTTCAGGAGTAGGATGGATAAAATTGTTTATCTTCACAGTTTATTTTCAACTTGGATATTCCATAATGTTCATGTATGAGTTAAAACGTTTGTATGTAGTTTAAATTTCTGTTGCCACTTTGCGATAGATAAGTGACTTTTGGGTTGCAGTTTGGGCACTCGGCCTCCAAAAGGTTCGCCACCACTGTCCTAATCTAATGTCCCACCATTGCTAAGTTCATGTAAATTTGTCTCCACCTGTGACCACACCCACATTTTGGTCCATGACCACACCCATTTTTCAGCGCAGCCGCACAATGTAGCCCCATTTTTCGGCTAAGCGCGCCACACGTTGTCTTCCTGATTGGGGGGGGGGGGGGTGTCTGTGGATAATCAGCACCGGGTGCCAAATACCCTAGGTACGCCACTGCGACTGGCTTCAAAATAGCCACAGTAAATATGGAAACTGTCTAGAATAGGATTCTCTACTTTTCCTTTATAAAATTTACAGGAATCCTAATGTGGACAGTACAATACATGTGTTATGTAAGTAGAGCAAGTATTTATCTACTTATATATTTGTTTTGTTTTTTCCTGAGATAGTATGGCTGACAGCTCCTCTTGAAATAAAAAGCTGCAGAGGTCTTCCTCTCCACTGCTACCAAGACAGCCTTTTGACTTACAGGACATATGGGAATGTTTCTGGTTTCCTTGTTAGCTGCATGGCCCAGTCCGGTAGTATATTAGAGAGTAAATTAAAGTTAAATTAAACACAGAACCAATAATCAGCGGGTTATTCCATGCAGTCTTTGCTTTAGAAACCACTAATGCAGGTGCCAAGAATCTCCAGAGGGACCAGTTTACAGAAAGCTTCTCCTCAACTTGTGCCATGAACACAAACTCTGCTCTTCTATTTCCATATTTTCCAGCTCAACTGCCCATCCCCCTTGGCACACGCAGCCCTTCTTGCTGCACTCTAGAATAGTTTGACTTCTATGTTTAATACAACTTTCAAGGTGAATTTATCAAATTATAATTGGATTGAGATTTAGATAGGATTAACATTTGTAGTGTATGCCCTTAAAGGTGGCCATACACTTATAGATTTGCAGCAGATTCAACCATGAGATAGATTTCTGTCAGATGCCTGTCAAGTCGAATCTGACAGGAATCTATCTGCTGTGTGCCACACACTAGGAACAGATTTCCAGATTTTAGATTTTTGAATGAAATCTATTGGAAATCGATCTAAATGCATTATTGGACCATTACATCCAATGCAACTCTATGAGCTATCCAGCAGCAGATCGACCTAGATCTTCCATCCTGTCAGATCAAATTGATCGAAATCAGCCACAGATAGATCGACCAATCGATTGGTAATTGATTTCCGATTGATCAATACGATCGAATCTATCAATCAATCGAAGACTGAAATCGACCAGTGTACGGGCCCCTTATCTCCTTTTTGTCTTTCAAAGTCAACAGCAGTAAAACGGTGTTAAAACTCTTAAAGGACACTTGAAGTGAGAGGTGTATATATAGACTGACATATTTTCTTTTAACCTCCCTGGCGTTCAATTTCCCCAGGATGTCTGTGCAAAAAGTGATAAAATTAATTTGTATAACTTTTTTCAGTGCAGAAGAGTATTGATGTGTATGCACGTATATACTGTTCACAGCATGTTTTGTATGGACGAATATATCTGTCAATACTGCTAGGGAGTAAGCAATACCAGTTCCCTGGCTGTCCTGCTGATCCTCTGCCCCTAATACTTTTAGCTATAGACCCTGAACAAGCATGCAGCAGATCAGGTGTTTCTGACATTTTTGTCAAATCTGACAAGATTATCTGCATGCTTGTTTCTAGTTTTATTCAGACACGATTGCAGTCAAAATAGTTTAGCAAAGCTGCCAGGCAACTAGTATTGTTTAAAAGGCAAAACATGGCAGCCTCCATATATATTTTGCTTCAGGTTCCCTTTAATTTGGACTACCTGTCAATTAGTGAAAATTGGAGAAGCAGATAACGTGACTGACATATCCAGAGAAATGTCAACTCAAGGAACAATAAATTCTGTCTATGAACTTGTTTATCTATCTTAGTTAGCACAGCAAGGAATACAGAGATGACTATTAGCAAGCACATTTAACCACTTCAGGACCAAATTAATTTTCACATATCAGCACTGCTCCCATTCATTTGCCAATAACTTTATTACTACTTATTACACCTAAATGATCAGGACAAATTAGGCTTTTAGTGTGTGATAATTTTGTTTGGTAATTACCCTATTTTCAATGCATTTTAAAGGGAAATGTAGAGAAAAAACTGAAAAACACACTATTTCTCCATTTACATCCATTATAGATTTACAATAAACAGTGCTAACTATAAGTTAAACCCACTAATTGTATTTGTTTATGCATCCTGGTCATAACAACATTTAGATTATATTCCTAGCACAATGTATGGTGACGATATTGTATTTGAAAATAAAGGTGTCTTTTTTTTCTGTTTTTCGTTTTTTCATTGTACACTATTGATGATTATAAGACCTTATTTGCGAAAATACTAGTAATATACCCTCATGGCATACATATTTAAAAAGCCAAGTTTCTAAGGTAACAATATATGTTGTTTCTTTCATATTCTGTTACTTTGTTTTCATTTTAGAAGTCTTTTATTTTGGTACAGCATATGCAAAAATGTAATCGTCTTTGATTCAGTTTGCGACTAAAAAGAATACACAAGACATGGGCCTCAACCCTAAAACGTTCTCAACTCTATTCTACTACTTATCACAGTTAAAATGGTACTACATATGTCTCTTGTAGTTTTGCTAAAACTTTCCCAAATTTGATCATCATTTAGAAAATTACTTTTTTTTTTAATCTTGAATTGAGTTTGTCCGTACCTGTTTTTTAGGCGATGTGTGTCCAAACTTTAGGACACACCAAAATGTATTCTACAACTCGTCTCGGTTAAAAATGATACCACATGTGCCTCATTTAGTAACAAGCTGGTGGTGCACTCTCCACAACTACGCATTAAGCGTCTAAACTGAAGTTGAATGGAGGTGCACAATTAGGGGCAGATAATTCATATGCACGAAAGGAAAAGAAAAATGTTTAAAAATGGACTACAGTAAATTAAAAACGTGCATTATTTATTCAATGCATTAGAAGATTCAGATTGTAGCATATATTTGTTTACAGAGGCTTCTTTTTTAAAGGACGGGAATATTAGCATTTGGTCATCTGTAATTTGAACTTGTACTTGAACTTGCTTCTGAATAAATCTGAGATTTTGTCTTGAGAGGAAAAAAGGGGGGAAATAATAATTTGGTGCTCATTTTGTTCAATGTCAGCGTGTTAGAATGTCAGTGGTAGAGCGCTGAGCTGCTGCCACTGTCAGCGCGTGATGCCTCAGATAATCTCCAGCCATCTGCCTGTCACATGGCTCATTAGCACTGCTCTTTGACCCCTCTGCCGCCGCCGCTGTTCATTGATATTTGCCATGGTGGCATTTGGTCGCAAGAAAGCAAATTAAATAGATTTGCTATTGCGCTTCCTGTCCCTTCTCAAGCGCGGATCTACTAGATAGAACTTAGCTTAAATCAGATCATTAATTTCTCTGACAATGAAAGAGAAAAAAATAGGTGTAACCCAGGGCAACATAATACCGAAGAAGAAAACAAAATGCTATTTTTGGTTTGAAAGGGGGAAAAAATTGTAGATGCAGCCTTGGAAATTTGAGTGGTGATCAAAGTGGCGTTAAAGAAAACCTGTAACGAAAAAACCTCCCCTGGTGGGTACTCACCTCGGGTGGGGGAAGCCTCTGGAACCTATTGAGGCTTCCTCCGCCCTCCTCTGTCCCATGGCGACGGAGATAAAGCTCCCCGAACAGCGGGGATGTAAATATTTACCTTCCCTGCTCCAGCGCAGGCGCAGTATCGGTTCTCCGCCTCGGAGATGGCAAGTCTCCTGCGCCTGCGCAGTAGAGCGGACCCGAGAGAGATCGGCTATTTTCGTCTATCTCTGTGCTGATTGCCGCAACAGCGCCCCCTGGAGCCAGCAAAGGTAAATAAATCAGCGCTTGTCAGCCTTGTCGAGGGAGGATTCCAGGACTCTTTGGGGGAGCCAGCGCTGGATTGCCTGCAGCTACAGGGGAGGGGGAAGCCTCATTGGGACCCTGAGGCTTCCCCCTCCCGAGGTGAGTACCCCCCAGGGGAACTTTATTTTGTTACAGGTTCTCTTTAAGTGCTGTACGGTATTTAAAGGGAACATATGGTGTAGTGTAAAAGGAACTTGAAGAGAGATGTATATGGAGTTTGCCATATTTGTTTTCTCTTATAAAATAAAACAAATTGCCTGGCTGTCCTGCTGACCCTCTGCTGCTAATATTTTTAGCCCCGGGCCCTGCTGCAAGCACGCAGATCAGATGCTTCTGACAAGATTAGCCACGTCTGTTTTTGGTGTGTAATTCAGACACTGATGCCACAATGGCCAGTGGGACTTCCAAGCAACTGGTATTGTTAAAAGCAAATCTAAAACAAAAATAAACTTAGGAGATAATGAATTGTATGTGTAGAATGGATAATAAATAGAACATTAGTAGCAAAGAAAAATCTCAGGTTTTCCAGTACTGGAAGCGATAAAGAAAAAAATCCTTAAGGTGGCCATACACTGGTCGATTTGCCATCAGATTGACCAAGACCTTTGTATACCTGTTCTGTTCAGTGAACCTGCCACTGCATACCTGCTCTGTTCAGTGAACCCGCCACTGTATACCTGTTCTGTTCAGTGAACAGTTTGGTGTAAATAACATTTATATAGCGCTTTTCTCCTGGCGGACTCAAAACGCCAGAGCTGCAGCCACTAGGACACGCTCTATAGGCAGTAGCAGTGTTAGGGAGACTTCCTCAAGGTCTCCCAGGGTTTGAATCTCCCAGAGACTTGCCCAAGGTCTCCCAGGGTTTGAATCTCCCAGAGACTTGCCCAAGGTCTCCCAGGGTTTGAATCTCGTCTCTGCCTGTTCAGTAAGCCAGCACCTATTCGGTGCTGGTTTACTGAACAGGCAGAGCTGAGATTCAAACCCTGGTCTCCTGCATCAGAGGCTGAGCCCTTAACCATTACACCATTCAGCCACCAACAGATAGATCCCTCTCTGATCGAATCTGATCAGAGCATGGTGACCACGTACGATTTCGGACAGAAATCGATCATTCGGTCAGCGTTTGCGCAACGATTTCACAGCAGATTCGATCAGTGATCGAATCTGCTGTATATCGGCGGGGAAATCGTTAGGTGTATGGGCCCCTTTAAAGAGAACCCGAGGTGGGCTTTACAAATCCTATTAGCACACAGAGGCTGGTTCTGCATATAATGGCCAGCCTCTTTTGCTATATTATCTCCCCCGCAGCGTGTCAGCAGCAGGCTGTTAACATGTACACTGTCACTCTCCGCCGCTCCCCGCCGCCTCTATATCGCCGCTCCCCGACCACATCCCTTCCCTCCCCGCTGATTAGAGAGAAAGGACGCGGGCGAGGAGTGGCGAAATAGGAGGCGGGGGAGTGGTGGAGAGTGACAGTCTACATGTAAACAGCCTACTGGCGACACGCTGTGTCGCTAGAGATGGTCCGAACGGTTCCCAGCGAACTTCCGGGGCTCGCGATCGTGGAGAACTGCAAGCTTTTTCGGAAGTTTGGTTCGCCACCATAGTGCATCATGAGCGTCAACTTTGACCCTCTACATCACAGTCAGCAGGCACATTGTAGCCAATCAGGCTACACTCCCTCCTGGAGCCCCACCCCCTCTTATAAAAGGAAGGCAGTGTCAGGCTTTTCACTCACTCGTGTGCCTTCAGTAATTAGAGAAGGGATAGCTGCTACAGACTCTCATAGGGAAAGCTTAGTTAGGCTCTTGTAGGCTTCTTAGCTTGCTCCTTGCTGATTCTTATTGCTTAAAAAGCACCCCTCAACAGCTCTTTTAAGAGCTAATCTTTTTCTTGTGATCTATTTTTTTTTTCTGTGTCCCACTGACACTTGTGTTGCATAGACAGCCTTGCTAATTCCTACTGTGTGTGCCACTGCCAGGCCCAGCACATTCAGTGACTCCTACCTGTGTGTGTGTGACAGGTGCACATAGTAATACCCACTGCATATACCTACCTGTTGTTCACTGTGCACCCACCCACCTACGTGAGTGCATGCAGTGTGATATACCACTCCGTGCATACCTGTTAACTGCACCTGTGTGACTGCACATTGTATTACTCAAGTCAGTGCATACCTTTCACTTAAATGGATGGCAGACTTGCCCTCCATAACAGATTCTCGTCACAGGTAGTAAAGTCGATCAGTGTCATATACAGCAGGGCCTCGAAAGTCCTCCTGTATTGTTATTTTTGGTCACTACCTTGGGACGTGCATGCCATGCCTGCTGCCTTCCTTTGATGTGTGGTAGCCGTTCCTGCTCCTTTGCCCACAGCGTGCCTGTTGCCTTTCTTTGATGTGTGGTGGTGGTAGTAGTCGTTTCTTAGGCTCCCACTCCGTACCGGAATCGAACCCTGATTCCCCGGCCATTACCTGTGGTCACCATGCTACTGAGAAACCATAGAAAGTTTCACACAGTTGAATGAATGGCAGACTTGCCCTCCATAACACATTCTTGGCAAATGCTTTCTATTTGGTTCATCATGCGATGGGTCAAGGGTCCATCTGACCACAGATGCCTGGTCTGCAAAGCACGGTCAGGGCAGGTACATAGAGTTGGGCCGAACCTCCGATTTTAGGTTCGCGAACCGGGTTCGCGAACTTTCGCGGAAGGTTCGGTTCGCGTTAAAGTTCGCGAACCGCAATAGACTTCAATGGTTATGCGAACTTTGAAAAAAAAAATTTATGCTGGCCACAAAAGTGATGGAAAAGATGTTTCAAGGGGTCTAACACCTGGAGGGGGGCATGGCGGAGTGGGATACACGCCAAAAGTCCCCGGGAAAAATCTGGATTTGACGCAAAGCAGCGTTTTAAGGGCAGAAATCATATTGAATGCTAAATGACAGGCCTAAAGTGCTTTAAAACATCTTGCATGTGTATACATCAATCAGTTAGTGTAATTAAGGTACTGCTTCACACTGACACACCAAACTGTTCACTGAACAGAACAGGTATACAGTGGCGGGTTCACTGAACAGAACAGGTATGCAGTGGCGGGTTCACTGAACAGAACAGGTATACAGTGGCGGGTTCACTGAACAGAACAGGTATGCAGTGGCGGGTTCACTGAACAGAACAGGTATACAGTGGCGGGTTCACTGAACAGAACAGGTATGCAGTGGCGGGTTCACTGAACAGAACAGGTATACAGTGGCGGGTTCACTGAACAGAACAGGTATGCAGTGGCGGGTTCACTGAACAGTACAGGTATGCAGTGGCAGGTTCACTGAACAGGTATGCAGTGGTGGGTTCACAGAACAGGTATGCAGTGGTGGGTTCACAGAACAGGTATGCAGTGGTGGGTTCACTGAACAGGTATGCAGTGGTGGGTTCACTGAACAGGTATGCAGTGGTGGGTTCACAGAACAGGTATGCAGTGGTGGGTTCACAGAACAGGTATGCAGTGGTGGGTTCACAGAACAGGTATGCAGTGGTGGGTTCACAGAACAGGTTTGCAGTGGTGGGTTCACAGAACAGGTATGCAGTGGTGGGTTCACAGAACAGGTATGCAGTGGTGGGTTCACAGAACAGGTATGCAGTGGTGGGTTCACAGTACAGGTATGCAGTGGTGGGTTCACAGAACAGGTATGCAGCCAGGGACAAGCTAAGCCTAACTAATCTTTCCCTATGAGAGACAGTGCAGCAGCTCTCCCTACTCTCACTAATGCAGGCACACGAGTGACCGTAATGGTCGCCGCTGCCTGCCTTTTAGTAGGGGGGAGTGGCTCCATGGGCTAGTGTAGCCTAATTGGCTACACTGGGCCTGCCGACTATGATGTAGAGGGTCAAAGTTGACCCTCATGGTGCATTATGGGGCGAACCGAACTTCCGTGGTTCGCCTGCGGGACGCGAACCACGGAAGTTCGCATGGAACCGTTCGCAGGCGAACCGTTCGCCCCAACTCAGTCTCACCTGACCCATCCATCCAGCTATATGCTCCCTTGGCAGTGACCAGCCTGGCTCCGCGCATGTAGCCTGGGAGAGCTGGATGGGCAGTCTCATCTCGCCCATCCATCCAGCTCTCTATGCTCCCTTGGCAGTGATCAGCCTGGCTCCGCGCATGTAGCCTTGGAGAGCTGGAGGGGCAGTCTCACCTGGCCCATCCACTCCATCTCTCTATTCTCCCTTAGCAGTGACCAGCCTAGCTTTGTGCATGTAGCCTGGGAGAGCTGGATGGGCAGTCTCACCTGACCCATCCATCCATCTCTATATGCTCCCTTGGCAGCGACCAGCCTGGCTCTGTGCATGTAGCCTAGGAGAGCTGGATGGGAAGTCTCACCTGGCCCATCCATCCATCTCTCTATTCTCCCTTAGCAGTGACCAGCCTAGCTTTGTGCATATAGCCTGGGAGAGCTGGAGGGGCAGTGTCACCTGGCCCATCCATCCAGCTCTCTATGATCCTTTGGCAGTGACCAGCCTAGCTTAGTGCATGTAGCCTGGGAGAGCTGGAGGGGCAGTGTCACCTGGCCCATCCATCCAGCTCTCTATGATCCCTTGGCAGTGACCAGCCTAGCTTTGTGCACGTAGCCTTGGAGAGCTGGATGGGAAGTCTCATCTGGCCCATCCATCCAGCTCTCTATGCTCCCTTGGCAGTGACCAGCCTGGCTCCGCACATGTAGCCTCGGAGAGCTGGATTCTAATAGTGTTGCCCTGGGGAACAGACAAAATGGACACAGCCCAATCAATACTTAGATGATTTGTGTTATGGAGACATCCTGACCTCTGCCCCTGTCGCTGACCTTATGCGATAACAGACAGTAATTACTGAGGGATTATTATACAAGACAGCGCAAGCAGGGGGTGAACAGAAAGAAGGCGCTGAATAGGATAAGAGGATGTTTGGTTAATGAGCAGTTAATACAATCTCCTCAGTTTAATGCTACTTCCAGACCTAATTACACACACGGCAGATGGCCACTGTCCCCCTCGTGTCCAGAGTGTCACCGCTGCCCTGCTATGACCAGAACAGGCCTACCTGTGGGAGCAGCTCGTCGCTCTGTCAAATTAATGCGCTAGTGCTGGAAACATCGGCTCCTGATGCAAGTAAATTAATTTTCTGTTTATACTGATTTCAACGTGTCATCGCTTCTAACGCGATTTGTTTAAAAGCAGAACTGATGTCAGATAAATGAATAAAGCAGCTCTGTACCCAGCCAAGTCACACCATGATGTAGATCGGATCAGTGACTGAGCAGTGCTGCTCAGTGGTGTAAGGAATAGGGGATGCAGAGGTAGCGACCGCACAAGGACCCCTGGACCAGAGGGCACTTCTTTAACTGCTTTATTAGCTCTTTATCGGTGCTATGCAGGTAATGGCTACCTCTATATGTGCTTTGTCAGTTGTAACCAGAGCTGGATCATCCACAATGCAACTCTAGGCAGTTGCCTAGGGCCTGGAGAAAGTCTAGGGATCTAGTGGATGCTACCCACCACCAGGGCCGCCATCAGAAATTTTGGGGCCCCTCACACATCAGGCCTGGGCCCCCCTCCCTGGGCCCACCCACTGGTTGCTATGCCAGCCCACTAGCCACCCCACCCACGTGTCCATGCGCGAAGTGCACTGCGGCAAAAAATGTGCATGGCTCCGACACAAAAGTGGGTGTGATCATGGCACATTGTGGGTGGAGCCAAATACTAGCAAAATACAGATTAGTCCCTGGTTAACAAATGAGATAGGGACTTGTAGTTCTGTACTTATCCTTTATCCATTCTCTTTTGTCCCCCTCTTTTCTTCCTGTGCCTCTTTTGTCCCCCTCTGTCTCACCTCAGTTTGTGCCTCTTTTGTGTCCCTCTGTGCCACCTCATGTTCCCGTCTCATCTCATTTCTCCTTGTGTTTCTTTTGTCCACCTCTGCTCCCCCTCTGCCTCTTTTATCCCCCTGTGTTACCTCTTGTCCCCTTCTGTCTCAGCTCGCCCCCCTGCCCAAGTCAGGTATAGGTGCCCCCAGTATAGGTATCCAGGCATAGGTGCCCCCAGTATAGGTATCCAGGCATAGGTGCCCCCAGTGTAGGCAGCCAGGTATAGGTTCCCCCAGTATAAGTAGCCAGCTATAGGTGGTGCCCCGGTATAGGTAGCCTGGTATAGTTGCCCCCAGTATAGGAAGCCTGGCATAGCTGGTGCCCCAGTATAGGCCAGCATTATACAGGTGCCCCCAGTATAATTATTCAACTATAGGTGGTGCCCCGGTGTAGGTAGCCTGGTACAGATGCCCCCAGTATAGGTAGCCTGGTATGGGTGGTGCACCAGTATAGGTAAGCCAGGTACAGGTGCCCCCAGTATAGGTAGCAAGCTATAGACACCCCAGTATCAGTAGCAAAGTATGGGAGGGCAGGGTCCACAGAAGTCCTGGGCCCCTCACTGCAGTGTCAGTTGCCCCCCCCCCCCCCCAACCGATGGCTGCCCTGCCCTGCCCACCACCAAATCTTATTAACCACTTGACGACCGCAGTGTTAACCCCCCTCTCCCCCTAACGACCAGGCTGTTATTTGTTGTGCTGGGCTGTGCAGGCTTTTCAGCCTCCTGCACAGCCCAGCTATGGAGCCCAGCGATCAAACTCATCTCCTTTTTTTGTCCCTGAGGGGACATGCCGCCAGAGGTGTCTGATCGCTGTGGCAGTGTTTTGTTTTGGGTTTTTTTCAGCCTCTGACGCAGTTTCTCCCTCCCTCCCTCCTCCCCCCCTTCCCTCCTCCCCTCACCTCCTCCCCATCCCCTCCCCTCCTCCCCTCGGTGCTCAGAATTGAACAGGACGGCGATCCGTCCTGTTCCTCCTCTCATAGGCATGAGCCTATGAGAGGACGGCGCTCCCCGGCCAATCAGAGGTCGGGGATCGCCGATCTCGTACAGCTCTGCCGGGGACTGCAGCACTGTACGGATATAAACAAAGGGGATTTATTTCCCCTTTCGTTTACAAACAGCCTGCTAGCCGCGATCGGCGGCTAGCAGGCTAATCACGGAACTCTGTTCCGTGAAGTGGTAGGGAACGATCACGCAGCCGTTCCCTGGGAAACTACAGCCCCAGGACTTGACGCCGTGGCCACGCCCATCGGCATTAGGCGGTCCCCAGGTAGTTAAAGAAAACCTGTAACAAGAAAAGTTCCCCTGGGAGGTACTCACCTCGGTAGGGGGAAGCCTTCGGATCCTTTCGAGAATTCCCCCATCCTGCTGTGTCCCACAGCGGCGGCGAAAAAGCTCCCGGAACTGCGGGGATGTAAATATTTACCTTCCTGGTTCCAGCGCAGGCGCAGTATCTGCTCTTCGCTCGGTGATAGGCAGTAATAGCAGATCGCTGCCGGGCCGCTGTACTGTGCAGGCGCAAGTCTCCTGTACCTGTGTATTAGAGCGGATCCGACGGAGATCACCTATTTCCGCCAATATCTGAGCTGAGATCCGCAACCGTGCCCCCACTGGAGCCAGGGAAGGTAAATATAGCAAGCCTTGTCAGGCTTGTTGAGCCAGGATTGCGGGACACTTCGGGGGAGCCAGCGCTGGATTGCCTGCAGCTACAGGGGAGGGGGGAGGCCTCATTGGGACCCTGAAGCTTCCCCCTACTGAGGTGAGTACCCTTTAGGGGACTTTTTTTTTGTTACAGGTTCTCTTTAAAGTCAGGTGACCATCATCGGTGGGCATGAACTATCTTGCCTAGGGGCCCCATTTTGTCCTAATCCTTTTCTGGTTGTAACCATTAATAGGCTGTTTTCCTCACCTGCGTACACTTCTCTGACACTAGAGCTGTCCCCTCCCCTGCTTACATCTCTCTGACACTGCAGCTGTCCTCTCCCCTGCTTACACGTCTCTGACACTGCATCTGTCCCCTCCCCTACGTACACCTCTCTGACACTGCATCTGTCCCCTCCCCTGCTTACATCTCTCTGACACTGCAGCTGTTCTCTCCCCTGCTTACACCTGTCTGACACTAGAGCTGTCCTCTCCCCTGCTTACACCTCTCTGACACTAAAGCTGTCCCCTCCCCTGCTTACATCTCTCTGACACTGCAGCTGTCCTCTCCCCTGCTTACACCTGTCTGACACTGCAGCTGTCCCCTCCCCTGCTTACACCTCTCTGACACTGCAGCTGTCCCCTCCCCTGCGTACACCTCTCTGACACTAGAGCTGTCCCCTCCCCTGCTTACACCTCTCTGACACTAGAGCTGTCCCCTCCCCTGCTTACACCTCTCTGACACTGCAGCTGTCCCCTCCCCTGCGTACACCTCTCTGACACTGCAGCTGTCCCCTCCCCTGCTTACAGGGAGCCAAACGTAAAATTTGCACTGGGGCGAGAGCTCCTAAGCTACACCACTGATGCTGCTTGAACCCTGTCTATTGTAACTGTTATCTCCTTTCCTCTACTCACACCACACTGTCCTTCTGTATACCTGAAATCAGGGTCGGACTGGGACACTGGGGCCCACCAAGGAAGTTTCAGCCTGGGGCCCGCCCCCTCTCCTCCTCCTCCCCCCCCAATCCCCTCAAAATGCAATCAGATTGGCAGCAGATATCCCCACTAAATCCAATCAGATTGGCAGCAGATATCCCCCCACAAAATGCAATAAAATTGGCAGCAGATATCCCCCCACAAAATGCATTCAGATTGGCGTCAGGTTTTCCCGCAAAATGAAAGCTCCCCCCAGCTTGGAAGGGGGGGGGGCAGAGGGCACAGAGCGGTGGGGAAGGGGGAGGCCTCCCCCCTCACTCACCTAGAGCCCCCCCCTTCCACGCCCCCCCGTTAGGTAGGCAGGTGTCTCAGTAGTCCCCCAGGCAGGAAGGGGGGGCAGTGGGCACAGAGCAGCAGGGAGGGGGAAGCCTCCTCCCCCTAACCTGGGGCCCCCCCTTCCGCGCTCCCCCCTGTCCAAAATTGCAGCCAGCAGTGGCAGCAGCGAGCGCAGGAATCACTTACCGTCCGAGAGGATCCAAAAGCTCTGCGTGCTGCTGCTGGTCCGGTCTCCTGCACTGCACTGTCCAATCACGCTCTCACAGGAAGTACTGCGAAAGCGTGATTGGACAGTCAGTGCAGAAGACCAGACCAGCGGCACACAGAGCTATCGATCTCGGACAGTAAACTATTCTGGACTGCAATTCTGGAGGGTGGGAGCGCGGAGGGGGGGGGGGGGGGGCTAGGTGAGGGAGGGGGGAAGCCTTCCTGCCTGGGGGACTACTGAGACACCTGCCTACCTAACTGGAGGGGGGGAAGCAGAAGGGGGGGCCCTAGGTGAGGGAGGGGGGAGGCTTCCCCCCTCTTAACTGCTCTGTGCCCTCTTTCCCCCCTTCCTGCGCTTAGCCCCTCCTTTTCAGCACTGGGGCCCCCAGGAGGCGGGGTGGCTGGGGCCCACCGATGGGACCATCGGCACTTCGGCGGCTCAGTACGAGCCTGCCTGAAATGTCTTGATATTACTCCCCTCGTCCTGCTGTAGTACAATGAAGGAAATGGAAATCACTAGCAGTACGCAAGCTATAACTCTTAAAGTGGATCCGAGATAAACTTTTCTTCATTGCATAATTGTGTTCCTTTCATATAGTTTATATGGCTTTTCTCAAGACAAATACTTTTTTTAATTTGTTTTAATACTATAATTCCCTATAAACTAAACAAGCCTTCGCCCACAGCTTCTCCAGTGCCTTGGCACTTTTAGACTCATGTAGCAAGGGAGGAGGAGGTTACTAGCCAGTGATTTCAGATGCAGAGGGGAGGAGGGGAGTTAAGTTTTCAGAGGCTGAGGAAGGCTTGCCTGTTGGGCAACCATAGGCGTTGCTAGCCCCAAAAATCAGTGGTACGTGCCACGGATCTATTCTGGGGTGCCCCGGATGTCCCCCCAGGCAGAGTCAGGCAGTACTCATCTCCAGCCGTTTGGTCTCCAGATTCTTCTCTTTCGGGCTTCTCCCCCTAGTGTCCGAGAATGAATCAGATGCTAGAGCTTCTAGCGTCTGATTCTCAGATGCTAGGTGTGAGAACGCGGAAAAGCCGCCGCGTGTACTGCCGGCAAGGCGGCTGTTTCCGCGTCCAGCGCGGCGGTTTGTCCGCAGCAGCGTGCGTCTGGTGTGGCCGGGTCTGTTAGTTCACACAGGTTGAGGAATACGCGCGCTGAGAGGCAGGACCTTTATGACAAACGAGGAGGGATCAGCTGACCAGCTTGGTCAGCTGACCTCAAGGCAAGTGACTATTGGTTGATCACTGATGGGTGGCGCCAGAGAGCGCTGCGGTATATATAGTCACTGCTGGTCACTTTCAGGTTGTCTGCCGTTGCGAACACTTACGTGGAAGAACTCAGACCATAGTCAGATTCAGTGTGTTAGAACCAGGAGGACCTGGGAATTCACACTGAGCCAGATTACCTCTGTTATTATTGTATTATCATTCTGTTATACTTCAGACTAGTTCCAGGGTGTCGACACCACGGACCTCACACCTAAGACTAGGGACTCTGTGTTGTCATTCTGTTATACTTCAGACTAGTTCCAGGGTGTCGAGACCACGGACCTCACACCCAAGACTAGGGACGCTGTATTATCATTCTGTTATACTCCAGACTAGTTCCAGGGTGTAGAGACCACGGACCTCACACCCAAGTCTAGGAATACTTTGTACCATCATATTATACTCCAGACTAGTTCCAGGGTGTAGAGACCACGGACCTCGCACCCAAGACTAGGCATTGTTGATATCTGTTATGACCTATTGCATTCCTGACAATCCCTCTGCTCTCTGATTCGGTACCTACGCATATCTGATTATCTGTTGCCAAACCCTGCCTGCCTTTGGATACTGAAGAGATAGTCTCCAGACCTGCTAGTGACATCGACCTTCAGGTGTCACTCACGCACAGGTCATTCCTACCTTCAGCCTGGGACTCCACCCCTTTGGAGGTCTCAGGCTGCTGGAAGGTGTTGGTACTCTTCAAAAGGCGGTATTGCCCATACTGCCAAAGACCATCTGCTCCTCAGGTGGTCTCATTCAAAGTGTTTACTGTTGCACCAAACACTCACACTATATAGGTGTACAGAGGTTAGTTATACTTGGATTATCAGTGATTCTGCAGATCATCAATAATCAGATTCTCTCTGTGTGCTGACACCGATCGTTGCACTAGGGGAAGAATTTAATTGCCAGCTACAGAAATAAATTTAGAACTCTTGAAGAAAAACTTGCAGATATCCTGTAAATCATACACCACCATCAGGAAATATTTTTGTTACATAGTTTTTTTGGCATTGCATCATTTTCTAATATTTGCAGTGTACACACAACTCAGCATTCTAAATGATTTTACAGAGCAGGCCAGTGAACTTTTAACCCCTTTTCAACAGTGAAAAAGAAAATACAATGACTGACAGTTGAGATAACAAGCTTCATAGGATAGAGCTCTCTGCGACTTTGAAAATCGTAGAGCTCAGCTCAATGGCTCTTTTGCATAGATAACTAGAGTTTCTTAACGCTTCCTGTACTGGAAACAATATTAGACTTATGTCTCTGCTCCTAATGTTTTATTTCTTAGCTGTACTACACATACAATATATTATATCATCATGTTTTTCCCGCTCCAGTGTCTCTAAAACAGAGAACACAGAAAGATTACAGGAAAACACAATACCATAGAGGTCATTGCAGCACTTTACATTTAACAGTGACATCTCGAGGTTGCTTTACTATACTGCAGTTTAAATAATACTGTCAACCTATTCAATGGTTACTTGCGTGTGAGGTCGGTTGACATTCCCTCCAGGACACCTTGTGAACCGGGCCGGATTTGTACTCTTTACCACCCAAGGTCGCTGTCACCAGCCGCCCCCTTCAGTATAGGTAGCCAGATGACCCCTTCCCTCTGGTATAAGTAACTTGATGACCCATCCCCCCCTCCTCCAGTATACGTGGCCAGATGACTACCTTAATACCTCCTATTCCTACTTTCCCCCTTTCAGTATAGGTAGCCATCTTGCCTTCACACTGCAGCAGCCATCAGTGTCACTCATTTCATTTCTCAAAGCTCGTCTCCAATGCCAAAGCTTCCTTTTCCCCTCTGTCTCCAATGCTGCCGAAGTCCGTAGCCGCCCACCACAATCCAAGTGTACACAGAGAGCATGGTGGCCGCTGGCAGTAGACTACTGTGGTCAGGCGCTTGCCTGATCTCCCGGCATTGCAGCATTTGCAAGCTTGCAAATGCTGCATAAGTTGAGCCTGCTGCGTTGGTGCCCTTGCTCCTGTGGTGCCCTAGGCCATGGCCTAGGTGGCCTTGGCTGAAATCCGGCCCTGCTTGTGAATGCAGCACAACTGCACTACTAGAAACACAAATGTATTTTTGCCTTCCGAAGATCCCCGTTTTAATTGTGATGCTAATAATTTGTATGCTCCTATGTTCTTATTGGCCTGATAAGTCAATAAGATTGATGTGGGGCTTGAAGAGGCACTATGGCGAAAAATTGTAAAGATTAAAATATGTGCAAACACAGACAAATAAGAAGTATGTTTTTTCGAGAGTAAAATGAGCCATAAATTACTTCTCTCCTATGTTGCTGTCACTTACAGTAGGTAGTAGAAATCTGAAAGAAGCAACAGGTTTTGGACTAGTCCATCTCTTCATGGAGGATTCTCAGCAAGGCTTTTATTCTTTATAAAGATATTCCCTAAAAAGGATTTAAACAATGATTCTGGCCAGCTTCCCTGCTCACTGCACAGTTCTTTGGCAGTTGGACAGAACTGCTATTCACTAAGTGCATTTGAAAATAAATAAATCCCGAATCTTCCCATGAAGAGATGGACTAGTCCAAAACCTGTCGCTTCTACCTACTGTAAGTGACAGCAACATAGGAGAAAAGTAATTTATGGCTCATTTTACTCAGGAAAAAAAATGTACTTCTTATTTGTTTGCACGTATTTTAAATTTTACAATTTTTCACCATAGGTGTCCCTTTAATAATAGTCCCCATGACCCCCGCCTTTGTGCAGCTAGGAGGGGCACAGGAGCGAGAGCTGGCTGGCGGGTCCAGCAGAGAAGCAGAATGTTATACATTATCTACTCCCAGTCGCGATACAGGTCCTCTTCACTTCCTGTTCAGTTTACAAGTGCTGTCACATGACATAGGGCTGAAGCCACATGGTGATTGGCTGGCTTGCAGGGCACTTCCAAACAGGAGGTGAAGAGGCTCCTTCATAGTCACCCAGAGCAGAGGGGGAGGTGGCTTACCTCAATGACAACTTTATATAACAATGGCATTTATTATGCACTGGCAACGCGTTTTGTGGCCTGAGCCCACTTCCTCAGGCCACTTGTAGTGCCAAAACACTGTCTTGCTGAGCAAGGAGCGCCTTTTATATGGGTTAAGAGTAAAATATTTAGCTCATCCGTAAAAACTGAACTGGTGCACAGAGTTTCTGCCATATCTTTCAGTAGATGGATGCATTAAAATAACTATCGGTTTATAGGTCAAGCACAGGTCAGGCATTAGAAGCACAGTTCTGACTCGTAGTGCTGGGTTGCAAAATGTCTGGACATTAACATTCAAGTACACGCATTCATCTAGTCCTGTATGTCAGCCTCATTAGTTGAATGCCTTACGCTTTACAGATCTGTTTTGCGGTATGCTTCACCAGTGTGCATGTTCCCCCCACACAAGGGCAAGAGGATAACTTGGTGGGCGATTCATTCTGACAGCACTCTGGATATGAAGGGAGCGCAGTAAATGAGCATACGCCTCAAACGCAAGCAGGGTATAGACTTCACAAGCTTAAATCTCACCAAACATACATTTGAAAGGTAAATGCTTAAAGCAAACCTAAAGCAAATCTAAGAAACAGATACAGAATATATAGCAAAAAAAACTAGTCAGAGGAAAGCCGCAGGGAAAACTGTATGTATACTTATTCAGTATTTCCAGAGGTTGGAGCAGTGTTACAGTAAGACAAAGCAGCTTTGGACCATGAAGCCATCCATCCCGTTAAAATATGTAATGTAGTAGGGGTATCTTGGCAGCGTCCAGTGAAAAATGGCGCCGGCCAAATAATGGCGCCAGATCGCAGACGATAATGCCTTTATAATCGATATTTTTCGTTTAAAAAAATTTAACATTTTTCCCTTTTTATCTTTTAAAACGATATTTTTTGTTTTTAATAACTTATTTTTTTCGTTTAACAGTTCCGTTTCTCTGCTTTTAAAATGATATTTCCCTGCCTCTCAGCTCCGTCTATCAGCGCGCATCACCGCCTCTCCCCCGCCCCTCTGAGTGAAGGAAGACTGAGAGGGACGGGGGAGAGGCGGAGATGCGCGCTGATAGACGCGCGTGAGGAAGGGCTGCAGCGGTTGCCCTAACTCAATCAGGAAGCGCAGCCGGCGCTGTACAGAGGGGATTTGGAGGGTAAGGGATCCCGTTTAGTCGCTGGATAGCGAAGTTTTAGCAGGGGCACACATGCCCCTGCTAACTATGAGCTGTGAAGCGAGATTTATTCTCGCTTCAGAGTTTATTTAAAAACGATATATATTGTTGGGATGAAGAGAAATTACAAACGGAAAGACCCAAAAAAAAAAAATTAAAACGAAAAACATAGTTGTGGTTAAAAATATTAAAATCATAAACGAAAAACATCGTTCGGGAGCACTGAACATATAACCATAAACGATAAATATCGTTTTTGAAGTCGGCGCCATTTTTTAGCACTTTAAAACGATAAATAGCGAGCGATAGCAGTTCTCTATGGGCGCCTTTTTTTAACTCCGATGCCTGGCGCCATTTTTCATCGCCCCCATCTTGGCACCCTAGAGGAAAAGGCACAGGAGACAAAAGACAGGAGCCCAGTAGTGTAGTATGTCAGTTATTGGTGAAATGGTAATAAGTAAGATGCTACTCACAAAGGAGGGTTGCAAGGGGCAACCGACCACAGGTAGCAGGTGGAGATCAACAGACCCGACTCCAATCGGGGGTGGTCCTGGATGGACCTGGATGTGGTCGCTCTCTTGAAAAAAATGGACAGGTGTCCACCGTGGTTGAAACCACGGATGTTCTGTCACCACCCAGTGCAGTTTCTAGGCTAAAATGCACCCAGGGCGAGGGTGTAAAAATTGCGCCCCCCCCCCCCCCCCGAAGCAAGGTATGGGTGCCCGCAGTATAGGTTAGCCAGGTCTAGTTTCACTTAGTATAGGTCCCCCCAGTATAGGTAGCCAAGAATAGGTAGCCCAGTATAGGTAGCCAGGCATAGGTAAGCCAGTATAGTTGCCCCCGCTATAGGTTAGCCAGGTAGGTGCCTCCAGTATAGGTAGGCAGTATAGTTGCCCCCAGTATAGGTTAGATAGGCAGGCGCCCCCGGTATAAGTTAGATAGGTAGGTGCCCCAGTACAGGTTAGCTAGGTGGGTGCCTCTAATATAGGTAGCCAGAATAGTTGCCCCCAGCATAGGTTAGATAGGTAGGTGCCCCCAGTATAGGTCATTTAGGTAGGTGTCTCCAATATAGGTAGCCAGAATAGTTGTCACCTGTATAGGCTAGCTAGGTAGGTAGGTGCCCCCAATACAGGTTAGATAAGTGCCCCCAGTATAGGTTAGATAAGTAGCTGCCCCCCCAGTATAGGTTAGATAGGTAGCTGCCCCCCCAGTATAGGTTAGATAGGTAGGTTGCCCTCAGTATACGTTAGATAGGTAGGTGCCCCCCAGTATAGGTTAGATTAGGTAGCTGCCCCCCCCCCCCTTCCAGTATAGGCTAGATTAGACAGGTGCCCCCCAGTATAGGTTAGATAGGTAGCTGCCCCCAGCATAGGTTAGATTAGGTCTGGAGAGGCCACAAAGGCTGGGGCCTTGGGTGGCTGCAGCCCAAGGGGGCACCTGGACATGAAATAGGGGTTAATACATATGAAAGAGAAGGCTGCAAATAGGGAACAAATGGAACTGGAAGCTGATGCCCGAGAGAGCTATACATGAGCAAGGCTGCTGTACATTGTGTATTGGTTAGCGCTCTCGCCTTGCAGCGCTGGGTCCCTGGTTGGAATCCCAGCCAGGTCAACATCTGCAAGGAGTTTGTATGTCCTCCCCGTGTCTGTGTGGGTTTCCTCCGGGCACTCTGGTTTCCTCCATCCCAAAGACATACAGATTAGTTAAATGGCTTCCCCCTAAATTGGCCCTAGACTGCTACACGATACATACATAGACATAAGACTATTATTATTATTATTATTATTTAGTATTTATATAGCGCCGACATATTACGCAGCGCTGTACAGTGTATATATATATATATATATATATATATATATATATATATATATATATATATATCCATATATATATCTTGTCACTAACTGTCCCTCAAAGGAGCTCACAATCTAATCCCTACCATTACCATATGTCTATATTATGTAGTGTAAGTACTGTAGTCTAGGGCCAATTTTTTTTTTAGGGGGAGCCAATTAACTTTTCCGTATGTTTTTGGAATGTGGGAGGAAACCGGAGTGCCCGGAGGAAACCTACGCAGTCACGGAGAGAACATACAAACTCTTTGCAGATAGTGTCCTGGCTGGGATTCGAACCAGGGACCCAGTGCTGCAAGGCAAGAGAGCTAACCACTACGCCACCGTGCTGCCCACTATAGCAGGGATTAGATTGTGAGCCCCTCTGAGGGACAGTTGAGTGACAAGACAGTATATATATATACTCTGTACAGCGCTGCGTAAGATGTCAGCGCTATATAAATACTAAATAATCATAATAATTGTTACACATGGAAGAGGGGGGCTGCATATGGAATTAGGTAATCTGTGCACACATTATTTACTGAAGCGAACACCCCCCTTTGCCTGTAGTAAGAGCTAGGTGTGTAATATTGTCCAGTTCCTGGAGCTCTGCACATCCATGCAGATTGAACATTCAGGTATAACTTCTGTTTGAAAGCGCTGCCATGTCCCCGCTGTACAAATTGAACGTAAGTATACTAGTGGCTAGCTGCATTCATTGTTTCAGATCTACATTCAAAATTTTTAGATTAGAATTAGTACATAATTTGCATCTGTTTTGCATTCAGGGTGCGTTTCCACTAGTGCGGTGGGAAATCGCCGCGGATTCTCCGCGGACGAATTCGCATGCAGGAGCGAAATCGCATGCGGTTGTATGTGAATTTTACCACGAATTCGCATACGATTTCGCATGGATGACGCTGTGTGCGAATTTAACCATGTCAGTGCCTGTGTGCTTTTTCATTGATTCCATGCGAAATCGTATGCAAATTCGCATGAAAAAACACCATGCGAATTCCCTATTAAATACATTGTATGCGAATCGCATGCATGTGTGCGGTGTCCGAATTCGGATGGCTCTGCTGAGCAGATTTTTCCTGCACAAGAAAACACTCCGTTTTCCTGACAAATGGACACAGGCTCATTCACTTTTATTGGTTATGCGAATTTGCATGCGGGGAACGCATGCGAATTCGCGTTAGTGAAAACGCACCCTCAAGGCATGTATTTAGCCCCAGTGGGGCTCTGCATGCCTCCGTTGGTTTACATTGCAGGTGCAGCCTTGAGTGCTGTAATTTGTCTGTCTGTCTGCTTGATGTGATGTGTATACCATTTATGATTAGCAGTACAAGGAATATTAGGTTTTTATTGCTAGACTAGTGTTAGGGCTTCCCCAAAGGGGTCCATCATCGTCGTGGGGAGGTCTATTAAGTAATAATCTGTGCACACATTATTTACTGAAGCTAACACCCTCCTTTGCCTGTTTTGAGCGCTAGGTGAATAATATTGTCCAGTTACTGGAGCTCTGCACATCCATGGAGATAGATCATTCAGGTACTGTATAACTTCTGTTTGAAAGCGCTGCCATATCCCCCGCTGTGCATATGGAATGCCGCTGCTGTACATGGAAAGTTAGCTCCAGCATTCTTGGCCTAAAGGCAGAAAAGTATATATCTGGCCTTGTTTCTGGAGTATTTGTACATGGGGAGTAGTTTAAAATCTTTTATTTACTTAAAGAGAATCTGTATTGTTAAAATCACACAAAATTAAACATACCAGTGCGTTAGGGGACATCTCCTATTCCCCTCTGTCACAATTTCGCCGCTCCCCGCTGCATTAAAAGTGGTTAAAAACAGTTTTAAAAAGTTTGTTTATAAACAAACAAAATGGCCACCACAACAGGAAGTAGGTTGATGTACAGTATGTCCACACATAGAAAATACATTCATACACAAGCAGGCTGTATACAGCATTCCTTTTGAATCTCAAGAGATCATTTGTGTGTTTCTTTCCCCCTGCATCTCTCATGCACTGAAGTTTCAGGCTGCTCTTTTCTTCCTGCAAACAGCTTTGCCCTTGTCTGAATTTCCTCAGTATGTGAAAGCCCAGCCAGTTCAGAGGACAATTTATCCAGCTTGTAAAAGATAAGAGAGAAGAGAGAAGCTGCCCTAATCTAAATAATACACAGGCAGTGTGCATAGAGGGGCCTGGAAGGGGGAGTTCATAGCAGAACCACAACACTGAAGAACTTGGCAGCCTTCCAGACACAGGCCGACAAGTCTGACAGGGGAAAGATACATTGATTTATTACAGAGACTGTGATAGCAGAAAGTGTTGCAGTAAGCCAGAACACATTAGAATAGCTTTTGGAACTTGTAGGATGATAAAAAACAGGATGCAATTTTTGTTACGGAGTCTCTTTAAGAATGAGGGTTTAATCCCACTTAAAAAAAAAAACTCATTAATTCAACTCTTAGTTAATGATTTTGATGTTATAATAATTTGAAACTGACCATGCCTGTTCTATAATACAGAATAATACACACACAGAGGTAATAAAGGATGTTTCGTCAGTATAATAGATACTATTAATCATTACAGCAGAAGACCGGGAAAGAACATGCATTGACATTCACTCTGAAAAAAGGTTTTTCTCCAGTTCAGTCAGAAGATATCTGTGATCAGCGAAGGCATCAAGACTCAGCGGCGAAGTGACCCGCCTCTCCTCCGCACCTCATTCCGAAAGAAAACTTGGTTGCCACGGAAACCCTGTTCTGGCTTGTTATTGTCATAGAAATCATCAGCAAATTATTAGACATGCACAATCCGCATTAATGAGATCTCAAAGGCAGGTGCAGCAGGATGGGGTGCGGAGGAGAGCGGGTGTTTGTGGGCGTTTGAGCTGCCATTTCAAGTATGGTGAAGGTAAGAAGAGTGGTCACATGAAGGTCTCACAGAAGTCGCCACAGAACAGTCACCTAGGGTCAGCTGACAAAGTTTGACGTAAACGTGTTCATGGCAACCAATAAGGCTTCCTAATTCATTTAGCACAGGAAAACTGGAAGGCGGCCACAGGCAGCAGCTACCGCAGCTCATTTGAAATCCAAGTCAAAGATTTATCACTTTAAAAGTTTTGCTGCGTTAATGGGGCATCCTGTGTTATACACTTGACCACCTGTATAACACAAGACTGCGAGCCAGGGTACTGAGGATTGCAAGTGACCTCTCTCACCCAGGCCACTGTTTTTTCACCCCACTTCCACGGGTCGGAGACTCCGGGCCATCCCCACCAAGACCAACAGACACAAGAACTCTTTCTTCCTGATGGCCGTTAGCCTCCTGAACTCCCTTAACATTCTACCACCCTCTATCAGCGCCCAACCACCCGCATAGGAGCGCTAGACTTCAGCAGTGTTGTTTTTGAAAGATGAATACTGAGCTATATGTATATTTGTGTATGTTTATATTGGAGTATGAGGTATTGTGTAGTTTTATTTTTAGCTGCATGTGGGTATTGCTGTAATGATCCAGCACCTCAGAAAATGAATTGTATGCTAATACATTCAACATTTCAGAGCCACTAAGGACCCCTTTGTCAAAGAACACCCCAATTCTGGCCGGCTTGCGCACCTGTGCATGGATGAGGCTTACAATTTAGCACAGATAAATGGAGCAAGCTGCATGCTACCAATGCACAAGTATTGCTGTCGGAAGTCTGAGAAATGTATCTTGGTGATTCTGTAACAGCATGCACCCCATTAACATTAAGGGACCCTCTAAAAAAATATAATTTGAAAGCGATGTCTTTCCCTTGTTGCCTCAAAGTAGTTTGAAAAGGCCTTTCCCTACCGATAGTGATGGTCACGTCTAGGAGAACTCATGGAGAAGCATGTGATTTGTTTGATCAGCTGATAGATTTGCAAAGCTCTGATTTGCAGTTATCACATCCTGCTTTAGCACAAGCTCATGACTAGAAAATCAGGTACTTGCATGTCTATCACCTCACCTAACTGATCACATGCTTCTCCATGATTTCTCCTAGACATGACCATCACTAATCAGAGACTTGCATATCTATCACCTGACCAGACTGATCACATGCTTCTCCATGACTTCTCGAAATGCTACTCACTAATCAGAGACTTGCATATCTATCACCTCCCCAAACTGATCACATGCTTCTCCATGACTTCTCCTAGACATGACCATCACTAATCAGAGACTTACATATCTATCACCTCACCAAACTGATCACATGCTTCTCCATGATTTCTCCTAGACATGACCATCACTAATCAGAGACTTGCATATCTATCACCTCACCAAACTGATCACATGCTTCTCCATGATTTCTCCTAGACATGACCATCACTAATCAGAGACTTGCATATCTATCACTTGACCAGACTGATCACATGCTTCTCCATAACTTCTTGACATGCTACTCACTAATCAGAGACTTACATATCTATCACCTCACCAAACTGATCACATGCTTCTCCATGACTTCTCCTAGACATGACCATCACTAATCAGAGACTTGCATATCTATCACCTGACCAGACTGATCACATGCTTCTCCATAACTTCTCGACATGCTACTCACTAATCAGAGACTTACATATCTATCACCTCACCAACCTGATCACATGCTTCTCCATAACTTCTCCTAGACATGACCATCACTAATCAGAGACTTACATATCTATCACCTCACCAAACTGATCACATGCTTCTCCATGACTTCTCCTAGACATGACCATCACTAATCAGAGACTTGCATATCTATCACCTGACCAGACTGATCACATGCTTCTCCATAACTTCTCGACATGCTACTCACTAATCAGAGACTTACATATCTATCACCTCACCAAACTGATCACATGCTTCTCCATGACTTCTCCTAGACATGACCATCACTAATCAGAGACTTGCATATCTATCACCTGACCAGACTGATCACATGCTTCTCCATAACTTCTCGACATGCTACTCACTAATCAGAGACTTACATATCTATCACCTCACCAACCTGATCACATGCTTCTCCTAGACATGACCATCACTAATCAGAGACTTACATATCGATCACCTCACCAAACTGATCACATGCTTCTCAATGACTTCTCCTAGACATGACCATCACTAATCAGAGACTTGCATATCTATCACCTGACCAGACTGATCACATGCTTCTCCATAACTTCTCGACATGCTACTCACTAATCAGAGACTTACATATCTATCACCTCACCAACCTGATCACATGCTTCTCCATAACTTCTCCTAGACATGACCATCACTAATCAGAGACTTACATATCTATCACCTCACCAAACTGATCACATGCTTCTCCATGACTTCTCCTAGACATGACCATCACTAATCAGAGACTTGCATATCTATCATCTGACCAGACTGATCACATGCTTCTCCATAACTTCTCGACATGCTACTCACTAATCAGAGACTTACATATCTATCACCTCACCAAACTGATCACATGCTTCTCCATGACTTCTCCTAGACATGACCATCACTAATCAGAGACTTACATATCTATCACCTCACCAAACTGATCACATGCTTCTCCATGATTTCTCCTAGACATGACCATCACTAATCAGAGACTTGCATATCTATCACCTCACCAAACTGATCACATGCTTCTCCATGATTTCTCCTAGACATGACCATCACTAATCAGAGACTTGCATATCTATCACTTGACCAGACTGATCACATGCTTCTCCATAACTTCTTGACATGCTACTCACTAATCAGAGACTTACATATCTATCACCTCACCAACCTGATCACATGCTTCTCCATAACTTCTCCTAGACATGACCATCACTAATCAGAGACTTACATATCGATCACCTCACCAAACTGATCACATGCTTCTCCATGACTTCTCCTAGACATGACCATCACTAATCAGAGACTTGCATATCTATCACCTGACCAGACTGATCACATGCTTCTCCATAACTTCTCGACATGCTACTCACTAATCAGAGACTTACATATCTATCACCTCACCAAACTGATCACATGCTTCTCCATGACTTCTCCTAGACATGACCATCACTAATCAGAGACTTGCATATCTATCACCTGACCAGACTGATCACATGCTTCTCCATAACTTCTCGACATGCTACTCACTAATCAGAGACTTACATATCTATCACCTCACCAACCTGATCACATGCTTCTCCATAACTTCTCCTAGACATGACCATCACTAATCAGAGACTTACATATCGATCACCTCACCAAACTGATCACATGCTTCTCAATGACTTCTCCTAGACATGACCATCACTAATCAGAGACTTGCATATCTATCACCTGACCAGACTGATCAAATGCTTCTCCATAACTTCTCGACATGCCACTCACTAATCAGAGACTTACATATCTATCACCTCACCAACCTGATCACATGCTTCTCCATAACTTCTCCTAGACATGACCATCACTAATCAGAGACTTACATATCTATCACCTCACCAAACTGATCACATGCTTCTCCATGACTTCTCCTAGACATGACCATCACTAATCAGAGACTTGCATATCTATCACCTGACCAGACTGATCACATGCTTCTCCATAACTTCTCGACATGCTACTCACTAATCAGAGACTTACATATCTATCACCTCACCAAACTGATCACATGCTTCTCCATGACTTCTCCTAGACATGACCATCACTAATCAGAGACTTGCATATCTATCACCTGACCAGACTGATCACATGCTTCTCCATAACTTCTCGACATGCTACTCACTAATCAGAGACTTACATATCTATCACCTCACCAACCTGATCACATGCTTCTCCATAACTTCTCCTAGACATGACCATCACTAATCAGAGACTTACATATCGATCACCTCACCAAACTGATCACATGCTTCTCAATGACTTCTCCTAGACATGACCATCACTAATCAGAGACTTGCATATCTATCACCTGACCAGACTGATCAAATGCTTCTCCATAACTTCTCGACATGCCACTCACTAATCAGAGACTTACATATCTATCACCTGACCAGACTGATCACATGCTTCTCCATAACTTCTCGACATGCTACTCACTAATCAGAGACTTACATATCTATCACCTCCCCAAACTGATCACATGCTTCTCCATGACTTCTCTTAGACATGACCAACACTAATCAGAGACTTACATATCGATCACCTCACCAAACTGATCACATGCTTCTCAATGACTTCTCCTAGACATGACCATCACTAATCAGAGACTTGCATATCTATCACCTGACCAGACTGATCAAATGCTTCTCCATAACTTCTCGACATGCCACTCACTAATCAGAGACTTACATATCTATCACCTGACCAGACTGATCACATGCTTCTCCATAACTTCTCGACATGCTACTCACTAATCAGAGACTTACATATCTATCACCTCACCAAACTGATCACATGCTTCTCCATAACTTCTCCTAGACATGACCATCCCTACCCACCGCTGTATACCTTTTTACCATTTAAAGCAAACAAAAAAAGCATATTCCCTAGAGGTATGATAGGTGACCCATATAATTTTGCTGCTCTGTGCGGTAGCAACACTCCAGGAGGCTGAACGTGCCATTAGATTTTCTTTCCATGGACTCCATGGTGTTCATATTCAAACTCTGGTGGAACCTAGACATTTGGGGTTGTTTAGCTGAAAAGTAGTCAAAATTGAGCATGGCTATGTTCCAGCAACCCTACTAGTGCACATTGAATTTAGCCACATCCAGTGAGTCAAAAAGAAAAAAGTGAGCCAGACCATTGATGACCACTCGTATTCATTTATTCTATTCACTCTAGTTCACCCCAGTCTGGGATAGGTGTAATAAACTCCAGGGGCAGAGAACTGGGTATTTAATTGGGTGTAAGCAGTTCTGTCTACGTAAAGGTCCATACAATGATCAGCACAGTGGCACAATGGTTAGCGCACTCACCTTACATCGCTTGGTTTGAATCTCAGCCAGGTTGCTATCTGCACGGAGTTTGTATGTTCTCTCCGTGTCTGCGTGCGTTTACTCTGGGCACCCTGGTTTCCTCCCACATCCCAAAAACCTACAGATAAGTTAATTTGCTTCCCTTTAAATTATCCCTAGACTACGATACATTCACTACACGATACATAGACATATGACTATGGTAGGGATTAGATTGTGAGCTCTTCAGAGGGACAGTTAAGTGACAAGACGATATACTTTGTACAGCGCTGCGGAAGATGTCGGCGCTATATAAATACTAAATAATAATTCAATGTTTAACTGGAGGGCTGGTTTGGTTGCGACATAACATTTTGGAATGGTTGAATGCAGCATTTGAACTTTACATGGAATCTCATGGATCGATGAACTTGCATTTGAAGTTCTGCTTTACGGTGTATTGTTACATGGAGGGAGCGCATATGGTCAAGCTGTGTTCTCGCTGCTTTCACCATTGCGTGAGGTCAATGGGAATGCAATGTAAACATGCTGCCAAACCTCTCATAAATGAATCCTAAATGTACAATAAATCCTCATAAAACAAAAATAACATTGCCCTACAACCATCCTTTCTCCCAGGCTTTGTTTATCTCGCTTTTGAGTGTGATGCCCCCGATTCCGTAAGGTTTATGATGAGCAGAAAGCTGAACGGCAACAGTTAAATAATAGGGGCTCTCTAAGGGTTTTAGTATAATGACATTCACTTATTTTTGTTGTTGCCAGCAAAACTCTGCAAAGTTTCTTGCTTCTTAGTTTTCCTGGTAGGACATGTCTGCAGACTCCACATCTGACCTACATTTCACTGGGTCAGCAGCGACCTGTGCTGTGACTGTGCTGAACTTCTTAATTAGGGATTCTCATGAAACATTAACAAGCCGCTGTTCCATAGGACCTCAACTGGGGTGTGTGGGGACCCTGGCCTGCTCAGCTCACACAAACAGCAGGATCAAAACGCTGCTAGATGGAGCCAGGCATTTCTGAAGCAGCAAAAAGCTGAATCTCGGCTAGAGGCCTTATTAGACACTTGCCTCACAGCTCTGAGAATCCTGTCTGACAATAAGCTGCAAAATAATGCAGACTAAAAAAGATCCATTGCCTAAATCAACACATCTCCACTCCTGCAGCACAATAAGCCCATAATGTCAAGTAAATGTAGCAGCGGTTATGGAACGATTTGTCATCTGGGGTCATGCAAGGGTCGAAAATTTAATATATGAATTTCTGCACAAATTGGTCATAAAATGTGATCTGATATTCATGTAAGTAACAACAATAGACAACCACAGTCTACTTAAACCAATACCACACAAATAATTAAATGTTTCCATGTTTTTAGTGATCACACCATGTAAACTTTCACAGTGCAGGTGGAAAAAGGTATGTGAACCCTTGGATTTAATAACTGGTTGAACCTCCTTTAGCAGCAATAACTTCAACCAAACATTTCCTGCAGTTGCAGATGAGACGTGCACAATGGTTAGGAGTAATTCTTGACCATTCCCCTTTACAGAACTGTTTCAGTTGAGCAATATTCTTGGGATGTGTGGTGTAAATTACTTTCTTGAGGACATGCCACAGCATCTCAATAGGGTTGAGGTCAAGACTCTGGGCCACTCCAGAAGGCGTATTTTCTTCTTTTTAAGCCATTATGCTGTTATGTTGTTGATTTACTTCTATGCTTTGGATTGTTGTCCTGTTGCAACACCCATCTTCTGCTGAGCTTCAGCGGGTGGACAGATGGCCTTAAGTTTACATGGTATGTTCAATAAAAATATGGAAACATTTCATTATTTGTGTGGTATTAGTTTAAGCAGACTGTGATTGTCTGTTGTTGTGACTTAAAGATCAGATCACATTTAATGACCAGTTTGTGCAGAAATCCATATAATTCCAAAGGATTCACAAAATGTTTCTTGCTACGGTGTGTGTGTGTGTGTGTGTGTGTGTGTGTGTGTGTGTGTGTGTGTGTGTGTGTGTGTGTGTGTGTGTGTGTGTGTGTGTGTGTGTGTGTGTGTGTGTGTGTGTGTGTATAGTCTAACTTTTTGGCTCTATATACCACAATTTATTTGAAATGGAACATACACAATGGACCTATACTGGGGGCACCTACCTATCTAACCTATATGGGGCACCTACCTATCTAACCTACACTGAGTGCAACTATACTGGCAATCTATATTGGGGGCACCTACCTATCTAACCTATATTGGGGTACCTCCCTATCTAACCTATGCTGGGAGCAACCTATACTGGGGGAACCTATAGCTAGCTACCTATACTAGGGACAACTAGACATGGCTAACCTATAATGCGGGCTCCTATAACTGTCTCCACTTGGGGGGGATTTTTATACCCTCGCCCTGGGTTCAATTTAGCCTAGCAACTGCCCTGCATTAGAGTATGACTATGGTAGGATTAGAGTGTGAGCTCCTCTGAGGACAGTCAGTGACATGACTATGTATTCTGTAAAGTGCTGCAGAAGATCTCAGTGCTATATAAATACAGTATATAATAGTAGTTAAAATTAGACGATGTTGTTTTATTATCTTCGTGGGACAAGGGTGGGAGAGAGATGGACAAAAATAAGGGGTTGGAGAAAGAGAAGAGAGTGGGGGAAAGGGAGAGAAGGAAAGGGATTGGCAGGATGCCCTGTAGACATTCTGGTGTCTCAACAACTTGTGCCTGACCCCAGATACTGAACCAGCCCTGGTCTGAGGGGGATTCTGGGCTCCAGTAAACAAGCTCACTTCAGATTTCATACATGAGGGAAGGCAGTGAATACCAGTCTTCCCAGTCTACAGTCCATCCTGTTGTTGCTTTGCCATCCCTGGTTGAAATTATTCACCCTGCTAGGTTGAAAAGTTCTTCAGCATTCCTCGGGCAACCTTCGGATCTAATGATATCCCTGAGTAGTTCCAAAGACGAGCGCGTCCTTACTGCATACACGCGAGTCTGTTCTCACGCATGCGCAGTCAGTATGAATTCGCTCTTTGCAACTACTTGGGGTCACAAGTAATTCCAAAGGCTTCCCAAGGACTGCCAGCGATCTAACAGGATGCATAGCTTCAACTGGGTATGGCGCAAGAGCAATGGGACAGACCAAAGACTGGGAAAGCCCTATGGTAACCAGAGCCATCCTTCTACTGGGTTTTTGAGATCTAAACTAAATATATATTTGAGACTGAGGTCAAGCTATTTACACATTATTGGTTGTGATTAGGGGTGGGACGGCGAATCCACGAATCCCTCGAATATTGAGAAATATTCGAGATTCGTGGATTCAAATCCCGATGCAATTTCCCCCTAAACGAATCCGCCGATCCCGCTGCATCCCTGCACCACCGCCGATCCCCCGCTCGTCCTATTCCGACCCCCCCCCCCGCGCCTCCTCCGCTCGCCGCTTGTATAGATGTGACCATTGGCTCACCTAACACCTGCCCTGGATTCCCTACCTGCCGCCAGCGCAGAGCCGCAGACCTCTTGCTTCCTCCTCTGTTCCCCCTAGTGATCTGCTTTTGCATACGCGTCATCACTGAAGCGCCGGGAGGGTTACTAGAGGGAACAGATGAAGCAACAAGAGGTCTGCGGCGCTGCGCTGGCGGCAGGTAGGGAATCCAGGGCAGGTGTTAGGTGAGCCAATGCTCACATCTATGCAAGGGGCGAGCAGAGGAGGCGCGGGGGGGGGGGGGGGGGTCGGAAGAGGACAAGCGGGGGATCGGAAGAGGACGAGCGGGGGATGCAGCGGGATTCGGCGCTGGACCCCCTTGTTAGGTGAGCCGATGCTTTTTTTTTCTTTGTAGGGGGTGAGCAGAGGAGACGCACAGAGGGAGGGGTACCCTAGCTAGCTACACTGAGGATCCCTATACCTAACTAGCTATACTGATAGTCCCTATACCTAACTAGCTATACTGAGGGTCCCTATACCTAACTAGCTATACTGAATGCCCCTATACTTAACTAGCTATACTGAATGCCCCTATACCTAACTAGCTATACTGAGGGCCCCTATACCTAACTAGCTATACTGAATGCCCCTATACCTAACTAGCTATACTGAGGGTCCCTATACCTAACTAGCTATACTGAATGCCCCTATACCTAACTAGCTATACTGAGGGCCCCTATACCTAACTAGCTATACTGAGGGCCCCTATACCTAACTAGCTATACTGAATGCCCCTATACCTAACTAGCTATACTGAGGGTCCCTATACCTAACTAGCTATACTGAGGGTTCCTATACCTAACTAGCTATACTGAATGCCCCTATACTTAACTAGCTATACTGAATGCCCCTATACCTAACTAGCTATACTGAGGGCCCCTATACCTAACTAGCTATACTGAATGCCCCTATACCTAACTAGCTATACTGAGGGTCCCTATACCTAACTAGCTATACTGAATGCCCCTATACCTAACTAGCTATACTGAGGGCCCCTATACCTAACTAGCTATACTGAGGGCCCCTATACCTAACTAGCTATACTGAATGCCCCTATACCTAACTAGCTATACTGAGGGTCCCTATACCTAACTAGCTATACTGAATGCCCCTATACCTAACTAGCTATACTGAGGGTCCCTATACCTACCTAGCTATACTGAATGCCCCTATACCTAACTAGCTATACTGAATGCCCCTATACCTAACTAGCTATACTGAAGGTCCCTATACCTAACTAGCTATACTGAATTGCCCCTATACCTAGCTCTAGCTATACTGAGGGCCCCTATACCAAACTAGCTATACTGAATGCCCCTATAACTAACTAGCTATACCGAGGGTCCCTATACCTAACTAGCTACACTGAATGCCCCTATACCTAACTAGCTATACCGAGGGTCCCTATACCTAACTAGCTACACTGAATGCCCCTATACCGAACTAGCTATACTGAGGGTCCCTATACCTAACTAGCTACACTAAATGCCCCTATAACTAACTAGCTATACTGAGGGTCCCTATACCTAACTAGCTATACTGAGGGTCCCTATACCTAACTAGCTACACTGAATGCCCCTATACCTAACTAGCTATACTGAATGCCCCTATACTTAACTAGCTATACTGAATGCCCCTATACCTAACTAGCTATACTGAGGGTCCCTATACCTAACTAGCTATACTGAATGCCCCTATACCTAACTAGCTATACTGAATGCCCCTATACCTAACTAGCTATACTGAATGCCCCTATACCTAACTAGCTATACTGAGGGCCCCTATACCTAACTAGCTATACTGAGGGCCCCTATACCTAACTAGCTATACTGAATGCCCCTATACCTAACTAGCTATACTGAAGGCCCCTATACCTAGCTAGCTATACTGAGGTCCCCTATACCAAACTATCTATACTGAATCCCCTTATACCTAGCTATACTGAATGCCCTTTTACCTAACTACCTATACTGAATGCCCCTATACCTAACTAGCTATACTGAATGCCCCTATACCTAACTAGCTATACTGAGGGCCCCTATACCTAACTAGCTATACTGAATGCCCTTATACCTAGCTATACTGAATGCCCCTATACCTAACTAGCTATACTGAGGGCCCCTATACCTAGCTATACTGAATGCCCCTATACCTAACTAGCTATACTGAATGCCCCTATACATAGCTATACTGAATGCCCCTATACCTAGCTATACTGAATGCCCCTATACCTAGCTATACTGAATGCCCCTATACCTAGCTATACTGAAGGCCCCTATACCTAGCTAGCTATACTGAAGGCACCTATGCCTAGCTAGCTATACTGAAGGCACCTATGCCTAGCTAGCTATACTGAAGGCACCTATACCTAGCTAGCTATACTGAAGGCACCTATACCTAGCTACCTATAGTGTGAGCACCTAGCCTGCCTACCTATACTGTGGGCAACCATTCCATGGATTTGTTAGATTCGGGATTCGAAAGGTTTGAGATATTCGAGAACCTTTTTAGATTCGGATTCGTATTCGGATTCGAAGAAATTGTGGATTCGTCCCATCCCTAGTTGTGATAATAGTCTTTAGTATGTGACTAGAATTTCAGGCATGTTTAAAGTCCTTAAAACATCTAAACACATTTTATACTGTAACAATAAAAACTAGCATACTGTAGCTAAGCAGTTCTCCCACGTAAACACAAACTTCATTAACAATGCAGACCATAATTTACTGACAAAAGCATTCTTAGCTGATAATCATTGTGTCACATTGCTCCCTTGGACTTTCCAGAAACGGCAAAATAATGACTTATTTGATGAGGTTTTTACTCCTACAAATTAATCCTGAAATAAGTAGATCATGGAAATTACACAGAGTAATAAAAAAAAAAACTGTTTAGGCATGTTAGGACAGTCCCTCTTTGGGAGCTCAATAAGTCTGTCCCTCTTTCTTCGTCAGTTTCAGGACTGATGTACACATCTATGTAAATATATGTATTTTTCTACAGAAAAATGGATTTGACTCTAAACTTTATTCCTATCCTTTACATTGATATATTTCTTATTTTTAATGTTAATATGAAGGGAAATAAGCCAGAAAAGAAAGGACCAGTGTGATTTCAATTAGAAAACATATTTTTCTTATGAAGTCTTTATGGTATGCTTGGCTAAGGGTGTGCTAAGCACGTGATTAAAGGGGCACTACAGCGAAAAACTGTAAAATGTAAAATATGTACAAACCTATACAAATAAGATGTACATTTTTTCCAATGAGCCATAAATTACTTTTCTACTATGTTGCTGTCACTTACAGTAAGTAGTAGAAATCTGACGGAAGTGACAGGTTTTGGACTAGTCCATCTCTTTATAGGGGATTCTCAGGGATCTATTTATTTTCAAAAGCACTTAGTGAATGGCAGTTCATGTCCAACTGCCAAAAAACGTTTAGGGAGCAGGGAGGCTGGCCAGTATCATTGTTTAAATCCTTCTTCGGGAATATCTTTAGGAAGAATAAAAGCCTTGCTGAGAATCCCCTATGAAGAGATGGACTAGTCCAAAACCTGTCACTTCTGTCAGATTTCTTACTTACTGTAAGTGACAGCAACATAGGAGAAAAGTAATTTATGGCTCATTTTACTCTGGAAAAAGCGTACTTCTTATTGTTTGCACATATTTAAAATTTTACAATTTTTCACTGTAGTGCCCCTTTAAGCGTATGACAGGGGCATGACTTAGGGGTCCCTCTTTCTTATCTCAACAAGTTAGGAGGCAGGGCAGTTTCTAGGCTAAATTGGGCAAGGATGTAAAAATTGTATTGCGGTATAGGTTAGCCAGGTCTAGTAGCACCCAATATAGGTAGCCAGCTATAGGTCCCCCCATTATAGGTAGCCAGGCATAGGTGCCCCCAGTATGGGTAGCCAGTATAATTGCCCCCAGTATAGGTTAGATAGGCAGGTTCCCCAGTATAGGCTAGCTATGTGGGTGCCTCCAATATAGGTAGCCGGTACAGTTGCCATCAGTATAGGTTAGATAGGTAGGCACCCCCAGTATAGGCTAGCTAGGTAGGTGCTCACACTATAGATTAGATAGGTAGGAGCCCCCAGCAGGGATGCTCTCACGAGTAATCACAAGTGTGTAAACACTCAAATACGTGATTCAATTGAGCATTAATTAGCTCAGGTGTGCGGCGGGGATATAAGGGGTTAATTACCCATAATTCTGTGTCCTCCCCCTGCACTCCAACTAGCTTGCACACGTCCTATGGGGGGGGGGGGGGGCACGACAAAGGAGTTCAGTACAGTAAAGGTGCCCATACACTCGTCAGATTGGCAGCAGATAGATAAGAAATGCATCTGATGATCTATCTGATGTGTTTTTAGAACATTTTTTACCAGGATAGAATTCCAATAGAATTCAGTTTGAAATCTATTGGAATTCTATCTGATGGCATTTTTTTGCCATCAGATTTCCATTAAGGCCAATGCAAACTGATAAGCAATCTCATCAGATCGACCTAAATTTTCCATCCTGCCAGCTCGATGGAAATCCATCGAAATCGGCCATCGATCGGTCGATTGGCCAACCGATTTGCAAACGATCAATCGATCGATCGATCGATCGGGATCGATCGGTCGGCCAGAAAATCGGCTGAGTGTATGGGCCCCTTAAGGCTATAAATATCCCTGTGGGTAAGGGCAAACTCAGCACAGTGAGGATCGCCGATGAATGGCACATGCTCAAGTGAACATACAGATCCTCATGCAAATGCGCTTGCTGCATCAAACCACACCCCTACTGGTCAGCTGACCTCAATTTAACCACCCTATGGCCTTCTAACGCAGATTGGGTGCCCAGAGTGGCTCGGTTGCTCCTCAGTCACGCTAAATGGCCACAGTGATCGGCCTGCCAGCAGCTGGTTAGTGCTGGCAGGCTGTATTTTGTATATATTAGATGAATATTTATATAGCGCTGACATCTTGAGCTGACATCTTGCTCTGACATCTTGCTCAGGACGGCACAGAGTATATTGTCTTGTCACTAACAGTCCCTCTGATAAGCTCATACCCTAATACCTGCCATAGTTATATATTTGTATGTAGTGTTAGTGCCAATTTAGGGGGGGGGGAGGGGGGGCAGACATTAAAAAAGTCCAAGATTCAGGGCTTTTTCAATAATTAAAAAAAAAATCACAGCATCAGTCACATAGCACCAAAAGAAAGCTCTATTTGTGAGAAGAAAAGTAGGTAAAATTAATTATTAATTTGGGTGCTATGCTGTATGACCGAGCAATAAACTGTTAAATTTCTGAAGTGATAAATTGTAAAAAATAGCCTGATCACTAGGGAGGCATAAACCTGTGGTCCTCAAGAGGTTAAATATCATGCTGGGCATTATGGGTCAGAAGTTTGGCAGTGAGGAATCGCATAGGTTTCCTAATGCTGGCAGTCACAAATATGCAAATCCCAATGTAAAACATTATTCCTAATTAGATTGCATGAGAACAAAGTATCTAATAAAAAAAATCTCATGGAAACCACTCCTCCCGGCTTCTCTGGCCCCCAATTAGTGTTGGGCGAACAGTGTTCGCCACTGTTCGGGTTCTGCAGAACATCACCCTGTTCGGGTGATGTTCGAGTTCGGCCGAACACCTCATGGTGTTCGGCCTTTTAAGTTCGGGTTCGCCCCGAACTTCTGTATGCCCCCGAACAGGGCCGAACAGGGCCCCTGTTCGGGCGAACAGGGCCCCTGTTCGGGCGAACAGGGCCCTGTTCGGCCGAACAGGCCGCAATACGGCCCCCCTATGGGGTCGCAGGCATAAGGGGGGAGCATGCCCCGATCGCGGGGGGGGTCGGAAATTCCCCCCACCCCCTCCGCTAGCGCTCCCCCCTCTGCCCGCTTCCCCATTCAAAAGTTTCAAGAAGTACCTGTATAGCGGATGGCCTGGCAGTGGGCGGCACTGTGGAGTGAGGAGGAGGAGGAGTCCGGAGAGTGACGAGTTGAGGGAGGCCGGGCAGCGGGCGTGAGGTCAGAGAAAGGGCGGAAGTTCCGCCCTTTCGCTGACCTCACGCCCGCTGCCCGGCCTCCCTCAACTCGTCACTCTCCGGACTCCTCCTCCTCCTCACTCCACAGTGCCGCCCACTGCCAGGCCATCCGCTATACAGGTACTTCTTGAAACTTTTGAATGGGGAAGCGGGCAGAGGGGGGAGCGCTAGCGGAGGGGGTGGGGGGAATTTCCGACCCCCCCCGCGATCGGGGCATGCTCCCCCCTTATGCCTGCGACCCCATAGGGCCCCCAAAATAGGGATGTTCGGGAAGTTCGGGGTTCGGCCCGAACATGCCGAACATCTCGGCCATGTTCGGCGAACTTTCCCGAACCCGAACATCCAGGTGTTCGCCCATCACTACCCCCAATCAATTTTTCTCAATTGAAACGTAACTGGGAAAAGTTATACTTTAATCAAATGAGCATGGTAGGGGGTACAGTGTTTGGCGGCACATGATTGACAGCCATATAGCTGTGTACCAAGCTAGCATTACGAATAATCTAACGGGAACCTAAGGCCAGAGGGATATGGAGGCTGCCATATTTAGTTCCCTTTAGACAATACCAGTTGCCTGGCAGCCCTGCTGATTATTCTTACATCAGTAATGCCTGAATCACACACCTGAAACAAGCATGCAGCTAATCTTGTCAGGTTTTTGTCAGGAACACCGGAGCTGCATAATTGTTTAGGGTCTACAGCTAAAGAAATTAGAGGAAAAGGATCAGCAGGACTGCCAGGCAACTAGCAGTATTTAAAATAAAATAAAATTTCATCCTCCATATCACTCTCACTTCAGGTTCAATTTAAAGGGGAACTGAAGTAAGAGGTATACGGAGGCTGCCATATTTATTTACTTTTAATCAATACCAGTTGCCTGGCAGTCCTGCTGGTCTATTTCTCTGCAGTAGTATCTGAATAACACCAGAAACAAGCATGCAGCTAGTCTTGTCAGATCTGACTTTAAAGTCTGAAACACTTGATCTGCTGCATGCTTGTTCAGGGGCCATGGCTAATAGTATTAGAGGCAGAGGATCAGCAGGGCTGCCAGGCAACTGGTACTGCTTAAAAGAAAATAAATATGGCAGCCTCCATATACCTCTTACTTCAGTTCCCCTTTAAGACAGATTTCTGCTCAATTGTAATGAACAGAGCCGGATCATCCACAGGGAAATCCTAGGCAGCTGCCTATGGCCTGGATAGAGTCTAGGGGCTTGGTGATTGCTAGCCCATGCCCAAATCTAACTAAAAAAGCCAGGTGACCAGCAGTGGGCAAAAAGTGCTATCTTGCCCAGGGCACCTGTATTATCTTAATCTTTTTCTGGTAATTAATGTCAAACAGTGCAAAGTGCTAATCCAGGGAAAAAACTTCTAGGGAAACATTGGCCTGGCAAACATCTTATAGTGCCGTTTTTTATTTTTGGCAAATTTGATTGGTTTGCAGTTTGTACAGTTCACACACGTGCCAGCCTGATCTGATTGATGTATCGGTTGTGTGAACAAGGATAGATAGTAGAAAATATTTTTGAAGAGACAAAAAAGTTTCAAGATGATCTTACATTTTAATGTATCAAAAAGTTCTTTTGTAAAAACAAAGCTCAAATCTTCAAATGGATTCATCTTTGTAAACAACATCCCATTATTAGATACAGAAAACATGAGGAAGTATGCAATTGTTTAGAAAGGCCTTTCTAAACAATCAAATGTTTTCTGTATCTAATAATGGGATGTTGTTTACAAAGATGAATCCATTTGAAGATCTGTAAGCTCTGTCTTTACAAAAGAACATTTTGATACATTACAATTTAAGATCATCTTGAAACTTTTTTGTCTCTTTAACCTATTTTGGTTCCTGGACGTAGAAACTACGTCCAGGAACCATGAGCGCTACCACGCGCTCCCGCGGCCGATCGCGCGCGTGCACGCGCGCTCCCGGCCCGCGGTTCGTTAGCCAGGCAATCAGTGAATCGGGCTACGGTGCCCGATCACTGGTTCCTCTCCCCCGCTGAAAAAGCGACAGCTTCTCTCGGAAGCTGCGCCTTTTCTGGCTGTTCCCTCCCCGATGCGTCACTCTAAGCGTGTGTTACGCTTAGAGTGACGTCATGTAAACAAACTCATGGCCGCCATCTTGTGGCCAAGAAGTAATACTACAACTGAAAATTAAAAAAAATGAAAATCAACACACATTTACATTACAAACCTATTGTTTACCTCCCACCCTCCCAAAACTACCCAAATAAAATGTTTACTATAAAAAAAAACCATTACAATAAAAAACAAACAAACATGTAAATATTTACCTAAGGGTCTAAACTTTTTAAATATCAATGTAAAGATGAAATATTTCTATATTTTTTTTATTTTAAACTTGTAAATAGTGATAAATGCAAAATGGAAAAAATGCACCTTTATTTCCAAATAAAATATTGTCGCCATACATTGTGATAGGGACATAATTTTAACGGTGTAATAACCGGGACATATGGGCAAATACAATACCTGAGTTTTAATTATGGAGGCATGTATTTTAAAACTATAATGGCTGAAAACTGAGAAATAATGAATTTTTCCATTTTTTTTCTTATTCTTCCTGTTAAAATGCATTTCCAGTAAAGTGGCTCGTAGCAAAATGTACCCCCAAAGAAAGCCTAATTGGTGGCGGAAAAAACAAGATATATATCAGTTCATTGTGATAAGTAGTGATAAAGTTATAGGCTAATGAATGGGAGGTGAACATTTCTCACGTGAAAACGACGGAACCTGAATGGGTTAAAAATGATTTTCTACTATATATCCTTGTTCTTACATGGTTATATTATTGGTGTTGTGGAGCACCATTAAGGAAGGATATGATTTTTGGTCTTCCAGTTTTCCCAATTACTATGGTTTATTGGTTGTACAGCCATTCTCTCCAATACATATAAATAGAACTAAACAAGCGGGTGACCTGAGGGCATTTAGAAAGCTTCTATTTGATTTTCGTATACCATTATGAACATGATACAGTTTCTAAGCAGCTCACTACCAGAAGGAAGACAGAGGAGGAGGGGCAGGAAAATATATGCATAGCCTGTATAAAAAAATTAAAACCATCAATAAAAGGGTGATAAATAATACCACTTAATAAGGATCAGTGGGATTAACTGTGCTGGGGAACATTGCGATTTAACGTGACTTTTTGTTGTATGACTTTTTGTCGAGGGAACAATGTTGAAAACATGCCTTTTAAAGGGTATTATTCCTTGCATGTCAGCTATGGAAAAAAAGGCTTTATCTTGCGGACAAATCCTTTTCCGGTCTTGCGGCGGCTGTTCTGCAGAGATTTCAGCATGCATATCGTTATAAGATAGGGGATCTTGGGTGAGTTTTTCAGCCCTAAATCCCCAAACATCTGTTAAGTATTTTTTTCTTTTTTCTGCAAATGTTCTCCTGAAAACAACTTGACTGACAGGTTTTAACTGGGAGGCTCTGAGCTAATAGTATGCTCCCTTTTTTTGCTTTTAGTTTTAAATAGAAAGTGTTCATTATTTGTATTTTCGCGTGTGTATGTGTGTTTATATGTATATACAGTATGTGTTTGTTGTGTGTATGTATATGTGTGTGTATATACACACACGCACGCACGCACGCGCACACACACACACTGTATATACATATATATTCAGCAATAGTGGGAATTGCCTGATGCCAAGTACATGTGCTTGCCTGTTGCTTGGGCAACCAGCCAAAAATAGCACAACCCCCCCCCTGCTCCCCCTCCAGGCAGCAGAGACTACTTACCGATACTCTAGGCATCATCTTCTACATATCCTATAGCTCCCAGCGGCTTTCTGACATCTTCTGTGAACAATCCCAATGTGTCACCTGACCCGGGTCAAGTGACCCTCCAGGAGCCATGCATGGGCGCTGGCAGCTGCAGGATGCATAGAAGATGGCGCCTGAAGCATCAGTGAGTAGTTTATTCCCTGCAAACTCCCAAAAGTTCTGTCCCCGTTATGCCCCTTAGTTGAGACTTCCAGTTGCCCGAGTTCTGGAAATGCAGTCAAGAGGCCCATGGACGAGCTGCAGAGATCTACAGCTCAGGTGGGAGACTCTGTCCATAGGACAACTATTAGTCATGCACTGTACAAAGTTGGCCTTTATGGAAGAGTGGCAAGAAGAAAGGCATTGTTAACAGAAAGCATAAGAAGTCCCGTTTGTAGTTTGCCACAAGCCATGTGGGGGACACAGCAACCATGTGGAAGAAGGTGCTCTGGTCAGATGAGACCAAAATGGAACTTTTTGGCCAAAATGCAAAACGCTATGTGTAGCGGAAAACTAACACTGCACATCACTCTGAACACACCATCCCCACTGTCAAATCTGGTGGTGGCAGCATCATGCTCGGGGGGTGCATCTCTTCAGCAGGGACAGGGAAGCTGGTCAGAGTTGATAGGAAGATGGATGGAGCCAAATACAGGGCAAACTTGGAAGAAAACCTCTTGGAGACTGCAAAAGACTTGAGACTGGGGCGGAGGTTCACCTTCCAGCAGGACAATGACCCTAAACATAAAGCCAGGGCAACAATGGATTGGCTTAAAACCAGACATATCTATGTGTTAGAATTGCCCAGTCAAAGTCCAGATCTAAATCTAATCGAGAATCTGTGGCAAGATCTGGAAACTGCTGTTCACAAACGCTGTCCATCTAATCTGACTGAGCTGGAGCTGTTTTGCAAAGAAGAATGGGCAAGGATTTCAGTCTCTAGATGTGCAAAGCTGGTAGAGACATACCCTAAAAGACTGGCAACTGTAATTGCAGCAAAAAGTGATTCTACAAAGTATTGACTCAGGGGGCCGAATAATTATGCACACCCCACTTTGCAGTTATTTATTTGTTAAAAATGTATGTAATGATGTATGATTTTCGATCCACTTCTCGCATGTACACCACTTTGTATTGGTCTTTCAATATATATATATATATATATATATATATATATATATATATATATATATATATATATATATATATATATAGGGAGTGCAGAATTATTAGGCAAGTTGTATTTTTGAGGAATAATTTTATTATTGAACGACAACCGTGTTCTCAATGAACCCAACAAACTCATTAATATCAAAGCTGAATATTTTTGAAAGTAGTTTTTAGTTTGTTTTTAGTTTTAGCTATTTTAGGGGGATATCTGTGTGTGCAGGTGACTATTACTGTGCATAATTATTAGGCAAAAAACAAATATATACCCATTTCAATTATTTATTTTTACCAGTGAAACCAATATAACATCTCAACATTCACAATTATACATTTCTGACATTCAAAAACAAAACAAAAACAAATCAGTGACCAATTTAGCCACCTTTCTTTGCAAGGACACTCAAAAGCCTGCCATCCATGGATTCTGTCAGTGTTTTGATCTGTTCACCATCAACATTGCGTGCAGCAGCAACCACAGCCTCCCAGACACTGTTCAGAGAGGTGTACTGTTTTCCCTCCTTGTAAATCTCACATTTTATGATGGACGACAGAGTCTCAATGGGGTTCAGATCAGGTGAACAAGGAGGCCATGTCATTAGTTTTTCTTCTTTTATACCCTTTCTTGCCAGCCACGCTGTGGAGTACTTGGACGCGTGTGATGGAGCATTGTCCTGCATGAAAATCATGTTTTTCTTGAAGGATGCAGACTTCTTCCTGTACCGCTGCTTGAAGAAGGTGTCTTCCAGAAACTGGCAGTAGGACTGAGAATTGAGCTTGACTCCATCCTCAACCCGAAAAGGCCCCACAAGCTCATCTTTGATGATACCAGCCCAAACCAGTACTCCACCTCCACCTTGCTGGCGTCTGAGTCGAACTGGAGCTCTCTGCCCTTTACCAATCCAGCCACGGACCCATCCATCTGGCCCATCAAGACTCACTCTCATTTCATCAGTCCATAAAACCTTAGAAAAATCAGTCTTGAGATATTTCTTGGCCCAGTCTTGACGTTTCAGCTTGTGTGTCTTGTTTAGTGGTGGTCGTCTTTCAGCCTTTCTTACCTTGGCCATGTCTCTGAGTATTGCACACCTTGTGCTTTTGGGCACTCCAGTGATGTTGCAGCTCTGAAATATGGCCAAACTGGTGGCAAGTGGCATCTTGGCAGCTGCACGCTTGACTTTTCTCAGTTCATGGGCAGTTATTTTGAGCCTTGGTTTTTCCACACGCTTCTTGCGACTAGTGATGGGCCGAACCTCCGATTTTAGGTTTGCTAACTGGGTTCGCGAACTTCCGCGGAAGGTTCGGTTCGCGGAAAAGTTCGCGAACCGCAATAGACTTCAGGGGGAAGGCGAACTTTGAAAAATAGAAAAAATTATGCTGGCCCCAAAAGTGATGGAAAAGATGTTTCAAGGGGTCTAACACCTGGAGGGGAGCGTGGTGGAGTGGGATACACGCCAAAAGTCCCGGGGAAAAATCTGGATGTGACGCAAAACAGCGTTTTAAGGGCAGAAATCGCATTGAAAGCTAAATTGCAGGCCTAACGTGCTTTAAAACATCTTGCATGTGTATACATCAATTAGGTAGTGTAATTAGAGTACTGCTTCACACTGACGCACCAAACTGTGTAACGCACCGCAAGTTACCAGCTGTTTGTGTAGTGACGGCCATGCTGGACTACTGCGCAACATGGCGTGATTGCTCTTCCTCACTCAATGATGTCAGGTAATGTGTGACTTCCTTCTCAACTTTCCATGGCATTGTTAAAAAGCTTACATTTTGTTTTTAAATTACATTTTCTACTTGCTGTGTACTTGTTCAGTACCGCTACAATGAGAATCCTATGGAGGCGGGCAAGTCTGGCATTGTGACCCCGGGTAATGGCCGGGGAATGAGGGATGGACTCCGGTGTGGAGCCTGAGCAACGGCTACCACTACACATCCAAGGAGGACAGCAGTCAGGCATGCACGCCCGCCCCGAGGTAGTGACCAAAAATAACAATACAGGAGGACTATCGAGGGCTTGCTGTATTTGAAATGAATGTACTTTAAATCCTTTAACGAGAACCAGTTATGGCGGGCAAAGATGACACCACATTCCTTTCACGAGAATCATATGGAGGCGGGCAAGTCTGCCATTTGTGACCCTGAGTAATGGCCGGGGAATGAGGGATGGAATCCGGTGTGGAGCCTGAGCAACGGCTACCACTACACAGGCAAGGAGGGCAGCAGGCAGGCATGCACGCCCGCCCCGAGGTAGTGACCAAAAATAACAGTACAGGACTCAGGAGGACTTTTGAGGCCATAAATGTAATGAATCAACTTTAAATCCTTTAACGGGAATCCGTTATGGAGGGCAAGTCTGCCATTGTTTGTCACCACGGGTAATGGGCGGGGAATGAAGGTTGGATTCCGGCCCGAAGTGGGAGCCTGCTGAGACTCATGCTGTAGCTGCCCTGACCGTGCTTTGCAGACCAGGCATCTGTGATCAGATGGACCCTTGACCCAGTGGAAGACAAACCAAGTCGAAAGCATTTGCCAAGAATGTTTTACGGAGGGCAAGTTTTTTTGCCTTTTTTTTCAATTGTTTGAAACTGTAGATGGTTGTATTTTTAAATTGTTTGAAAATGTAGATGGTTGTATTTTTAAATTTGAAAATGTAGATGGTTGTATTTTTAAATTGTTTGAAAATGTAGATGGTTGTATTGCGTTCCGGAGTTGGAGCCTGAGAAACGGCTACCACCACACATCCAGGCAAGGAGGGCAGCAGGCAGGCATGCACGCCCGCCCCGAGGTAGTGACCAAAAATAACAATACAGGACTCAGGAGGACCTTTTGAGGCCCTAATTGTAATGAATCAACTTTAAATCCTTTAACGGGAATCCGTTATGGAGGGCAAGTCTGATGGTGCCTTCACTGCGATTCACCAGGTTGGTCTCCGGCGAGAATCTGTAGGAGGTCAAGTCAAGCCATCGTGACCACTGACCATGGCTAATGGCGGGGGAACCCTTCCTGGTGTGATTCCGGTCCGGAGTTGTAGCCTAAGAAACGGCTCCTACCACACATCCAGGCAAGGAGGGCAGCAGGCAGGCATGCCCGCCCCGAGGTAGTGACCAAAAATAACAATACAGGAGGACTATCGAGGGCTTGCTGTATTTTTAATGAACAGTGGCGTTCCTACAATAGGGCGCAGGGGGGCGTGGCGCACCGGGTGACAGCCAGCCAGGGGGGTGTCGACACGACCCCACATTGTTGCAGCCGCAGACAGTGCAGGAGGGGAAGAGAAGCGCTGGAAGGAGGGGTGACAGGGATAGCGGCGGGGAGGGGGGAAAGATCCCCCCCTCCCTCACCTGGGTCCCCTCCTTCCGACTCTCTTCCCCTCCAAATGACTGCGGGGGCAGCGGGCAACTTAGAGTAAGGGCGGTTGGGCAGAGACTACTCACCTTACTTCTGCGTTCCAGCAGCTGGAACGCTGGGTCGCCGTCACGTGCCTCTTCTGCGCCTCCAATGCTGTGACACACATTGGAGGCGCAGAGGCACGTGACGGCGACGGAGCGCTCCAGCTGCTGGAACGCAGACGTAAAGTGAGTAGTCTCTGCCCGCCCGCCCTTACTCTAAGTTGCCCGCTGCCCCCGCTGTCATTTGGAGAGGAAGAGAGGCGGAAGGAGGGGACCTAGGTGAGGGAGGGGGGATCTTTTCCCCCTCCCTGCCACTATCCCTGTCACCCCTCCTTCCAGCGCTGCTCTTCCCCTCCTGCACTGTCTGCGGCTGCAACAATGGGGCAGCTCTGGGGGCAACTATACTATCTATACTGGGGGCAACTATACTAGCTATACTGGGGACAACTATACTGGGGGCAACTATACTAGCTATACTGGGGCAACTATACTGGGGGCAACTATACTAGCTATACTGGGGGCAACTAAACTAGCTATACTGGGGGCAACTAAACTAGCTATACTGGGGGCAACTAAACTAGCTATACTGGGGGCAACTATACTATCTATACTGGGGGCAACTATACTAGCTTCACTGGGGCAGCTATACTGGGGGCAACTGTACTAGCTATACTGGGGGCAACTATACTAGCTATACTGGGGGCAACTATACTAGCTAATACTTTAAATTACAGTTAGCTCCGCCCTCATCCGGTCATGACCACGCCCATTTTTTTTTGACGGTTGTGGCCACGCCCATTTTTTAAGGGGAGGGGGTGTCTTTTAATACCCAGCACAGGGTGCCAAATGCCCTAGGTACGCCACTGGAAATGAATGTACTTTAAATCCTTTAACGAGAACCAGTTATGGTGGGCAAAGATGACACCACAATCCTTTCACGAGAATCATATGGAGGCGGGCAAGTCTAACATTGTCACCACGGGTAATGGGCGGGGAATGAAGGTTGGATTCCGGCCCAAAGTGGGAGCCTGCTGAGACCCATGCAGTAGCTGCCCTGACCGTGCTTTGCAGACCAGGCATCTGTGATCAGATGGACCCTTGACCCAGCGGAAGACAAACCAAGTCGAAAGCATTTGCCAAGAATGTTTTACTGAGGGCAAGTTTTTTGCCTTTTTTTTCAATTGTTTGAAACTGTAGATGGTTGTATTTTTAAATTGTTTGAAAATGTAGATGGTTGTATTTTTAAATTGTTTGAAAATGTAGATGGTTGTATTTTTAAACTGTTTGAAAATGTAGATGGTTGTATTTTTAAATTGTTTGAAAATGTAGATGGTTGTATTTTTCAATTGGTTAAAACTGTATCCATTCAAGTGCAAGTTATGCACTGACTGCCAGGTATAATGTGCAGTCACAGATGCAGTGAAAGGTATGCAGTGACTGCAAACAGCTGTTTGTGTAGTGACGGCCGTGCTGGACTGGTGCGCACCATGACGAGAGTGCAGGTGATGGTGGATTTTCAGCCCATATGCTCGCCCGGCTGATGTAGCTGAATGACAGAACAGTGACTGTCCAGCTGATCAAATTTGGTCTGACCACAATGAAACAACGACCTTATTATCTTTGGTGTGCCATCCCCACCCGAGACACTCATATAGCCGGCGGTCATTGCTTCATTGTGATACGCAAGTCCCTTCACCGCAAGGTAATGATCACGAAGGGGGATGGGCACATGTACATGGCTTTTGTTTTTTTGTTGCAGCCGCCTGCAGTTCAGCCAGAAAAATTAGGTAGGCATGTGCACGACCCAGAAAAATTAGTATAGCAGCCACTGCTAGCAGCGGCCTTAAAAATTCTGGAATCCGCCTAGAGTCCTGGACCCTGGTGGTGGTGGCGGAGAAGGCAGTCAAGCGGCCTGCAGGCAGAGATGCTGTGTGTGGGGACTGACGTCTTCGGTCGTGCAATAGCCCTCAGGGATCCATGCCTCGTTCATTTTGATAAAGGTCAGGTACTGAACACTGTCATGACTTAGGCGACTTCTCTTCTCAGTGACAATGCCTCCAGCTGCACTGAAGGTCCTTTCTGACAGGACGCTTGCAGCAGGGCAAGAGAGAAGTTGTATGGCAAATTGGGACAGCTCTGGCCACAGGTCAAGCATGCGCAACCAGTAGAGCAAGGGTTCATCGTCGCTGCTCGCAGTCGCAGTGTGTACATCCACACTTAAGGCCAGGTAGTCGGCTACCTGCCGGTCCAGGCGTTGGTGGAGGGTGGATCCCGAAGGGCTACTGCGAGGCTTTGGACTAAAGAATGTCCGCATGTCCGACATCACCCCGATATCGCTGGAGCGTCCTGTTCTTGCCTGCGTGGACTGGTGAGGAGGAGGAATACTGCCAGTGGTACCTTTATTGCGTTGTACTGTCACATCACCCTTAAATGCATTGTAAAGCATCATTGACAGCTTGTTCTGCAAGTGCTGCATCCTTTCCGCCATGTGTTGAGTTGGTAACAGGTCTGCCACTTTGTGCCTGTACCGAGGGTCTAGTAGCGTGGCCACCCAGTACAGGTCATTCCCCTTGAGTTTTTTGATACGGGGGTCCCTCAACAGGCTGGACAACATGAAAGAGGCCATCTGCACAAAGTTGGATCCAGACGTACTCTATCTCCTCTTGCTCTTCCACAGTGATGTCACGCAACTCCTCTTCCTCCCCCCAGCCACGAACAATACCACGGGAAAGTGGAGCAGCAGAAACCCCCTGTGACGGCTGCTGCGGTTGTTCTTCTGCCGCTGCCGCCTCTTCCTCCTCCACAGAAACACCTTCCTCATAATCATCCGAGTCTGACTCCCCTCCTTCCCCACACGACTCCTCTTCTTCCTCCTCCTCCCCCCTCTGTGGTGCCGCAGGTGTTGAGGAAACCTGTGGTTCGGCTGAAAATTGGTCCCACAACTCCTCCTGCCGTAGCTTTTCCTGAGTTCACTCAACACAAACATAGTTATATGCAGTGAGGTGAGTTCACTGAACAGAAAAGGTAGATATGCAGTGAGGTGAGTTCATTCAACCCAAAGGTAGTTATATATGCAGTCAGCTGAGTTCACTCAACACAAACGTAGTTATATGCAGTGAGGTGAGTTCACTGAACACAACAGGTAGTTAGATGCAGTTAGCTGAGTTCACTCAACACAAAGGTAGTTATATATGCAGTGAGGTGAGTTCACTAAACACAACAGGTAGTTAGATGCAGTAAGGTGAGTTCACTCAACCCAAAGGTAGTTATATATGCAGTGAGGTGAGTTCACTAAACACAAAATGTAGCTATGTGCAGTGAGGTGAGTTCACTCAACCCAAAGGTAGTTATATATGCAGTGAGGTGAGTTCACTGAACACAACAGGTAGTTAGATGCAGTCAGCTGAGTTCACTCAACACAAACGTAGTTATATGCAGTGAGGTGAGTTCACTCAACAGAAAAGGTAGATATGCAGTGAGGTGAGTTCACTGAATGCAAAAGGTAGCTGTATGCAGTGAGGTGAGTTCACTGAACACAACAGGTAGTTAGATGCAGTCAGCTGAGTTCACTCAACATAAAGGTAGTTATATGCAGTGAGGTGAGTTCACTCAACTTAAAAGGTAGTTATATGCAGTGACGCAAGTTCACTCAACACAAAAGGTAGTTATGTGCAGCGAGGTGGGTTCACCCAACACAAACGTAGGTGTATGCAGTGATGAGGTGGGTTAACTAAACACAACAGGTACTAATAGTAGGTAAATGCAGTACTGGGTAGGTAGTACAATGTGCAGCTCCCTGTCACACACACAGGTGTCACTGAATGTGCTGCTGAATGCTGGTGGGCTGCTGGCAGTGGGACACACACATTATGAATTAGCAATGCTGTCTAAGCAACACAAGTGTCTCACACACACAGGTAGTAGTCACTGAATGTGCTGCTGCTGCTGGCAGTGGGACACACAGTATGAATTAGCAATGCTGTCTAAACAACACAAGTGTCAGTTTCAAACACAGCAAAAAAAAAATTGATCACACGAGCAGGATGAGCTCTGAAAAGAGCTTTTCTGGGGCGCTATTATAGCAATAAGATTCAGCTAAGCAAGCTAAGAAGGCAAGAGCCTGACTAATCTGTCCCTAGGAGAACAAGTCTGCAGCAGCTGTCCCTATTTTGTCTCTAGCAGGCTCATGAGTGAGGCTAATGGCTGCCGGAGCCTGCCTTATATAAGGGGGGGTGGGGCTCCAGGGCTTAGTATAGACGGATTGGCTACAATGCGCCTGCTGACTGTGATGCAGAGGGTCAAAGTTGACCCTCATAGAGCATAATGGGGCGAATCAAACTTCCGGGAAGTTCGCCTGGAACCGTTCGCCGGCGAACCGTTCGGTCCATCTCTACTTGCGTCCCTGTTGACTATTTTGAATGAAACGCTTGATTGTTCGATGATCACGCTTCATAACCTTTGCAATTTTAACCACTTGCCGACCGCACGCTTATACCGTGCGTCGGCAAAGTGGCAGCTGCAGGACCAGCGACGCAGTACTGCGTCGCCAGCTGCAGGCTGATTAATCAGGAAGCAGCCGCTCGCGCGAGCGGCTGCTTCCTGTCAAATCACGGCGGGGGGATCCGTGAATAGCCTGCGGGCCGCCGATGGCGGCTCGCAGGCTAAATGTAAACACAAGCGGAAATAATCCGCTTTGTTTACATTTGTACGGCGCTGCTGCGCCCGGGGATCGCCAATCAGCGGCCGGGGATCGCCGCCATGTGACAGGGGACGTCCTGTCACTGGCTGCACAGGACGGATAGCGTCCTGTGCAGCCCGGATCACCGGGGAGGGGACAGGTAGGAGAGGGAGGGGGGAATTTCGTCGCGGAGGGGGGCTTTGAGGTGCCCCCCCCCCCCGCCAGCCACACGCAGGCAGAAGAGATCAGACCCCCCCTGCACATCATCCCCATAGGGGGGAAAAAAGGGGGGCAATCTGATCTCTCTGCCTGCACCCTGATCTGTGCTGGGGGCTGTAGAGCCCACCCAGCACAGATCACTAATAACCACGCTGGTCCTTAAGGGGGGGTAAAGGGTGGGTCATCAAGTGGTTAAGAGTGCTGCATCCCTTTGCAAGATATCTCACTATTTTTGACTTTTCTGAGCCTGTCAAGTCCTTCTTTTGACCCATTTTGCCAAAGGAAAGGAAGTTGCCTAATAATTATGCACACTTGATATAGGGTGTTGATGTCATTAGACCACACCCCTTCTCATTACAGAGATGCACAACACCTAATATGCTTAATTGGTAGTAGGCTTTCGAGCCTTTACAGCTTGGAGTAATACAACATGCATAAAGAGGATGATGTGGTCAAAATACTCATTTGCCTAATAATTCTGCACTCCCTGTATATATATATATATATATATATATATAATTCTAGGGGGGTCCAAGAGCTCACACCATATAAAGAAACAACGAGAAGTTGCAGGCATCTCTTTATTCAGCACAAACAGCAATATACAGGGGAGACAGTTTCATTCATCCCTGACCTTTATCAATGGACATTGATAAGGGTAGGGAACAACCGAAACTGCTCAATAAAGTGAGCTGAGTGCTGCTTCTCCTCATTGTGTGTATATATGTGTGTGTATGTATATATATATATATATATATATATATATATATATATATATATATATATATATATATATATATATATATACACATACAGTGGGTTGCAAAAGTATTCGGCCCCCTTGAAGTTTTCCACATTTTGTCACATTACTGCCACAAACATGCATCAATTTTATTGGAATTCCACGTGAAAGACCAATAGAAAGTGGTGTACATGTGAGAAGTGGAACGCAAATCATACATGATTCCAAACATTTTTTACAAATAAATAACTGCAAAGTGGGGTGTGCGTAATTATTCGGCCCCCTGAGTCAATACTTTGTAGAACCACCTTTTGCTGCAATTTCAGCTGCCAGTCTTTTAGGGTATGTCTCTACCAGCTTTGCACATCTAGAGACTGAAATCCTTGCCCATTCTTCTGCAAAACAGTTCTAGCTCAGTCAGATTAGATGGACAGCGTTTGTGAACAGCAGTTTTCAGATCTTGCCACAGATTCTCGATTGGATTTAGATCTGGACTTTGACTGGGCCATTGTAACACATAGATATGTTTTGTTTTAAACCATTCCATTGTTGCCCTGGCTTTATGTTTAGGGTCATTGCCCTGCTGGAAGGTGAACCTCTGCCCCAGTCTCAAGTCTTTTGCAGTCTCCAAGAGGTTTTCTTCCAAGTTTGCCCTGTATTTGGCCCCATCCATCTTCCCATCAACTCTGACCAACTTCCCTGTCCCTGCTGACGAGATGCACCCCCTGAGCATGATGCTACCACCACCATATTTGACAGTGGGGATGGTGTGTTCAGAGTGATGTGCAGTGTTAGTTTTCCGCCACACATAGCATTTTGCATTTTGGCCAAAAAGTTCCATTTTGGTCTCATCTGACCAGAGCACCTTCTTCCACATGGTTGCTGTGTCCCCCACATGGCTTGTGGCAAACTGCAAACGGGACTTCTTATGCTTTCTGTTAACAATGCCTTTCTTCTTGCCACTCTTCCATAAAGGCCAACTTTGTACAGTGCATGACTGTCTCTCACCTGAGCTGTAGATCTCTGCAGCTCGTCCAGAGTCACCATGGGCCTCTTGACTGCATTTCTGATCAGCGCTCTCCTTGTTCGGCCTGTGAGTTTAGGTGGATGGCCTTGTCTTGGTAGGTGTACAGTTGTGCCATACTCCTTCCATTTCTGAATGATCGCTTGACCAGTGCTCCGTGGGATGTTCAAGGCTTTGGAAATCTTTTTGTAGCCTAAGCCTGCTTTAAATTTCTCAATCATACACAAAGAAAAGTACTCAAAGAATACAGCACCAAACCACTCCTGATAATTATCGAAAAATATTACAAAACTTTATTGGAAAATAGTTAACAATATTAAAATATTTAAAAATCACCAAAGGTGATGGCAGCAGTGTACAGAATACTCAATAGCAAGATAATACAATAATCACAAGACCTCACAACCACCTCTAATAATGTATAAATTACAAAAAATGAATAAGTCAAAAAAGCGCATAATTATACAATAAAGCCAGTATAAAGTGCAGGGTAATATAGTGGAAATGTGAATAAGCTGCACAATGGAAGATAGATCCAACTATATTGATGATCAAAGATAAATGAAGGAAAGTGCTAATAAGAGTCCCTGAGGTCTCCAATGGCAATAATAGTTTAGTGTCCAGTGAGACCAAACAATAAACAATAAGGGCCCGTGCACAGGCAAGAAAAACTTACAAGGTGGAGGAGGGAGGAACATGAATCACCGCTGTGCGCCTAAATGCATCGCCCGGGCTCTACACGCTTCTGAAGCGGGTAGAGCCCGCTGTTTTTCTTGTCTGTGCACGGGCCCTTATTGTTTGGTTGGTCTCACTGGACACTACACTATTATTGCCATTGGAAACCTCAGGGACTCTTATTAGCACTTTCCTTCATCTATCTTTGATCATCAATATACTTGGATCTATCTTACATTGTGCAGCTTATTCACATTTCCACTATATTACCCTGCACTTTATACTGGCTTTATTGTATAATTATGCGCTTTTTTGACTTATTCATTTTTTGTAATTTATATATTTTTAGAGGTGGTTGTGAGGTCTTGTGATTATTGTATTATCTTGCTATTGAGTATTCTGTACACCGCTGCCATCACCTTTGGTGATTTTTAAATATTTTAATATTGTTAACTATTTTCCAATAAAGTTTTGTAATATTTTTCGATAATTATCAGGAGTGGTTTGGTGCTGTATTCTTTGAGTACTTTTCTTTGTGTATGATTGAGAAATTTAAAGCAGGCTTAGGCTACAAAAAGATTTCCAAAGCCTTGAACATCCCACGGAGCACTGGTCAAGCGATCATTCAGAAATGGAAGGAGTATGGCACAACTGTACACCTACCAAGACAAGGCCATCCACCTAAACTCACAGGCCGAACAAGGAGAGCGCTGATCAGAAATGCAGTCAAGAGGCCCATGGTGACTCTGGACGAGCTGCAGAGATCTACAGCTCAGGTGAGAGACAGTCATGCACTGTACAAAGTTGGCCTTTATGGAAGAGTGGCAAGAAGAAAGGCATTGTTAACAGAAAGCATAAGAAGTCCCGTTTGCAGTTTGCCACAAGCCATGTGGGGGACACAGCAACCATGTGGAAGAAGGTGCTCTGGTCAGATGAGACCAAAATGGAACTTTTTGGCCAAAATGCAAAATGCTATGTGTGGCGGAAAACTAACACTGCACATCACTCTGAACACACCATCCCCACTGTCAAATATGGTGGTGGTAGCATCATGCTCAGGGGGTGCATCTCGTCAGCAGGGACAGGGAAGTTGGTCAGAGTTGATGGGAAGATGGATGGGGCCAAATACAGGGCAAACTTGGAAGAAAACCTCTTGGAGACTGCAAAAGACTTGAGACTGGGGCAGAGGTTCACCTTCCAGCAGGGCAATGACCCTAAACATAAAGCCAGGGCAACAATGGAATGGTTTAAAACAAAACATATCTATGTGTTACAATGGCCCAGTCAAAGTCCAGATCTAAATCCAATCGAGAATCTGTGGCAAGATCTGAAAACTGCTGTTCACAAACGCTGTCCATCTAATCTGACTGAGCTAGAACTGTTTTGCAGAAGAATGGGCAAGGATTTCAGTTTCTAGATGTGCAAAGCTGGTAGAGACATACCCTAAAAGACTGGCAGCTGAAATTGCAGCAAAAGGTGGTTCTACAAAGTATTGACTCAGGGGGCCGAATAATTACGCACACCCCACTTTGCAGTTATTTATTTGTAAAAAATGTTTGGAATCATGTATGATTTGCGTTCCACTTCTCACATGTACACCACTTTCTATTGGTCTTTCACGTGGAATTCCAATAAAATTGATGCATGTTTGTGGCAGTAATGTGACAAAATGTGGAAAACTTCAAGGGGGCCGAATACTTTTGCAACCCACTGTATGTGTATATATATATATATATATATATATATATATATATATATATATATATATATATATATATATATATACATACACACACATATATACACACAATGAGGAGAAGCAGCACTCAGCTCACTTTATTGAGCAGTTTCGGTTGTTCCCTACCCTTATCAATGTCCATTGATAAAGGTCAGGGATGAATGAAACTGTCTCCCCTGTATATTGCTGTTTGTGCTGAATAAAGAGATGCCTGCAACTTCTCGTTGTTTCTTTATATGGTGTGAGCTCTTGGACCCCCCTAGAATTATATATATATATATATATATATATATATATATACAGGGAGTGCAGAATTATTAGGCAAATGAGTATTTTGACCACATCATCCTCTTTATGCATGTTGTATTACTCCAAGCTGTAAAGGCTCGAAAGCCTACTACCAATTAAGCATATTAGGTGTTGTGCATCTCTGTAATGAGAAGGGGTGTGGTCTAATGACATCAACACCCTATATCAAGTGTGCATAATTATTAGGCAACTTCCTTTCCTTTGGCAAAATGGGTCAAAAGAAGGACTTGACAGGCTCAGAAAAGTCAAAAATAGTGAGATATCTTGCAAAGGGATGCAGCACTCTTAACCACTTGATGACCCACCCTTTACCCCCCCTTAAGGACCAGCGTGGTTATTAGTGATCTGTGCTGGGTGGGCTCTACAGCCCCCAGCACAGATCAGGGTGCAGGCAGAGAGATCAGATTGCCCCCCTTTTTTCCCCCCTATGGGGATGATGTGCAGGGGGGGTCTGATCTCTTCTGCCTGCGTGTGGCTGGCGGGGGGGGGCACCTCAAAGCCCCCCTCCGCGACGAAATTCCCCCCTCCCTCTCCTACCTGTCCCCTCCCCGGTGATCCGGGCTGCACAGGACGCTATCCTATATTACCCTGCACTTTATACTGGCTTTATTGTATAATTATGCGCTTTTTTGACTTATTCATTTTTTGTAATTTATACATTATTAGAGGTGGTTGTGAGGTCTTGTGATTATTGTATTATCTTGCTATTGAGTATTCTGTACACTGCTGCCATCACCTTTGGTGATTTTTAAATATTTTAATATTGTTAACTATTTTCCAATAAAGTTTTGTAATATTTTTCGATAATTATCAGGAGTGGTTTGGTGCTGTATTCTTTGGGTACTTTTCTTTGTGTATGAGTGTATTCTCTTATTGTCCAATTAGCACATTCTGCTTAGCTTATTTATTTATAATGATATTGGATGGTGCTTGTCCATAATTGTTGATTGTATATTACATTTCTCAATAACTTGATCCCTGACCTGTCTTGTGTGTTCTTTGGACTTCACGGTGTTGTTGCTCCCAATATTCTCTTAGACAACCTCTGAGGCCCTCACAGAGCAGCTGTATTTGTACTGACATTAGATTACACACAGGTGCACTCAATTTAGTCATTAGCACTCATCAGGCAATGTCTATAGGCAACTGACTGCACTCAGATCAAAGGGGGCTGAATAATTATGCACACACCACTTTGCAGTTATTTATTTGTAAAAAATGTTTGGAATCATGTATGATTTTCGATCCACTTCTCATGTGTACACCACTTTGTGTTGGTCTTTCATGTGGAATTCCAATAAAATGGATTCATGTTTGTGGCAGTAATATGACAAAATGTGGAAAACTTCAAGGGGGCCGAATACTTTTGCAACCCACTGTATATATATATATACGCACGCACGCACGCACGCACGCACGCACGCACGCACGCACACACGCACACACACACACACACACACACACATATCGTAATTGGAGTTCACAAAATGTTCATGCTGTGTTGGCCCATGATTTGTTGCTGCACATTTGTACTACCTACATACACAACATGACATACATTCACCCATTGGCCAATTCTCACCAGCCAAATATATTCAGGGGCAACAACAATTATGCTTATTGGAAAATATGCTACCAACCAGGGCTGGATTCTACATTGCAGCTTTTCCAAGCTTGCAAATGCTGCATAAGTTCACCCTGCTGCTTCGGTGCCCCTGCTCCTGTGGTGCCCTATACCAGGGGTCCCCAACCTTTTTGATCCCGGGGCCCACTATCCCGACCAAAATCTTCTCCGGGGCCCCTCGGGAAAGGGGGGGGGCGTGGTTAGTGGCAGCGGCAGCCCCCCCCCTTTTCCCCCCGATTTTGAGTGTAGTATAGTAGGTATCTAGGTATAGTTGCCCCCAGTATAGGTAGCTAACACAGTTGCCCCTGTATAAGGACTATAGTTGCCCCAGTATAGTTAGGTAGTATAGTTACCCCAATATAGTTAGTATAGTTACCCCAGTATAGCTAGTAGTTACCACAGTATAGCAAGTACAGTTACCCCAGTATAGCAAGTACAGTTAGCCCAGTATAGCTAGTACAGTTAGCCCAGTATAGCTAGCACAGTTAGCCCAGTATAGCAAGTACAGTTAGCCCAGTGTAGCCAGTAGTTACCTCAGTATAGCTGCCCCAGTGTAGCTAGAAGAGGTGCCCCCTCCTCAACCAAACCCCCCCCCCCCCCAACCCCCCCCCCCCCCCCCCCCCGCGGCAGCCGCTCCTGTTACCTTATAAGCGGGCGGTCGCTTCCATCCTTATATTCCCAATAGCTCCTCTCCTCTTTGCAGCATTTCTTATTACAGCAGCGCTTCCTGTGCGGCTGCTGTAAGGAAGGGAAGGAAGCAGGGCGGCGGCTTCCTGTAGCGGCGATCACCGTTACCATGGGAACCGCTGCCCCACCTCCTTCCCTCCTTACAGCAGCCACACAGAAGGCGCTACTGTAATAAGAAATGCTGCAAAGAGGAGAGGGGCTATGGGGAATATAAGGAAGGAAGCGGGGTGGGGGGGGGGGGGGAGAGGGAGGGAGGCCAGATCCGCCGCGACTCCTCAGAAATCTGCCCATGGACCACCAGGTTGGGGCCCTAGACCATGGCCTTGGCATAAATCCGGCCCTGCTACCAACCCTCAATCTGATCCTACCAATGGCTGCATGAAGTGCTTTACATCATTCTCCATAGATATAACTTGTGTGCAGGCATGTGTTGATCCATACTGTACACATCAGTCAGTAAATGTGGCACCCTGAGAGTGCTGTATAAGTACATATCTTAAAGAGGAACTGTAGTGAAAAGGACATTATTAATACAATTGCTTATTGTTTACAGTATTCATTTATAGATTACTCAGTGTTTGCTTGTTGTAAAATACATTCTGAAATGTATCAATGGTGGTGACATCTTTAGTTCTACCAGGTGATCTGTACAGAATGTTCATTAATGAGAGTTCAATGCACGTGACGGAGGGAGATACTGCTTGCCTGGCAGCTGGAAAAAAGTTATTATCCATAATGCAGCGAGGTTCAACTATTTACTTGAGAAAAGATGAAGATTTCTCATAGGAAAGGGAGTACCGGCTACTGATTGGGAAAAAGTTCGAACCTGGATTAAAGTTCCTCGTTAATAAAATAAGGTGTATTGAATGGGCAAAACAGTCTAATATTAAGTTACTGGTATTCAGAAAAGAATAAGCAGCTATGAAGGATTTCACAAAGTACCAGATAAATAGTGACCTTGTCTTAATAGGATATATTGAAAAATTTCAATTAATACCACATGTCCTTTAAGAGTAACGTGTCCAGGGGTGTAAATATAGACCCTGTAAGGGATGCAGCCCCGGGGGGCCCAGAAGTCACAAGGGGCCCCTAGGGGGGAGAAGTTTATTTTTCCTGTCCTGAGAGACTGACCACTAAGGCCACAGAGAGAAAATACTTTCTGCTCTCTGCACAATTGTTGTGAAAACGACTGCATCTTCTCAGCCTCTGTACAAATCTGTCTACAAAACGTTGTATGATTCGTTATCAAAGTCCCTATTCATTGTGCAGCAGGCTCTTGTGTACAACGCCCTGTCCCAGCCTATCCTCCTCCTCCCCAAGTGCGCCGTACTGTAGTGATGCTGGAGGAGTCTGCAGAGCCAGTTCTGCTCCATGAGAGATGGACAGAGTGAGTGTAATAAGCTGAGACTGGGAGCACACTCCTCTGTCGGTTTTCTGCATGCATTTTCTGCACACCACGTGTGATGGTATGTGTAAAAACATGCACGTTTTATCACTGAAGCTAATGTAATTAATAGAGAAAATGTGTGCCGTGCTTCACTGCTGTCTGTGTTTATCTGCATGGGGAAAACACATTCAAGTGTGCCCTGGCCAATTTAATAACATTGGTTCTCAGTTTAGCTGTGCAGGGAAGGAGGGGGAGGGGCCCGATCCAAAGTTTTGCGGGGGGGTCAGTGATTTCTAGTTACGCCCCTGAACGTGTCCATGAATTATCGAAAAAGCCTTCTCTAGCATTTGGTCTTGGCCTGCCAATCTGCCATGTCTAAGAGCTGGAGCAGGGAGATTCTACGCTCTTTGAATGATGTTCAGGCATTTCACATCCACACGGTGGTTAAACATGACTTTTCTTTCAAAGATATAAAACACACTGACCAATGATCCCAAACGGACAGCACAATGCCCAAACTGCACAATTCAATCCTGGAGGGTCATTGCGAGGTGAGAGCCGGTTCTAGTAACAATGGGGCCTGGGAAACATTAACATGGAGGCCCCCAACAGACACCCTCCCCCCCCCCCCCCACCTGACCAAAAAGGAATTAGGCGCCCTTTGTTGCAGCCAAATTTCCCCCCGGGACCCCTGAGCTGTAGTTCCATACACTCCCTGACTTCATCCTCGAGGGGGCGCCTCTCTTCCATGACAGTGTTACTGGATCAGGATTGTGAGGAGGCGCCCAAACTGTATAAAATTCTTACAACTGGTATCTATATGTATATATAAAAAAGAGGTTTCTTACCTCTACAGAAGATGCACGAGAGTGGATTATCAGGGAGCCTTTATTAAAAAAAAACTGTTATACTGTTGACAACGAGTTTCACAGGACCAAGCCCGCTTCCTCAGGTCAATAAAGAACAGTTAACCTAAAAACATACATACAAATGTCTCACTTTTATAATTCATATTTCACACGGTCGTAACAATAAGAGCACCCTATTTCTTCACATCTTAACCTCCCTAGCGTTCTGGACGAGCTGTGCTTGTCCAGAGACGCTAGAGGGCACCGCTCAGGCCCCGCTGGGCCGATTTTGATAATTTTTTTTTCAAACACGCAGCTAGCACTTTGCTAGCTGTGTGTTTGCCCCGATCGCCGCTGATCCGCCGCTACCCGACGCGAAAGAGGCCCCCCCGCAGACCCCATGCACAGCCTGGCCAATCGCCGCCAGGCTGCGCTTTGAGGTGGATCGGGAGTCCCAGTGACGTCACGACGTCAATGACGTAGATGACGTCACTCCGGTCGTCGCCATGGTGATGGGGGAAGCCCTATAGAAAATCCCGTTCAGAACGGGATTTACTTATGGGCGTGATTGCCGGCGGCGATCAGAAGGGTGGGAGGGAGAGAGGCGGAAGGGGAGAATCATGTAGCTAGCGCTAGGCTAGCTACATGATGGGGAAAAAAATCGGGCGAAAAAAACCCTCCCGCGGCCATGTGGCTGCAGGTGTTGAAACGCCCAGCAGGTTAAGCACATTATTGTAAGCAGTAGCTTAGAAACCCATTGTAATCATCCACTATATAAAAGGCTCCTGCAGCCATAACATACTTTAAGATGGTTATATGGCAGCCATCATTACCTAGCTTAGAATATTCACACCAATCCGTCTAACTACTAAGCTATCCAGATAGAGGCTGGCACATAAAGGTATCTTGGTCTAATAATATCTGTTGTAATCCACATTGTTCAGAACACTACTACGCTAAGGGCTACAAATTAGTCTTTGAACTTGGAGGTATGTCAGTGCCAGTAACATTAGGATTTTTTTTAGATATATTCTTATCACTACAGTTACATTATGAAATGTTTACATATTTTTACTATCACCATTTTGCTAAATGTTCATAAACTAGAGGCACAACCAAGTGTTTTTTATGTTACATTGGGGAGACGCCTTTGGAGCCCCTACAAGTTCTGCGGCCCTTTGGCGATTGCCCCCTTTGCCTCTATGATAGAGCCGGCCCTGTGGGAGATGTGGAGGTTATTGACGTTTCATCCCACAATTAGGATTTTTTCAAGACTATAACACCCCCTTCCCCCTAGCCTCCTCCATTGCATAGACAGAGCAATCAAGGCCACTCCTCCCACCACCTGCACCATGCTGTTTCTGGCACCACCCATTTCTACTGACAAATTACCTCCAATAGCCACCACAGGGGCTTACCTCCACTGGTAGTCAGCCGCTTCATGCTCAATATATGTGGCATCCATCCATCCAGCATGTCTCCTCGCCCCACTACTGCGCTCCGTCAGCGCTCATGCTTCCACTCACAGGAACAAAGTGTATCACACTCTACTGTGCCACCTTGCTGCGAAAAAGCAGTATAGCCCTAAATCCACTCCCCATAGACACTGATGGAAAGCATACAAACACTTAATGAGTAAACTAATAACGTAACATACAAAGTATCCATTGAAAATTAAAGGGACTCCGAGCACCTCTCATGGGCATGCCTTTAAGCAAGATGACTTCCAACAAAGTCCTGCTATGACCCCTCTGAAGGAGCCTCTCTGGCCATGCGTGTCACTTCCTCTTCCTGCTTCATTCAGTGATGCACTTCTTTAACAGAGAAGACAGGGGTGACCCGGAAGTTATAACATAGCCAAGATGGCAGCTGCAATTTTTAAATTGAAATCGAACGAAAACGATTTAGTGTAGAACGGCGATTCAGGCATCGAATGGAAGAGGAGAGCACAAGCTACAGAAAGGCATGCATCTTTAAGTACTTTGCAGTACTGGTCGGAGTCTTAAAGGCATGCCCATGAGAGGTGCTCGGAGTCCCTTTAATATCTGGCTAGGCTCAAGAATTCTAACAGATTAGGGAATTTAATACATTGGTCTCTAAATACTGAGGAATGGAGATCATCTGTAATCATTGGCTTCCCATTTGAGAAAAGGTGTTTGTGTATGCCTTTTATTATTAGGAATACATTCCTACGAAGAAGCTGTAACAGTGGGATTATTACTTTAATAGATCCCTATACCCCTCACTTAATCTTTTGTATGCCCCATGATGATGATCCTGAGATCCCAATTCTTTATAACTAGTGTTCACCTCCTCACTTAACGGCAAGTCCACATCATACAACCTACAGTAACCCTTGCCATTAGTGGATCAATTACTGTTCAGTAAATGCTTTTGAAAATAAGGAAAATACTGAGAATCCTCTATGAGGAGGTGGACTAGTTCAAAAACATGTCAGATTTTGTGTATAGTGAACTACATTGAAAAAATTTGTAAACTTTAACCACTTGCCGACCGCGCACTCGTACCGCGCGTCGGCAAAGTGGCAGCTGCAGGACCAGCGACGCAGTTCTGCGTCGCTGGCTACAGGCTAATTAATCAGGAAACAGCCGCTCGCGCGAGCGGCTGCTCACTGTCAATTCACGGCGGGGGGCTCCGTGAATAGCCTGCGGGCCGCCGATCGCGGCTCGCAGGCTAAATGTAAACACAAGCGGAAATAATCCGCTTTGTTTATATTCGTACAACGCTGCTAACAGTAGCAGCGTTGTACCAGATCAGCGATCCCCGGCCAATCAGCGGCCGGGGATCGCTGTCACATGACAGGCAGGAGCCTGTTAGAGGCTGCACAGGACAGATCCGTTCCTGTGCAGCCTCGGATCTTCGGGAAAGGGAGGGAGGAGAGGGAGGGGGGGAATTTCGCCGCGGAGGGGGGCTTTGAGGTGCCCCCCCGAAACACCCAGGCAGGCAGGAGAGATCAGACCCCCCCAGCACATCATCCCCCTAGTGGGGAAAAAGGGGGGCGATCTGGTCGCTCTGCCTGCACCCTGATCTGTGCTGGGGGCTGCACAGCCCACCCAGCACAGATCAGCTAAAACAGTGCTGGTCCTTAAGGGGGGGTAAAGGGTGGGTCCTCAAGTGGTTAATCTGAGAAACATACTTCTTAAAAGTACATATGTGGACGCATGTATTTTAGATTTTACTTTTTTTGTTGCGAAACTAGTCCTTTAGCCACTTAGCAACTTCTGCCACGCTTTTCTACGTCCTTGTTTATAAATACCCCTAAACACTTGGTTCTGTTTTCTATTTTTAGAAAATGGAGTTAGTATAGCACCATCTTGTGGCCAAAAAGTAAAACTACTTCCAAATACACCATTATACACTTACCATAGAAGAAATAAAATGCATTTTCATTATTTTTTTTTTAACTCCTTTACCCCTAACTCAAAATAAAATATTGCCATACATTGTACAAGAGACACAATTTAAACATTGGAATAACCGGGACAAATGGGCAAATAAAATGTCTGTTTTATCTAAAATAGCACATTTTAATTTTAAACTACAATAGCTGAAAGCTGAAAAAATGGTGATTTTTTTTTCATTTTTGTCTTCTTCTCCCCTATCAAATGCATATAAAATAATATAATTCTTAGCATAAAGTACTGTCCAAAGAAAGCTTAGTTTGTCCTGCAAAAAATAATATATAGATAAGTTCAGTGTGATAATTGGCGATAAAGTTATTACCGAATGAATGGGACGAGCTTTTGAAGGGGAAAACACCTGTGGTAGAGAAGTGGTTAATATCACAGGCATGTTGGCCATTTTGCCGCTACTTAAAATTCTATGCCCACAGTAGCTGGCACTATCTTAATCTGATCCTCCTACAAAGGCAAAGCTTTATGCCAAAATGGCTCTGCAGGAGTTAATGGGATGCTAAATTATAGAAAAAAAATATCTTTCCATTAAGATCCGTTTCACAGGGGCAGCTGCAGGCGGATAATCAGCTGCTCCGATGCACCTGTCAGGTGCTGGAAGGCGCTTAGTACAGACAGGGATATATATCGTCTCATGCAGGCACATGTGAGCATGCTCACAGCTCCACTAAGATATGACATGAGGCAGTTCTTTGCTGCCCAGTATCCACACAGCATGTTAAAGGCCGACATGCGTGAGGTTACATACAGTAACATTAAACTGCAGCTGATGGGTGCTCACAGGAGCCTATAGGCACAGATGTCCTGGCACCTTACACTATGCTCTCATAAACCGACAAGCCTGTACCAAACCGCACCGCAAGTGCTGGCTGTCCCTGCTCACTTACTTCCCTTGTTCATCATAGGTAGCTGCAGGTGCCCCTTAGTATTAGGTAGCCCAAATTACTCTCAATATTAAATAGCTACAGGTGCCCCTGCCCCCAAGTATTAGGTGTCTGGAGGAACCTCCGTACATAGCTCCCAACTGTCCCTCTTTTGGAGGGACAGTCCCTCGTTGGGAGCCCTGTCCCTCTGTCCCTCTTTCCTCCTCATTTCTCCCTCTTTCAGGACTTTGTCCCTCTTTCTATGTAAATATATATATTTCTCTACTAAAAATGTTTGGCTCTAAAGTTTATTATCATCCTTTAACCACTTAACGCCCGCCTAACGCCGATAGGCGTCGGCAGGTCATTAGTGGTAAAGCATGGCGGGCTTTCCATGCCAGTTCACGGAGACTGCCTCCGTGGACAGTGTGCAAGCCGCCGATCGCGGCTCGCACGCATAATGTAAACATGCGGGGAAGGAATCCCCGCTGTTTACATCACACGGCGCTGCTGCGCAGCAGCGCCGTGACGTAGATCGGTGATCCCCGGCCTCTGATTGGCCGGGGATCGCCGGCATCTGATAGGCAGAAGCCTATCCTATCAGGCGCAGGACGGATATCCGTCCTGCGCCGCACAGAGGAGAAGGGAGAGGGAGGGAAAGCAGGGGAGCCCGGAAAACGCTGCGGAGGGGGGCTTTGTGGACCCCCCCGCAAATCAATAGTAGCCGGCGGCGATCAGACCCCCCCTGCAGGACATCCCCCTAGTGGGGAAAAAAGGGGGGAAGTCTGATTGCCCTGCCACATTCCTGATCGGTGCTGCGGGCTGTAGAGCCCACGCAGCACCGATCATTGCAAAATCTCCTGGTCCTGATATATTACTAATTTTAAAATGTTACTATGAAGGAAAATGAACCGGGATAGAAATGACCAGTGTGGTTTGAATTATAAAACATATTTTTCTTATAAAATCTTTCTGGTATGCGTGATGGGGGTGTGATCAGGGGTGTGACAGGGGCATGGCTTAAGTGTCCCTCTTTCTCATCTCAAAAAGTTGGGAGGTATGTCAGTATTAAGTAGCTGGAGGTGTCCTCTGACTGAAGGGAGATCTTGTCAGTGGAATGCTGAGAGCAGGGTGAGTGACCTCTCATTCACACTTTGACCAGGGATGGCGGGAGGGAGGCACACAGGGAGAGGAGTGAAACGCCTTTCCATCACCATGCGCCTGTAGGCACATGCCTACACTGTCTTATGGTGAATCTGGCCCAGGGTGCTCACCATGAGCTATCTGGGTATTAGGTAGTACTGGTCAAAGCCATAGTCTATAGAGCCACATCAGTCACATCAGTCTATGCCAGTGATGGCTAACCTTGGCACTCAAGCTGTGGTGGAACTACAAGTCCCATGAGGCATTGCAATACACTGACAGCTCTAAGCATAACTTGGGGAGGAAGAATCATGATGGGATTTGTAGTTTTGTCACAGCTGGAGTGCCAAGGTTAGCCATCTCTGGTCTATGCCATGTACTGATATGGACCAGAAATTCCGAAGAAACAAGCTGTACGCATCATGGACTGATTAGCTCTGTAAATGTATACGCTATAGGCTCACTATACACCAAGGGTTCTGGATGTGTGTGTGGTTTTCAGGGGCATGAAGAGATGATTTTAAACTCCTAACCCTAATCTACAAAGCTCTCCACAATCTCTCTCCCCGGTACATATCATCACTAATCTCCAGATACAAACCCAATCGCAATCTCAGATCTGCACACGATCTTCTGTTGTCCTCCTCTAGAATCACCTCCTCACATTCACGCTTACAAGACTTCGCATGCGCTGCACCCCTCCTCTGGAATGCCCTCCCACAACATATCTGTCACTCGCCAACCTTTATCTTTAAACGCTCTCTAAAAACTCATTTGTTCCGACAAGCATATGTGCTACCTTATGCCACTTCCCTTTGTCCTAAGACCAAATTGCACTCCTACTAGATATCCTAATACACACCGCCTCTATATATTTGTTGTATACTACCCCTCCTCTTCTTTACCCCCATTCCCTTTAGATTGTAAGCTCGCAAGGGCAGGGCTCTCTCCCCCTTTTGTGTCTTGGAAATCATTATACATTTTATTTGTTACTTTTATCACTGTCATTACCAATGCTGTATCATTTTTTGTATTTTGTCACTAATTATGTATCTTTTATATTGGTGTACACCATTGTCTGTATTTGGTAACCCATATTCGTTTCTTACTTTGTACAGCGCCACGGAATATGTTGGCACTTTATAAATCAATAATAATATTAATACTAATTTGCATATTTGGGAGTGATGCATCATGGGAAATCACAATTGCTCACTTAAAGTGGAACTTTAAGGCCTTGTTCACATTATAAATCGTCAGCGCTGAACAGAGGCGTAGCTAGGGCTTTCAGCGCCCGGGGACAAAGACTATTAATGCGCCCCCTAAGGGGAAGGCTGCGGCGCGCGCAGCGCGCCGTGCCCAAAAAGGGGCGTGCCCATATAATAAATGTGGGTGTGGTTATGGGTGGAGCCAAATGTACAGGAAGTTAGCAGGCTGACACTCACCCACCCTCCCTCAGTATGTACCTTCTAGCATGTTCCAAGACAAATTCAGCAATCATGAGCCCCCCCCCCCCCCCATCAAGACAAATTCAGCAATCATGAGGCCCCCAACATGACCAACTCAGCAATCATGAGGCCCCCAACAAGACAAATTTAGCAATCATGAGGCCCCCAACAAGACAAATTCAGCAATCATGAGGCCCCCAACAAGGCAAATTCAGCGATCTCTAGGCCCCCAACAAATCATGAGGCACCCAACAAGACAAATTCAGCAGTCATGAAGCACATAAATAGACAGCATTTCACATAAATAGGCAGAATGCCCCCTTAATATGGTAGACAACTCTCACCTGGCAGCAGTTCCCCAAAATACACTAAATCCGACAGCAGTGGTTCCCCAAAAATAGGTAGCCCCAGGTCTATAGGTGTCCCCAGAATAGGTGGGCAGCAGTATAGATGTCCCCAGTATAGGTGGCCAGCGGTATAGATGTCCCCAGAACAGGTAGCCAGGGGTAGAGATGTCCACAGAACAGGTAGCCAGGGGTATATGTGACCAGTATATGTAGCCAGGTGTATATGTGTCCAGTATGTGTAGTCAGGGGGTATGGGCCTGATTCACAAAGCGGTGCAAACTTTTCCGCGGACTTTTGCGCGCGCAATTTGCCGAATCGCGGCAAATTGCGCGCGCAAAACTCCGCGATCGCGCGAATCGCGGCACTTTGCGCGCGCAAAAGTCCGCGAAAAAGTTTGCACCGCTTTGTGAATCAGGCCCTATATGTGCCCAGTATATGTAGGCAGGGGGTATATGTCCCCAGTATATGTAGGCAGGGGGTATATGTCCCCAGTATATGTAGGCAGGGGGTATATGTCCCCAGTATATGTAGGCAGGGAGTATATGTCCCCAGTATATGTAGCCAGGGGGTATATGCGCCCAGTATATGTAGGCAGGGGGTATATGCGCCCAGTATATGTAGGCAGGGGGTATATGTCCCCAGTATATGTAGGCAGGGGGTATATGTCCCCAGTATATGTAGGCAGGGGGTATATGTCCCCAGTATATGTAGCCAGGGGGTATATGTCCCCAGTATATGTAGCCAGGGGGTATATGCGCCCAGTATATGTAGGCAGGGGGTATATGCGCCCAGTATATGTAGGCAGGGGGTTTATGTCCCCAGTATATGTAGGCAGGGGGTATATGTCCCCAGTATATGTAGGCAGGGGGTATATGTCCCCAGTATATGTAGCCAGGGGGTATATGTCCCCAGTATATGTAGCCAGGGGGTATATGCGCCCAGTATATGTAGTCAGGGGGTATATGCGCCCAGTATATGTAGGCAGGGGGTATATGCCCCCAGTATATGTAGGCAGGGGGTATATGCCCCCAGTATATGTAGGCAGGGGGTATATGTCCCCAGTATATGTAGGCAGGGGGTATATGTCCCCAGTATATGTAGGCAGGGGGTATATGTCCCCAGTATATGTAGGCAGGGGGTATATGTCCCCAGTATATGTAGGCAGGGGGTATATGTCCCCAGTATATGTAGGCAGGGGGTATATGTCCCCAGTATATGTAGGCAGGGGGTATATGTCCCCAGTATATGTAGGCAGGGGGTATATGTCCCCAGTATATGTAGGCAGGGGGTATATGTCCCCAGTATATGTAGGGAGGGGGTATATGTCCCCAGTATATGTAGGCAGGGGGTATATGTCCCCAGTATATGTAGGCAGTAGGTATATGTCCCCAGTATATGTAGTCAGGGGGTATATATGCGCCCAGTATATGTAGTCAGAGGGTATATGTCCCCAGAATAGATAGTCAGGTGTGTCCCCCAGCATGAAGGGAGCAGCGCAGTGGAGGGAGTGCTGTGAGCAGCGGTGGAGAAGGGGGGGCCATCTCCCCCTCCTTCTCTCACCTTAGGTGCTCTCCCTCCCTCGCTGTCCCCTCCACAACTAATGTTCGTCCGGGTGGCTGGCAGCGGCGGGCGGTACTTACCTGCGTCTCGTCGCAGCGTCGGATGGATCTACCGCTACTCTCTGGTCTAGTCCAGACCAGAGCAGCGGCTGCAGGGCCCGAACTTCCGGCGCTGGAGCGAGACGGCGGTAAGTCCCGCCCGCCGCTGCCAGCCACCCGGACGGACATTAGTTGTGGAGGGGACAGCGAGGGAGGGAGAGCACCTAAGGTGAGAGAAGGAGGGGGGAGATGGCCCCCCTTCTCCACCGCTGCTCACAGCTCTCCCTCTTCTCTGCGCTGCTCCCAATCCAAAAAAAACCCCAAAACCCTGTAGCTCAGCTGGGCGCCCTCGGGGACCCGGCGCCCCGGGGCACCTGTCCTACCCCGACCCCCCCTAGCTCCGCGCCTGGCGCTGAACGATTTATTGAGGTTTTTTTTAAGCGCTTTTCCCTGCACTTTGCTCTCAGAAAAGTTCTTTTGTAAGCGCTTTTGCTGAGCGATTTGTTTTTTCACTTCCTGACGTTAGTCAGGATTTTTCACCTATTTTTTGCGGTTCGGTGGGATGCGATGCTCCTGTTGCCTTCCACCAAAATGCAAAAAATGACGAATATATGACCCTACTGCAGAGTGCACTGATGGTCCTGTGCACAGCGCCGCAGGAAGTATGTCATTGGGATTCCTGTCGGTCTACGCATGCGCGCCGTGACGCATCGCGCTGTCATTTACACTTACACGTGTTGCCCATAGACTTATATTACCCTGAGCCACGTGGGTTAAGCATGGTGCTTGCGGTAACGCGAGGTTGCCTTAGCGTAAGCTCGGATACTTCCAGCACATCGCAACAGTCCGCAATAAGTGTGGAAGTCTGCATTGCTTTTGTGGCCCTTTGTGGCAAAATATGGCCAGATTTGTACTTTTTACCGCCCAAGGCCCACTATCACCAGCTACCCCCGAACCTACAGGATCTTAAACTCACCCACTCCCCTCCAACACGGCAGGGATTAGATTGTAAGCTCCTTGGCGGTGAGTGAAAGACAGCTCAGAAATCAATGTAATGGTGCCCCTACGTGGTACAATTTTTTTCTTTTTTTTTTTTGTAGATAATTTAGTTTGATTATTCCGTTAGATTAAGATTTTTCCAGCATATCCGATCGGATTTTTATTGAAAAAATTGGATAATGATTCATTTTTCTTGATTAACAAAAAGTTATTTATGACTAGAGATGTTGCGAACCTCCGATTTTCGGTTTGCGAACCCCGTTCGTGAACCTTCGTGGAAGGTTTGGTTCGCGGAAAAGTTCGCGAACCGCAATAGACTTGAATGGGGATGTGAACTTTGAAAAATAGAAAAAATTATGCTGGCCACAAAAGTGATGGAAAAGACGTTTCAAGGGGTCTAACACCTGGAGGGGGGCATGGCGGAGTGGGATACATGCCCAAAGTCCCGGGGAAAATTCTGGATGTGACGCAAAGCAGCGTTTTAAGGGCAGAAATCACATTGAATGCTAAATTGCAGGCCTAAAGTGCTTTCAAACATCTTGCATGTGTATATGTTACGGCCAGAACCCGAAGTTTGGCCACTTCTAGTTCTGGCCGGCCACTTCGCACATTGGCTGGCCAGAACCCGAAGTGGCCGCTGCACTGCGGCCAATGTGAGAAATGGATTGATTCCTGTGACATTAAGGTATCTTCTGGCCGCAGCGCAACGGCCAAACGTATAACAACTTAGTTAATTTAATGCAATTAAGTCGGCGGCAATGTAACAATTCAAGCCGCCGGCTTTTGGTCTGCCTCTCTCTCCTCCCCCGCCTCTCTCTCCTCCTTCTCTTATGGGCAGCCGGCGGGGACATGCGTGTCCACGAGAGTCGTTCGTCTCACCAGGAAAGCAGAGCGGGGAGGCTGCAGACATTGCTTCTGCCAGCACCCGCTCTGCAAGAACGGCTGGATTCCCTGCCGCGACGAACGACTCCGGAGGGGACACGCGTGTCCCCACCGGCTGCCCATAGGAGAGCGAGAGAGGCGGGGGGAGGAGAGAGAGGCGGGGGGAGAAGAGAGGCAGACCAAAAGCCGGCGGCTTGAATTGTTACATTGCCGCCGGCTTAATTGCATTAAATTAACTAAGTTGTTATACGTTTGGCCGTTGCGCTGCGGCCATAAGATACCTTAATGTCACAGGAATCAATCCATTTCTCACATTGGCAGCAGCGCAGCGGCCAGTTCGCACATTGGCCGGCCAGAACCCGAAGTGGCCGGCCAGAACTAGAACTGGCCAAACTTCGGGTTCTGGCCGTAACATATACATAAATCAGGGAGTGTAATTAGAGTTCTGCTTCACAGTGACGCACCAAACTCACTGTGTAACGCACCGCAAACAGCTGTTTGTGTAGTGACGGCCGTGCTGGACTGGTGCGCACCGTGGCGAGAGTGTAGGCTGTGGCGGTTTTCAAGCCCATATGGTGGCCGGGCTGTTGTAGCTCAATGATAGAACAACAGTGACTGTCCAGCTGATCAAATTTGGTCTGACCACAATGAAGCAACAACCTTATTATCTTTTGTGTCCCACCCCCACCCAAGACACTCAAATAGCCGGCGGTCATTGCTTCATTGTGATACGCAAGCCCCTTCACCACGGCAAGGTAATGATCACGAAGGGGGATGGGCACATGTACATGCCTTTTTGTTTTTTTGTTGCAGCCGCCCGCAGTGCAGCCAGAAAAATTAGGCAGGCATGTACACGCACCAGAAAAATTAGTGTAGCGGCCGCTGCTAGCAGCAGCCTTAAAAATTCAGGAATCCGCCTATAGTCCTGGACCCTGTTGGTGGTGGCGGAGAAGGCAAGCGGCCTGCAGGCAGAGATGCTGTGTGTGGGGACTGACTTAGTCTTTGGTCATGCAGTAGCCCTCCGTGATCCATTCCTCATTCATTTTGATAAAGGTCAGGTACTGAACACTGTCGGGACTTAGGCGACTTCTCTTCTCAGTGACTATGCCTGCAGCTGCACTGAAGGTCCTTTCTGACAGGACGCTTGCGGCAGGGCAAGAGAGAAGTTGTATGGCAAATTGGGACAGCTCTGGCCACAGGTCAAGCCTGCGCAACCAGTAGTCCAAGGGTTCATCGTCGCTTTTCGCAGTGTCTACATCCACACTCAAGGCCAGGTAGTCGGCTACCTGCCGGTCCAGGTGTTGGTGGAGGGTGGATCCGGATGGACAATGGCAAGGAGTTGAACTAAATAATGTCCGCATGTCTGACATCACCCTGAGATCGCTGGAGCGTCCTGTCCTTGCCTGCTTGGACTTGGGAGGAGGAGGGTTACTGCCAGTGGTACCTTGATCGCGTTGTGCAGCCACATCACCCTTAAACGCATTGTAAACCATCATCGACAGCTTGTTCTGCAAGTGCTGCATCCTTTCCGCCTTCTGTTGAGTTGATAACAGGTCCGCCACTTTGTGCCTGTACCGAGGGTCTAGTAGCGTGGCCACCCAGTACAGGTCATTCGCCTTGAGTTTTTTGAACGGGGGTCCCTCAACAGGCTGGACAACATGAAAGAGGCCATCTGCACAAAGCTGGATGCAGACGTACTCTCCATCTCCTCTAGCTCTTCCTCAGTGATGGGACGCAACTCCTCTTCCTCCCCCCAGCCACGAACAATACCACGGGAACATGGAGCAGCAGAAGCCCCCTGTGACGGCTGCCGCGGTTGTTCTTCTTCCGCCGCCTCTTCCTCCTCCACAGAAACACCTTCCTCATCACCATCATCAGAGTCTGACTCCTCTCCTTCCGCACACGACTCCTCTTCTTCCTCCTCCTCCTCCCCCCTCTGTGCTGCCGCAGGTGTTGTGGAAACATCGGGTTTGGATGTAAATCGCTCCCACGACTCCTGCTGCCGTAACTGTTGTCGTTCACGCTCCTCTACAGCTGTATCCACCACTCTACGCATGGCATGCTCCAGGAAGTAGGCGTAGGGGATCAGGTCGCTGATGGTGCCCTCAGCGCGACTCACCAGTTTGGTCACCTCCTTAAAGGGCTCCATGACCCTGCACGAATTTCGCATCAGTGTCCAGTTGTTGGGCCACAACATCCCCATCCTCCCAGATTGTGTCCTTGTACTGTAATTATACAGGTACTGGGTGACGGCTTTCTCCTGGTCTAGCAGGCGAGAGAACATCAGCAGGGTGAAATTCCAGCGAGTCGGGCTATCGCAAATGAGGCGTCTCACCGGCAAGTTGTTTCTACGCTGAATGTCCGCAAAGCGTGCCATGGCCGTGTAAGAGCGCCTGAAATGCCCACACAACTTCCTGGCCTGCTTCAGGACGTCCTCTAAGCCTTGGTACTTGGACACAAATCTTTGCACGACCAGATTCAGCACATGTGCCATGCAGGGTACGTGTGTCAGCTTTCCCAAATTCAACGCAGAAATGAGATTGATGCCGTTGTCACACACCACGTTGCCGATCTCAAGCTTGTGCGGGGTCAGCCATTGCTCCACCTGTTTGTTAAGAGCAGCCAGGAGAGCTGCTCCAGTGTGACTCTCCACTTTCAGGCAAGACATGTCTAACACTGCGTGACACCGTCGTACCTCGCATGCAGCATAGGCCCTGGGGTGCTGGAGCTGTGTAGCTGGAGAGGAGATTGCGGCACCAGCCAAGGAGTAGGAGGAGGATGACGACAGCGAAGAGGTGGTAGCAGGTGGAGAGGAGGTGGCTGGAGGCCTGCCTGCAAGCCGTGGAGGTGTGACAAGTCGGTCCGCTGCGCAGCCACGTACTCCCTGCTTGCTGCCATCAGTCACCAGGTTGACCCAATGGGCTGTGTACGTAATGTAGCGGCCCTGCCCGTGCTTGGCAGACCAGGCATCCGTGGTCAGGTGGACCCTTGACCCAACGCTCTTCGCAATAGATGACACCACTTGCCTCTCAACTGCACGGTACAGTTTGGGTATGGCCTTTTGTGAAAAATAATTGCGGCCTGGTATCTTCCACTGCGGTGTACCAATGGCCACAAACTTACGGAAAGCCTCCGACTCCAGCAGCTTGTATGGTAATAGCTGGCGTGCTAATAGTTCCGCCACGCCAGCTGTCCAACGCCGGGCAAGAGGGTGACTGGCAGACATTTGCTTCTTACGCTCAAATACGTCCTTCACGGACAGCTGGGTACTGCTGTGGGCAGAGGAGAAGGAACCGCTCAAGGGAAGAGGCGGTGTGGAGGAGGGTGGCTGTGAAGGTGCAAGGGAGAAAGCGGATGAAGACGATGCACCTGAAGGAGGAAGAGGAGAAGGAGGGTGGCTTGTCTTTTGGGTGCCGCTTTTCCTCAGGTGTTCTTGCCATAGCTGTTTGTGCCTTCTCTCCAGGTGCCTTCGTAAGGCACTTGTCCCTACGTGAGAGTTGGCCTTTCCACGGCTCAGTTTTTGCTGGCAGAGACAACAGATGGCTTTGCTCCGATCTGAGACGCACATGTTAATAACATTTCCAAACCGCTGAGCCCCCCTGGGGTGATGGCGCTACGGTGGCATCAGCAGCTGACGTTGACTGGCATGTTGGCGGGCTGTCCATAGCTGGCGATACATGGCGCCGGACACTGCCCCCAGCTGTTTCTGAGGACGAGCTCCCTCTGCTTCTATCATGGAGTCGTTTCCTCCTACTCCTCTCTGACTCCCCCTCTGAACTGTCCCCCTGGTCATCTCCTCTGCCGGGAACATACGTGGTATCTGTATAATCGTCATCATAATCCTCCTGCCCAGCTTCGCTTTCCTCAGACACCTCCACAACTGCACCAACTTCAGGTGGTTCATCATCCCCCTCCTCACACGTTACGTCCATACTATCGCCACCTAACTCAGATGTATGAGGTGGTGTACCTGCGCCTTCTTCTTGTTGTTGCAGTAGTGGCTGTGAATCAGTGATTTCACCACCACCAAATAACTCCTGCGAAGTGTCAAATGCAGCGAATGTGGTGCTTGTACTGGCGCTGGTGGCTTTGGCTGCAGGAGATGAGGTCTTCTGTGTTAAATACTCAACCACGTCCTCACAATTTTGGGAAGTGATGGCACGTGCCTTCTTCTGAGCACTGTATTTTGGGACAGGTCCGCATGAAATCACAGCAACACCACCTCGCACAGACCTGCCGGTGCCTGGTGGCCTTCCTCTGGGTCTGCCTCTACCTCTTCCTCTACCTGGTTTGTCCATTTTGTCCATCTCAGGGGATGCTAGGTATATGCAGTGAGCTGGGTTCACTCAACACAACAGGTACTTAGATGCAGTGAGGCGGGTTCACTGAACAGTAAAGGTACTTAGATGCAGTGAGCTGGGTTCACTGAACAGTAAAGGTACTTAGATGCAGTGAGGTGGGTTCACTCAACACAACAGGTAGTTAGATGCAGTGAGGTGGGTTCACTGAACAGTAAAGGTACTTAGATGCAGTGAGGTGGGTTCACTCAACACAACAGGTAGTTAGATGCAGTGAGCTGGGTTCACTGAACAGTAAAGGTACTTAGATGCAGTGAGGTGGGTTCACTCAACTCAACAGGTAGTTAGATGCATTAAGGTAGGTTCACTGAACAGTAAAGGTTCTTAGATGCAGTGAGGTGGGTTCACTCAACACAACAGGTACTTAGATGCAGTGAGGTGGGTTCACTGAACAGTAAAGGTACTTAGATGCAGTGAGCTGGGTTCACTGAACAGTAAAGGTACTTAGATGAAGTGAGGTGGGTTCACTCAACACAACAGGTAGTTAGATGCAGTGAGCTGGGTTCACTGAACAGTAAAGGTACTTAGATGCAGTGAGGTGGGTTCACTCAACACAACAGGTAGTTAGATGCAGTGAGCTGGGTTCACTCAACACAACAGGTACTTAGATGCAGTGAGGTGGGTTCACTGAACAGTAAAGGTACTTAGATGCAGTGAGCTGGGTTCACTGAACAGTAAAGGTACTTAGATGCAGTGAGGTGGGTTCACTCAACACAACAGGTAGTTAGATGCAGTGAGCTGGGTTCACTGAACAGTAAAGGTACTTAGATGCAGTGAGGTGGGTTCACTCAACACAACAGCTAGGTATATGCAGTGAGGTGGGTTCACTGAACACAACAGGTAGTTAGATGCAGTGAGCTGGGTTTACTCAACACACAGCTAGGTATATGCAGTGATGAGGTGGGTTAAGTAAACACAACAGGTACTGGGTATATGCAGTACTGGGTAGTACAATGTGCAGCTCCCTGTCACACACACAGGTAGCCACTGAATATGCTGGGCTGCTGGCAGTGGCACACACACTATGAATTAACAAGGCTGTGCATGCAACAAAAGTGTCAGTTTGACACACAGAAAAAAAAAAAGTACAGGATGAGCTCTGAAAAGAGCTGTTGAGGGGTGCTATAAAAGCAATAATAATCATCCAGGAGCAAGCTAAGCAGCCAAGAACCTAACTAATCTGTCCCTAGAAGAACAAGTCTGAAGCAGCTGTCCCTAGTCTGTCTCTAGCAGGCACACGAGTGAGCCTAATGGCCGCCGCAGCCTGCCTTATATAAGGGGGGGGGGGGCTCCAGGGCTTAGTGTAGCCTGAATGGCTACAATGTGCCTGCTGACTGTGATGCAGAGGGTCAAAGTTGACCCTCATAGTGCATTATGGGGCGAATCGAACTTCCGCAAAAGTTCGCTTGGTCCAGGCAAACGCGAACCCCTAAAGTTCGCCTGGAACCGTTCGCTACATCTCTATTTATGACTTTAATTAGATTCAATCGTTTTGGTCAAATAAATGGGAAAATCGAACGTTTTTATTGTACCGTGTATAAGCACCATAAGTGCCCATTTGCTACCCCTTTACCCCCCAAGTGCCAGATCCGGCTGTTTGTAGCACCCACTGCTATGTGCAAACTCTGTGTAGCAAGACGAAGCTTCAGCACAGCAGGCTCACTGTTACTGCCAACCTGCTGCCCACAGCCTGCCCCTTGCTTTCCTGGTGCCCTAAACCATGGTGTATGTGGCCTTGCTTGAAATCCAGCCATGAACGCAACACAGGTTTACCCTGGTAGTGTGAAAGGGGCCTGACAGAGAGTGTTGTTAAAAGGTGCTAAAACAATGGCAAACATGCCCTTCTCCCCACTTTCCTGAAATCTCTTGCAGGTATCAAATTCAAAATAAGCATTGGTTTAAAAAATATAAATGTACTTGCTGGTCGCACGGGTATGTAGTTGGCTGGTGTTGGCTCCACCCACTTTTTCTAACCCTAACACACAATTATCCAATGTCCTAGTTTGTGAGCTTTGCAGTCTTTGGCATCAATAATTTGCATTGAAATAAAGCAAATCGGATTGCCTGTGGCTCCACCCCCTTTTCTGAATTCGAGCCTTAAAGAGAACCTGTACTGAGTAAAAATATTTAAAATAAACACATGAGGTAACTTTAAATGAACATTACATAATTACCTTGCCATCAGTTCCTCTCAGAAGCTCACCATTTTCGTCTGACGATAATCGCTCCTAGTTCTGACAATATTTTGTCAGATCTGAAATATATCAGTTGCTGTCAGTAAAATATCAGTTGCTGTCAGTTATAGCTGAGAGGAAAACTGATGTACCAGGTAATGTCCATGTTTCCCTATGGCTCAAGTGGGCGATGTTACAGTTTAACTGTGTGCTGACCAGAAAGCTGTTATGGGTAATGGCCATTTTCAAAATGGAGGACGGAAAATTCCATTGATCACAGTGAACAAACAGGACGCGGGACAGGAGAAAGACACTGAGGAGTAGACTACATGGAAGGCAAGTATGACTTGTGTATGCTTATTTTGACTTTTAATTTTCAGTTTAGGTTTTCTTTAAACACCCAATGACCAACTGTAGCAAGTTTGAGGCTTGTGCCATTAACAGTGCAAGATTGGGAGCAATTAAATATTACCTTTGAAAATCAATAGGTGAATTTTGATTGGCTTTAGTAGGCTCCACCCACTACTGGATATTGATCCCAGTCACCCAATGACCAACTGTGCAAAGTTTGAGAACTGTGCCATTAACAGTGTAAGAATGGCTACAGTTTACATTTTTTCAGTGAAATTTGTATTTGTCTCCGCCCCCTTTTTGGTTATGGGGATAAAAAGTATCCTATATGTTATTCCAGGTAATGTACTGTGTGTGTGCCAAATTTCATTCAAATCCGCTCAGCCATTGTTGCGTGATTGAGTAACAAACATCCAAACTTTCGCATTGATAATATTAAGCTGGCCACACACGATACAATAAAATGATCCGATTTTACGGAAATTCGACAAATATGATTGGATCTCCTGAAAAAATTGAAAGCTTTTCTTTTCATTCGACTGAAAAATCCAATCGGATTTCCTGGTTTTGTTTTTGTTCCCCCCCCCCCCCCCCCCCGATTTTTATCGATCTGGAATGCTGGTAATTTTTCTTCTATTTTTCTAAAGATTGTATGGTGTGTGTTAGGTGTGTGTCAATTTATTACTACACACACTAGCAAGTTTCCAATCATTTTTATCATAATTGGGGAAACATTGAATATAGGTGTGTGGTACATTGGTCATATTTTTGAAATGTTGCAATCAAGGTGGCCACAAACCATACAATTTTTTAAATATCTGTTCAATTCAAGAATTGCAATCAGTAACATTTCAAAAATATGACCAATATACCGCCCACCTATGTTCAATTTTGAGAAAGTGAAGAAAAATTTCCAGCATTCCGGATTGATAAAAAAACCGGGAAATCCGATCGGATTTTTTAGTCGAATGAAAAAAAAACGTTCTATTTTTTTTGGGGAGATCCGATCATTTTTATCAAATTGACGTAAAATCAGATAATTTTATTGTATAGTGTGTGGCCACCTTCAGTCAGAAAAATTGATTGCAATTCTTGAATTGAACAGATATTTAGAAAAAATTGTATGGTGTGGCCTCCTTTTGGCTCCCTGCGATTCTGACTTTTTAATCGTTTTTTACATGCGATTTTTAATCGTTACTGCATGCTGTGTTTTTTTTGTGTTGTTTCTGTTGATAGCATTCAGGGAAAATCGGAATTGCAAATCGGAATCGCAATTCGAATTTACAGTGTGCAGGGAGCCTAAAGGTGGCCACACACCATACAATTTTTTAAATATCTGATTAATTTAAGAATTGCAATCAATTTTTCTGACTAATTGTAACATTTTTAAAAATATGACCAATGTACCACACACTTATGTTCAATTTTTCCCCAATTATGATAAAAATGATTTGATATGCTGACAAAATTGCTAGGTTATGTATATTAATACATTGACAATCTAACACACACCATACAATCTTTAGAAGGATTGAAGAAAAATATCTGGCATTCCGGTTCAAAAAAATCGAAGAAAACGGGAAATCCGATCGGATTTTTCAGTCGAATGAAAAAAAAACGTTCGATTTTTTTCAGGTGATCCGATTGTTTTTATCGTTTATCATTTTATTGTATCGTGTGTGGCCACCTTAAGTGAGATAAAGTTTCTCACTTTCAATAATTGCTTTTTTGTCTTTTCACTATTTTTAACTGGATACAGTGTTTACATAATTTCAAAACTATCACATTGTATTTATTTACATTTTACGCAACATACTAACTTTTTTTTTTTTTTTTAGATATGTTGCAAGTGAACATTTATAGACACAACTGAGTCGTGGCGGAGCAATAGTAGATGCAGAGATTGTGACCGCACCTGGGCCAGAAGGGCCCGCAATCATTATCTTATTAGATTTTTAATTGTTGCTATGCTGGTAATGAACACCTCTATAAGTGCATTGCATAGTGGTAATCCTTAAAGGACAACTGAAGCGAAAATAAACTATGAGATAAAATGATTGTATCTATCTTCCTTCTCCTAAAAATGACTTTTTAAGATATTGCAGTTTTATTTTAGGTTTAAATGTACTTTTTAGGTTTTAACTGTTTTATTGTTTAGCTAAAATATATGAACTATTGACTCTTTTTTTTATCTCTTTCCTGCTTTTAGAAGCCATTTTCTGCTAGTGAAGTGTTTTATAGTTGAAATTTCTTATCAGTGAGGGTCACCCTGTAGTCACTTCCTGTCTGAGTCAGGACTGAGTCAGCCACTTACATACCTGATATTTAACTCTTTCAGGCAGAGAAAGAAAAAAAAGGAACACAGTATAGTTATTAGTGTGCTTGGCACTGTACATACCCATGTCTATCTCATCATGTCACACGTCACTTCGGGTATCCTTTAACAAACTGTTTCCTTACTCTGATGACACTGCAGCTGTCCTTAATAGGTTTTGGGGCTCCCTATCAGAGTGCTTGGGGTCCCATGTAAAGCTCACACTGGGAGCCAAGTTCCTTAGTTACGCCACTGGTGAAAGAAAGGTTAGGCAGTACTAAGTGAACACAGGTCCACTATAAAATGAATAAAACGCATACATGGATAAAATGAGGCGATTGTACAGTTATGATTTAATTGACTGCAATCAGCAATATGTGAAGTGCAATCAGGGCTGCTCATCAGGATTCCGGATATCCGGGTAACTTTCTTCTGCTATCCGATTTGGAGCTATCTGCGGATATTTGGGTGCATAACGCAGATATCCGTGTATATCTAGATCCGAAATACTGTAACTAAGGAGATCACATCCTAGAGCCAAACAGAGGGCTCCCAGCAGAAGCCATAGCAACCAATCACAGAAAGGAACCCTGGCCAGCCCCACCTGACCTCATTGAGCCAATCAGAGGGCTCCCAGCCTAAACCCTGGCACCCAATCACAGAAAGGAACACTGTCCTGCCCCCCTGTATAATAAGGAGGGCTGCCATGATGAGACCTATCGTCTTAGCTTGCTGAATGCTCACTGAGAGACATGCTCCAGTGCTGGTGGCCTAGCAAGAGCTATATACACAGTTATAAACCTAAAGCTGTTCAGTGATTAACCCCTTCACTACTATCACTACACTATTGTTAAATCGTTAATTAACTTGATTGATGACATTGTATGACAGTCATAAAGTTCGCTTCCTGGACTTTTTGACTTTGGCCATCTTGTGGCCAAATAGTAAAACTACACCAACAAACATTTTTATTAAACACATTATATAACATTTAAAATTAACTGTTTACCGTACCTCCCACACCAAAAATGACGCAAATAAAACTAATATAAAAATAAACAAGATATTGGTCATTTCAATGTGATAAGTAGTGATAAAGTTATTGGTGAATGAATGGAAAGTGAAAGTTGCTCAGATGCATAAAGGTGAAACACTGTAGGCTGAAGTGGTTAAGGGTGTATTCACACCACTATATGCGTTGCATTGCGGCATAACACTGCATGTCAGCTCACTGCCCATACAATTCTATGGACGTATTTACATCTCTGCATTGTAACTAATCACCTTATTTTAACTCACTGTACACAGGCTTTGAATTAATGTGTATAGTATAATACACGTAGTGTCCACTAGACACATCATACACATAACACGTGTACCCGAAGTGACATGAGATAAACGTGTATGTACAGTGCAAAGCATATTAATAACCAGCCTGTTTTTCTTTATTTTGCTGCCTGGAAGTGTTAATTTTCAGGCATGGAAGTAACTGCTTCTCTTGTCAGTACTTTGTGGGAAAATATAGTAAACCTCACTGATAAACAAAGTAAAGTCATAAGAGTTTTCCTGGCAGAATACAACTTCTGAGGGCAGGAGAAATATAAAATAGAACCGTTTCTAAATAAGTCATTTTTAGGAGTAGAAGGATGAATACAGTTGTTAATCTCATCAGTTTCTTTTAACCTAGAGTTCACTTTAATGTCACATAAAGTACTTCAATGTGCCCCTTCATTGACTAACAGTGCAATACCCCAGTGTGTGAAGCTAACCTGCCTTTTAAGGTGGTACTCCAACTCCACCTTTCATACAGAGGTACAGGCTATAAAAATATAGCCATGCAGTAATCCATACTGGCCTATCCAACCTGAGATCAAATCTGCTGTGAATTCTTGCACTTTATTTTGTGTGACTGCCCAAATATAGGCTTATATAACACAGTAGGTAACGCTGTCCACAAACAATAACCAGCCTAGTGAAAATGCAAGTTCCACAATGCATTTGCCTTTACTAATCACTGTGGCTGTCAGACTCCTGCAATGCAGGAACCATGCGCGCTACCGCGCGCTCCCGCGGCCGATCGCGCGCATGCACGCGTGCTCCCGGCTTGTGGTTCGTTAGCCAGGCAATCAGTGAATCGGGCTATGGTGCCCTATCACTGATTCCTCTCCCCCGCTGAAAAAGCGACAGCTTCTCTCGGAAGCTTCGCTTTTTCTGGCTGTAACGTACCCCATGCGTTGCTCTAAGCGTGTGTTACGCTTAGAGTGACGTCATGTAAACAAATTAATGGCCGCCATCTTGTGGCCAAAAAGTAAAACTACAACTAAAAGTAAAACAAAATAAAATTCAAACACAAATTTACATTATAAATCACTTGTTTACATCCCACCCTCCCAAAACTACCCATATAAAATGTTTAATATAAAAAAAAAACATTACAAAAAAAAAAACATGCAAATATTTACATAAGGGTCTAAACTTTTTAAATATCAATGTAAAGATGAAATACTTCTATCTTTTTTTTATTTTAAACTTGTAAATAGTGATAGATGCAAAACGGGAAAAATGCACCTTTATTTCCAAATAAAATATTGTCGCCATACATTGTGATAGGGACATAGTTGTAACGGTGTAATAACCGGGACATATGGGCAAATACAATACGTGAGTTTTAATTATGGAGGCATGTATTATTTTAAAACTATAATGGCTGAAAACTGAGAAATAATGAATTTTTTCCTTTTTTTCGTATTCTTCGTGTTAAAATACATTTACAGTAAAGTGGCTTTTAGCAAAATGTACCCCCCAAAGAAAGCCTAATTGGTGGCGAAAAAAACAAGATATAGATCAGTTCATTGTGATAAGTAGTGATAAAGTTATAAGCTAATGAATGGGAGGTGAACATTTCTCAAGTTAAAACGACGGAACGCGAATGGGTTAACAGCTGGAGAGCAATGTTTGTAGATCACTGTTCTAGGATAATATGGCCGAGTTATAGCAGCCATACATGAACCAACCAAATTGATTTTTACACACACACACACACACACACACACACACACACACACACACACACACACCTACCACACACACACACACACACCCCTACCACACACACACACACACCACACACTCTACACACACACCCCTACCACACACACACACACACCACACACTCTACACACACACACACACACACACACACACACACACACACACAGACAGACACACACACACCACACACCTACACACACACACACACACTACACCACACACACAGACACACACAGACACACACACCACACACACACCATACACACACACACCATACACACACCACACACACACACCACACACACACAATATCTTCCTGTCCTGCATCCTCCTGTGCCCGTGCGACAGGGGCAAGGGTGGTCACGGCCAAGGCCTAGTGCCCGTTTTAATGGGTGGGCCTTTTAGCTAATATAAATCTATCTAATTTTTATTTTTCCTTTTATACATCTGTTCGGATGTCCTGGAAAACTCAAGTTGAAAATTTTTAACATTTGGAGGTTTTTCATTTTTTTTTTAATTTTTGGAAAAAATAATCGATCATATGTATTGATATTGGTTCCAGTTTTCAGATTCTTCTATCAAGTGGAAAAAATTGATCAGATTTCTGCAGCTGAAAAAAAACAAAATTTTTTTTTTTGTATGGTCACCTCTTGATGCAAGACTTCTCTAGAACGCCCCCTCTCTCTGGAACTTGCTCCAGCCACCCTCAAAACTCACCTTTTCATGCTCGCCTATCTTCCCATATCAGCGCCCTATGTTCTGCTGATCACCCACTCAACAGATGAACCTAATGTGTCTCTACCCCCCACCCTTTAGATTGTAAGCCTCTGGCAAGGCCCTCCCCCTTTGTCTTCCTAGCTTGATCACGCACCATCATTGCCGGGTACCACACTCACTGAGTTGAACTATTGCTACCATAGATGCTTACCCCCATTGCGTGATGTTGTTGGAGCTCCTAGTATGTCCTAAAGTCTATGTCAACCCCATTTATCTGTTCTTATAAATACTATAAATCATAATCACTTTTGTACACAGAAAAAAAAGCCATCTAGAATGTTCAGAATAGAGGTGGTGAAAAGTTACTCGTTTCCACCAAAAACGAGATGCCTGATTTCTCAGTAAAAGCGAACAACGATGATGTACGAAGACAAGGCAACCCATAGCAACCAGATTAGGTATTTCAGGTGTTGACTGCAGCTTGCTCATATCAACTTAAGGTGGGTACACACATCAGATAAGTCTTTGGAAAATGAAAGATCACAGACCACTTTTACCCCCCTCCATGTAGTATGAGAGCCATACCTACACAGTCTTTTCTATGGAGCTGCACTCCCCATCAGATAAAATCTTTGCAAGATGCTGCATACAAAGATGCTGTACACATTCAAAAGATCAGTATCTGCAAAAGATCTGTTCCTGTAAAATGCATTCATAGTCTATGATATCTGAAGATCTCATACACACCCTGTTTAACAGACAATCATCTGCAGATCAGATCCACCAGGATGGATCTTTGGATCTGCAGATGAAGTCTGTTAAACAAGGTGTGTATGAGATCTGCAGATATCATAGACTATGAATGCAATTTGCAGGAACAGATCTTTTGCATGTGTACAGCATCTTTGTGTGCAGCACCTTGCAAATATTTTTATCTGATGTGGAGTTCAGCTCCATAGAATAGACTGTGTAGGTATGGCTCTCATACTACATGGAAGGGGGTACAATTAGTCTGTGATCTTTTATTTTCCAAAGACTTTTATCTGATGTGTGTACCCACCTTAACTCAGATTGGCTTTACACATTTTAATAAAACTCACACTATTAAGAAAAGCTAAAGAAAACATAAAAAAGAGTAGATTTTATTTGCTGTCTTCTTTGTACGAAAATACAAAAAAAGAGAGAAACCATTGTTGCCATAGAATTAACACTGACTATGCATACAAAAAAAGCATTCCATATCTTAATACAAATCATGCTTTAAATATAGTGCAACACACTTTGCCAACAGGAATGCAGCCTTGGAAACATGCTTCAGTTTTATCCACAAGGAAAATGAGTAGTTGCAAAGGAGAGAGTCTGAGATAAATGGGGTATGTCCATCATGCAATCCCAAACCCCACGTTATCAAGGGGGGGGACCAGGCTGCAATCCATGTCCATCACAATATAAAAATACAATTGCCAAGGAAAGGGGGGTACATTGCAGACAAGTAACTATTAAAAACGTATAGCAGCTGTATGTAGAAAATAACAATCATATTCAGTGGGATTTTTCATTTGGCACTCCACATGCACACCCAAGTCAAGATAACATCCATGCAGCGTTAGTCTGTAGGCTTCAAGTCCAGGACATGGGACCTCCACCATACTCTGAGAAGGTGCATGGACCTCAAGCCTCAGTACAGACCCAGAATCACTGCTCCCACGTCCTTAGATGGTCTCCTGTCCTTCACCAGAAAGTTAATCATACTTTCAGACTTGATGAGCAAGTTGCATCCCAGGAAGAAAACGCCAAAGATGACGGTGATCGAGAGGACACAGAGCACGGCTATCTGCACCACCCTAGTGATGAAAAGGCTTCTCTCATCAGGGCTGAGGACCAGAGAACCACCACCGTCGCTGGTAATGACAGACCGGGTACTGTTGCAGCATTCCATCAAAGAGCCAAGACCCTGGGTGGAGCTGTTGTACCCTCCCTGGTCCAGCACAGTCTCGTTGAAGAAAGTCCCGTTCATCTTCTTTTTTGGGGGGAGAGCAAGACCTCGGCGTGTTGCAAAAGTGGTGACACAACTTGGCAAAGCTGAGTAGTTAGGATGGTATTCAGGATGCAAGTACCATGTCCAGTGGGTGAGACTGAAAACCTGTAGAAGACCACCTTGTCCTCACGCGACAAACAGAACCACCTTAGATGTTCCAAACGTCCATCACAGAGACTTTCAAGACTTATCTCATTCCCAAGTTCTCTTACAGCTACTCGCTATGCTCTTGCTCCGATGGTGATGATTGAATGTTGGAAAGTCTTATATACTGCTGGAAGAAACCATTAGCCCTGCAGCGGTAGGGAGGTGCTGGTGGACTTGAGTTGACACTTCAATCTTCGAAAGAGCTCTTCATGCTTCACAGTCCAGTAGGCTAGACGCGTCCTCCTGGCTGCAGGGGTGTTGGGGGTTGTCTTCTTCTATAGGACACCTTTAACCCTTAGGTTACTGGAAGGTCTCGAGGGAAAGAGTCTGGTTTTATCTGGTAAGGAATCCATATCTTTCTCTGCTATATTTATAAGGTAGTGTAGGCTGTTGCTTGCAGCATGCAGGATACTAACTTTGTGTGTGCTGTACGATGCTTGCCTAAAGACGTATCACTGTATTAGGTGGTGCGATCAGTGCAGCATTGCGATGTCCTCTTCTCGTTGCAGAAGTCCTCCAGCGGATGGCACGAGTTGGAGGGTGAGCTGAGACACCTTTGGGGTTTCTTCTGTCTGAAATCGATACTGTGGGTTGGTGTTTTGCTACATATGACATATAGCTCTTACCGATGCAATAAATAATGTGATGTGGCTGAAAATTCAATACATAATGCTGGGCGTCTGGGCTATTTATCAACCAAGCCATTCAATCCAAATATTTATATTACAAGATTTCCAACGTTTTACAAAAGAACTTAATATGTTGTACTTTTAATCGTGATCAGTATGGTGACTTAAGGACATATTCAGCTATAACTGGTATATAACAGCCCTTCAAAGATGAACTCTAGACAGTAATCTATACAGCTTTGTAGATATGATTTAAACCCAGCATTTCTGCTTTGATCTAAAAAAAAAAAATTGCTCTAAAAAAATATTTACAGCATATTATATACAACTAGCTTTTTTTTTAATTATTTTTTTTTCATTACTTGGATAGCATTCAAAGGGTTACACACAGGATTTAAAAGTTCAGTGCAGAGAAATCTGGACTCATCCCAAAGTGTAGATAATGTTATCTTGTGTTTACTTAATTGTATCAAGTGAGGAATGTGACACATACTCTGACTGTGCAGAAGCTCCTGGACACAGACACACTCAAAGCATTTCTGCCTTCAATACATAATGAATAAAACCAGTTATGAATACAATGCAAAGTCAGCTCTCAAAGCAAAAAAACTGTACTTTTGGAAACTTGTAATTTCTAAATGAAGAATAATACTTATGCACAAATGCAGATAACCGTATGGCATATAAAAAGTAGAAAAACATGTTGTTATTGAATGTTATGTCAGAGTTTTATACCGCTTTAAGGCCTCTTTCACAGTGGAACGTTAAAGTCGCACGTTATAAAAAATTATATTGCAGACTAACGCACAGCAATGCAAAGTCTGAGCGACATTCGCAGTGCACACGTTGCGTTGTGTGTAACGTGTAGCAATATTTAGAAAGTGCTGCATGCTGTGCGTTTAGCAATACATTTGCTGCGTTGTGTGTTGCACATGCTCAGTAAGGGCCCTTTTCCACCAGCGCGTTTGCGCTGGCTGAATCGCAAAGTCGCAAACCGCTAGCGATTTTACAATCGCTACGGTTTGCTTTTTAACATAGGAATCGCGGTAGGTCATTTCCACTACCGCGATTCGTTTTTTACCCGAACGCGAACGCGCGGCGGAGCGATATTTGCCGCGATTTTGCTATGCAGTGCATAGCATAGCAAAATCGCGGCCGCAAACGTCGGGAAATCGCCGGTTTTGCGATTCAGCAATCGCTAGCGTTCAGCGTAAACGCTAGCGACTGCAGGTGGAAAAGGGCCCTAAGGTTGTTTTTTTAATGTAACGCATGGGCCGTTTTCGTTCCATCAGTATGCAACGAAAACGGCATGCCAAGAAACACAACGCAGTGCAAAATAACGTCCAATTTCATAACCTACATGCGCTGCGTTAGGGGCACGTTGTGCGACTTTAACATCGCATCAAACGCACCGTCCCACTGTGAAAGAGGCCTCAAGTGAATAATGTAAGACTGAGTGGTCGTAAAGGTGCACAATCGGTGTTGCTCATTATACTCGTGCTTGATTGTTAAGACGCCACTGCGTTATAGAGACTCGATGCTCGGTTATAGCTGAGGAATGTGTACCATTCAGTCGAGGGATGGGGTTGATAGGGCAATGCAAGAGCAAGCGGCTTCTGGCAAATGGGGTAAGGAGCAGAATCATTCACTTGTTGTTTGGTGGTGTTTAGAGTCCCAGATTGCTGAACAACGCTGAAGACCTCACAGAACAATCCTCTCCAAAGATTGTCTAGCATCTTTATGAGGCTTAAAGCGTACCTGAGAAGAGGATTTTACCTTACCTGGTGCTTCTTCCGGTCCCCTGTAGGCCCTTAGCTCCTCCATATCTGTCTGGTCCCCTCCGTTCTCCTGCAGCCTGCACCGATAAAGTCCCTGACTGAGCCGGTTGTGGACCACTGTGCATGCATGGCTCTGGCCACAGCCCTCCTTGGTTGAGCTACTGTAGCTGGTAACTTTATGTGCAGGGGCGTAACAATAGACCCTGCAAGGGATGCCTCTGCAGGGGGGGCCCAGAAGCAACAGGGGGCCCGTGGGGGGATACGTTTGAGAGACTGACAGCTATGGGCACGGAGAGACAAAAACGTATTCTGCTCTCGCACCATTGTTATATTGACTGCATGTGTCCACCACACAGATAAGGACTCATACACACTCTGGAATTTGTACACTGTCCCTGCTCCCTAGGGTTCGTAAAAAACATCTGTCTCTCACTGCTGCAAAGATCTGATGACTGCATGTACAACCTAACAAAGAACTGATTCACATTTTGAAAAAAAAGTTGTAGACTTTCCCTTTTTCACTCTGAAAGGATTCCTAGATTATTATCACACAGACTAATGACCTTATGGCCTCTAATTACTTTTACAACACAGCAGAGTGGAGATTGATGTCTTACTGCTGCTGCTTCATTGAGAGCTTGTTGTCTCATACTAAGTCCAAGATCCCGTAATAACCGTATCAATGACATTCTGAATGTTTTGCCAAATTTACAGTGAATACTATATCTTATGTTCAGCATGTCATTGTTGTTCCTCCATATAGCATGTGCTCTCATGTAGTAAAATAATACGGCTGTGTGTGTGTGTGTACTGGGAGCAGAGCTGCGACTAGGGACTTGGCGGCTACAAGGGGCTGGAGGAAGCCCCGGGTAAGTAGATCTGGGGGTAGCATAGATTGCCTGACATTTTCTTTAAGTCTAAGTGTTATTATCTGCATGGGGAAAACACACTGGTCCTCAGTTTTCCTGTGCAGAAAGCGAAGGGGGGTCCTTTCCAATGTTTCGCAGGGGGGCCCAGTGATGTCTAGTTACGCCCCTGTTTATGTGCCTGCACAGTTATAAGCATTAACTAACTGTGCAGGCGCAGAACGCTCGCATCTACAGGACCACGTTTGAGGAGGCGCTCGGCTGGGGCTGCAAGTGCGCAGTATTCAGTAACTATCGGGGTTGACAGCTGGAGAATGGAGGAGACTGCACAGACACAGAGGGAGCTGATGGACTTGGGGATGGAAAAAAGCCCCAGGTAAGTATAAATCCTCTTGCTCCCCCATTGACAGGTTTATGTTAAAGAGAACCTGAACTGAAAATAAAAAGTCAAAATAACCATACACAGGTCATACTTACCTCCTGTGAAGTCTACTTCTTAATATCAGTCTCCTCTCCTGCGTCCTGTTTGTCCACTGTGATCAATGGAATTCTCCATCCTTCATTTTGAAAATGGCCATTACCCCAAAACAGCTTCCTGGTCAGCACACTGTTAAACTGTAATATCACCCACTTGAGTCATAGGGAAACATGGACATTACCTTGCACATTCAGTTGTAACTGACAGCTGCTGATATATAACTGACAGCAACTGGTATATTTCAGTTCTGACAAAATCTTGTCAGAACTGGAAGAGATCACTGTAAGAAGAAAATGGTGAGCTTCTGAAAGGAACTGGCGGTGAGGTTAGTGTGTAATATCCATTTGCAGCTATGTCATGTGTTTATTTTAAATAATTTTACTCGCTTCAGGTTCCCTTTAAGGTTTGACTTGCCAACTGTCAACTGCCAATTCATATCTCATACATCTGAATTTGGTCACGGAGTGAAAAGACCTTTGATTCCTCTTTTTTGGGTCACCCCGAGCTGCTTGGTTACTGTGTTGTACTGGTCCAAGCCCTGTCTCATACAGCCAAATCAATGCCTGCCATGTGCTGAGGAGGACCAAAAGTCCGAAACGGGCTGTCTACTTGTGGGGTTGACGTGGCTGTGTAAATTATAAAGCTAGGCTTGCTATACACCAGCGGTTCTGGATGCAAGCCTGGCTACAGGGGCATAAACTGATAATTTGAATATCCAGTAGCGGTGCATTGTGGGTAGCCACAGTTGCTCACATTAAGCTGAATTATTGCAAGTACCTTCTGTTTTAAAGAGACTCCGTAACAAAAATTGCATCCTGTTTTTTATCATCCTACAAGTTCCAAAAGCTATTCTAATGTGTTCTGACTTACTGCAGCACGTTCTACTATTACCATCTCTGTAATAAATCAACTTATCTCTCTCTTGTCAGACTTGTCAGCCTGTGTCTGGAAGGCTGCCAAGTTCTTCAGTGTTGTGATTCTGTGATGCATCTCCCCCCTCCAGGCCCCTCTCTGCACACTGCCTGTGTGTTATTTAGATTAGTGCAGCTTTTCTCTGCTCTATTATCTTTTACAAGCTGGATAAATCCTCCTCTGAGCTGGCTGGGCTTTCACATACTGAGGAATTACATACAGGCAGCGCTGTCTGCACTCTGCAGGAAGAAACAGCCTGACACTTCAGTGGAAGATAGCGACAGGGGGAAAGAAACACACAAATGATCTCTTGAGATTCAAAAGGAATGCTGTATACAGCCTGCTTGTGTATGGATGTATTTTCTATGTGTGGACATACTGTACATCAACCTACTTCCTGTTTTGGTGGCCATTTTGTTTGTTTATAAACAAACTTTTTTAAACTGTTTTTAACCACTTTTAATGCGGCGAGGAGCGGCAAAATTGTGACAGAGGGTAATAGGAGATGTCCCCTAACGCACTGGTATGTTTACTTTTGTACGATTTTAACAATACAGATTCTCTTTAAGAAGGCAAACCACACCAAGAATTGCTTTTTTAGTAGGAGGGCTTTTCTGTCTCTCTGGTCCCCTGTACTTTCTTAGTGGTTTGGGTCACCCCAAGCTGCTTGGTTATTCTGTTCCTCTTTTTCATCAGTTAAAATGTTTATTTTCGAAACAAGAGTTGGAAGCAGGAGACTCCACTGATTGTTAATTATTATGGGCTTGATTCACTAAGACAAATTGCATGCCTTATCAGAGATAACACGCCTTATCAAAGTTAACACTCCTTATCAGAGTAGCATGGTGAGCTCTATGGACCCGCAGGGGCTCAGGGCAGGATGAGTGGAGCTCTCGTCATTGTCAATTAGCAGACATAAGTTCGCTATGCTACTCTGATAAGGTGTGCTAACTTTGATAAAGCGTGCTTTTTGTCTTAGTGAATCAAGCCCTATAACTCTACATATTTTTATCCTACTAATATTTTTTTGGCACAAGCTTTTAGCCGCGCTTTTGGAAAAGCGATCGCAGGGATATCAGAGCGTGGATATTCTGCACTGTCTGCTGTTTCCATACATGCGCTGCGGTTCACCACTGAATCGCAGAACATGGTTGCCTGCATTTTGTCACGATTGCGCAGCGATCCCATTCATTATAAATAAATGTGATCGCACGCGCCTCTGGGGGAATCGCGTCATGCAACGCAGAGCCGCGCTGACACACGACTCCTGCACTGCAAGTGGAAAGGAGGGCTTGTTTCATGCGACTCCCTGGGGGCGGCACTTGCGATCTCATTCATTATACTGTATAATATAATATGTTGCTGAACTGCACTCTCCACCAATCCCATAAAACACAAAACAGGCTCCACATAGTGTAACTCTGTCATACAGTTCAAAATACACAGCCACCCGTGTCACGGTGAGTAGTGCAGCACTCGTGAATCCTCTCCCAATACAGATTGCGCTAACCGGATTCTAACCACCTAAGACATCGGGTGGATCTCACGTTTTGTTGCAATCACCTCACTGGCACTTTTAATCTTCAATCTCTTTTTAATATCACAGTAAAAAGCTCCAATAGATATAAAACAAGAATAAAACCAACATAGTGTAAAACTGCATACATGGGTATTACATGCCCGCGCAGTGATTGCGCACTAACATAAGCCGGCTTGGATATTTGCTCATCAATTAGTGTAGCAGTGGGGTCTGTCCTAGCATCTGGGTGAAGGTATCACAGCGTCCCGTTTCCCCTCCTGGCCTCCGCCCGCTTGGATCTCACTCCCATGCTAAGCTCCTAAGGTTACATGTAACGGCATTCTCCTCGTGGTGGTGGTCAGTGATGCCAACTCATCCCTTTAATTACTGACACATATGAATTATACAGGTTTTGTGGCTAGGTGGATGCAATTAAGGCACTGATTATGTGCAAATAGCCCCAGAACCTGTATAACTTAGATGTGTCAGTAATCAAAGGGATGAGTTGGCAACACTGGTGGTGGTTCCATCATGCTGTGGGGCTGTGTGGCCAGTGCAAGGCTGGGAATCTTGTGAAAGTTGAGGGATGCATGGATTCCACTCAGTATCGGCAGATTCTGGAGACCAATTTCCAGGAATCTGTGACAAAGCTGAAGCCGTACCGGGGCTGGATCTTTCAACAAGACAACGATCCTAAACACTGCTCAAAATCCACTAAGGCATTCATGCAGAGGAACAAGTACAACGTTCTGGAATGGCCATCTCAGACCCCAGACCTGAATACAAATGAAAATCTGTGGTGTGAGTTAAAGAGAGCTGTCCATGCTCGGAAGCCATCAAACCTGAATGAACTAGAGATGGTTTGTAGCGATGAATGGTCCAAAATACCTTCAATCAGAATCCAGACATTAGAACCTACAGGAAGCATTTAGAGGCTGTAATTTCTGCAAAAGAAGGATCTACTAAATATTGATTTCATTTCTTTTTTGTGGTGCCCAAATGTATCCACCTGCCTAATTTTATTTAAACAATTATTGCACACTTTCTATAAATCCAATAAACTTCATTTCACTTCTCAAATATCACTGTGTGTGTCTCCTATACATAGCCAGCCTTTGACCTGAGCGACCCGAGCGGTCGCTTAGGGTGCCGGCATACAAAGGGGGCACCTAGAGCTGGTTATCTAATGGATGGAGGACACCTACTCCTGGCTACCTATACTGAGGGCATGAAAACCTGGCTACCTATACTGTAGGCACTGACGCCTGGCTACCTATGGGGGGAGACCTACACCTATACTTAGCTACCTATATTTAGGGCACCTACACATGACATCCTATACTGGGGGCACCTATACCTGGCTACCTACCTATACGGAGTCTGATGGCGCTTTTTTGGGGGGAAATGCACTGCCGCTATAACACGTGGTTAAAAATTTTCGGTGCTGTGCTGTCATTCCAAATTGGGGGGGGGGGGGGGGGGGAGTGTTTGGTGCCTGACTGACCCACTGATTTTGTGAATATTCCTGAAAGTTTCTAGCCTTAATTTTTAAGTGTATTCAGAATAATGCACTCTTTCCATCCATTTTGGGGTTATTAGTATTTTTCTATTATACACATGTGATGTGACATGGAGATTTGAGCGTTTGGTGTGATGTGCGACTTCAAAAAGGTTGGGAACCACTATCCTAGGAGGTAACTCAGGAGAAAAGGTGAATTGCATATGGGCCTGTGCATGTGCGAAGAGGGTGTGTGGGGGGGCACCAAAATCAGTTTTCGCTCAGGGCGTCGTGAAACCTAGGGCCGGCCCTGCTCCTATATGATTTATTTAACTTACATTTTTATCGTAACAACCGATTTATACAGGAAAATCATGACGATTAACAAGGTTGCCCAAACTTTTGCATCCCACTGTATATACAGGATCTACTAAAAAAAATAGCATATTGTGATAAAGTTCATTATTTTCTGTAATGTACTGATAAACATTAGACTTTCATATAATTTAGATTCATTACACACAACTGGAGTAGTGCAAAGCCTTTTATTGTTTTAATATTGATGATTTTGGCATACAGCTCATGAAAACCCCAAATTCCTATCTCAAAAAATTAGCATATCATGAAAAGGTTCACTAAATGAGCTATTAACCTAACCATCTGAATAAACTAATTAACTCTAAACACCTGCAAAAGATTCCTGAGGCTTTTAAAAACTCCCAGCCTGGTTCATTACTCAAAACCGCAATCATGGGTAAGACTGCCGACCTGACTGCTGTCCAGAAGGCCATCATTGACACCCTCAAGCTAGCGGGTAAGACACAGAAAGAAATTTCTGAACGAATAGGCTGTTCCCAGAGTGCTGTATCAAGGCACCTCAGTGGGAAGTCTGTGGGAAGTAGTGTTGGGCGAACACCTGGATGTTCAGGTTCGCGAACGTTCGCCGAACATGGCCGCGATGTTCGGGTGTTCGCGCCGAACTCCGAACATAATGGAAGTCAATGGGGACCCGAACTTTCGTGCTTTGTAAAGCTTCCTTACATGCTACATACCCCAAATTTGCAGGGTATGTGCACCTTGGGAGTGGGTACAAGAGGAAAAAAAATATTTGAAAAAAAGCTTATAGTTTTTGAGAAAATTGATTGTAAAGTTTCAAAGGAAAAACTGTCTTTTAAATGCGGAAAATGTCATTTTTCTTTGCACAGGTAGCATGCATTTTGCCGCCATGCAGTCATAAATGTAATAAAGATAAGAGGTTCCATAAACAGGGACCGGCAACGCTAACCCAGCAGCAGCACACGTGATGGAACAGGAGGAGGCGCAGGAGGAGAAGGCCACGCTTTGAGACACAACAACCCAGGCCTTGCATGAGGACAAGAAGTGTGCGGATAGCATGCTTTTTGCTGCCATGCAGTCATAAATGTAATACAGATAAGAGGTTCAATAAACAGGGACCGGAAACGCTAACCCATCACAGATGGTCATTGTTCATGTTACTTGGTTGGGGTCCAGGAGTGTTGCATAGTTGTTTCCAATCCAGGATTGATTCATTTTAATTTGAGTCAGACGGTCTGCATTTTCTGTGGAGAGGCGGATACGCCGATCTGTGACGATGCCTCCGGCAGCACTGAAACAGCGTTCCGACATAACGCTGGCTGCCGGGCAAGCCAGCACCTCTATTGCGTACATTGCCAGTTCGTGCCAGGTGTCTAGCTTCGATACCCAATAGTTGAAGGGTGCAGATGGATTGTTCAACACAGCTACGCCATCTGACATGTAGTCCTTGACCATCTTCTCCAGGCGATCGGTGTTGGAGGTGGATCTGCACGCTTGCTGTTCTGTGGGCTGCTGCACACTGCTGATACCATTCCCTTTTGGGCACTAGCTGCGGCTTGTGTTGTTTGCTGCCCTCCTGGTCGTCCTGGGTTTGCGGAAGTCAGTCTGTTGGCGTACAACTGGCTAGAGGAGGGGGAGGATGTCAATCTCCTCTCTAAAGTCTCCACAAGGGCCTGCTGGTATTCTTCCATTTTGACCTGTCTGACTCTTTCTTCAAGCAGTTTTGGAACATTGTGTTTGTACCGTGGATCCAGAAGGGTATAAACCCAGTAATTGGTGTTGTCCAGAATGCGCACAATGCGTGGGTCGCGTTCAATGCAGTCTAGCATGAATTGAGCCATGTGTGCCAGAGTCCTGCCAGAATCCTCATCATCCTCTTGTGAGCGTTGTGATAGTTGTTGTGATGCATCATAGTCGTCACCTTCTTCCTGGTCTGCTTCCGCTGACCATTCGCGCTGAATTGTGGAAGTCCAACGTGCACCGCTCTGGCTCTCGTCAGTGGTGGCATGAAATTCCTACTCCAGCTGTTCCACCTCCTCTTCGTCATAGCTGCTGGGGCCAGCGTTTCCTGAGGCGGATGGCCTGATGTTGGTACCATCACGCTGATCGTTTTCTCCTTCAGATTCCCCCAGTTGCATCATGACAGCTGTTTCCTTGATTTTCAACATTGACTTCTTCAGTAAACACAGCAGTGGTATGGTAATACTGACTGAAGAGTTGTCACTGCTCACAAGCAACGTGGATTGCTCAAAATTTTGGAGGACTTGGCAGAGGTCCAACATGTTGGCCCAATCGGATCCACAGAAGCTTGGCAGCTGTCCGGATGCGCCTCGGTACTGCGCCGTCATGTACTGGACCACTGCACTCTTCTGCTCGCAAAAGCGGGCTAGCATGTGCAGCGTAGAATTCCAGCGCGTAGGGACATCACACAGCAAGCGATGGTGGGGGAGATTGAAGTGCTCCTGCATCTTGGCGAGTGCCCCCGAAGCAGTACTGGAACTTCTACAATGTTTGGCCACTCGTCGCACCTTCAACAGAAGATCGGCCACGCCTGGGTATGTCCTCAGGAACCGCTGAACTACTAGGTTCATCACGTGCGCCAGGCAAGGGATGTGTGTCAGCTTAGCCAACCTTAAAGCGCGAATGAGATTACTCCCATTATCACACACAACCATGCCCGGTTTCAGGTCCAGCGGTGCCAGCCACAAATCCGTCTGTTCCTTTATTCCCCTCCAAATTTCCTCCCCTGTGTGCTGCTTATCCCCAAGGCAGATCAGCTTCAGCAACGCTTGCTGACGCATGCCAACAGCTGTGCTGCACTGCTTCCACGATCCTACTGCTGCTGGGTTAGCGTTTCCGGATGAGGTACAGCTTTGAGATGCGTTGGAGGAGAAGGAGTCAGAGAGGTAGGTGCTGCTGTTGTTATCCAGTGGGAGGGACGGCGGTGCAGCTGTTTGCGGCGTGGGCAACACCCGCGCCGTAGCAGGTGAGGAATCGCTGCCAGGCTCCACAAGGTTCACCCAGTGCGCGGTAAGGGAGATGTATCGACCTTGGCCGAACGCACTCGTCCAGGTGTCAGTGGTGAGGTGAACCTTGCAGGCAACGGCATTCTTCAAGCTTCGGGTTATTTTGCTGACCACGTGCTCATGCAACTCAGGCACTGCAGAGCGCGCAAAGTGGTAGCGGCTGGGAACCACGTAACGTGGGATGGCCACTGACATCATGCCCTTGAAGCTGTTTGTCTCCACCACTCGATATGGCAGCATTTCGCAGGCCAGAAGCTTGGCTATGCTGGCTGTTAGTGCCACGGCCCGGGGGTCATTTGCTGGCAATTTCCTCTTGCGCTCAAGCATCTCTGAGACAGACAACTGAACCGTAGGGCTGCACACTGAACGGCTGTTGGTTGTTGTGTTTGATGACTGGGAGACCTCAAGAGCACTATTCCGGAAAGTGACAGTGTCAGCGTCGTCTGATGTTTGTGAATGTTGTTGTGAACCACGCAATGGCTGGGCTACTGCTGCTGCTGAGGAGGGTCTGGTGGTGAGTCTGGTGACCTTAAAGGGAGGCAGTGTTGCTGGTACCCTGTCCTGGCGGCCACAGAGTGGGATGTTTGGATACCATGTGGCGGGTCATGCTGGTGGTGGAGAGGTTGTTAATATGTTTCAAACTGCTCAGGCGGGTCTTGCACACCTTGCAAATCACCATGGTACCATCCTCACTGCAGTCTTCAAAGAAAGGCCAGACTTTGGAGCACCTGCCTTGCTGGGGATTTCTGTTTGCGCCTCTTTTGCGTCTCACTTGAACTTCCACGCTTGTGGTGCCTGAAATTTCGCGCCGCCTACCTTGTGGCACAAGGCGAACTCGTGCAGCAGTGAGTTCTTCAACAGACTCATCTGTGCTGCTACGACGGCGATGTTCTCCTTCACATACAAAATCTGGGTCTCTGTCAACATTGTCCATACCCTCCTCCTCTTCCATCTCCTCAAACTCGTCATATGTGATTGTGGGCCGCCGTGGAGTAGAGCTCCCCACAACAACCTCTGCGCAGCACACTCCAACGTCGTCTTCAAGATCTTCTCGGCCGACCTCCTGCAATTGAAACCCCTCCTGCCCAACTTGCTCTGGGATTTGGGTTTCAAAGTCCTCCTCGGACTCGCCTTGCATTTCAGTGTGCGGTGCATTTCCCACAGTCAATGGTTGTGAATCCGGGCACAAAATTTCTGGCTGTTCCATTGACCTTTGAAAGGTGGAAGTTTGTTGGGCTGGGAATAGCTCCTGCGAATACCCCATTGTGTCCTGAGGAAATTCTTCGGATTGGTTATTTGGCAGTTGTGTGCGTGGTGTCGCTGCCGGTTGTGTCAGCTTTGTGCCCACTGGCTCCTTGTAACTGGCTGAGGACTCGGACCTCGTGCGTGATGTGCTGGTGCTGCTTAACCCACTGCTGGACGCTTGAGAGGTCATCCAATTAATTATCTGGTCCTGTTCTTTTGGATTTGTGAGGGTTGATTTCCTGGACAACATGGGCGGTATTGAGTGGGTTTTCTTCGGTGCTCCACTGTGGCCTGTACGTGAACCGTCAGGGGAAACACCTCTTCCCTTTCCCCTCCCTCTATCACAGGATTTCTTCTTCATTTCACTTATCCTTAAAGTACACGCTGACTGGCAGCAGTACAGTGGCAGTACAGAAATGCTATACAGTGGCGGGTGAGCGGTGTACTACTATTCCCAGCAGTGACACAGAGCACAATGCTATACAGTGGTGGGTAAGCGGTGTACTACTATTCCCAGCAGCGACACAGAGCACAATGCTATACAGTGGTGGGTGAGCGGTGTACTACTGTTCCCAGCAGAGACACAGAGTGGCAGTAAACACAATGCTATATAATGTGGCTAAGCGGTGTACTACTGTTCCCAGCAGCGACACAGAGTACAATGCTATACAGTGGTGGGTGAGCGGTGTACTACTGTTCCCAGCAGAGACACAGAGTGGCAGTAAACGCAATGCTATACAGTGGTGGGTGAGCGGTGTACTACTGTTCCCAGCAGCGACACAGAGCACAATGCTATACAGTGGTGGGTGAGCGGTGTACTACTGTTCCCAGCAGAGACACAAAGTGGCAGTAAACACAATGCTATATAGTGTAGCTGAGCGGTGTACTACTGTTCCCAGCAGCGACACAGAGTACAATGCTATACAGTGGTGGGTGAGCGGTGTACTACTGTTCCCAGCAGAGACACAGAGTGGCAGTAAATACAATGCTATATAGTGTGGCTGAGCGGTGTACTACTGTTCCCAGCAGCGACACAGAGCACAATGCTATACAGTGGTGGGTGAGCGGTGTACTACTGTTCCCAGCAGAGACACAGAGTGGCAGTAAACACAATGCTATACAGTGGTGGCTGAGCGGTGTACTACTGTTCCCAGCAGCGACACAGAGCACAATGCTATACAGTGGTGGGTGAGCGGTGTACTACTGTTCCCAGCAGAGACACAGAGTGGCAGTAAACACAATGCTATATAGTGTGGCTGATCGGTGTACTACTGTTCCCAGCAGCGACACAGAGCACAATGCTATACAGTGGTGGGTGAGCGGTGTACTACTGTTCCCAGCAGAGACACAGAGTGGCAGTAAACACAATGCTATATAGTGTGGCTGAGCGGTGTACTACTGTTCCCAGCAGCGACACAGAGCACAATGCTATACAGTGGTGGGTGAGCGGTGTACTACTGTTCCCAGCAGAGACACAGAGTGGCAGTAAACACAATGCTATATAGTGTGGGTGAGCGGTGTACTACTATTCCCAGCAGCGACACAGAGCACAATGCTATACAGGGTGAGAGGTGTACTACTGTTCCCAGCAGACACACAGAGTGGTAGTAAACACAATGCTATACAGTGGAGGCTGAGCGGTGTACTACTATTCCCAGCAGCGACACAGAGCACAATGCTATACAGGCTGAGCGGTGTACTACTGTTCCCAGCAGACACACAGAGTGGCAGTAAACACAATGCTATACAGTGGTGGGTGAGTGGTGTACTACTATTCCCAGCAGCGACACAGAGCACAATGCTATACAGGGTGAGCGGTGTACTACTGTTCCCAGCAGACACACAGAGTGGCAGTAATCACAATGCTATATAGTGTGGGTGAGCGGTGTACTACTATTCCCAGCAGCGACACAGAGCACAATGCTATACAGGGTGAGAGGTGTACTACTGTTCCCAGCAGACACACAGAGTGGCAGTAATCACAATGCTATATAGTGTGGGTGAGCGGTGTACTACTATTCCCAGCAGCGACACAGAGCACAATGCTATACAGGGTGAGCGGTGTATTACTGTTCCCAGCAGACACACAGAGTGGCAGTAAACACAATGCTATATAGTGTGGGTGAGCGGTGTACTACTATTCCCAGCAGCGACACAATGACTGGGGGACCCTGGCTAGCCTGGCTGGAGAGAGAACTACCCTGCCTGCCTACCCAAAGCTAAACCCACAGACAAATGGTGGAGAAATAACGTGGATCGGGTATTTATTTACCCGAACCACGTGACCCGTTCGGCCAATCAGAGCGCGTTCGGGTCCGAACCACGTGACCCGTTCGGCCAATCACAGCGCTAGCCGAACGTTCGGGTAACGTTCGGCCATGCGCTCTTAGTTCGGCCATATGGCCGAACACCTGATGGTCCCTGACCCGAACAGGGTGATGTTCTGCAGAACCCGAACAGTGGCGAACACTGTTCGCCCAACACTAGTGGGAAGGAAAAAGTGTGGCAGAAAACGCTGCACAACGAGAAGAGGTGACCGGACCCTGAGGAAGATTGTGGAGAAGGACCGATTCCAGACCTTAGGGGACCTGCGGAAGCAGTGGACTGAGTCTGGAGTAGAAACATCCAGAGCCACCGTGTACAGACGTGTGCAGGAAATGGGCTACAGGTGCCGCATTCCCCAGGCCAAGCCACTTTTGAACCAGAAACAGCGGCAAAGTTCAATTCATTTATTTTTAAAGCTGCTGGTGCATTTTATTCATAACTGTAGTAATTCTGTTGTGAATGCTGCCAGCAGTTATTTCTGATCTGCGTTTCACTTCAGCACTCATCAGCTGAAGTCCTGCACAGCCAGAGAATGTTTACATAAATGTATCAAGTAAAGAATGTGTACACAAGATAAGATTATAAGCAGTTCGGATGCAGGTTCTCCCTGTAGAAGAGTCAGCCCAGTGATGTAACCCTTTGAATGCTGTTTTACTAAATAAAAACAAAAAACATTGTGTTAGTATATTATTGTAATGGATTGCGGAGACACCGCCGCGCGGTCTGACAGCGAGGCGGTTGGTTCCGCGTTCAGACCGGCGGTTTCTCCGCAGCAGCATGCGTCTGGTTTATCTGAGCCTAGTAGTGCACAGAGATGGAGAGCTACGCGCGCGCTAACAGGCAGTCCCTTTATGCCAATAGGAGAGGGATCAGCTGATCAGGGCGATCAGCTGGTCCCAGCGCAGTAGGTGATTGGCTGAATGGGACTGGGCGGCGCTGAGGAGCGCTCTGCTATATATACTTCTTGCCTGTCAGTTGCTGGTTGTCTGCCGTTGCGAATACTTATGTGTTAGCACTCAGACCATAGTCAGATCCCTCAGTGTGTTAGAACCAGGTGGACCTGGGAATTCACACTTAGCCAGATTACTGTGTTATTACTGTGTTATTCTTTAGACCAGTTCCAGGGTGTAGAGACCACGGACCTCACACCCAAGATTAGGGATACTGTGTCATTGCTGTGTTATTCTTTAGACCAGTTCCAGGGTGTAGAGACCACGGACCTCACATCCAAGATTAGGGATACTGTGGCATTGCTGTGTTATTCTTTAGACCAGTTCCAGGGTGTAGAGACCACGGACCTCACACCCAAGATTAGGGATACTGTGTCATTGCTGTGTTATTCTTTAGATCAGTTCCTGAGTGTTGAGACCACGGACCTCACACTCTAGACTAGGCCTCTGCTTGATATCTGTTATGACCTATTGCTCTCTTGACCCTTCTCCTGCTCTCTGATTCGGTACCTTCGCATATCTGATTACCTGTTGCCAACCCTGCCTGTCCCTGGTTACCGAATCAGCCTTCTGTCTCTGTACCTTATCTGCTCGTGTGTTGCCGACCCGGCCTGGCCGACCCTTCTACCTGTGACACCCCCCCCGGTGGGGTGTCCAGTAGTTGCAGGGACTCCCTGTCACTCAGAGGGACCTCTCTGCAATCCAGTTAGGGACTCCATCCCATAGGAGTCCTTTGACTGCAGTAGAGTCTGACTCCCAGCAGTTCAGGGAATTCCTGGCTCTCTGGTTATCTCCAACCCTACTAGGAGATACTCGTTATACGGTCTAGGGTCACCTGCTCCTCAGGTGATCCAGACTCATATACTGTTGCACCAAACACTTACACTTCATCAGGTGTCCAGAGGTTAGTTATACTTGTATTATTGGTCATTCTGCAGATCATTAATAATCGGGTATATATCTGTATTCTTGGTGATACTGCAGATCACCAATAATCAGATTCTCTCTGTGTGCTGACACCGATCGTTTCAATTATATGCTGTAAATAATCTTTTAGAGCAAAAAAGAAATTCTGGGTTATATTCCGCTTTCATATCTGTATAACTGTTCCAAATGAGTGACCTAGCAAACATTATAGCCATATCCATATTACAGTTAGGCATTTTTTTTTACTAGACCAGCATTGGAGAGAAATGCTGCAGCAGCCAAAGTTTAGATAGAGACATTTAAGTAAACACAATGTAACAAGTGGTGAATGTTACACACTCTCTGTCTGTCCTCCAGCTCCTGCACAGTCAGAGAGTGTGTGTCACATTCCACACTTGTTACATTGTGTTTACTTAAATGTATCTATCTAAACTTCGGATGCATCTGCATTTCTCTCCACGGAACTTTAACCACTTGAGGACCTAGGGCTTTACCCCCCTTAAGGACCGGCCACTTTTTTTCCATTCAGACCACTGCAGCTTTCACGGTTTATTGCTCGCTCATACAACCTACCACCTAAATGAATTTTGGCTCCTTTTCTTGTCACTAATAAAGCTTTCTTTTGATGCTATTTGATTGCTCCTGTGATTTTTACTTTTTATTATATTCATCAAAAAAGACATGAATTTTGGCAAAAAAATGATTTTTTTAACTTTCTGTGCTGACAGTTTTCAAATAAAGTAAAATTTCTGTATACATGCAGCGCGAAAAATGTGGACAAACATGTTTTTGATAAAAAAAAAACCATTCAGTGTATATTTATTGGTTTGGGTAAAAGTTATAGCGTTTACAAACTATGGTGCCAAAAGTGAATTTTCCCATTTTCAAGCATCTCTGACTTTTCTGACCCCCTGTCATGTTTCATGAGGGGCTAGAATTCCAGGATAGTATAAATACCCCCCAAATGACCCCATTTTGGAAAGAAGACATCCCAAAGTATTCACTGAGAGGCATAGTGAGTTCATAGAAGATATTATTTTTTGTCACAAGTAAGCGGAAAATGACACTTTGTGAGGAAAAAAAAAAAAAAAAAAAGTTTCCATTTCTTCTAACTTGCGACAAAAAAAAATGAAATCTGCCACGGACTCACCATGCCCCTCTCTGAATACCTTGAAGGGTCTACTTTCCAAAATGGGATCATTTGTGGGGTGTGTTTACTGTCCTGACATTTTGGGGGGTGCTAAATTGTAAGCACCCCTGTAAAGCCTAAAGGTGCTCATTGGACTTTGGACCCCTTAGCGCAGTTAGGCTGCAAAAAAGTGCCACACATGTGGTATTGCCGTACTCAGGAGAAGTAGTATAATGTGTTTTGGGGTGTATTTTTACACATACCCATGCTGGGTGGGAGAAATATCTCTGTAAATGACAATTTGTTAATTTTTTTTACACACAATTGTCCATTTACAGAGATATTTCTCCCACTCAGCATGGGTATGTGTAAAAATACACCACAAAACACATTATACTACTTCTCCTGAGTACGGCGATACCACATGTGTGGCACTTTTTTGCACCCTAACTGCGCTAAAGGGCCCAAAGTCCAATGAGTACCTTTAGGATTTCACAGGTCATTTTGAGAAATTTCGTTTCAAGACTACTCCTCACGGTTTAGGGCCCCTAAAATGCCAGGGCAGTATAGGAACCCCACAAATGACCCCATTTTAGAAAGAAGACACCCCAAGGTATTCCGTTAGTAGTATGGCGAGTTCATAGAAGATTTTATTTTTTGTCACAAGTTAGCGGAAAATGACACTTTGTGAAAAAACACAATTAAAATCAATTTCCGCGAACTTTTGACAAAAAATAAAATCTTCTATGAACTCACCATACTCCTAACGGAATACCTTGGGGTGTCTTCTTTCTAAAATGGGGTCATTTGTGGGGTTCCTATACTGCCCTGGCATTTTAGGGGCCCTAAACCGTGAGGAGTAGTCTTGAAACCAAATGTCGCAAAATGACCTGTGAAATCCTAAAGGTACTCATTGGACTTTGGGCCCTTTAGCGCAGTTAGGGTGCAAAAAAGTGCCACACATGTGGTATCGCCGTACTCAGGAGAAGTAGTATAATGTGTTTTGTGGTGTATTTTTACACATACCCATGCTGGGTGGGAGAAATACCTCTGTAAATGGACAATTGTGTGTAAAAAAATCAAAAGATTGTCATTTACAGAGGTATTTCTCCCACCCAGCATGGGTATGTGTAAAAATACACCCCAAAACACATTGTACTACTTCTCCCGAGTACGGCGATACCACATGTGTGGCACTTTTTTGCACCCTAACTGCACTAAGGGGCCCAAAGTCCAATGAGTACCTTTAGGATTTCACAGGTCATTTTTGTTTCAAGACTACTCCTCAAGGTTTAGGGCCCCTAAAATGCCAGGGCAGTATAGGAACCCCACTAATGACCCCATTTTAGAAAGAAGACACCCCAAGGTATTCCGTTAGGAGTATGGTGAGTTCATAGAAGTTTTTATTTTTTTGTCACAAGTTAGCGGAAATTGATTTTAATAGTTTTTTTTCACAAAGTGTCATTTTCCGCTAACTTGTGACAAAAAATAAAATCTTCTATGAACTCACCATACTCCGTACGGAATACCTTTGGGTGTCTTCTTTCTAGAATGGGGTCATTTGTGGGGTTCCTATACTGCCCTGGCATTTTAGGGGCCCTAAACCGTGAGGAGTAGTCTTGAAACCAAATGTCGCAAAATGACCTGTGAAATCCTAAAGGTACTCATTGGACTTTGGGCCCCTTAGCGTACTTAGGGTGTAAAAAAGTGCCACACATGTGGTACCGCTGTACTCAGGAGAAGTAGTATAATGCGTTTTGGGGTGTATTTTTACACATACCCATGCTAAGTGGGAGAAATATCTCTGTAAATGACAATTGTTTGATTTTTTTACACACAATTGTCCATTTACATAGAAATTTCTCCCACCCAGCATGGGTATGTGTAAAAATACACCCCAAAACACATTATACTACTTTTCCTGAGTACGGCGGTACCACATGTGTGACACTTTTTTGCAGCCTAGGTGCGCTAAGGGGCCCAACGTCCTATTCACAGGTCATTTTGAAGCATTTGTTTTCTAGACTACTCCTCGCGGTTTAGGGCCCCTAAAATGCCAGGGCAGTATAGGAACCCCACAAGTGACCCCATTTTAGAAAGAAGACACCCCAAGGTATTCCGTTAGGTGTATGGCGAGTTCATAGAAGATTTTATTTTTTGTCACAAGTTAGTGAAAAATGACACTTTGTGAAAAAAAACCAATAAAAATTAATTTCCGCTAACTTTTGACAAAAAATTAAATCTTCTATGAACTCGTCATACACCTAACATAATACCTTGGGGTGTCTTTTTTTTCTAAAATGGGGTCACTTGTGGGGTTCCTATACCGCCCTGGCATTTTACAGGCCCAAAACCGTGAGTAGTCTGGAAACCAAATGTCTCAAAATGACTGTTCAGGGGTATAAGCATCTGCAAATTTTGATGACAGGTGGTCTATGAGGGGGCGAATTTTGTGGAACCGGTCATAAGCAGGGTGGCCTTTTAGATGACAGGTTGTATTGGGCCTGATCTGATGGATAGGAGTGCTAGGGGGGTGACAGGAGGTGATTGATGGGTGTCTCAGGGGGTGGTTAGAGGGGAAAATAGATGCAATCCATGCACTGGGGAGGTGATCGGAAGGGGGTCTGAGGGTTTGGCCGAGTGATCAGGAGCCCACACGGGGCAAATTGGGGCCTGATCTGATGGGTAGGTGTGCTAGGGGGTGACAGGAGGTGATTGATGGGTGTCAAGGTGTGATTAGAGGGGGGAATGGATGCAAGCAATGCACTGGCGAGGTGATCAGGGCTGGGGTCTGAGGGCATTCTGAGGGTGTGGGCGGGTGATTGAGTGCCCTAGGGGCAGATAGGGGTCTAATCTGATAGGTAGCAGTGACAGGGGGTGATTGATGGGTAATTAGTGGGTGTTTAGGGTAGAGAATAGATGGAAACACTGCGCTTGGGTGGTGATCTGATGTCGGATCTGCGGGCGATCTATTGGTGTGGGTGGGTGATCAGTTTGCCCGCAAGGGGCAGGTTAGGGGCTGATTGATGGGTGGCAGTGACAGCGGGTGATTGATGGGTGGCAGTGACAGGGGGTGATTGATGGGTGGCAGTGACAGGGGGTGATTGATGGGTGATTGATAGGTGATTGACAGGTAATCAGTGGGTTATTACAGGGGAGAACAGATGTAAATATTGCACTGGCGAATTGATAAGGGGGGGTCTGAGGGCAATCTGAGCGTGTAGGCGGGCGATTGGGTGCCCGCAAGGGGCAGATTAGGGTCTGATCTGATAGGTAACAGTGACAGGTGGTGATAGGGAGTGATTGATGGGTGATTGATGGGTAATTAGTGGGTGTTTAGAGGAGAGAATAGATGGAAACACTGCGCTTGGGTGGTGATCTGATGTCGGATCTGCGGGCGATCTATTGGTGTGGGTGGGTGATCAGATTGCCCGCAAGGGGCAGGTTAGGGGCTGATTGTTGGGTGGCAGTGACAGGGGGTGATTGATGGGTGATAGGCAGGTGATTGACAGGTGATCAGTGGGTTATTACAAGGAAGGACAGATGTAATTAATGCACTGGCGAATTGATAAGGGGGGGGGGGGGGTCTGAGGGCAATCTGAGCGTGTGGGCGGGTGATTGGGTGCCCGCAAGGGGCAGATTAGGGTCTGATCTGATAGGTAACAGTGACAGGTGGTGATAGGGGGTGATTGATGGGTAATTAGTGGGTGTTTAGAGAAGATAACAGATGTAAACGATACATTTGGGAGGTAATCTGACGGCGGGTTTGCGGGCGATCTAATGGTGTGGGTGGGTGATCAGATTGCCCGCAAGGGGCAGGTTAGGGGCTGATTGATGGGTGGCAGTGACAGGGGGTGACAGGGGGTGATTGATGGGTGATAGGTGATTGGCAGGTGATTGACAGGTGATCAGTGGGTTATTACAGGGAAGAACAGATGTAATTAATGCACTGGTGAATTGATAAGGGGGGGTCAGAGGGCAATCTGAGCGTGTGGGCGGGTGATTGGGTGCCCGCAAGGGGCAGATTAGGGTCTGATCTGATAGGTAACAGTGACAGGTGGTGATAGGGGGTGATTGATGGGTAATTAGTGGGTGTTTAGAGAAGATAACAGATGTAAACGATACATTTGGGAGGTAATCTGACGGCGGGTTTGCGGGCGATCTAATGGTGTGGGTGGGTGATCAGATTGCCCGCAAGGGGCAGGTTAGGGGCTGATTGATGGGTGGCAGTGACAGGGGGTGATTGATGGGTGATAGGTGATTGGCAGGTGATTGACAGGTGATCAGTGGGTTATTACAGGGAAGAACAGATGTAATTAATGCACTGGTGAATTGATAAGGGGGGGTCAGAGGGCAATCTGAGCGTGTGGGCGGGTGATTGGGTGCCCGCAAGGGGCAGATTAGGGTCTGATCTGATAGGTAAAAGTGACAAGTGGTGATAGGGGGTGATTGATGGGTGATTGATGGGTAATTAGTGGGTGTTTAGAGGAGAGAATAGATGTAAACAATGGATTTGGGAGGTGATCTGATGTCGGATCTGTGGGCGATCTATTGGTGTGGGGGGGTGATCAGATTGCCCGCAAGGGGCAGGTTAGGGGCTGATTGATGGGTGGCAGTGACAGGGGGTGATTGACGGGTGATTGATGGGTGATTGACGGGTGATTGACAGGTGATTGACAGGTGATTGACAGGTGATCAGGGGGATAGATGCATACAGTAAACAGGGGGGGGTGGTCTGGGGGGGGGGTCTGGGGAGAATCTGAGGGGTGGGGGGTGATCAGGAGGGGGCAGGGAGCAGGGGGGGGGGGATAAAAAAAAAATAGCGTTGACAGATAGTGACAGGGAGTGATTGATGGGTGATTAGGGGGGTGATTGGGTGCAAACAGGGGTCTGGGGGGTGGGCAGGGGGGGGGTCTGATGGGTGCTGTGGGCGATCTGGGGCAGGGGGGGGAGAAATCAGTGTGCTTGGGTGCAGACTAGGGTGGCTGCAGCCTGCCCTGGTGGTCCCTCGGACACTGGGACCACCAGGGCAGGAGGCAGCATGTATAATACACTTTGTAAACATTACAAAGTGTATTATACACTTTGTATGCGGCGATCGCGGGGTTAACATCCCGCCGGCGCTTCCGTATAGCCGGCGGGATGTTGCGGCGAGCGAGCGGTGACAGGCGCCGGCGGAGGATCGCGTCACGGATGACGCGATCGCTCCGCCCATGCCCTTAAATGGACCGCCGCCTCTGTGGGTGAGGCCGTCCTGTAGGGCTCCACTTCCCCGCCGCCCCTGTGTAGTGGGCGGTCGGGAAGTGGTTAAAGCTCTGTGTGTAACCCTTCCACTGCTGGTCTAGTAAAAAAAAATGCTGGTTGCATATAATATGCTGTAAATAATGTTTTAGAGCAAAGTTGAAATGCTGGGTTATATTCCGCTTTAAAGGGGCACTATGGCAATAAAATGTAAATTTAAAATATGTGCAAACATAGACAAATAAGAAGTACGTTTTTTCCAGAGTAAATTGAGCCATAAATTACTTTTCTCCTATGTCGCTGTCACCAGGGGCATAGCAATCACCATAGAAACCATAGCGTTGCTATTGGTCCCGCCCGAGCCCTACGTCACAGGGGGACCGCAAGGACCTGGAGGGGTGGCAGCATGAGAGGAGAGCTTGGTGGCACATCAGTGGGGAGGGGGGACGGGCCCCCCCTCCCTTACCTCGGGCTCTCCGCTCTGCGCTCCCCTCCAGCACTGATTATGCAGGTGGCGGGGCAGCGGCGGGAGATACATACCTTCCGTGCGCTCCACCGATGCTCTTCTCTCTAGCCTCTGACGTGACTTCTGGTATAAACAGGAAGTCCCGTCAGAGGCTAGAGACAGGAGCATCCGTGGAGCGCACGGAAGGTATGTCCAGTGGGTTGCAAAAGTATTCGCCCCCCTTGAAGTTTTCCACATTTTGTCACATTACTGCCACAAACATGCATCAATTTTATTGGAATTCCACGTGAAAGACCAATACAAAGTGGTGTACACGTGAGAAGTGGAACGAAAATCATACATCATTCCAAACATTTTTTACAAATAAATAACTGAAAAGTGGGGTGTGCGTAATTATTAGGCCCCCTGAGTCAATACTTTGTAGAACTACCGTTTGCTGCAATTACAGCTGCCAGTATTTTAGCGTATGTCTCTACCAGCTTTGCACATCTAGAGACTGAAATCCTTGTCCATTCTTTGCAAAACAGCTCCAGTTCAGTCAGATTAGATGGACAGCGTTTGTGAACAGCAGTTTTCAGATCTTGGATTGGATTTAGTTCTGGACTTTGGCTGGGCCATTCTAACACGTAGATATGTTTTGTTTTAAACCATTCCATTGTTGCCCTGGCTTTATGTTTAGGGTCGTTGTCCTGCTGGAAGGTGAACCTCCGCTCCAGTCTCAAGTCTTTTGCAGTCTCCAAGAGGTTTTCTTCCAAGTTTGCCCTGTATTTAGCTCCATCCATCTTCCCATCAACTCTGACCAACTTCCCAGTCCCTGCTGAAGAGATGCACACCCAGAGCATGATGCTGCCACCACCATATTTGACAGTGGGCATGGTGTGTCCAGAGTGATGTGCAGTGTTAGTTTTCCGCCACACATAGCGTTTTGCATTTTGGCCAAAAAGTTCCATTTTGGTCTCATCTGACCAGAGCACCTTCTTCCACATGGTTGCTGTGTCCCCCACATGGCTTGTGGCAAACTGCTAATGGGACTTCTTATGCTTTCTGTTAACAATGCCTTTCTTCTTGCCACTCTTCCATAAAGGCCAACTTAGTACAGTGCATGACTAATAGTTGTCCTATGGACAGAGTCTCCCACCTGAGCTGTAGATCTCTGCAGCTCGTCCAGAGTCACCATGGGCCTCTTGACTGCATTTCTGATCAGCGCTCTCCTTGTTCAGCCTGTGAGTTTAGGTGGATGGCCTTGTCTTGGTAGGTTTACAGTTGTGTTATACTCCTTCCATTTCTGAATGATCGCTTGAACAGTGCTCCGTGGGATGTTCAAGGCTTTGGAAATCTTTTTGTAGCCTAAGCCTGCTTTACATTTCTCAATAACTTGATCCCTGACCTGTCTTGTGTGTTCTTTGGACTTCATAGTGTTGTTGCTCGCAATATTCTCTTAGACAACCCCTGAGGCCGTCACAGAGCAGCTGTATTTGTACTGACATTAGATTACACACAGGTGCACTCTATTTAGTCATTAGCACTCATCAGGCATTGTCTATAGGCAACTGACTGCACTCAGATCAAAGGGGGACGAATAATTATTCACACACCACTTTGCAGTTATTTATTTGTAAAAAATGTTTGGAATCAAGTATGATTTTCGCTCCACTTCTCACATGTACACCACTTTGTATTGGTCTTTCACGTGAAATTCCAATAAAATTGTTTCATGTTTGTGGCAGTAATATGACAAAATGTGGAAAACTTCAAGTGGGCCGAATACTTTTGCAACCCACTGTATCTGCCACCGCTGCCCGCCGCTGCCTGCCACCTGCATAATCAGTACTGGAGGCGAGCGCAGAGGGGAGAGCCCGAGGTGAGGGAGGGGGTGCCCTTCCTCCCTCCCCACTGCTGTGCCACCAAGCTCTTCCCTCATGCTGCCACCGCTCCAGCACCCCAAAAACAGCCCTGAGCGGGTCCGGGGGGAGGGGGCCTAACCTAACCTGGGGGGTTCCGCCTGTCACTCACTACCTAACTGGGGGTCCCTGTCACTACCTAACTGGGGGTCCCTGTCACTACCTAACTGGGGGTCCCTGTCACTCACTACCTAACCTGGGGGTCCCTGTCACTCACTACCTAACCTGGGGGTCCCTGTCACTCACTACCTAACCTGGGGGTCCCTGTCACTCACTACCTAACCTGGGGGTCCCTGTCACTCACTACCTAACCTGGGGGGTCCCTGTCACTCACTACCTAACTGGGGGTCCCTGTCACTCACTACCTAACTGGGGGTCCCTATCACTCACAACCTAACCTGGGGGGCGCCTGTCACTCACTACCTAACCTGGGGGTCCGTCACTCACTACCTAACCTGGGGGTCCGTCACTCACTACCTAACCTGGGGGTCCGTCACTCACTACCTAACCTGAGGGTCCGTCACTCACTACCTAAACTGGGGGCTCCTGCCACGACTTACACTGGGGGGGGGGGATCCCTGTCACTACCTGAACTGGGGAGTCCCTGTCACTACCTGAACTGGGGAGTCCCTGTCACTACCTGAACTGGGGAGTCCCTGTCACTACCTGAACTGAGGAGCACCTGTCACTACTTACACTGGGGGGCTTCTGTCACTGCCTGAACTGAGGGGCTCCTGTCACTACCTGAACTGGTGAGGCACCTGTCACTACCTAAACTTGGGGACTCCTGGCGCTACCTTAACTAGGGGGCACCTGTCGCTACCTAAACTATCCAGGCCAGCCAGCCTAGCATCACCACCAGCCAACAAGCCCAGAATCACTGTCATAAAGGCCACAGCATCAGATTCACCACCAGTCAGGCCAGCATTTACTTCAACCAGCCAAGCACAGCCCAGCATCACCGACAGCCAACCCAGCCACTGCATCACCGCCAGCCAACCCAGCCACAGCATCACTGCCAATCCAGCCACAGCATCGGCCACAGCATCACCGCCAGCCAGGCCACAGCATCACCGCCAGCCAGGCCACAGCATCACTGCCAGGCCTTTCAGCCCACACATCATCCCCAATCCAGCCAAAAACAGTATTGCCAGGCACAGCAGCCAGTAGAGGAGAATTCAGAAGCCAGGTGAGAGGTGTCTACCATATTAAAGGGGCATTCTGCCTTTTTACGTATGTGAAATGCTGTCTATTTATGTGCCTCATGACTGCTGAATTTGTATTGTTGGGGGCCTCATGATTGCTGAATTTGTCTTGGGGACTGTAATGAATAGCAGAGATGCCGCCGCATGGGCAAGCGGCATGGCGGCTATCTCCGCATCCCAGCCGGCAGCTGCTGCCGCGCCTGGTCCTTCTGGTGCACACAGATGGAGAACTACGCGCGTGCGCGGCAGGCGAGCTAGAAGGGGAGTCAGCTGATCATGCCGATCAGCTGACTCCAGCTATGCTCCAGGATTGGCTGAGTGACTGGGGCGGCGCTGTGGAGCGCTTTTAGTATATATAGGACTTGCTTGTCACTTGCAAGTTGTCTGCTGTTGCGAACAGTTACGTGTGAGCGCTCAGACCTGAGTCAGATCCCACAGTGTGTTAGAACCAGCCGGAGCTGGGAATTCACACTGAGTCAGATTCCATTGATAGCTTTAAAGTACTATTGCTTGTTATTGTTTATCTGTTAGTCTAGTTCCCAGGTGTTGAGACCAAGGACCTCACACCTAAGACTAGGAGATTGTTACATCGTTACTATCATCTGTTAGTCTAGTTCCCAGGTGTTGAGACCAAGGACCTCATACCTAAGACTAGGAGATTGTATATTGTCACTATCATCTGTTAGACTAGTTCCCAGGTGTTGAGACCAACCTAAGACTAGGGTTGAGAGACATTTCTGTTACCTGTTATGACCTTTGGCTTTCCTGACTACTCTCCTGTTCTCTGATTCGGTACTTCCGCCCATCTTACTACCTGTTGCCAACATTGCCTGTACCTGGATACCAAATCAGTCTTCCGCTTCTGTACTTTGTCCGTATGTTGCCGACCTGGCTTGTCTGACCTTTCTGGCTGTCACCTAGCTCCTGGGTGATCAGCCTTACTGTACACCTGTGACACCTGCTCTTCAGGTGGTTACTTGCTGCTATATCTAGCCTATGGTCACCTGCTCCTCTGGAGACCATTGTGCAGTATAGTCAGTGGGTCTCTACCTCTCTAAGGTCCACTGGCTGCAGTACAGTTTGATTCCCTGCTCCTCAGGGAATCCCTAGCTGCTGATCAATCCGCAAGACTTTACTCCAGTCAGTGATCCCTGCTTCTCAGGTATCCACTGGCTGCCGTACAGCCTGATTCCCTGCCCCTCAGGGAATCCTTGGCTGCAGTAGTGTCTGTATCTCCCGCTCCTCGGGAGATAATTGCTCCTATTACTGTTGCACAAAACACTATATCACTTTGGGTGTCCTGTGTCTAGCTATACTAGTATTATTGGTGATTCTGCAGATCACCACATAATCAGGTATAGCATCTGTATTATTGGTGATACTGCAGATCACCAATAATCAGATAAATCTGTGTTGCTGACACAATCGTTACAGGGGCCTTATGATTTGTTGGGAGCCTCATGATTGCTGAATTTGTCTTGTTGAGGGCCTCATGATTGCTGAATTTGTCTTGTTGGGGGCCTCATGATTGCTGAATTTGTCTTGTTGGGGGCCTCATGATTGCTGAATTTGTCTTGTTGGGGGCCTCATGATTTCTGAATTTGTCTTGATAGGGGCCTCATGATTGCTGAATTTGTCTTGTTGGGGGTCACATGATTGCTAACTGCGAGACTATGGGAAAAGCTGAATCATCATCATATGAGACAATAGCATTAAACCTACTTTTGTAGCTTTTTAAAACAGAAAATAAAACTGGGAGGTTCTAAAAAAAATGAATATATTTTTCAGGAGTAGGAAGGATGACATTTTTTATCTTCACAGTTTATTTTCAACTTGGATTTTCCATAATGTTTATGAGTTAAAACATTTGCACAGTATTTAGTTTAAATTGTTGTTGCCACAAGGGGGCCCAGTGATTTCTAGTTACGCCCCTGACTACTACATAAACTGGGGACACCTATAGACCTGGCTACTTATATTGTACTTAGAGGGGTGTGGGAATGTTGGGGTGGAGGGTCCTGGAGGAATGTTTGAGTGGGAGGTCCGATGTCCGTGGGGTTGGAAGGTCGTGGAGGGGGGCGGGACTACTCCAAAACCTGTCGCTTCTGTCAGATTTCTACTACCTACTGTAAGTGACAGCAACATAGGATAAGTAATTTATGGCTCATTGTACTCAGGAAAAAAACATACTTCTTATTTGTTTGTTTGTACATATTTTACATTTATTTTTTATTTTTTTTGACATAGTGCCCCTTTAAGCAACAGCAATATTGGAGATTTGTTTATAGAGTATATCATCTCTAATGTGTATGCATTAAGAAGTAATTTTTTCTCTAATGGTAGTCCTTTATGTGTGCTAATTTCAGTAGAATACCCAAATTTCTCAGGGTGATTTAAAATCACTGATCGAGAATAAGGGCCTTATGGTGACCATACACAATACAATAAAAACATTCGATTTTCTTGTTTATTCAATCTAAATGATCAAATCGAATGAAAGTTGAAAATGTATTTTATTTCGATCAAGAAATTTGAACGATTATCCCATTTTTTGGGAGAAAAATCCAATCGGACATGCTGGAAAAATCTTTATATTCGAATGGAATAATGTAACTAAATTATCTAATCGAAAAAAAATGAAAAATTGTACTATGTATGGGCACCTTAAGGGCTCATTCACAACAGTGCGCTTCTGTCCGATTTTTTTCAGCAACATGTATCTGTAACATGATGTGCTGAAAAAAAAAGCAGAGAGAAGCGCAGGAATTGTGAATGAGCCCTAAAAGAGACTGAAAAGCCCTCTTACTAAAAAAAAGTAATACGAATTATAATTTTTGCCTTCTTAAAACAGACGGTATTTGCAATAATTCAACTGTAAGTCAGCAAGTATAGTTTCCCATGATGCATCACTTCAAAATATGCAAATCATTTCTGTCATGAACAGCAGTCTCACCTCTGCTGCCTCCAGCAGCACGAGCGCCGCTCTCATTCAGCGGTGCGGGTCTGTTACTTCCGCAGCCCCCAGGCGTGATCGGGTTTCCTCTGCGCGCAGGCCTCTCGAGGAGGCTAGTAATGCTGGCACCTTCAAACACACGCGCGCAGCAAGTGAGAGGCCTTATAGACTTAGGAAGCGTGTCAGCTGATCAAGCAATCAGCTGACACATCTCCGCCCTAGTTTACTCCTGATTGATCACCTGTTCAGGAGGCAGGGCTACAGACCCAGAGCTGCCTATATATTCCTTGAGCTGTCAGTGCTCTGGTGTCTGTTGTAGCTGACAGTTCTCTGTTAAAGGACTTACGAGGCCTGATTTGTAAAAAATAAATAAAAAAAGTTAGATACCTGTGTGTGTTTGCAAGGCACGGAGGACGCCGTCCGCGCCCTCGGTGCCGTTCCGCCTGGTCCCTGCCGCTGAACAGCCCCCCGAACGGTCCCCGACCGCGCGGCCCGGGTCATGCTCCCCAGCCTGTACCAAGATGGCCGCTGGTGCTGGCCGCGGCTGCGCAGTCCGCATAGCCGCGGGTGCGGCTGCGCAGCTCTAAGGCCATGCGGAAATGCAATTTCCGATCGGAATTTCGGAAATTGCATTTCTTTGGAATCCGAATGAGCATCCCTAGTCTCACGCCTTGTACCTTTGCCTGATCCTTATTGCTGACTCTTTCCCTGTCTTACCGTTTACGCTATTGTCTGACCCTCTGGTACCTCTGCACATCTGATCTCTGTTGCTGACTTATTGCCTGTTTATTGATTATCTTTCTGTCTCACCCACTGGCCTGTCCGACATCTGATTCCCGGTTTGACCTCGGCTAGCCTTAGACTAATCTCGACTCCTTTGGTGCCACCCGCATTCTGCGGCACCCAGGACTCTGTCAGACTGTCAGGTAGGTGTCACTATCTGACAGTCGTTACAATTTCTTTATACACCCCAAAGCCAGACACACTATCAGAAATGCTGGTGTATAGTGAGCTTACAGCTTATAAACTGCTGAATTACTGCAAATATCTTCTGTTATAAGACACAAAACTATAATTGGCATAAAATAATTTTAAGAGCTGCCCTGATCAATAATAATGTACTTGCATTACTAATTTTGGTTCTTTACTAATAGTGTTTGCAATTCAGTAGAGGCATGATGTAATGATCAGCCTCTACGCCTCACCCTGTACAGCGATATTTCAGTTCACCGGACAACTAAGCACCAACATTTATAAAGATTATCCACAAGATGGCGCAACTGTTTTATTGTTTTGACAACTGAAAGCTAATTGCAAGTAGAGCTACAGTTTTCCAACAAGCTAGCATTACTAATAGACATCCCTTCATTTAGCTTGAACAAATACCTATTTTTTGCTTGCAGTGTGACAACCTTGCTTTGCGTTGTAGCTAGAATTGGCTTTATTGTTTGTATTTTTTGTCAGACAGACATAAAAAGCACAGCGGGGAGGAGGGACTCCTGTGAGACAACAGCAGTTGCTTTTGAGCCGAGTATGCATAGATTATTATTATGTATTAATATAGCGCCGACATCTTCCACAGCGCTGTACAGAGTATATTGTCTTGTCACTAACTGTCCCTCAGAGGGGCTCCCAATCTAATCCCTACCATGGTCATATGTCTATGTATGTATCGTAGTCTATGGCTTATTAACTTATCTGTACATTTAGGGGATTTACATGACTTGTTGACTGAAATAAGAGTTTACGATCATTTCAGCATTGCTTTTTAGTAGGAGGGCTTTTCTGTCTTTTAACCATTGAATGACAAGCTGACATATAAAAACGTCCTGCTAGAGCCTCTTAATGGCTCCAGGACGTTTTTATAAGTCAGACACTGCTGCCGCTGTGCGCGTGAAAATCGTGAAAAAAAACCCCACCAAAGAAAAAATACATCTTTATTTCCAAATACTAATATTGTCACCATACTTTGTACTAGGGACATCATTAAAATGTTGTGATAACCAGGACATTTAGGCAGATAAAATGTGTGGGTTTTATGCACAGTAGCAGTGTATATATTAAAACTATAGGGGATGAAATTGGAGAAATAGTGTATTTTTTCATTTTTTCCTTGTTTTTCCCTTTAAAATGCATAGGAAATAAAGTAATTACTGAAAACAAATATCAACCCCAAAAAGCCATTTTGGTGGTGAAAAAAGCAAGGTATAGATCATTTAATTATGATTAGTAGTGATTAAAGAGAGTCTAAAGCGAGAATAGATCTCGCTTCAGACCTCATAGCTAGCAGGGGCACGTGTGCCCCTGCTAAAACGCCGCTATCCCGCGGCTTAACGGGGGACCCTGTCCCCCTAAATCCCCTCCGTAATGCGGGGGAGCGCTTCCGCATTGGGGCAGGGCTAACCGCCGCAGCCCTGCCCCACGCGCGTCTGTCAGCGCGTATCTCCGCCTCTCCCCCGCCCCTCTCAGTCTTCCTTCACTGAGAGGGGCGGGGGAGAGGCGGCGATGCGCGTCTGATAGACGCGCTGGGAGGCAGGGCTGCAGCCGTTAGCCCTGCCTCCAGGAAGACATAAATCTACGACCAACTTGCGACCAAGGTTTGCGGGGGGTGGGTTGGGGGGTCAGGGACCCTCGTTCAGCCGCGGGATAGCGGCGTTTTAGCAGGGGCACACATGCCCCTGCTATATATGAGAGCTGAAGCGAGATTTAGTCTCGCTTCAGTGTCTCTTTAAGCTACTGGCAAATGAAAGGGATGAGCACTGAAAGGTGAAAATCACTCCTGTCCGTTAGGTTAAAAACCGCCTTTGGGTGAAGTGGTTAAGTCCCCTATACTCTCCTTGTGGTTTTGAGCTGCTTGGTTACTGTTGTACTGGTCCACGCCCCATCCTATAGAGCCATATCAATCCCTGCCATGCACTGAGGAAGACCAACAGTCCGAAACAGGCTGTCTGCATGTTGGGTTGGTGTGGCTCTGTAAAATGTAAAGCTGTAGGCTTGCTAAACACCAGCGGTTCTGGATGCAAGCCTGGCTTCAGGGGCATAAAGAGATCATTTGCATATTCAGTAGTGGTGCATTGTGGGTAACCACAGATGTTCACTTTAAGCTGAATTATTGCAAATTCCTTTTGTTTTTAGAAGGCAAATCTCACCAAGCATTGCTTTTTAGTAGGAGGGTTTTTCGGTCTCTTTAAGTCCCCTATACCTTCCTTGTGGTTGTGGGTCTCCCCCGACCTGCTTGGTTACTCTGTTGATCATTTCAGGTGATTGTAGAACACCCAAACAGCTCAGAGTGACCCAGTGGCGTAGCTAAGGAGCTGTGGGCTCCGATGCAAGTTTTACATTGGGGCCCCCCAAGCACTCTATACATGACAATTGATACGGCGCACCAAAACCTGACAATGGCAACTACAGTGTCAGAGGTGCAAGAAGGGAATGGGGAACAGTTTGTTAATGATTACCACTATTCAAAGTATCTATAGAGGTGATTATTGTGAGCACAGGTCCAATAGAGAGCTAATACTGCAGTTGAGGGAGGGCCGTTTGGGGCCCAATGCGGTTGCTACCTCTGCACCCCCTATTGCTTCGCCCCTGGAGTGACTCATAACCACTAAAAAAGTATAGGACCCTAAATAAGACCGAATGCGCTCCTAAAAAAAAAAAAATGCTTAGTGTAATTTGCCTTCTTAAAGTGGAAATTAAAATGGAAATTAAAAATACAAGATTTCAGAAATAAAATCTATTTTCTAACTAATAATAATAAATAGCAGCCTTTTTTCAGCTGCATGATGACAAATATAAAATATTTTACATTTATTGGAGGAACCCCTGCCTTCCTTTCAAATTGCCGGGATTTTTCCGGCAAACTGGTGGAGTAGATGGTGTCTGACAATGGAGGAATTGCTAATGGCTGCCACCTGTATAACCCTAGCTATGAAAAGAGAAGGGTGAAAAGCATGCACTGAAATGCTCATAGGCTTGAAGGAGTGTTTATTTATCTTTGTATGTGTCAAAGTGGTGCAACTAAATATTTTTAATTAAAAAAATGTTTGGTTTGGGTCCGCTTTAAAGCTGAATGAAACCCAGAATTTCTTCTTTGCTCTAAAATATTATTTACAGCATATTCTATACTACCATCATTTTTTTTTGTTACTAGAACAGCATTCAACTGTAATGGTATTGTGTAGCGACTCAAATGTCTGATTATATGGTGATCTGCAGAATCACCAATAATGCAGACTCTATACCAGATTATGTGGTGACCTGCAGAATCACCAATAATACTAGTATAGCAGAGGAATACAATAATGTGGTGCTTGGTGCAACAGTAGTACTGATAGGCTTGACTGTACCTCTCCAGGGGAGCTGGAGGGCCCAAACAGTACAGAGCCCCTCACCAGAGACAAGGGCCCTTTGGTGAGAGTAGAGGAGTCAGGCTAATCGAGTCAGCAACAGAGAGGTAAGTATCGGTACAAAATCGTAAGGCAAGAGAGTAGTTGGTAATCAGGCAGAAGGTTCAGCAACAGAGAGGTAAGTATCGGTACAAAATCGTAAGGCAAGAGAGTAGTCGGTAATCAGACAAAAGGTTCAGCAACAGGTAAGGCAGATAGGCAGAAGTACAGAGTCAGAAAGCAGGATCAGAGTTAGCCAAGAATCATACACCGGAAATCAAATACAATATCAGCAATATCCTAATCTTGGTGTGAAATCCTTAGCATCAACACCAGGGATCTATTCTAAGGTCTGAGCGCTAGCACACAAAGTATTCATGACAGCAGACGAGGAGCAACTGATAACCAGCTCCTTTTATGTTGGAAGCGCTTCTGCAGCGACACCCAGCCAATCCGGCAGCTAGCTGGAGTCAGCTGACCGACGAGTCAGCTGACTCTCCGTCTAGCTGCATAAAGGTCTTGCCGCCGGGCGCGCGCATGCGTAGTCCGTGCCCTATGTGCGGCCGAAGGACCTGTCCGAGCGAGCGAGGCGGGGACATGCCCGCCGTATGTTACATCAACTAGTTAAACACAGGAGTTACAAGCTCAGTGCAGAGAAAGCTGGACGCATCCGAACTGGAGATAATGTTATCTTGTGTTTACTTAACTGTATCAAGTGAGGAATGTGACACATTCTCTGACTGTGCAGACTCTCCTGAACACAGACAGACAATCAGAAAGCATTTCTGCCTTCAATACAAGATGAATAAAACCAGTTACTGGTATGTATAAAATGCAAAGGCAGCTCTCAGAGCAAAAAAAAAAAGTACTTTGGGAACGTATCATTTCTAAATGAATAGTAATACTTATGCACAAAAGCAAATCTGATAACCGTATGGCATATAAAAAGTAGGAAAACATGTTTTTATTGAATATTATGTCAGGGTTTTATACCGCTTTAATACAGGCGGTGACTTTCTAAGTAGTGTATAGGTGTCCCCAGACAATGGCAGCCGCATCTTTAGCGATCCATCCAGTTGGAAAATCCATGGCTGACCAGTGTGATTGTTCCCACTACAGCTCACAACAGGATACCGCCTCTCTCATTCACTCTACCTTCCCCTCTCCATAGAACCAGAGGCGTATCTAGAGGGGTGCAGGTATGGCTCTTGCCATGGGCGCCACAGCACCATGGGCGCCATGTCTGCTCCTGTACTGTGCCACCATGCCTGCCCCTGTGCTGCGCCCCATGCCTGCCCCCATTCCTTCCCATCATTCAGACCTAAGATTAGATTAAATCTGGGAAACATGGCTACTTCATCTATGTATGATGGGCGCACTTGGCTTAGTGTTAGGGTGCGTACAGACATGCGACTATAGTCGTTTGAAACGATCGTTACCGGCGGCATTGCCCGACGATCGTTCGTAAAAAGTGCACAAACGATCATTAAAACGACCGACCAACGAGATATGTCGTTGGTAAAGAACGATCCATTCTGCCAGATCTTTTCCAACGACCATCGTTCAAAAAGTAATGTCTGTACAACGATCGGTCGTTGATCGTTCGTTCTCAAAGCTTTGCACATGCTCAAACAGTTCTTTTTGACACTTGTGTTTGAAATCAGTTTATACATCATGTTGCGCACGCAACGCTCGTTCCAAGATCGTTCGTACACGAACGATGTTCAAAGTAGCCTTTCTTCAAACGATCATCGGCCGATACCTCCTTTAACATCGTTCGTCGTTCAGAACGAACAATCGTTATCGTATGTCTGTACGTACCCTTAGAAGAGGATAGAGAGGAAATGAGAAGAGACATTTCCAAAAAGGTAACTTAAGCAACATCCTAAACCAAAGAACACAGGCAGCAATAACATAAGTACACAAGAAAGGATGCTGTTTTTCAGAGAGGAAGGGAGGGTGCGCAATTTCAGTGTTTGCCATAGGCTCTATATTACCCAGATACGCCCCTGCATAGAACTGAACAAGCTGCTTGACCAGATCTCATCAGCATGTCCTAATACTGCAGGATGGCCTACTGAATGCAGCTCTCAAGCACTTTACATCCAACAGGAGAAACGTGCTATACAAGTGTTTGCAGTATTTTATTATTATTTAACTCTCCTGAAGTGATCACGATAGACCATTTCAGAGAAAACCTTTCTAACACCTGTACAAGATCATAGCGCAGGGGAAATATGAGGAGGTATGCCAATGTGTGCTGCATCAGAGACATCTCCTGTACTAGAATTACAGCTATTCACCTGGCGTGCATGGAAGAAGGATGCATGGAAATGTGGGTGCCGAAAATAGCCACTGATATTCTACTATTTTGCAGTGTGAATATCGATAGTAACATATCAGTAAACGCTACCAATTTTTTTTTTTTTTTACTACAGCTAAACCTAATCCTATTCTCACACTGAACTTTCTCTGCGAATTCCTAACCCGTAACCTTAACCATCATTCCTTCCACTGCAAAAAAACAAGAAAGAAACATAGAAACCTATTGGGCACTGCAAAAGTTTGAGCACCACCACGGGCGCCCATAGTATTATCGGCTACGGTGAGAAATTTGGGCACCAGATAAAATAGCATGTGCCCGCTATTTGTAGCTGCAGTTTGCATAGTGGGCACCTCCGGTTCCCAAATTTCCCATGTAACCGATATTATTATGGGCACCCAAACATCTGAGTTGCCTTCAGTGCCCACATTTCCTGCATTCATTTATCTGTACCCAGCGGTAGAGATGTGGCGAACGGTTCCTGAACCGTTCGCCGGCGAACATCTCTAAAGCCCTGGGGCTTTTACTACTTCCGGGTCGCTCTGACCCGGAGTAGTACGCCTGCGCTGCCCGGCGGAGCGCGTCCTAGATCGCGCTCCTGTTGCCGGGCACTTTCTGCGCATGTGTGTGACGTCATGAACGACGTCACGCTCATGCGTAGATAGTGCCCGGCAACAGGAGCGCGATCTAGGAAGCGCTCTGCCAGGCAGCGCAGGCGTACTACTCCGGGTCAGAGCGACCCGGATGTAGTAAAAGCCCCAGGGATGTTCGCCGGGCGAACAGTTTGCCACATCTCTACCCAGCGGTTTGTACTTTATACTACCCAAGGCCCCCTATCCGCTGCCCTTGGACCGACAGCATCCTAGCCCCCCCCCCCCCCCCCCAACATGGCAGGGATTGGTTTGTAGCCCCCTCTGAGGACAGTTAGTGACATGATGGCAGGCCTTAAGCCCCATACACACGCTGAATGGTCTTTTATGCAGCACAATTGTTGTACAACTTTTATTGCGAAACAAGTTGAAACAACTATAAAAAGTATTTTGCTATTGTTCACACAACTGATAAGACCGATAAGAAGTCAAACCAACTGTTGGATTGGCTTCTTTTCAGTCTTATCAGCTTTTTGAACAATAGCAAAACACTTTTTTTAGCTGTTTAAACTTATTTCACAACACAAGTTGTTCAACAATTGTGCTGCATAAAAGACCGCTGTTGAGTGTGTGCATGGGGTTTTACATTATAAGCTCCTCTGAGGAAAGATAGTGACATGATGGCAGGGATTACATTATAAACTCCTCTGAGGACAGATAGTGACATGATGGCAGGGATTACATTATAAGCTCCTCTGAGGACAGTTAGTGAAGTGATGGCAGGGATTACATTATAAGCTCCTCTGAGGACAGTTAGTGACATGATGGCAGGGATTACATTATAAACTCTTCTGAGGATAGATAGTGACATGATGGCAGGAATTACATTATAAGCTCCTCTGGGGACAGTTAGTGACATGATGGCAGGGATTACATTATAAACTCCTCTGAGGACAGATAGTGACATGATGGCAGGGATTACATTATAAGCTCATCTGAGGACAGATAGTGACATGATGGCAGGGATTACATTATAAACTCCTCTGAGGACAGTTAGTGATATGATGGCAGGGATTACATTATAAACTCCTCTGAGGACAGATAGTGACATGATGGCAGGGATTACATTATAAACTCCTCTGAGGACAGTTAGTGACATGATGGCAGGGATTGCATTATAAACTCCTATTAGGACAGATAGTGACATGATGGCAGGGACTGAATTATAAACTCCTCTGAGGACAGTTAGTGACATGATGGCAGAGGTTACATTATAAGCTCCTCTGAGGACAGCTAGTGACATGATGGCAGGGATTACATTATAAACTCCTCTGAGGACAGTTAGTGACATGATGGCAGGGATTACATTATAAGCTCCTCTGAGGACAGTTAGTGACATGATGGCAGGGATTACATTATAAGATCCTCTGAGGACAGAAAGTGACATGATGGCAGGGATTACATTAGAAGCTCCTCTGAGGACAGATAGTGACATGATGGCAGGAATTACATTATAAGCTCCTCTGAGGACAGATAGTGACATGATGGCAGGGATTACATTATAAGCTCCTCTGAGGACAGATAGTGACATGATGGCAGGGATTACATTATAAGCTCCTCTGAGGACAGATAGTGACATGATGGCAGGGATTACAAATATAAGCTCCTTTGAGGACAGTTAGGGACATGATGGCAGGGATTACATTATAAACTCCTCTGACGACAGATAGTGACATGATAACAGGGATTACATTATAAACTCCTCTGAGGACAGTTAGTGACATGATGGCAGGGATTACATTGTAAGCTCCTCTGAGGACAGTTAGTGAAGTGATGGCAGGTCGTAATGGTAAAGAAGAGAGATGCGTGCACCTTCCGTCTTGTAACATCCGTGTTTTATTGCAGCAGTGAGGAAGAATCATCACATAGGACTCTATATAGCAGTAAAACGATCAACATACCATAGTGTGGAGCGGTGATGGTGGAGGAGGTGGGCGGCGGGTGTGGATGGCGGAGAGCGACGGCCGTTTCGTGTCGCTAAGACACTTGGTCACGCTGCGTACCACCCAAGTGATGGCAGGGACTGCATCATAACCGTCACTATTATTTATTATATAGTGCCATCATCGGTACAGCAGTACTGTACAGAGTCTTTGGCATTCAAGGAGGAACCGTAACCAAGAATTGAACTTCATCCTAATCAGTAGCTGATAACCCCTTTCCCATGAGAAATATATTCCTTTTCTCAAATCATGACTAAATTATTTATAAATAATTGTAAAAAAGAAGCACTTTTTTCATGACTTCATTTTCACTGCAGTTCCTCTTTAACTGTCCCTCAGAGGGTCTCACAGTCTAATCCCTACCATAGTCATATGTCTATATCATGTAGTGTATGTATCCTAGTCTAGGGCAAATTGAGGTGGAATCCAATTAACTTATCTGTATGTTTTTGGGATGTGGGAGGAAACCAGAGTGCCCGGAGGAAACCCACACAGACACGGGGAGAACATACAAACTCCTTGCAAATGTTGACCTGGCTGGCATACGAACCGGGGACCCAGCGCTGCAAGGCGAGAGCGCTAACCACTTCGCCACCGTGCTGCCCGTATGGAGGTATTTGCTTTTTTAGCAAAATACTGTATAACTTCACATTAGTCAGCTACTGGAGACGTAAAGGCGCGTACACACGCCGTACTTTATCAAACTACTGGTCGTCAGACCCGCTCGCGAGACGGTCGTTCTGACGACAGTTGCACGTGAGTACAAGCTGTTGTCAGACTGATAAGGCTGGTCTTAACTGATCCACTCGGATCGGGTCTGAATGACCGTCCCGGATCAGAACTACCGCCCCGTGGGCGGGTCTGACAACCCGTAGTTTGATAAAGTCTGGCATGTGTACGCGCCTTTAGAGTAGATGATTAAATTAATGCTGAACTAATTAGTCTGTTTGCCTTGGGGTTAAGGTCCTCCCCTGTGTAATGTATTAGCAATATATTAATATTCATAGCAAATAACTGCACACCTGTCTCTTACCTGCAGGGGCGTAGCTAGGTAATACAGAGCCTATGGCAAACACTGAAATTGCGCCCCTCCCTCTCTGTCTTCTTTTCTAACACTAAACCAAGTGTGCCCTACATACATAAATTAAGTAGCCATGTTCCCCAGATAATAGAATGAATCTGATCTGAGGTCTGAGTGATGGTGAGGCACAGGGGCAGGTATGACGGCGCAGCACAAGGGCAGGCATGGGGAGCAGCACAGGAGCAGGCATGGCGCCCATGGTGTTGTGGCACCCATGGCATGAGCCATACCTGCACCCCTCTAGATACGCCTCTGCTTACCTGGGCTATAGAAGCTTAACATATGGCAAAAATAATTAGGTAAATAATGATCAAAGGTTATGATCAGTCATTGAAGTCTACTTGTCATAACACAAAAAAACACAGTCCATTTAAAGAGACACTGAAGCGAGACTAAATCTCGCTTCAGGTCTTATATATAGCAGGGGCACCTGTGCCCCTGCTAAAACGCCGCTATCCCGCGGCTTAACGGGGGTCCCTTCACCCCCAACCCACCCCCCGCAATACTTGGTCGTAAAATGGTCGCTGGGAAAACTCTTCCTGTAGGCAGGGCTAACGGCTGCAGCCCTGCCTCCCAGCGCGTCTATTAGACGCGCATCGCCGCCTCTCCCCCGCCCCTCTCAGTGAAGGAAGACTGAGAGGGGCGGGGGAGAGGCGGAGATACGCGTCTGACAGACGTGCATGGGGCAGGGCTGCGGCGGTTAGCCCTGCCCCAACCAGGAAGCGCTCCCCCGCTGCACGGAGGGGGTTTGGGGGGACAGGGACCCCCGTTAAGCCGCGCTATAGCGGCGTTTTAGCAGGGGCACGCATGCCCCTGCTAGCTATGAGGTCTGAAGCGAGATCTATTCTCGCTTCAGACTCTCTTTAAACCCGAAATTGAATAAGGCAAATTTTGCAATCTGTCGTTTGGTCGTATTGATTGGTGTAAATTACAGGTATTCCCTTTGGAAATGTACATTTCAAATTAAAAATTCCTTTGAAGTGGTTTATGACTGCACTGTGCACCTCTCTTTAATGTCTTTAACCTCCCTAGCGGTATGGACAGAAATGTCCGTTCAAAAAAACATGCTGTGAACAGTATAAACATGCATACACATCAATACTCTCCTGCACTGTATACTAGACCCTTGCTTGACACATTTTGGCAAGTTACAGGGAAAAAAAAGTTTTAAAAATAAATTTTATCACTGTTTGCACAGAAATCCTGGGGAAATTGAACGCTGGGAAGGTTAAAGGACAATTGCACTAGGAGGGATATGGAAATTGTGATATTTATTTCCTTTTAAACAATGCAAATTGCCCGTCTGTCCTGCTCTCTAATACACTTCTGCTACAGACCCTGAACAAGCATCCAGATTAGAGGTTTGACTGAAGTCTAACTAGATTTGCCACATGCTTGTTTCAGGTGTGTAATTCAGACAATACAGGTGCATCAGCAGGGTGCCAGGCAACTAGTATTGTTTAAAAGGAAATAAATTTGGTAGCCTCCTCATCCCTCTCAGTTCAGGTGTCCTTTAAGTCCTTGTATATGTTACGGCCAGAACCCGAAGTGTGGCCACTTCTAATTCTGGCCGGCCACTTCGGGTTCTGGCCGGCCAATGTGCGAAGTGGCCGCAGTGCAGCGGCCAATGTTAGAAATGGAATGTTTCATTTTATTATTAATGTAGTTTTCCGGCCAAATGTAGCAAAACAGTTAGTTAATTTAATGAAATGAAGCTGGCGGCTCCGCCTCCTCTCCTCCGCCCCTGCCTCCCTCTCTCTCTCTTCTTCGGGCAGCCGGCGGGGACACGCATGTCCCCGAGAGTCGTTCGTGGCGCCAGGAAAGCAGAGCGGGGAGGCTGCAGACATTGCTTCTGCCAGCACCCGCTCTGCAGGGATGAACGACAGGATTGCCTGCCGCGACGAACGACTCTGGGGGGGACACGCATGTCCCCCGCTGCCAGTATCGGGGAGAAGAGAGAGAGGCAGGGGCGGAGGAGAGGAGGCGGAGCGGAAGCCGGGCGGCTTCATCCTTCTACATTGCCGCCAGCTTCATTTAATTAAATTAACTAACTGTTTTGCTACATTTGGCCAGAGACGGCCGGAAAACTACATTAATAAAAAAAGGAAACATTCCATTTCTAACATTGGCCGCTGCGCTGCGGCCACTTCGCACATTGGCCGGCCAGAACCCGAAGTGGCCGGCCAGAACTAGAAGTGGCCACACTTCGGGTTCTGGCCGTAACATACACACCGTTTGGCACGGGAGTAATTGCATGGAAGCAGCCACTGCAACTGCAGGGGGGCCCAGAGGTGCAAGGGGACCCCAACTACTAATTCATTCCCTCTGATAAAGGGGTCCCTCCTCTAGATCAGGTGTTTCTGTGGTGACCTTTTATGGGTGTGAAGATTATGATGCCCACACTAGTTTTATGACCCTTGTGAGATGGGCCCCCCCAGGCTGTCAGGGTCACCAGGGGGTAGGCAAGGGAAGGGGTGTAACCATTGGAAGGCCCCATGGTTTGCAGTTACGCCCCTGCAGTTCATGGCCAATATCTGTACAGTCGTGCCGCTAGCATAGGGGCTAGTGAGGTGTCAGTTACTCTGGAATGGGGAGGACGGAAGGCAGGGAGAGAGAGAACAATGCACTTGGGGGCTGCTCAGGCATTGGATGTTGCTAAAGTTGCGGTTTGCCAGATCTTTAGATGAGGTTGGGACGGGGACTCCCTTATGCACACTTGCTTCTCATCTGAGGCGGTTTCACAGAATATATTGTCTGGTCACTTAACTGTCCCTCAGAGGGGCTCCCAATCTAATCCCTACCACAGTCCTATGTCTATGTATGTATCGTGTAGTGTATGTGTTGTAGTCTGGGGGGAAACCAATGAACTTATCTGTATGTTTTTGGGATGTGGGAGGAAACCAGAGTGCCCCATAGGGTCTTACAATTGACGCCCTGTGATTTCAGGCCCCACCTCCTTAAGTAGAGCACTGGCCCATATTCACTTACGCTAACTTTACTCCTGAGAGATCATGTCTCATCTCATCTACAAATTAATTTTTTCAGCTTCTGGCAACTGAAAATTTTAAAATGGTAGTTAAAGCAAACGAGGTGGACATTTTAGTAAAAAAAAAAACACAAAGGACAAAAAAACAAAAATATGCTACCTTCTCCGGGGGTGGGGGGAGCGGGCTAGCCGCAATCAGGTTGCATTATAATTATAGCCACTCCTACGTCCCCCAATGGCCGACTTTCGGTTTAACGTTATTATTATTATTTTTTTTTAAAGGCCATAACCCCTGAGGTCACTACACTGCAGCTCCGGCTCTCTGTGTCTCAACACAGAGCAGGGAGGTGGGAGAAGGCGTGCCAGAAGCATAGAGGAGGGGGGAGAGAGACAGAGTTGGCCAATTAGAACTGGGGAAGTGGTGTTCCTAACACCAGAGCGGGAATTTTGCAAGAGTGCCTCTCATGCAAGGAACACCACCTACATTTGTAGATTTGTGGGTTGTCACAGCGTGGGGACACAGGCGTGGCAAAGAGCAGGGAATGTGCCTCTGTGTCCCATCTGCCCTGTCTGCAACGCCTTGGGTACACTTTAAAGGGGTTCTTTCACGAATGAGGAAAAAAATAAAAAGTGGTTTATGCATAAAAAGGTTCTTTCACGAATGAGGAAAAAAATGAAAAGTGGTTTATGCATAAACTATTAAACATCCTTGTAAAATAGTGTAAAAAGTTTTTTAAAAAAAATGAATGGTTTCATCAATATAACATGTATTGTAAATAGTGACGGATGACGGCTGGGAGGCTAATCCATTTGTTAGGGGTGTTTTTTTTTTTTTTTTTACTTTCTTTTCACAACCATAACTGCTGCCCTAATAGCTGAGCTCTGCTGAGCTGCTGAATGTGTGTTCACATTGTTGCTAGGCAACTAGTTTGTGAAGAGTCATAAGATGCAGGGAGAATCAGTCCCATCTACACCATATGATTCTTTGTCAGATTCGATTCAATATGATTCGATTCATTGATATGATTTGATTCTATCTGACATGTCCGATTCATGATTCGATTCAATTTGAATCAAATCATATCAATGAATCGAATCACATTGAATCGAATCTGACAAAGAATCATATGGTGTAGATGGGACTGATTCTCCCTGCAGCTTATGACTCTTTTCACAAAATGAGTCTCTGCACAGGGTCTGGTTGCCTAGCAACAATGTAAACACATATTCAGCAGCTCAGCAGAGCTCAGGGTTATAAGGGCGATTCCTGCTAGAAGTGGGTTATACCACTAAAAACTATGTAGGCAGCAGTTATGGTTGTAAAAGAAAGTAAAAAAAAACACCCCTAACAAATGGATTAGCCTCCCAGTCCTTCATACCTCACTATTTACAATACATGTTATATTGATGAAACCATTCATTAAAAAAAAAAAAAAAAAAAACTTTTTACACTATTTTAGAAGGATTTTTAATACCAGTAGTTTATGCATAAACCACTTTTTATTTTTGTCCTCATTCGCGGAAGAACCTCTTTAAAGAGCTCATACCAAACTTAGTTGAGTTTGTCTTTTTTACTAGGAGCTTAAAGGATGTTTTATTGATAAGATGTGAAAACATCCTGTGATAAAACTAATCAGAAAGGTTAATTAAATCAGGATCATGGTTTCTACTGCAGTGTTTTGGCATTCCGAGAAATGTAGTCTGGCATTTATTGTTCTTCCTGTGTCACATGATTACACCTGATTGGTCTGAACATCAGCTGCAACCATCAAAGAGGGAAATAAGTTGTACTGCCATTCTAAGCACATCTGGCTTATGAAAAGGGTATTCTGTCCTGCAATTTGCCTCAATACACGCTTATGTTCATTTATTATCCTGATTGTTTTTAAAATGTGCTTTGTTGAATTTTGAGTTTGGTTGAGCTTTAACAGTTATACAGTTTGCTGGATAACATAAACTGCATAATTTGGGTTCATAAGCTTCTTTCTTAGTCACTGAAACATTTAATTCCAGTTTTGTTCACTTTTCCTTTTGCCATCACAAAATCTAGAGCAGCCCATACTTGGTAGCTACCATTTTCTCCATCCTTCAAACGCCACCTCCTCTCTACCTGTACCATCTCTTATTCTCACCTTTAAAGGATACCAGAGCTGAAAGGCTCTGGTATAAAGTGAAAGTGCAGTGGGTAGGAATGTATAAGCAAATGCTTACCGCACCTTCCATTCCCCTCCTGCACTTGCAGTTCTCCTACACTAACCGTTCTTCTCAGCAACTCTAAACCCGGACATATGGCGCCACACATGCGCAGTATGTCAGTTCTTCCCCCCCCCCTGTGGCCGTGCAGTGATGTCACAGGACAGGAGCACGCTCGCTCCCCCGTGTCTTCACTGAGAATGTGTTGCTTACTGCAGTGAAGCGTGTACGCCGGGACACAGGAGCGAGGGCGCTTCTGTCCTGTGACATCACTGCACGACCACAGGGGAGCAGAACGGACATACTCCACATCCGCAGCTCGGTATGTCCGGGTTTGGAGTCACCGAGAAGAACGGGTGTGAGAGTAGGAGAACTGCAAGTGACGGAGGAGAATGGGAGGTGCGGGGAGTATTTGCTTATACACCCCTACGCTTTGCACCTTCAATTTTTACCAGCGCCTTTCGGCTCTGGTATCCTTTAAAATGTCTCACTACTGTACCAACTTTCTTCTCTAATCTCAGAAGCCCTCACCTCTCTCCTGACATTTTACCTTCCTTATTCAAACATCAGTTATACTCGACCACAATCAGAGAACCACCATTAGACCCTACCGGCATCTCAAGCAATGATCCTGTCACATGTCCATTCACAGTTGTTTGAATTTCTTTCTACTGTAACGATTGTGTAACGATTGGTGTAGCAACACAGATGTCTGATTATGTGGTGATCTGCAGAATCACCAATAATACAGACGCTATACTTGATTATGTGGCGATCTGCAGTATCACCAATAATGCAAATATAGCAGACAGGATAGCAAGGTGTATAGTGCTTGGTGCAACAGTAACGCATTAGTTTATTGCGACCTCACCAGAGAAGCTGGTGGGTACTATCAGAAACAGTAACTGAGTAGCTTTAACTAAACCTCACCAGAGGAGCTGGTGGGTACTATCAGAAGAGCACCTCACCAGTGGCAAGGGCCCACTGGTGAGCAGCGAGGTCAGACAGGCTAGGTTCGGTAACTGAGAGGCAGATACAGTACAGAATCAGTAAGCAAAAGAGTAGTAGGTTTTCAGGCAGAGGTCCAGCAACTAGATCAGATGGGCAGAAGTCCAGAAACGTAAAGCAATAGCAGAGTCAGAGATAAGCCACAGAATATCAATAATATACAATAAAGCAATAGTCCTAGTCTTGTGTGAAATCCCTGGTTTCCTCCCAGATCAAAGCACACCGGATACTAGTCTAAGGTCTGAGTGCTAGCACATAAGTATTCGCAACAGCAGACAGGTTGCGACTGAAGGCTTTTGAAGCAGAGGAGACCACACGGCCGCGCCCACTACCAATCAGCCAATCCTGAGCGGCGTGAGTCCCCTCTGACGTCAGCCGACCAGCTGGTCAGCTGACGCGCCTCCTCCCAGCATAAAGGTCCTGTCTACGCGCGCGACCGCGCAATACAGCAACCCTATGTGCTAATGACAATTCTGTCCCCGGCGTGCTAGACGCCGGTGGAACGGAAAAAAACTCCGAGCAGGGAACTGAGGCGTCTGCGGAGACACCCTGCGTGCCCGCAGCCGCAGATGTTACATCTACTAGCTCCTTGTTCGATTCCCTGTTTTTTTTTTTTTTTCTATTCCACTGAAACAGTCTTCACCAAAGTTGCTAGTGTCCTCCTAATAGCAAATCAAAGCCCACTTCTCCATACTTATTCTCCTTGACCTGTCAACACAGTATCCTTTACAACTGGTCCAGATTCTCGCATTACCAAGCATCAAGGTCCTAGTAAAATCTTGGATTTCCTTCTAGTTGTCAGAGTCCTTGCTAAGTGTCTCTCATTCTAATTCCACCCTACACCCTATGTATAGGTATGTTGTTGTACCACAAGACCTTGTCCTTGGACTCCTTAACTTCAATTACACTAACACTCTGTGTTTATTAAAACTTATTCAGTTTGAAGTATCACTTTCTAAAGTCCTAAGCTCTTTGCCTTGTTCTCATGCCAACTATCTGCAGTTTCTTCATTTACATCTTCCTGTTTTCTCAAAGCTAATATACAGTTAAACTGAATTTTTGTTATCTTTTCACCATCCTCTCTCTACTCTCCTGCATGCGGTCACTATTAATCTTGATAACACCCTTATTACACCGTTCCTAAAGCCTGCTGTCTGTGAGTAATGTATGACCCTGAGCTTTCATCATGCCTCACCTCCACTTACCTGATGCTACTTCCATCTGCATAATGTATCACACAAAAGCCCCCCAGGTAGCTTGTGAAGGAAGCGCTATTTATTCCAGCAGACTAAAGGTGGCCATACACTCGTTAGATTAGCAGCAGATAGATTTCTGATCTATCCGATGTGTTTAGGAATTTTTTTTACTAGGAACAGATTTCCAATAGATTTCAGTTTGAAATCTATTGAAAATCGATCTGATGGCAATTTTTTTGCCATCAGATTTCCATTAGGGCCAATGCAAAATGATAAGCAATCTCAACAGATCGACCTAGATTTTCCAGCCTGCCAGATCGCTAGAAATCAATAGAAATTGGCCGCAAATCGGTCGATTGGTCAATCGATTTGCAATTGACCGATCGATTTTGATCGATCGGCAAAAATCAGCTGAGTGTATGCGCCCCTTAAGGGTGCATTCAAACTAAAGTATGGCCTCAATTCACTAAGCTTGTCTCCTGTCTTTAATAACATTTCTAAGCTGTTTCTAGAGTTATCACCATGCTGATAAGGCATGTACCCTCTTTCCCTGAAAATAAGACCTACCCTGAAAATAAGCCCTAGCTGGAATTTTGAGCATGCTTGAAATATAAGCCCTACCCCGAATATAAGCCCTAGCCGAAGTTAAAGAGGAGGAAAAGGCAGCCAGCAAGTGGGGACACAGCGGTGCAGTGCCGATTGGGCACCAGTCCTGTCATCCCAGCACACAGCAAGCTTACCAGCTGTGTGCAGGGAAGACAGGACAGGTGCCTGATCAGTACAGTAGCATACCTTTAAATCCAGGAAAAGCACAGTACAAAGGAACAGGAAATGTTCTACCGAGAGACACTTCCTGATAGAAATATAAGACATCCCTGAAAATAAGCCCTAGCACATCTTTTAGAGCAAAAATTAATATAAGACACTGTCTTATTGTAGTAAACTTAACTCTTCTGTCTTTAAGTTAAGAGATCTCTAACGTTAACATTTCAATCCTTAAAATAACTACAGAATTCTAAGGGCTGGTTCACACTGACGTTTTGCTGGCATTAAACGCAGTGTTTTAAAAGTAACGTTTTTAGGGATCTACCGCCCTCCCATGCAAGTGAATGGGAGCGCTTAGAAACTGTTGCAGGCTTTCATGAAAGCCTGGCAGTTGATCCCAGCATCTCCTCTCAACTCAAAAGCAACATGCAGTTTCTAGAAGGCGTTTGAAAGCCAGCAAAAGCCACTGAAAGCCAAAGAAAGCCCATAAAAGCCAAAGAAAGCCCATAAAAGCCAAAGAAAGCCCATAAAAGCCGAGCCTTTCCATATACTTCCTACAAAAGCCACCAAAAGCCAAGAAAATGCAACGTTCTCCTGAAAGCCATTAAAAGCCTTCCGCTAAAAGCTTAGCTGTTAAATGCTGGCATTCTTGAAAAAAAGAAACCACAGCGTTTGAACGAAACGCTAAGCAGAAGCTCAGCAGAAGCCCGTGTAAACCAGCCCTAAAGCTAAAGACAGGCTGTTAATTAACTGCATGTGAAAATAACTACAGAGGAGGTAACTTAAAGATAGAAATAATAAGATAACTCTTTTACTGTGAAAACTAATCTCTACACCTTAACAAGGCAAGCTTCTTTAGTGAATTAACACTGAAAATACCATCGATGTGTGGAGGTAAGTTTTCTCTTGCCTTATTATCTCCAGCATTATCTTCGTGAATTGAGGCCTATGTGTTGCATTGCGGAATAATTCTGCATATGAACTCGCTGCCTATGAAACTCTTTAGGGATCTACACATGTCTGCACTGTAAGGGATTGCTGTTTACTGCGTACAATGAAGAAATGTGAGCGTCCAGTAGTCCCGATAGTCCTCTTTCAGGACTGATGTACAGATTTATGTAAATATATTTATTTTTCTACTGAAAAATGTTTGACTCTAAACTTCATTCCTATTCTTTAATATATATTATATATTGATATATTTCTTATTTCCAAGTGTTAACCTCCTGGGGACTGCCTAACGCCGATGGGCGTGGCCACATCGGCAGCCCCAGAACCGCCTAACGCCGATCGGCGTCAGGTCCTGGGGCTGCAGTTTGCAGGAGATTGCGCGCAGGCTGCTACGCCCTGCCTTCAGTCTCAGAGCAGCGATCGCCGCTCAGGAGACTGTTAGACGGCAAAACCGCCGCCTTTACTGTTAGTACAGCGCTGGGATCAGCAGCAGCAGCGCTGTACTGGGGACAGCCGTGCGACATGGCTGTCCCCCTGGGGGACAAGAGAGCCATCGGCTCTCATAGGCAGAAGCCTATGACAGCCGATCGCCATGATTGGCCAGCTGGGGGGAGGGAGGGGTTTGCGCAGCAAAATAAAAAAAAATAGAAAAACAAAATAAATATTTACAAAAAAAAATAAACCTAGGGGGCGATCACTTGTGTGGTGTGTTGTGCGGCCCTGCAGCTTGCCCTTAAAGCTGCAGTGGCCATTTTATTAAAAATGTGCCTGGTCTTTAGGGGGGGGGGGTTTACCACTGTGGTCCTCAAGTGGTTAATATGAAGGAAAATGAACCAGCTTATAAAGGTTTGAATTATAAAACAATATATTGTTCTTATAAAATCTTTATAGTATGCATGACTAGGGGTGTGGCATGGGGCGTGGCTAAAGGTGTGCCAAGGTTGTGGCTTGAGTGTCCCTCTTTCTGATCTCAAAAAGTTGGGAGGTATGCAGTGTTAGGGCATCTTGCCCAAGGTCTCCTCACTGAATAGGTGCTGGCTTACTGAACAGAAAGAGCCGAGATTCTAACCCAGGTCGCCCTTAATCCAAGATAATGCAGATTCTAACCCAGAGCCCTTAATCCAAGATAATGCAGATTCTAACCCAGAGCCCTTTATCCAAGATAATGCAGATTCTAATGCTGGGAATACACGTTTCGTTTTTGCCTTCGTTTTAGCCTTCGATTCGTTTGGTAAACGAATCGAGTGTTGAAAACGTATGTGAAAATAGTCATAATCTCATTATAGTTTCAATTAATAGACCCCAAAAACGAACGACTAGTGATCGAACATGTTTGATATTATCTCTCTTTATCCATCTAATCAAACCATTGGTAGGCTTGATGGCTGTTCAGATCGATTATATATTCGTTTATGCCGTCCGTCCCTGTACTACGTTTCGTTTCTTTGCAGCCTTCGATCATTGGAAAAACGAAACCATCAGAATCGAAAAAAAAAACAAAACCGTGGGTGGTGATATTAACCGTACGATCGATTATTTCGGGATCGAAAAGGACAAAAGGCACAATCGAAACGAAGGTTTAAACGAAGGCAAAAACGAAACGTGTATTCCCAGCATAACCCAGAGCCCTTAATCCAAGATAATGCAGACTGTTTTATGCATGCACACTATTTGATTTGCCAAAACAATGGCAAATCAAATTGAATCGAATCGCATCCCGATCGAACATGTCGGAATTAATTGGATTGTAAATAGAATCGTAATCGAATCGCACACAGAATCGTATCGTGTAGATGGGGCAGAAAGAAGGAAAAATTCTGCTTTATATACTGTTGCATTTTACTAAGGAGGGTTTTTGTTCTCTTTCAGCCCCCCGTACACTCTAGGAGTTCTGGTTCACCATGAGCTTGCTGGGTAATCTGTAACTCTAAACATTTTAAAGTGAACCTATTCAGAGAGGTAGAAGTGTGGTTGGAGAATGTTCTAGGAGCTCAGAGTTCCTCCTTAACATCAAAACACTCCAGTTATTTAGAAGCAATAAAAAATGAAATCAGCAAGACAGACTTGAAGAGAAAAAGAAATCTATTAAAATATACCTGGAAGGTTTTCACAAAAGCCTGACTTTAGAATCTTAAAGGGACACTTAAGTCAAACAAAAAAAATGAGTTTTACTCACCTGGGGCTTCCAATAGCCCCTTGCAGCTGTCCGGTGCCATCGCCGTCTCCCTCCGATCCTCCTGGCCCCGCCGGCAGCCACTTCCTGCTTCGGTGACAGGAGCTGACAGGCTGGGGACGCGAGTGATTCTTCGCGTTCCTGGCCACAATAGCGCCATCTATGCTGCTATAGCATATATCATATACCATATAGCAGCATAGAGGGTGCTAATGTGTCTAGGAACGCAAAGAATCACTCGCGTCCCCAGCCTGTCAGCTCCTGTCACCGAAACAGGAAGTGGCTGCCGGCGGGGCCAGGAGGATCGGAGGGAGACGGCGAGGGCACCGGACAGCTGCAGGGGGCTATTGGAAGCCCTAGGTGAGTAAAACTCATTTTTTTTGTTTGACTTAAGTGTCCCTTTAATATTATGGTGATTATATTTTTACCAGAGCCGCCAATGCCCCTGGAAACACAGCACCCAGTGGGAATGTGATTCTTCCCATAGGATTGTGGCGCTTGGGACAGGAGCCACAGTACCTCATCAGAAGTAAAACGAAACAAGCTGTTTAGTCTTTATTTTACTTCATCTTTGTTTTTTATTTTTATTATTGTAAGTTTGGAGTTTATTGCATCCCACTGAATGCTGTCAAATATAGATCCTCATTGATCTATGGATAAAGCATTCTTGCCAAGCAGAACAGTTCAGTATAGAATTTGTACTTTATAGGCCATCACAGCTTGCTTTTCTTTGTGTGGTTTTTAGTGGTTGCAAGCGGTACAACACCTCACCTCACCTCTTCTTTTTATCTCCCAGGAACAAAAGCATAGCGTGGCTGTCAAAGTAGAAAGGTCAGCTATACCACGCATAAAAATGAAAGCGCACAACTTAGAGTGAGTGCTAGGAGAATATAGGGAACTCAAATATAGAACTAGCACAAACCTGAAAAATGAAATCAGGGCAAAAATAGTATAGGTTGTTCTTCCTGTAAAGAAGAATCCATTGAGGTCTACTATAAAAGCATTCTCAATGTGGTATTAGTCGTTAAAAAAAAAAAAAAAAAAATTGAAGCCCAGCTACCAGGAGAACACGACTTACCGGTCGTGTATTTTGCGACAGGCCTAACACCCTAAAGCTGGCCGCTAATGATCCAATCTTTTTCATCCAATCTTACCATTTCTATATAATATAAGGTAGCTGTCTAAAGTATCCATTCAGTATATTCACTCACTTTACCCTTATACTACATAGATTTGGTAAAATTGGATAAAAAAGATTGGATCATTAGTGGCCACCATAAGATCAGGTCCTCCTGTCTATAACATCTATTGACAGTTAGATCCTGTCAGTTATTGCACAACTAAGGGCAGACCAAACTAACAGAAATCTATCTTAACCACTTCAGCCTACAGGCCATTTTACCCTTAAAGAGGAACTCCAGTGAAAATAATGTAGTAAAAAAAGTGCTTCATTTTTTACCATAATTATGGATAAATGATTTAGTCAGTGTTTGCTCATTGTAAAATCTTTCCTCTCCCAGATTCACATTCTGACATGTATTACATGGTGACATTGTTACTGTGGGCAGGTTATGTAGCTGCTCCTAGCTGTTTTGGCTGTAATTAGACAGCTGTAAACAGCTTTTTCCTGTCTGTGAACATTGTTACATTGTGGCAGTTTGCCCAGAGTACGCGGTACTCAGAGCTTCTTGTGGGAGGGGTTTCAGCACAAAATCAGTCATACAGCGCCCCCTGATGGTCTGTTTGTGAAAATCATTATATTTCTCATGTAAAAGGGGGTATCAGCTACTGATTGGGATAAAGTTCAATTCTAGGTTGGAGTTTCTCTTTAACCACTTCAGCCTACGGGCCATTTTACCCTTAACGCCAAAAGCCAATTTGACCTGTCCGTGCTCCTTCTATTCATTTGGTCATAACTTTATCACTGCTTCTCACACGGGAATGATCTATAACTTGTTTTTTTCCCCCACAAATTAGGCTTTTGTGCGCGATACTTGTTTTCAGTAATTACTATATTTTCTATGCATTTTATAGGCAAAACAAGGGAAAAAATAGAAATACACTATTTCTCCAATTCCATGCTCTATAGTTTTAAAATTAGCAATGCTACTATAAAAAAACACCCATTTTATTTGCCCATTAGTACCAGCTATAACATTTAAATTATGTCCCTAGTACAATGTATGGTGGCATTATAATATTTGGAAGTAAAGGTGTAGTTTTCTGTTTGTTTGTTTTTTGTGTCCAGTCAATTGCAGGCCCTGATGGACTGAAATAACAGTAATACACCCTCATGGCATACATATATAAAAAAAAAAAGTTGAGTCCCTAAGGCAATTATTTTGAAGGGATTCATTGTATTATTTTTATTATTAAAAATGTTTGCTGTGTGAAATTTTACTTTTCGCCACTAGATGGCGCTAGAAACACTACCCTGGTTTTCCCTGATCGCGGTCATGTTCTTTTACTCCATGTACTGCAATTGGTTATGGGAGCCCTCGGTTCCCTTCCCCAATTGCCGCTTTGGAAAAGCCGCCGGGTAATAGCAGTGGTCAAAAGGACATGAGCAGGCACCAGCGGCTATAACACTGGACGAGAATACACGTCCAGATAGTCCACAGCGCAGTCTATCTGGTCGACTATAGTCGTCCAGATAGACTAAAGTGGTTAAAATATACCAAGAAACCCCAATTCTCAAAAGAATTACGTGTCACACTAATTTGCCACTTACAATAAGCCGCTGCTGCACTAAGCCACCTCCCATACTAAGCCACCGCCTACAAGTGCATGCATACTTAAGTATGCATGGATGCACCTGCACACCACAACCGCCTCACTAAGCTGCACCCACAACTGCGCTGCCCACACTAAACTGTTGTGGCACTTAACCACCATCCCACAACTGCGCTGCCCACACTAAACTGTTGTGGCACTTAACCACCATCCCACAACTGCTGCGCCCACACTAAGCTGCTGCCCACAGATCCTGTGCACACTTAAAACCATTGGTTAGTTTATAGGATACCCATTAAATCAGTGGGAATACAGAGACCTGTCCTGAAGGCTGGTCAGGGAGAATGTTACCACTTTGTGTTTCTTTCCTAGGCCTTAAAGAGGAACTCCAGCCTAAACAAACATACTATCATTAAGTTACATTAGTTATATTAATTAAAATAGATAGGTAATATAATCTCTTACCCATCCTGTTTTAAAAGAACAAGCAAATGTTTGATTTAATGAGGGCAGCCATCTTTTTGGTTGAAAGGAGCTGACAGGGAGCATGAGACACAGTTTCAACTGTCCTGTGTCCTGAGCACCTCTCCCAGTTGCTAGGCAACGTGAATAACAACATAGGAAATCCCATCATGCTCTGCACAGTATCAGGGAAAAAAAGCCTGGGCTTTTTTTCTTTGATGGGTGGAGCTTAGCTAAAAATGCAGCTAAAAATGATGTTTTGGTAAGAAAAACAAAGTTCTGATGCTGTGAAACTGTTAAAGAAACACCAAGCCTTTTCAGTTCTGCTGAGTAGATTTTTAGTCCGGAGGTTCAGTTTAAAGTGACACCTCGCCGTGTCCCTCCGATCCTCCTGTCCCCGGCGGCGGCTACTTCTGGTTTCGCCGTCACCGATTGTCAGGCTGGGAACGCGAGTGATTCTTCGTGTTCCAAGCCACAATATCGCCCCGTATACTGTTATTGCGACAAGGAAGGCCGCAATAGCAGCATAGGGGGAGATATTGTGGCTGGGAACACGAAGAATGACTCGCGTTCCCAGCCTGACGGCCGGTGACGGCGAAACCAGAAGTAGCTGCCGGCGGGGACAGGAGGATCGGAGGGACACGGCGAGGGCACCGATCAGCTGCAGGGGGCTGAGGAAAGCCTCAGGTGAGTAAAACTCGTTTTTTTTTTTGTCGGCTTAAGGTTCACTTTAAGGACAGACACAACAAATAAACAACAAATCACCAACCTTATAACTCGACTGCAAACTGAAGCACTTTTTTTCCGAATGCTTTGTTTTCGGCTGATAATAAATCAATTCTGTAATATTAAATCCCGAAAAGCCCAAGTTGCAGACACGCAGTGGCGTAGATACAAACCTCTGGGCCCCGATGCAGAATCTGGATGTGGGCCCCCCCCGGCAACAACAGCCCCCCCTCCCCCGGCAACACCCGACGGATGCACACACATATCAAAATCCCTATAGCCAGCTATAGGTACCCCCAGTATAGGTAGTCAGGCATAGGTAAGCCAGTATAGTTGCCCCCGGTATAGGTGAGATAGGCAGGCGCCGCCGGTATAAGTTAGATAGATAGGTGCCCCCAGTACAGGTTAGCTAGGTGGGTGCCTCTAATATAGGTAGCCAGAATAGTTGCCCCCAGTGTAGGTTAGATAGGTAGGTGCCCCCAGTATAGGTTAGTTAGGTAGGTGCCTCCAATATAGGTAGCCAGTTTAGTTGCCACCTGTATAGGCTAGCTAGGTGCCCCCAATACAGGTTAGATAAGTAAGTGCCCCCAGTATAGGTTAGATAGGTAGGTGCCCCCAGTATAAATTAGATTAGGTCGGTGCCCCCTAGTATAGGTTAGATTAGGTAGCTGCCCCCCAGTATAGGTTAAATTAGGCAGCTGCCCCCCAGGATAGATTAGGTAGCTGCCCCCAGGATAGATTAGGTAGGTGCCCCCCAGTATAGGTTAGATGAGGTAGCTGCCCCCCAGGATAGATTAGGTAGCTTCCCCCCAGGATAGATTAGGTAGCTGCCCCCCAGGATAGATTAGGTAGCTGCCCCCCAGGATAGATTAGGTAGCTGCCCCCAGGATAGATTAGGTAGCTGCCCCCCAGTATAGGTTAGATTAGGTAGCTGCCCCCCAGGATAGATTAGGTAGCTGCCCCCCAGGATAGATTAGGTAGCTGCCCCCCAGGATAGATTAGGTAGGTGCCCCCCAGTATAGGTTATATTAGGTAGCTGCCCCCCAGGATAGATTAGGTAGCTGCCCCCCAGGATAGATTAGGTAGCTGCCCCCCAGGATAGATTAGGTAGGTGCCCCCCAGGATAGGTTAGATTAGGTAGGTGCCCCCCAGTATAGGTTAGATTAGGTAGCTGCCCCCCAGGATAGATTAGGTAGCTGCCCCCCAGGATAGATTAGATAGCTGCCCCCCAGGATTAGGTTAGAATAGGTAGGTGCCCCCCAGGATAGATTAGGTAGCTGCCCCCCAGGATTAGGTTAGATTAGGTAGCTGCCCCCCAGGATAGATTAGGTAGCTGTCCCCAGGATAGATTAGGTAGGTGCCCCCCAGTATAGGTTAGATTAGGTAGCTGCCCCCCAGGATAGATTAGGTAGGTGCCCCCCAGTATAGGTTAGATTAGGTAGCTGCCCCCCCCCCCGGGTTAGGTTAGATTAGGTAGCTGCCCCCCAGGATAGATTAGGTAGCTGCCCCCCAGGATAGATTAGGTAGCTGCCCCCCAGGATTAGGTTAGATTAGGTAGCTGCCCCCCAGGATAGATTAGGTAGCTGCCCCCCAGGATAGATTAGGTAGCTGCCCCCCAGGATTAGGTTAGATTAGGTAGCTGCCCCCCAGGATAGATTAGGTAGCTGCCCCCCAGGATAGATTAGGTAGGTGCCCCCCAGGATAGATTAGGTAGGTGCCCCCCAGTATAGGTTAGGTAGGTGCCCCCCAGTATAGATTAGGTAGCTGCCCCCCAGGATAGATTAGGTAGCTGCCCCCCAGGATAGATTAGGTAGGTGCCCCCCAGGATAGATTAGGTAGGTGCCCCCCAGTATAGGTTAGTAGGTGCCCCCCAGGATAGATTAGGCAGCTGCCCCCCAGGATAGATTAGGTAGCTGCCCCGTCCCCATAATGGAGGGGGGGGCCGCAGCCGCGGGGAGGGCAGCCCGACCTCTCCCTGCCTTCCTCTCCCCGGGGGCCCCCCCCCCTCAGATGCAGAGTGAGCGGCTCACGGAAGCGCTGTAGGCAGAACTCACCTCCGTCCCTGGTTCCAATCGCCGCTGATCTCCTCTCTGGCTGGCTCTGCATAGATGCTGTTACACACGCAGCTTCCTGTTTAGCCGGAAGCTGCGTGTGTAACAACATCTATGCAGAGCCAGCCAGAGAGGAGATCAGCGGCGAGTGGAACGCAGGGAGGTGAGTTCTGCCTACAGCGCTTCCGTAAGCAGCTCACTCTGCATCTGAGGGGGGGGCCCGGGGAGAGGAAGGCAGGGAGAGGTCGGGCTGCCCTCCCCGCGGCTGCGGCTCCCTCCTACCAGCGCGCACGGGCGCATGGCCCTCCAAACGGAGATGGGCCCCCCGGGCCCCTCCCCCGCCTCCTCAGGAGCCGGGCCCGGTCGCCAAGGCGACCGCTGCGACCACGGGCCCTACGCCCTTGCAGACACGGCCATTGCAGATCCTGGAGCTTCTATGCCAGACCTGGGCTTCCCTGATCCATAACATCTGGTAAAGCCTACATGGCTTGTGAACCCTTCCTGTTTCCTGAAGCCTCACTGAACAGGAAATCTGATTTTGTGAATTCTGCAGCATGGTTATCTGCATTGCTACATTATCTATCTTCCATTTAACCACTTGAGGACCTAGGGCTTTCTACCCCTTAAGGACCGGCCACTTTTTTTCCATTCAGACCACTGCAGCTTTCACGGTTTATTGCTCGCTCATACAACCTACCACGTAAATGAATTTTGGCTCCTTTTCTTGTCACTAATAAAGCTTTCTTTTGATGCTATTTGATTGCTCCTGCGATTTTTACTTTTTATTATATTCATCAAAAAAGACATGAATTTTGGCAAAAAAATGATTTTTTTAACTTTCTGTGCTGACATTTTTCAAATAAAGTAAAATTTCTGTATACATGCAGCGCGAAAAATGTGGACAAACATGTTTTTGATAAAAAAAAAACCCATTCAGTGTATATTTATTGGTTTGGGTAAAAGTTATAGCGTTTACAAACTATGGTGCAAAAAGTGAATTTTCCCATTTTCAAGCATCTCTGACTTTTCTGACCCCCTGTCATGTTTCATGAGGGGCTAGAATTCCAGGATAGTATAAATACCCCCCAAATGACCCCATTTTGGAAAGAAGACATCCCAAAGTATTCACTGAGAGGCATAGTGAGTTCATAGAAGATATTATTTTTTGTCACAAGTAAGCGGAAAATGACACTTTGTGAGAAAAAAAAAAAAAAGTTTCCATTTCTTCTAACTTGCGACAAAAAAAAAATGAAATCTGCCACGGACTCACCATGCCCCTCTCTGAATACCTTGAAGGGTCTACTTTCCAAAATGGGTCATTTGTGGGGTGTGTTTACTGTCCTGACATTTTGGGGGGTGCTAAATTGTAAGCACCCCTGTAAAGCCTAAAGGTGCTCATTGGACTTTGGACCCCTTAGCGCAGTTAGGCTGCAAAAAAAGTGCCACACATGTGGTATTGCCGTACTCAGGAGAAGTAGTATAATGTGTTTTGGGGTGTATTTTTACACATACCCATGCTGGGTGGGAGAAATATCTCTGTAAATGACAATTTGTTAATTTTTTTTACACACAATTGTCCATTTACAGAGATCTTTCTCCCACTCAGCATGGGTATGTGTAAAAATACACCACAAAACACATTATACTACTTCTCCTGAGTACGGCGATACCACATGTGTGGCACTTTTTTGCACCCTAACTGCGCAAAAGGGTCCAAAGTCCAATGAGTACCTTTAGGATTTCACAGGTCATTTTGAGAAATTTCGTTTCAAGACTACTCCTCACGGTTTAGGGCCCCTAAAATGCCAGGGCAGTATAGGAACCCCACAAATGACCCTATTTTAGAAAGAAGACACCCCAAGGTATTCCGTTAGGAGTATGGTGAGTTCATAGAAGATTTTATTTTTTGTCAAAAGTTAGCGGAAAATGACACTTTGTGAAAAAACACAATTAAAATCAATTTCCGCTAACTTGTGACAAAAAATAAAATCTTCTATGAACTCGCCATACTACTAACGGAATACCTTGGGGTGTCTTCTTTCTAAAATGGGGTCATTTGTGGGGTTCCTATACTGCCCTGGCATTTTAGGGGCCCTAAACCGTGAGGAGTAGTCTTGAAACGAAATTTCTCAAAATGACCTGTAAAATCCTAAAGGTACTCATTGGACTTTGGGCCCTTTAGCGCAGTTAGGGTGCAAAAAAGTGCCACACATGTGGTATCGCCATACTCGGGAGAAGTAGTACAATGTGTTTTGGGGTGTATTTTTACACATACCCATGCTGGGTGGGAGAAATACCTCTGTAAATGGACAATTGTGTGTAAAAAAAACAAAAGATTGTCATTTACAGAGGTATTTCTCCCACCCAGCATGGGTATGTGTAAAAATACACCCCAAAACACATTATACTACTTCTCCCGAGTACGGCGATACCACATGTGTGGCACTTTTTTGCACCCTAACTGCACTAAGGGGCCCAAAGTCCAATGAGTACCTTTAGGATTTCACAGGTCATTTTTGTTTCAAGACTACTCCTCGCGGTTTAGGGCCCCTAAAATGCCAGGGCAGTATAGGAACCCCACTAATGACCCCATTTTAGAAAGAAGACACCCCAAGGTATTCCGTTAGGAGTATGGTGAGTTCATAGAAGTTTTTATTTTTTTGTCACAAGTTAGCGGAAATTGATTTTAATAGTTTTTTTTCACAAAGTGTCTTTTTCCGCTAACTTGTGACAAAAAATAAAATCTTCTATGAACTCACCATACTCCGTACGGAATACCTTGGGGTGTCTTCTTTCTAGAATGGGGTCATTTGTGGGGTTCCTATACTGCCCTGGCATTTTAGGGGCCCTAAACCGTGAGGAGTAGTCTTGAAACCAAATGTCGCAAAATGACCTGTGAAATCCTAAAGGTACTCATTGGACTTTGGGCCCCTTAGCGTACTTAGGGTGTAAAAAAGTGCCACACATGTGGTACCGCCGTACTCAGGAGAAGTAGTATAATGCGTTTTGGGGTGTATTTTTACACATACCCATGCTAAGTGGGAGAAATATCTCTGTAAATGACAATTGTTTGATTTTTTTACACACAATTGTCCATTTACATAGAAATTTCTCCCACCCAGCATGGGTATGTGTAAAAATACACCCCAAAACACATTATACTACTTTTCCTGAGTACGGCGGTACCACATGTGTGACACTTTTTTGCAGCCTAGGTGCGCTAAGGGGCCCAACGTCCTATTCACAGGTCATTTTGAGGCATTTGTTTTCTAGACTACTCCTCGTGGTTTAGGGCCCCTAAAATGCCAGGGCAGTATAGGAACCCCACAAGTGACCCCATTTTAGAAAGAAGACACCCCAAGGTATTCTGTTAGGAGTATGGTGAGTTCATAGAAGATTTTATTTTTTGTCAAAAGTTAGCGGAAAGTGACACTTTGTGGAAAAAAACCAATAAAAATCAATTTCCGCTAACTTTTGACAAAAAATAAAATCTTCTATGAACTCGTCATACACCTAACAGAATACCTTGGGGTGTCTTTTTTTCTAAAATGGGGTCACTTGTGGGGTTCCTATACCGCCCTGGCATTTTACGGGCCCAAAACCGTGAGTAGTCTGGAAACCAAATGTCTCAAAATGACTGTTCAGGGGTATAAGCATCTGCAAATTTTGATGACAGGTGGTCTATGAGGGGGCGAATTTTGTGGAACCGGTCATAAGCAGGGTGGCCTTTTAGATGACAGGTTGTATTGGGCCTGATCTGATGGATAGGAGCGCTAGGGGGGTGACAGGAGGTGATTGATGGGTGTCTCAGGGGGTGATTAGAGGGGAAAATAGATGCAATCAATGCACTGGGGAGGTGATCGGAAGGGGGTCTGAGGGGGATCTGAGGGTTTGGCCGAGTGATCAGGAGCCCACACGGGGCAAATTAGGGCCTGATCTGATGGGTAGGTGTGCTAGGGGGTGACAGGAGGTGATTGATGGGTGTCTCAAGGTGTGATTAGAGGGGGGAATAGATGCAAGCAATGCACTGGCGAGGTGATCAGGGCTGGGGTCTGAGGGCATTCTGAGGGTGTGGGCGGGTGATTGAGTGCCCTAGGGGCAGATAGGGGTCTAATCTGATAGGTAGCAGTGACAGGGGGTGATTGATGGGTAATTAGTGGGTGTTTAGGGTAGAGAACAGATGTAAACACTGCACTTGGGAGGTGATCGGACGTCGGATCTGCGAGCGATCTATTGGTGTGGGTGGGTGATCAGATTGCCCGCAAGGGGCAGGTTAGGGGCTGATAGATGGGTGGCAGTGACAGCGGGTGATTGATGGGTGGCAGTGACAGGGGGTGATTGATGGGTGGCAGTGACAGGGGGTGATTGATGGGTGGCAGTGACAGGGGGTGATTGATGGGTGATTGATAGGTGATTGACAGGTAATCAGTGGGTTATTACAGGGGAGAACAGATGTAAATATTGCACTGGCGAATTGATAAGGGGGGGTCTGAGGGTAATCTGAGCGAGTAGGCGGGTGATTGGGTGCCCGCAAGGGGCAGATTAGGGTCTGATCTGATGGGTAACAGTGACAGGTGGTGATAGGGGGTGATTTATGGGTGATTGATGGGTAATTAGTGGGTGTTTAGAGGAGAGTAAACGCTGCGCTTGGGTGGTGATCTGATGTCGCATCTGCGGGCGATCTATTGGTGTGGGTGGGTAATCAGATTGCCCGCAAGGGGCAGGTTAGGGGCTGATTGTTGGGTGGCAGTGACAGGGGGTGACAGGGGGTGATTGATGGGTGATAGGTGATTGGCAGGTGATTGACAGGTGATCAGTGGGTTATTACAGGGAAGGATAGATGTAAATAATGCCCTGGCGAATTGATAAGGGGGGGTCTGAGGGTAATCTGAGCGTGTAGGCGGGTGATTGGGTGCCCGCAAGGGGCAGATTAGGGTCTGATCTGATAGGTAACAGTGATAGGGGGTGATTGATGGGTAATTAGTGGGTGTTTAGAGAAGATAACAGATGTAAACAATACATTTGGGAGGTAATCTGACGGCGGGTTTGCGGGCGATCTAATGGTGTGGGTGGGTGATCAGATTGCCCGCAAGGGGCAGGTTAGGGGCTGATTGATGGGTGGCAGTGACAGGGGGTGACAGGGGGTGATTGATGGGTGATAGGTGATTGGCAGGTGATTGACAGGTGATCAGTGGGTTATTACAGGGAAGAACAGATGTAATGAATGCACTGGTGAATTGATAAGGGGGGGTCTGAGGGCAATCTGAGCGTGTGGGCGGGTGATTGGGTGCCCGCAAGGGGCAGATTAGGGTCTGATCTGATAGGTAAAAGTGACAGGTGGTGATAGGGGGTGATTGATGGGTGATTGATGGGTAATTAGTGTGTGTTTAGAGGAGAGAATAGATGTAAACAATGGATTTGGGAGGTGATCTGATGTCGGATCTGCGGGCGATCTATTGGTGTGGGGGGGTGATCAGATTGCCCGCAAGGGGCAGGTTAGGGGCTGATTGATGGGTGGCAGTGACAGGGGGTGATTGACGGGTGATTGACGGGTGATTGACGGGTGATTGACGGGTGATTGACAGGTGATTGACAGGTGATCAGGGGGGATAGATGCATACAGTACATTGGGGGGGGTGGTCTGGGGGGGGTCTGGGGAGAATCTGGGGGGTTGGGGGGTGATCAGGAGGGGGCAGGGGGGGGGGGGTATTAAAAAAAAATAGCATTGACAGATAGTGACAGGGAGTGATTGATGGGTGATTAGGGGGGTGATTGGGTGCAAACAGGGGTCTGGGGGGTGGGCAGGGGGGGGTCTGATGGGTGCTGTGGGCGATCTGGGGCGGGGGGGGGAGAAAATCAGTGTGCTTGGTGCAGACTAGGGTGGCTGCAGCCTGCCCTGGTGGTCCCTCGGACACTGGGACCACCAGGGCAGGAGGCAGCCTGTATAATACACTTTGTAAACATTACAAAGTGTATTATACACTTTGTATGCGGCGATCGTCGGGTTAACATCCCGCCGGCGCTTCCGTATGGCCGGCGGGATGTTGCGGCGAGTGAGCGGCGACAGGCGGAGGCGGAGGATCGCGTCACGGATGACGCGATTGCTCCGCCCATGCCCAAACAAGGACCGCCGCATTTTGTCAATACGGCGGTCCTTGCGGCGTCTGCTTCCCGGCCGCCATTTGTCTATACGGCGGTCGGGAAGTAGTTAAGGATCCTTAGGCTGGTCGTAGGCATACATACAGTAGGATGCAAACGTTTGGGCAACCTTGTTAATCGTCATGATTTTCCTGTATAAATCGTTGGTTGTGATGATAAAAAATGTCAGTTAAATATATCATATAGGAGACACACAGTGATATTTGAGAAGTGAAATTAAGTTTATTGGATTTACAGATAGTGTGCAATAATTGTTTAAACAAAAATTAGGCAGGTGCATAAATTTGGGCACTGATGTCATTTTATTGATTCCAAAACCTTTAGAACTAATTATTGGAAAACAAATTGGCTTGGTAAACTCAGTGACCCCTGACCTACATACACAGGTGAATCTCTCATTGGAACCTACAGGAAACGTTTAGAGGTTGTAATTTCTGCAAAAGGAGGATCTACTAAATATTGATTTCATTTCTTTTTTGTGGTGCCCAAATTTATGCACCTGCCTAATTTTAAACCATTATTGCACACTTTCTGTAAATCCAACAAACTTAATTTCACTTCTGAAATATCACTGTGTGTGTGTCCGATATGATATATTTTTTATCATAACAACGATTTATACAGGAAAATCATGACGATTAACAAGGTTGCCCAAACTTTCGCATTCTACTGTATTTTAGGCTTGTGAATCTGAGGAGAGTATCCACCGAACCTGCAAGAAGAACAAACACCATTATGAAAATTGTAATGTGCAGCATTTATTTTCCATTTTAAAATGGAATTGGCCTGTTTTTAGATTGAGGATAACTTATAACTAGAATAATCTACTAACCTGGAGTATCGGTTAAAGGAAAAAATGACATTTGCGATCTCTGCATTTAAAAGGAAATAGTAGAATAAAAGTCTTGATATACCTTATGTCAAGAAAAATTAAAAAAATCTCAGAAATGCAACTTTCGATATCAGGCACAGCCTCATCTATCATCAGACCTTTTAGTATTCAAAGGGCTTAATTCACAAAGCGGTGCTAACCTACTTAGCACGTCTAAAGTCTTTAGACGTGCTAACCAGGGTGCTAAGTAGGTTAATCAATTGAGAAATCCGGTGCTAACCTACTTAGCACCCTGGTTAGCACGTCTAAAGACTTTAGACGTGCTAAGTAGGTTAGCACCGCTTTGTGAATCAAGCCCAAAATGTGTTTTATTGATAAGCAAATCAAAAAGTAACAGACAGTGATAACAATATGTACACAATCGAAACAATAACTGTAAACCTGCCTGAACATGAGGCAGAGAAGGTAGAAATGTAGTATCACAGATTCCAACACGCAGCACATAAATCAATAACACCATATAAGTATATCCATCATCATCATGTAGGTCGGTATGTAGGGTTCAAAGAAAAGAGGTACTTAGCGAGATTACAAGTAGTATTATCCATCATTCAGCACGTGGTTCATGGTGGTGTTCCTTCTATGATCTAACCGGGCTCTCCAGACATTCTCAAAGTGAGGAATGGTATCTGTAATTCTAGCATTGATACATTCATGCAGCATTTTCTTATCAATTTGGGCCATAATCACTAAGAAATGTAGATCTTGCTGTTTCCATTGTGAAGCGGTATATAGATTTAGAGAGAGACACAATATGCTGGGTAAATTTATGTAAAGCATGCTACATCTGATCTAGTTTGTGGCCTAATAGTAAAATCTGGGGACCTTTGTTGAATGTGTGAAATACCGACACATTAACGTGACAATTCTGGTCCAAACTCTGGAAACCTTTGGGCATTCCAACCAAATATGATGCATAGTCCCCGGGGAGGAACAACCCCTAAAACAGGCAATACAGTGTGTAGGATTTATGGTAGCTAGTGTCTGGGGTACCAAATAGGTTCTCTGGAGTATCCAAATAGATATTTCCATATTGGAGGACTGCATGTTACCCTTAGACAAAGTTTCCAAGGATTGACGGCAGTCTTCATCATCAAATATAATACCTAGATCTGATTCCCAGGCAGTGCGGAAGGGGAACTGGGCGTTCTCTGGTGGGGTATTAAGGGTAGAATAAAGAAATTAGACCATGCCTTTAATTAGTGGATCAGTGTGGCAAAACATTTCAAAGGTAGAGGTTTTAATTTCCACACGTGGATTCGTGATTGACAAAAAGTGGTACAATTGATTACAACGAAACAGCTCAGAAATTGGGAGCCGCAATTTAGCCACTACCTCTTCAAGAGAGGGTAATTTATTATCTACAATAAAATGGTCATGAATCGTAACGCCCTTGGTTTGCCACCAGAGAAAAGCGCCAGGTTCAACACGCGCTGGAAAATCTGGATGACCTACAAATTCTGAGTGGGAAAGCATAGGATTGTAAGTGATATTTGAAACGCGTTTTGCACCAGACTATAAGAGTATGGCTAGATACTGGAGATCCTCGAGTGACAGAAGCAGGAACAGGTTTGCACGACCGGACCAGGGCCTCAAGGGTATATGGTGCTAAAATCTTGTTCTCATTATTTACCTAGGATGGAGTATGAAAACCAGCATTAATTGAGCAAATTTGAGCTAACTAAAAAGCTTTATAATACTTAAAGAATACCCGAAGTGACATGTGACATGATGAGATAGACATGGGTATGTACAGTGCCTAGCACACAAATAACTATGCTGTGTTCCTTTTTTTCTTTCTCTGCCTGAAAGAGTTAAATATCAGGTATGTAAATGGCTGACTTAGTCCTGACTCAGACAGGAAGTGACTACAGTGTGACCCTCACTGATTAGAAATTCCAACTATAAAACACTTTCCTAGCAGAAAAATGACTTCTGAGAGCAGGACAGAGATAAAGAGGGGAATTTCTTATCAGTGAGGGTCACACTGTAGTAACTTCCTGTCTGAGTCAGGACTGAGGCAGGAACTTATATACCTGATATTTAACTCTTTCAGGCAGAGAAAGAAAAAAAGGAACACAGCATAGTTATTTGTGTGCTAGGCACTGTACATACCCATGTCTATCTCATCATGACACATTTCACTTCGGGTATCCTTTAAGAAGATTCGGCATAGAAAGTCCATCATATCATTTAAGCTGCATCATTGTATTTGTATTTATGCTCAGTCGCTTATTATTCCAAATAGAACTGAAAACAGCACGCTGTAGGGAGGCAATATCAACCATTCTGACAGCAATAGTCAGTAAAAAATTGATACGTGATAGCAGGGTCATTTTTACTGCTGTAATTCTTCCAGACCATAAGATTTGTGGAACATCCCAGTTGAGAAGATCTTGTTTCAATTTGGCTATCTGAGAAAGAGAAATCCACCTTTTATAGGCTGTGATAGTAGTCAATTTAATACCCAAGTATTTGAGATAATATATCCTGTTTTAAAAATTACTAGCTATAGACAGTCCCAAAGCTGCGGGGACATTGCAGAACAAAACTTCAGTCTCATTAACATTCACCCTCAATCCCGACAGAGATGCAATATAAGGTGTCAGTGAGTGTGAGGAGAGCATTGACAGCAAATAGTTTGGGCTTAGAGGTACTTATAGGGAAACCTCAGATATGGGGATGTCGGCGTATACACTCAGCAAGAGGCTCAATGGGCAGGTGAGAGAGAAGAGCCCTGGCAAGTGCCACGCATGATATAGGGGAAGGTCGAGCACCAGATATTTTAAGGGAAGAGTGTAGAGATTTTTTTTCAACATTTACATTTTTATTAAAGATTTACATAAGAAAAAAAATACAAACAGTTAAAGAGACTGTGACAAAATGTTCAGCCTTATTTCTTCTATCCTATAAGTTCCTATACATGTTTGAATGTGGTCTGTCTTACTGCAGCCTTTCCTAGTTGCACAGTGGCTGTATTATCTCTGTTATCTAATCTAATCTTCTTTCCTTTGTCAGCTTTGTCGGCTCAGGCAGGAATGTGCTGCTCTGCTGTGATAGGTAGAACTTCTACACACCCTCTCCACGCCCCCTCCAGGCTCTGTATGAGTCACAGACTGAGCTTCTCTCAGCCTATCACATGCTGGTTAGCAGCCATGTTTTTTGTTTGTAAACACTGCCTAAAACTGGCAATTACAAGCCAGGATTGCAGCAGGGAGTGGCAGAAACAGCAAAGAGGGGCCCAGGAGAACATAATAAATAGATTGGTATGCTTTTTATTGTAAGAATTTTAGAGTACAGATTCTCTTTAAGGAAAGGAACTTCCAGTCAACAAAGGAGATTGTAGTTAGAAGGGACGCCTTGGAAGCAGTTATGTATGACCTCTACACTTTGCCGGTGCTCAATCTCGACCAGATTGCCCAAGCGGTCGCTGGTTCACCATAAACAAACGAAAAAGAGACTGCACACAATTGGCTGCAAAAACTGTTGCTGCGTATTATAGATCAAAGCACTGCATTACATGTTACGGACTTCCGTCCTTCCTCAGATGCATAACCGCATAACCGTTATGCATCTGAGGAAGGACGGAAGCCCGTAACATGTAATGCAGCGCTTTGCTCCATAATACACGTCAACAGTTTTTGAAGCCAATTGTGCGCCGTCTCTTTTTTGTTTGTTTATGGTGAACAAAGGAGGATGGTTACAATTGTCAATATGCAAGTTCAAATACATTTATAGATGAAAAATTACTATAGGAAGAAGAAAAAAAGAGAATGATACGTTGGTAATTTGTTCAGAGAAGCAAAAAACATTAAAAATAACTGTTAATTTTTTTCTACTACTGAAGACACCTCCTATTTTCTTGGCCCCTCGGGCTGAAGGCTCTACAGAATGTTAGACTCGTGGTCTCTATCTTATTAGAAAATAATCACAACTGAAGTTGTATGTAATCCTATCTTCAATGCCAACTATATAGTAAATTGGATTAAGTTACTTGCTCTTTCTTGGTGAGTTAACTAGAAAACATGAGTAGATCGACCTAAAGACCTAAAATAACTGATAACAAATGCAGAACAAAAAATGTGAAGAAAGTAACTTCTCTAAAATCACATAGATAATTAAGAATGTATCTAAATTGTCAGTATACAAAAGAGAACAGGTCAGAATTTCTATTACCAAGTTGAGGATAACCTACTTAGGATTGGTCAGGAAGTTAAAGGAAAGGATTGAAAATCTCATGGATTGCTTTTGGACAAATTCAAAATTAGGCCAATTATTTATCAATTAATGATTTATGGGAAGCTGGATAAAGTACATATATCATATGTACATATACTGTATTTTTTGGACTATAAGACTCACTTTCTCCCCCAAAAGCGGGGAGAAAAAGTCACTGCGTCTTATAGTCCAAATGCATGGAGTTCCTGACTTGTGAACGTCTGCCAATAGTAACCTTCAATCCGCCGCACTGTCGGAGACTTCCTGTAGTGGGCCCATGTAGAGGATGACACAAAGAGGTACAGTGTAGGACACAGGGAGACACAAGAGGTACAAGGGGGCATGAGGTACAAAGGGGGCATAATCCAGAAGATGCCCCTTCACCATGGATGCACCAAGTTTAGTATATATGGATTTTTTCCCCCTGGTTTTGTCCTCTAAACCTAGGTGCGTCTTATGGTCAGGAGCGTCTTATAGTCCGAAAAATACAGTATATATCATATACAAAATTAATTTATTAATGACCTATCAATATCCCATAAATCTGAGTTATTGTGAGGAAAACGTTTACTATAGCTTTTTCTAAGGAAAGGTTTTGTTGGATTAGGTATTTGAGATGAGTGAATGAGGAAGTATCTGGAGATTTCCATTGTGATACAATAAGATGTCTGGCTGCGCAGAGAATCTGGGAGATGGTCCTTCTAAATTGAAAAGGATATTTTTCCAGGCCTATATGTAGTAAGGCTAATTTTGGGTCTAATGGAGATGGAAACCCTGAGGGTTGTTGAATGTATCTGAATATTTGTGCCCAAAATATCTGGATATCTGGACATAACCAGAGGATATGAAATAGGGAGCCATTATGATAGCAATTTCTCCAGCACAGAGGAGATGCAGTTTGATATAATGAAGCTAATCTGACTGGAGTAAAGTACCAATCCATGAAAATCTTTTGGAGGTTAAGGTAGGGAACCTGAAATACCAGCATTTTAAATGTATCATCATCCCTTCTGATGGGAACAGGGTTCCCCTTCTTCACTTGGTCTCTTCCATCAGCCAAGACTTTTAATTGCCATTATGTCTCTACACACAACTGCTTACCTGTGAGTGATTGCAGAGCAACTAATGGCTACTTAACCTCTGTGCTCATCCAGAGACGCTAGAGGGCACCGCTCAGGCCCCACTGGGCCGATTTGAATATTTTGTTTTAAAAAAACACGCAGCAAGCACTTTGCTTGCTGCGTGTCCTACCCGATCGCCGCCGCTCGCCGCTGATCCGCCGCTACCCGACGCGAAAGAGGGCCTCCCCCCACCGCAGACCCCATGCGCAGCCTGACCAATCGCCGCCAGGTTGCACTTTGGGGTGGATCGGGAGTCCCAGTGACGTCACGATGTTTGTCGCCATGGCGACGGGGAAGCCCTCAAGGAAATCCCGTTCAGAACGGGATTTCCTTATAGGCGTGATCGCCGGTGGTGATCAGAAGGGTACAGGGGAAGGAGCTGAACGGGGAGAATCATGTAGCTAGCGCTAGGCTAGCTACATGATATTAAAAACAAATCGGGCGAAAAAAAAACAGCAGGTTAAAGTCTAATCAGGTGGAAGAAGCCATGGTGTCTGGTGAAGATCTGCATTTTTTAAGCAAAATATGTGCAGGATATTATGCTGCTGCTATGTCAAGAAAGACTAGAGGGGTTGCAGACAGACATAACTAGATGGGAGCGATTGCAAGGGGTCCCAGAGTGTTTAAAGTGGGCCAAAATTAGAAATACAAGGTTTCAGAAATAAAATTTATTTTCTAAATTATAATAATAAATAGCAGCCTTTTTTCAGCTGCCTGATGACAAATATAAAATATTTTCCATTGATTGAAGGAACCCCTCCCTGCCTTTCATATTGCCGGGACTGAATCCGGCAGACTGGTGGAGGAGATAAAAAACAAGAACAAAACACTGGCTGCTACTGATGATGTCACGGGGAGGTGATCTCAGCTTGTGTGAGATTTCACTTAGACGACGCCCCTTTGAGGGAGGGTAGCTGATGGCAAACACACCCATGATCTAAAACCTCCTACTAAGCTCAGAAGTAATGGCTGCCACCTGTATAACCCTAGTTATGAAAAGAGAAGGGTGAAAAGCATGCACTGAAATGCCCATAAGCTTGAAGGAGTATTTATTTATCTTTGTATGTGTCAGAGTGCTGCAACTAAATATTCTGAATTAAAAAATGTTTGGTTTGGGTCCGCTTTAACCAACTACTATCCTTCCCCTCCTCCTCTTGGCTGCACTGGTTATGGGGTGTAAAGATCATGATAGCCACATTTGTTTTATCAGCCTTGTGAGATAGGTCCCAAGGCTGTAAAGGGGCACCAAGGGGGAAGCAAGGGAAGTGGTGTGAACAATTGGGGAGAACCCATCAAAATTTCACTGGGGGGGACCCATGGTTTGTAGTTATGCCACTGGATGCAGAATGTTAGGATTTTTGCTATGTGCTCCTATAGCTTTCAGCATATAACAAGAATGGCAGTTTTGGTTGAGCTGGGCTTGTGCATCACATCTTCAGATGCCAAATAGTTTAGTCCCTACTAAGCAATACTATTTTTACCAATGCCTATCATGTATGTATCAGTACTGAAGTGTCATTTCCCTGCAGCCAGGCTCTGCAGAACTGAAGCCAGGCTCGTCTGGTGCCAATGCAGGCCTCAGCTAATAGCAACTCCTCGTTAAATTGCTCCATTGTTTGGCGCTGACACAACTGGTCCCATGTATTACCCAACACAGTCATGAAACAAAGATTCACTTATTGCTGTCCCATTACTAGCCTACATCTGTCAATTCCCAGTATAAAGTACTCTGAACCCCCCTCCTTCGCCTCTGCAGAGGTATGAGACTGAGTAGATAAAATATGCACAATAGGACCTTTCTGATTTTGTCTTTGTAAAGCAGGCCAACAGCCTATTTCATAGTAACTGCATTGTCATTCAAGAGAAAATGGATAGAGAAAAAGGTCAACAAAAACTAAGAAAAGCATGTGTCGTGCTGATTTCTTTCCTAATATTATGATTGATATGTATATATATATAGCACCTGCAAACTCTTTCCTAGCAGAAAATGGCTTCTGAGAGCAGGAAAGAGTCAATAGTTCATAGATTTTAGCTCTGGCAAATGTCAATGAATGTGTCATTGAGCAAAAACAATAAAACAGTTAAAACGTAAAAAGTAGATTTAAACATAAAATAAACCTGTGGAATATCTTAAAAAGTCATTTTTAGGAGAAGGAAGATAGATACAATCGTTTATTTCATTAGTTTATTTTCACTTTGGGTGTCCTTTAAAGCAAACATTTTGAGTATCTTCTCCCCCCATTTTCATTTAAGTGGACAGAAGGAAAACATAGATAAATGCACCCTGTATGTATTTAGAGAGTTTAGCCTGTCTAATTATGTCTGCAGCCATGAAAGCAGGAAGTAGACACACTGCAGATTTATTGCTAGATTTGTATCAGTTGTAATTAAGGAATGTTTGTCTTTAAAGGTTATTATGCTGTTGTGTATCTTTTAGAGCAGAGAAGAAGTTCTGAGTTCAGGTCCACTTTAAAATCATGTTTCTCCATTCCTCTCTGTCTACTTTCAGCAAACCCCCCAAACAATTAGAAACACCTGCTGCAACGACTGTGCAGAATGAAAGGGGGACTATGATGAAAAAAATTAGAAATTTAAAATATGTGCAAACATAGACAAATAAGAAATACGTTTTTCCCAGAGTAAAATGAGCCATAAATTACTTTTCTCCTATGTTGCTGTCACTTACAGTAGTTAGTAGAAATCCGACAGTTTTTTGGTAGTTGGACGGAGCAACTGCCATTCACTAAGTGCTTTTGAAAATAAATAAATCCTTGAGAATCCCCCTTGAAGAGATGGACTAGTCCAAAACCTGTCGCTTCTGTCAGATTTCTACTACCTACTGTAAGTGACAGCAACATAGGAAAAAAGTAATTTATGGTTCATTTTACGCTGGTAAAAAACATACTTCTAATTTGTATATGTTTGCACATATTTTAAATTATACATTTTTTTGCCGTAGTGCCCTTTTAAATTGAATTGTTATGTTTATCTATTTTGTTATTAGCCTTGGAGATTGTGTTACTTAAGCGAATTCGGAAATTCACAGATTTGTTATGCTGCTGGCTGCAGAGAAATATCTCACTTTGCTAGCTGCGTGTGCACTCCGATCGCCGCCGCTCCGCGCCGATTACCCGCCGCTCGCCGCGCCCCCCCAGACCCCATGCGCTGCCTGGCCAATCTGTGCCAGGCAGCGCTGAGGGGTGGATCGGGACTCCCTTTGACATCATGACGTTGGTGACGTCACCCCGCCCGGGGGAAGCCCTAATGGAAATCCCATTCAGGACGGGATTTCCGGACGGGCTTGATCGACGGAGGTGATGGAAGAGGATAGGGAGATGCCGCTGCAGAGTGGCTGTCATGTAGCTAGCTCTGGTTTGATGTATTGGTGTGTGTGTCCATGTGTTTCTTCTGCCTGGTTGAAGTGTAGTGTTGAGAAGAAGAGGAAATTGAAGCTCCCGTACCGTGGTCTTGGTCACCTGCCAGACGAGCTCTTGGTGCAGGAGGCCATCAGCAGCTGTAGGTAGCGGTGGAGGCGTGGTGGCAGGAGGGGAGGAGGAGGCCCTGGCTGAAGAAACGGCAGACGCAGTTTGGTTCCCAGATGAAGAGGCCACGGCACCTCTGCTGAAGGTAGAGGATGTGATGCTGCATCACTAAACCACTCTCAGCGATTTAGTGATGGGATGACGAGCCACATGTCCTGCTTCCTCTGACTACAGCGGCGCCTCATGTGACTTGGCAGCATGTACTAACGGGTAACATGAGACACCTTTGTAGCCAGAGCCGGTGTAATGTCAGATATTGCAGCCCGGAAGCAGCCTTCCTCACTGAGTATCGCGCATGCTCAGTGGGAAGTTAGACATTATTTAGCTGAAATATCTCCGCTTCCGCACCACGTACACTCCCGAAATTTTCAGGGGAGGGAGGGGACCCACAGATCCAGCTCTGTGTCGAATTGCAGCCCCCTAGCCCCGGTAGTTCCCGAGATAGGTTTGCTGCAATCAGTCTCGGGAACCAGCGGGGCTCGGCGGCTGCAATTCGGCACAGAGCTAGATGTGGGGGTCCCCTCCCTCCCCTGCAAATTTCGGGGGTGTACGTGGTGCGGAAGTGGAGATATTTAGGATGTTTCACACGTGGCTGCACAATGTAATGGGGCGCAGGCTCCTACTGCGCATGCGGGGCTGCAAAATCTGAGAGGCTGCAATAGCTGACATGACACCGGCCTTTGGGGGGGGGGGCAAGTGGGGCAATCGCCCCAGGCCCCGCACCTGAAGAGGGCCCCCGCACCTGAAGAGGAGCCCGTGCAGACAGCCTGACCCAATCCGACCCAGCAGCCCTGCTTCAGAGATTGCTGCAGGAAGCTGCGGGCGGCCACGGCAGCTGTATCTGACAGTCGGGGATGTAAGGAGGCAGTGGGAGGTGATGACCCTGCAGGCTTCTCACAGACAGTGACGTCTATGCCCGCAGCCTGTCTCTCCCCGAGTCCTCCCCCTCCTCTCTCCCTGTAACGAAGCTGTGTGTCCTGCAGCCACGCCCCCTTCCTCTCCGGGCTGCCTGTCTCAACACTGCGGGAGATTCAAGAGGATTCCAGAGCTGCAGAAAAAGTTTTGAAGCCTTCACAGTAGAGATGGGAAGTTCGGATCTTTTCAATGATCCGGATGATTCGAATCGGATCATTGAAAAGATCCGGATCTTTGATCCGAATCTCGGATCATTTTACTACCGATGCATTCGGGGTGAGATGACTAGCAGGACAGGTCTTTCCCTGCTGTGGACAGGAGAAGGGGAGGGGGGTGGACACACAGAGAGAAGGGGAGAAGATGGACCGAGGGCAGGGAGTGGACAGAGAAGGGAGGAGGGACGAGCAGAGAGCAGAAATGTTTGTGCACACAATACCCACATGCTGCAATCATATGCTTTACATGTATTTCACCTATATGCTCATCTGTGTACTTTCCATGCAAACGTCTCAAAGTGAAGGAAAGCATTCCCAGAAGATAAGTGCAGCTGTTTAGTGCCGAGTGCAGGAGGATCATATTACGCTGCAATCACAGTGCCTGCAAAGTTACTGAGCTGTGCTGAGCCAAAAGCTTCCAATGTGTTCACTGTGCACAACTACGAACAGACAGCCTGTAATGAGAAGCACATTGCAGCCAGTATGTGTGCTCTACACATATCTGGCAGTGGCACCCATGTCCCCTCTCTCTTATCTACCTGTCCCTGCAAGGCTGCCTCCCATCCAACAGAGCGATCCATCTCTGCTCTGCTTCCAGGACCCCGCTGCCCGCTGAGAGGGGGCGTGTCGCTCCGTGCCCCGCCCCTTTTTCCGATCCGAATCACTCATTTTGATGATTCGGATGATCGACTCATAAAATAGATTCGGATCAAAGATCCGAATCGTTCATGATCCGGACAACACTACTTCACAGGCAAGTAAGGGGAATTCTAAGATAACTGCAGACAGCTGCAATAAAGATAAGATCAATTACTGGAGGGAGGGGGAATGGGGGCTGCTGCTGATTGTTCACTTGTCTTTCCTCTGCAGCTTGTCCAACATAAACGGTTCAGCTGAGACCTCTTGTCTTTAAACCTTCCTCCCAATCACATTCTCTATCTTTTTATCTCCCCTCTCTGCCATAGTGCAATCTTTTCTATCATATATTGCAGTCCAAAACCCCCCTTTGTTCCTCACACATCTTCTGCAGCACATTACAGAGTACATAGTCATGTCACTGACTGTCCTCAGAGGAGCTCACACTCTAATCCTACCATAGTCATAGCCTAATGTCCTACCATATTATTATTATGTATTTATATAGCACTGACATCTCCTGCAGCACATTACAGAGTACATAGTCATATCACTGACTGTCCTCAGAGGAGCTCACCATCTAATCCTACCATAGTCATAGTGTAATGTCCTACCATATTATTATTATGTATTTATATAGTACTGACATCTTCTGCAGCACATTACAGAGTACATAGTCATGTCACTGACTATCCTCAGAGGAGCTCACACTCTAATCCTACCATAGTCATAGTGTAATGTCCTACCATATTATTATTATGTATTTATATAGTACTGACATCTTCTGCAGCACATTACAGAGTACATAGTCATGTCACTGACTGTCCTCAGAGGAGCTCACAGTCTAATCCTACCATAGTCATAGTGTAATGTCCTACCATATTATTATTATGTATTTATATAGTACTGACATCTTCTGCAGCACATTACAGAGTACATAGTCATGTCACTGACTATCCTCAGAGGAGCTCACACTCTAATCCTACCATAGTCATAGTGTAATGTCCTACCATATTATTATGTATTTATATAGCACTGCCATCTTCTGCAGCACATTACAGAGTACATAGTCATGTCACTGACTATCCTCAGAGGAGCTCACACTCTAATCCTACCATAGTCATAGCCTAATGTCCTACCATATTATTATTATGTATTTATATAGCACTGACATCTCCTGCAGCACATTACAGAGTACATAGTCATATCACTGACTGTCCTCAGAGGAGCTCACCATCTAATCCTACCATAGTCATAGTGTAATGTCCTACCATATTATTATTATGTATTTATATAGTACTGACATCTTCTGCAGCACATTACAGAGTACATAGTCATGTCACTGACTATCCTCAGAGGAGCTCACACTCTAATCCTACCATAGTCATAGTGTAATGTCCTACCATATTATTATTATGTATTTATATAGTACTGACATCTTCTGCAGCACATTACAGAGTACATATTCATGTCACTGACTATCCTCAGAGGAGCTCACACTCTAATCCTACCATAGTCATAGTGTAATGTCCTACCATATTATTATTATGTATTTATATAGTACTGACATCTCCTGCAGCACATTACAGAGTACATATTCATGTCACTGACTATCCTCAGAGGAGCTCACACTCTAATCCTACCATAGTCATAGTGTAATGTCCTACCATATTATTATTATGTATTTATATAGTACTGACATCTTCTGCAGCACATTACAGAGTACATAGTCATGTCACTGACTATCCTCAGAGGAGCTCACACTCTAATCCTACCATAGTCATAGTGTAATGTCCTACCATATTATTATTATGTATTTATATAGTACTGACATCTTCTGCAGCACATTACAGAGTACATATTCATGTCACTGACTATCCTCAGAGGAGCTCACACTCTAATCCTACCATAGTCATAGTGTAATGTCCTACCATATTATTATTATGTATTTATATAGTACTGACATCTTCTGCAGCACATTACAGAGTACATAGTCATGTCACTGACTGTCCTCAGAGGAGCTCACAGTCTAATCCTACCATAGTCATAGTGTAATGTCCTACCATATTATTATTATGTATTTATATAGTACTGACATCTTCTGCAGCACATTACAGAGTACATAGTCATGTCACTGACTATCCTCAGAGGAGCTCACACTCTAATCCTACCATAGTCATAGTGTAATGTCCTACCATATTATTATGTATTTATATAGCACTGCCATCTTCTGCAGCACATTACAGAGTACATAGTCATGTCACTGACTATCCTCAGAGGAGCTCACACTCTAATCCTACCATAGTCATAGCCTAATGTCCTACCATATTATTATTATGTATTTATATAGCACTGACATCTCCTGCAGCACATTACAGAGTACATAGTCATATCACTGACTGTCCTCAGAGGAGCTCACCATCTAATCCTACCATAGTCATAGTGTAATGTCCTACCATATTATTATTATGTATTTATATAGTACTGACATCTTCTGCAGCACATTACAGAGTACATAGTCATGTCACTGACTATCCTCAGAGGAGCTCACACTCTAATCCTACCATAGTCATAGTGTAATGTCCTACCATATTATTATTATGTATTTATATAGTACTGACATCTTCTGCAGCACATTACAGAGTACATATTCATGTCACTGACTATCCTCAGAGGAGCTCACACTCTAATCCTACCATAGTCATAGTGTAATGTCCTACCATATTATTATTATGTATTTATATAGTACTGACATCTCCTGCAGCACATTACAGAGTACATAGTCATGTCACTGACTGTCCTCAGAGGAGCTCACAATCTAATAATTTCATTCATAACCGGAGTGCTTGGAGGAAACCCACACAGACTCGGGGAGAACATACAAACTCCTTGCTGATGTTGACCTGGCCGGGATTCTGGGGACCCAGCGCTGCAAGGCGAAAGCGCTAACCACTAGGCGTGTGTGTGTGTGTGTGTATATGTATATGTATATATATATATAGCATATGTGTGTGTGTGTATCTGCAACATATCTGCGTTTCTAGGCCCCGCATATGACACTCGCCCCAGGCCCCGCATACTTTAAGGCCGCCTCTGTTTGTAGCCATGGATATGGAGACGCTGGATGGACGGCCGGAGATCCCATCACTGGAATGCTAAGAGCGGGTGCGTGAAGCGATGCCACATCTATGCTATATCGCGTCGAGGAGGACATTTGGGGAGTAGAGCTGCTACCCTATAATTGTTGCCATCCTGAACCACGTGATTCTCATTGCTTATAATCCGAAATAATAAACTGAACATTTATATAGCGCTTTTCTCCTGTCGGACTCAAAGCGCTCAAGAGCTGGAGTCCCCGGAACACGCTCAAGAGGCCACCCTGCAGTGTTAGGGAGTATTGCCTTGAACTCCTTACTGAATAGGTACTGACCCTAGCCAGGATTCGAACCCTGGTCTCCCATGTCAAAGGCAAAGCTCTTAACCAGTACTCTATTCAGCCACTTCATAGAAGAACTAGCCTTGTTGGCGACATTTGTAAAGCAGCTCAGATACTCCATTACATACATGAGTGAAAGCGATGATACTTTGGTATAGATTCATAGGAGATTGATATTTTTAGTGTTTGGTGTTCATTTGTGTTTGGTCTAGTAGGGAAGTTTGTGACTGATTGAAATAGGGATAGTTAGGGAAGTGTGCATTTGTTTATACTTTGCAGATGTTTATTACATTAATACATTAAAGGAGTTATACTTATCATTTTTGTTTTCTCTAGCTTATGGAGCTTTACTGAACAAGCTTAACCACTTTACCCCCCGCGTTATGGATTTCTCCGTCCCTTTTTCCACCCTTAAAAAACCAAGGGACGGAGAAATCCGTACCTCCCGCGCAACCGCCGCTGTCCGCGCTCCCGCCGCTCTTGCACGCCGCCGCCCGCTCGCCCGGAGATCAATGAACGGGAAAATCCATTCCCGTTCGTTGATCTAAGCCCCGCAATGATCTGCTGCTTCTATGAGAAACAGCGCGATCATTGTGATTTTCCCAGCCTCATAGTGCTTCCTGTAAGCGTCCTTCCGGACGCTTACAGGTCGCATGACAACAAACTCACTGTGGCCATCTTGTGGCCAAATACTAAAACTACACCCTAAAGCATTTTACATATACAAATATACAATAAATTAACTCATTACCTCCCACACTCCCCAATTTTTTTTTTTTTTGTAATTAAAGATTTTGCAATAAAAAAAACAAATAGTTACCTTAGGGACTGAATTTTTTAAATATTTATGTCAAGAGGGTATAACACTGTTACTTTATAAACTACGGGCTTGAAATTAGGGATGGATGCAAAACTGAAAAAAATGCACCTTTATTTCCAAATAAAATATTGGCGCCAAACATTGTGATAGGGACATAATTTAAACGGTTTTATAACCGGGACAAATGGGCAAATACATTTCATGGGTTTTGATTACAATAGCATGCATTATTTAAAAACTATAATGGCATAATGTCCCACCTAAAGAAAGCCTAATTGGTGGCGAAAAAAACAAGATATAGTTAATTTCATTGCGATAAGTAATAATAAAGTTATAGACAAATGAATGGAAGGAGCGCTGAAAGGTTAAAATTGCTCTGGTGTTCAAGGGGTAAAATGCCTCAGTGGTGAAGTGGTTAAGACATGAATTTTTCACATACTAATATTTATTATGTAGAATGCAACAAGAAGCATGGGCCACCCATGCTGATGCAGGAAGAGTAGAATCCCAAAGAGGGAGGGAACAGAGATAGGTACTATGATGGAGAGAGATAGAAACTCTAGAGTTTCCATGAGATGGACGAAACTGTCAAAAACCCTTGCGGTTCTTGCCTTTTTCATGAATGCTAACTCAGTAAAGGACCAGCCTTTAAAGCGTTGCTATCATATAAATCCAGCATAGTGGAGTCTGAACCCTCTATAACAGGAATTATAGATTGACGGTATACCTTGAAATGAATGAGAGTACTCAGTATATGATTTTATATAAAAAATTGTATTTGCTTATCATACAACATATATACAAAATATGAACAATTCCAAGTAGCGTTTTCTTCTAACAGTATTCCATCTTATCATGGCCTTTATAGCCAAGCGATCTTCAATATTCTAAGCACATTCAAAAAAGAATTTCTATATATATTTGTCTTTCTTATGAATAAATACATTTAATAATTTCCACTGGCAGATGTCACCATTAAATCATATTCATAATATTAATTTTATAAGACTATGAAACCGTCAGGTGGCATAATTGTCCTAAATATGGGACAGTCTTGCAATGTTCTATTGTTTACATTCCAGAATGTTAGATAAGACTTATAACCCAAACATCAGTGGAAGTGTTTTGAAACTTTCACTGCAGAATCCAGTATTTAAATGTATTTCAAAGTAATACATTCTATTATATGATTATAGGGTTTAACAAGAATTATTTCTTTAAAAGTACTGTATTGATTATTAATATTTATATGTAATAAATGAGCAAATATACATATATGATTGCTGCAGTAATGTGACTTGTACACTTCTTTCTTTTAGTATTCACACACTGCACTGTCTAACCTTGACACTTGAGAGATGCTTGTAATATAAACAAATATGTTTTAGCTTCTGTAACTAAAATAATATAATAATTATGAGTTTCACTGCTTGGAATATGCTGAGATGTCCCAGAGCAATATTTTAAAGGAGTACTCTAACTTTCCAGTTTACAATGACATTTTGCATGGAACATTAAAACTTAAAACATACACATATGACAGCTTTTCCTGCATAAATAAACCGCTAGAGTTCTGAAAAAAACAGTTGATGACTTGATCAGCTAAGCTCCGTCTATAACTCAAACATTCTCTTTCAGTGGGCTGGGCCTGTCCCAGCCATTACTAGAAGGTGGATACAGTGTTCTCTGGAAATACAGTGACTCATTTCCTTCTAAGTCTATTTTGTATGCACACTTGTGCTGAGTTATGGAGATAAGGAGGCTCGTTCTGTGCCTGAAGTCACCAGAGGCTTGGTTTGACTGAAGTTTTTCCTACAAGATGAAAACAACAAACATCTGCATACAGCACACCAAACAGCTTGAAATAAAGATTCATAGATTCTTAGCAAGAAGGATCTCGAGAGATAGGAGAATTAATATAAGTCTCCATCTGTTGTAGAGGTTGCACATTGAACGATGGCTGGAATCTGCTCTTAGTAATTATTCCTTGGACTTTAATAGATATTAAGCTACATGCTCACCAGAAGACTGGTCAGGGAATCCACGGCAACACAACCCCAATCCATCTTAACATGGGAACACGCAACGGTACATGACGGGCGCAAACAAGAGTTCAAATGATCGCTGCACTTTGTGTTGTAGTCGTTGGGGGTCCGCCGTAACGGTTCTAATCGCCGCACATCGCAAAATGTTATTTATTTTAAGTATTTATATAGCGCCCACATATTACGCAGCGCTGTACAAAGTATATGGTCTTGTCACTCATCCACCAGAGAGGGGCTCACAGTCTAGTCCCTACCATAGTCATATGTCTATTGTGTAGTGCATGTGTCATAGTTTAGGGCCATTTTTTAGGGGGAAGCCAATTATGTGTATGTTTTTGGGATCTGGGAGGAAACCGGAGTGCCCAGAGGAAACCCACGCAGGCACGAGGAGAACATAGAAACTCCTTGCAGATGTTGACCTGGCTGGGATTCGAACCGCGGATTGCAAGGTGAGAGCGCTAGCCACTACGCCATCGTGCTGCCCGAAACACAAAACCTCTTTCGTGTAATCGTGCACACGTACTCATGTCGTGGTATCATGGAAATGATCGCTCAGCTACTAATTGGGATGAAGTTCAATTCTTGGTTACGGTTTCTCTTTAACAGTATTTGACTGTTTATATGAAGACAGCTACAGACCCCTCAGATCCCACTGTCTGCGCATACTATACTGCTGGGTGTCCCATAAACACTTTGCTACTGAATGCAACTTTCCTGGCTGCCTCCCTTTCCCTGCGACTACTCAGTGCAGCGTGGGAGTGTTTGTTGTATACAGAGGCGCCAGTGCAGCATAAAAATATAAGGGTGGGGTGTGGCATTGGTGGACTAATTCACCACAAATGACACAACTTGTCTTATCATAAAGAAAACATAGCATTTATTTCTTATTCCAATGCACTCTACAACGCATTTTGCAGGTCAGTAGCCCGCTTCCTCAGGCAAAGTACAAGAAAGGAGCAACTGGATGCGTGCCAAGATGTGTAATCGTGCCTCTGCATGGGAGTGAGGAGAGGATGGCTAATAAGCAGCAGTGTGTACCGCACATGCAGCTGGGTCATGTACACACAGCTCAATGATCCACCAGCCATCCTGGCAGGTAGCTGCAGAATTATGAATTATGTGAGCAAAACTTTTAAAACCAATATCGTTTTCAGCTATCCATCAAGCTGATACCTTGTAAAAATATCTTATATACCAACCTCACTGTGTATCTGCAGTCACAGGGCTTGAGCAGCACCGTTTTAAGTGTGAGCAGGTTGAAATCCAATAACCTATTAGCTCCGCTCTTCACCTGTCTGACCCTCAGTGAAAGAAGTTATTTAGTATGTATGTATGTATATATATATATATATATAATATATATAGAGAGAGAGAGGGGGGAAGCCAATTAACTTATCTGTATGTTTCTGGATGTGGGAGGAAACCGGAGTGCCCCCATTGGGTAAGCATCAGTTTTGCTTGTTGGCCGAATGATTGGCACCTGCTGAGGAAAATTGCCTTAGGTTTGCTGATATCATGTGATAATTTTAACTACTTCATGACTGCATCACGCCAATTGGCGTTACTGCGGCGGCAGCCCCAAGACCGCCTAACGCCGATAGGCGTCAAGTCCTGGAGCTGCAGTTTAGCAGGGAACGCGTGCGCGCATGCGCAATCATTCCCTGATGGTTTGCTCCGTGATCAGCCTGCTAGCTGCAATTACGGCTAGAAGACTATTTAGAGTTGATAGGGGAAAGAATTCCCCTTTATTTACATTTGTACAGCTCTGCGATCTCCTGCAGCGCACTGCAGCTGTCCCTCAGAGCGGCTCGATCCAGTGTTCTCCCCGGACATTTTTTCCAGCCAGGTGGCATGAAAAAGTAGCCAGGTGGAGGGGGATGAGAGAATGCAGGGCCGGTGCTTCTGTGAGCAACTTTGCATAGGAGGAGGTGAGCTGGTAACAGCCGGGTGCTAACCAAAACTAGCCGGGTGTAGCATCCGGCTAAAAGAGCCTGGGGAGAACACTGTCGATCTGTCAAGTAGATGTACAGAGGCGCCAAAAGGATAAAATATGCTAAAATGTTTAAAATATTCGGGTGGCGGCGGTGGACCGGCCACTCAGAAATAGACTCGATGCTGTAGCTTAAGATAAAGACAATTTATTCACATACTCCATGAACAGAACCGCAACGCGTTTCACGGGTATATTCCCGCTTTCTCAGGCAATAAACAGATATGTGTACAGAGGCGCTATTCGTGACCTTGAGACTGTACTGTGTACTCCTATCTGTTTATTGCCTGAGGAAGCGGGAATATACCCGTGAAACGCGTTGCGGTTCTGTTCATGGAGTATGTGAATAAATTGTCTTTATCTTAAGCGACAGCATCGAGTCTATTTCTGAGTGGCCGGTCCACCGCCGCCACCCGAATATTTTAAACATTTTAGCATATTTATCCTTTTGGCGCCTCTGTACATCTACTTGTCAAGATATCAACCCTTGGTGGTTGGAAGGGTGACAAACCCTCCTTTCCTTCTTCAGAGAGCGACATCTTATTCCTGAGTGGGGACAGGTCTAATCTCCCCACCTGCCTATATAGTGGTTGCCTAAACGGTAACCCATGTTTGTAAGTATAATACTTACTCCACACTAATTCTCCCTGATCCAATACATACTACACTATATTGGGCTCTCGGTTTCTCTGTTTTAACTGTCGATCTGTGTAGCCTCTCATAGGCTCATGCCTATTAGAGGCGGGGAGCAGTCCCAATCGCCGTCCTATGGCAATTTAGGACAGCACAGGGGGGAGAGAGGGAGGAAGGAGGGAGGAAAAAGCCTCCCTTTCAATTAAAAAAAAAAAAAAAACGCAGCAGTGATCAGCGACCTCCGGCAGAGGGTCCTATTAAGGAGACACTGAAGCGAGACTAAATCTCGCTTCAGGTCTTATATATAGCAGGGGCACGTGTGCCCCTGCTAAAACGCCGCTATCCCGCGGCTTAACGGGAGTCCCTTCACCCCCAACCTACCCCCCGCAAAAGATGGTCGGAAAATGGTCGATGGCTGTCCCTCTTCCTGGAGGCAGGGCTAACGGCTGCAGCCCTGCCTCCCAGCGCGTCTATCAGACGCGCATCGCCGCCTCTCCCCCGCCCCTCTCAGTGAAGGAAGACTGAGAGGGGCGGGGGAGAGGCGGAGATACGCGTCTGACAGACGCGCATGGGGCAGGGCTGCGGCGGTTAGCCCTGCCCCAACCAGGAAGCGCTCCCCCGCTGCACGGAGGGGGTTTGGGGGGACAGGGACCCACGTTAAGCCGCGCTATAGCGGCGTTTTAGCAGGGGCACACGTGCCCCTGCTATATATGAGGTCTGAAGCGAGATCTATTCTCGCTTCAGACTCTCTTTAAGGACACTAAAACGAGGCAAAAATGGTTTGTGTGCTGAGTTGTAGGGCTGTGCAGCACCCTAACAAAGCTGCACAGCCCTCTATTGTAAAAAATGGCCTGGTCACTAGGGGGGGTGTAAGCCGGAGTTCCTGAAGTGGTTAAGCTACATATCTGTTTATTATCTCAGACTTGCACTGTATACTTTCTGTTCTGTGAAGCCACAACAGAGAACGTTCGGTAAACTGTCCATAGACTTTAGAACGGATTCACACAGAGGGCAGCTTGTGGCAGAAAGTGCTGCCTCCTTAGGACCCTTTTCAAAATAATTGCAGTCTCAATTGCAAACATTCTTTCTAATGTGATTTTTCTAAATTTTAATATGTGGCTTTAAGCGCTGCTCATTACAATTTTTACTTTTGAAGGCGCAGTTGCGTTTGTGCTTATCTGATTTGTTTCACTCCCCCCCAAAAAAAAAAAACAGTAACGGAAATCGCAAGAAAATGGCAGAGCACCGCGTTTGGCATGCAATGTTTTTTCACTTCCTATGACTTTAACCTCCCTGGCGGTAAAGCCGCGCAGGAGGTTTTCTCAGGCCCTGCTGGGCCGAATTGCTTAATTTTTTTTTTGCTGCACGCAGCTAGCACTTTGCTAGTACACAAATGACTGATGTGTTCCTTTTTTCTTTCTCTACCTCAAAGAGTTAAATATCAGGTAAAAAAAAACAGTAACGGAAATCCGTGCAGCTTACCCTGCTCACCCATGGCTAGACCCACGCACATGATTCAGGACCCGCTACATGCAGCCAAGGGGGTAAAGACAGGACCAGGACACTAAACAGCCAGATTACATTGGAATCCAAAGGGGACTTACTTCACTTATCTTCACCTCTCTCTCCTATCTTTCCTCCTCTCTTCCCTGGGTCAGACCGTGGGGCATCTGATTCAAAATATCGCTGCAAAAGCGCTTGAGTGCCTAGATGGCAGCGGATTACCCCCCTGGTCCTTCCCCTGGGTCTATCTTATATGTATCTTCCTGTCTATGCCTTTATTCTATGTCTATATATGCAATGTAACCACTGTATGTATGTATGTATGCATCTACTGTATGTATCTGCATGTACCTATATGCACTGTATATACTCTGTAACCACTGCCTATCTACTGTATCCACTGTATGAACGTTTATGTGACTGTACCATCACCGACCCTGCTTGTGCCAAAACCAATTCCGGGTACAACTCTGTTGTACTTGGCGAAATAAACATGATTCTGATTCTGATTCTGATATTGATTTAAGTGGCTGACTCAGTCCTGACTCAGACAGGAAGTAACTACAGTGTGACCCTCACTGATAAGAAATTCCCCTTTTTATCTCTTTCTTCCTCTCAGGAGCTATTTTCTGCTAGGAAAATGTTTTATAGTTGTAATTTCTTATCAGTAAGGCAGGGGTCACACTTGTCTTTCAGTTTTCTACACTTTGCAGAAAACTGAAAGACAAGTGTGACCCCTGCCTTACAGCTGCTAATGTAATTTATAGAGAAAACTGACAAATTGTGCAAGATGTCAGGTTTTTTTCTGCATGCGAAATCTGCATTAAAGTGTGACCTTGCTTATTGATTAACATGAGTTCTCAGTTGAAGTCAGTTTTTCTGTGCAGAAAATGCATACGAAAGCCGATAAGTGTGACCCCTGCCTAAGGGTCACACTGTAGTCACTTCCTGTCTGAGTCAGTCAGCCACTTACATACCTAATATTTAACTCTTTCAGGCAGAGAAAGAAAAAAAGGAACACAGCATAGTTATTTTTGTGCTAGGCACTGTACATACACATGTCTATCTTATCATGTCGCATGTCACTTCGGGTATCTTTTAAAGGGGAACTGAAGAGAGAGGTATATGGAGGCTGCCATGTTTATTTCCTTTTAAGCAATACCAGTTGCCTGGCAGCCCTGCTGCTCCTCTGCCTCTAATACTCTTAGCCATAGCCCCTGAACAAGCATGCAGCAGATCAGGGGCCTGATTTACTAAGAGGTGCTAACCTACTTAGCACGTCTAAAGTCTTAAGGCGCGCTAACCAGGGTGCTAAGTAGGTTAGCACCAGTTTTCTCAATCAGATCATGCGCTAAGTACCGCGCGCAAAGTTTTGCACGCGCAAAGTCCTATGCGCGCGCTAAGTCCCATAGGCTTTAGTGGGCACTTCGCGCGGAGCGCCCTGCGCTCTGTGCAGTGCGCGCGCAAAACTTTGCGCAGGGTACTTTGCGCACGATCACTACTTCTCACATTTCAACTGAGTTTAGACGTGCTAAGGGCCAGTGCTAAAGTTAGCACCGTTTTGTAAATCAAGCCCCAGGTGTTTCAGACTTTAAAGTCAGATCTGACAAGACTAGCTGCATGCGTGTTTCTGGTGTTATTCAGATACTACTGCAGAGAAATAGACCAGTAGGGCTGCCAGGCAACTGGTATTGATTAAAAGGAAATAAATATGGCAGCCTCCGCATACCTCCTACTTCAGTTCCACTTCAACCCAATTGCAGTCACTGAAAGAACTGCGTCAGGAAAAGGACGTGGAAAAGGCACACCGCAAGCTCAGTTATCATGGTGGTGTCCTGTGATCTGCTAATCACACGCTCTCCAAAGTACTGATTGTAGCGCATGCAGTGAAAACAGGCCCTTACCGCCTGTACATTGCTGCATAGTTTCTTCTATGTATGGTGCCTGACCAGAGTTTGGACTGGTACAGGTGTACCTGAGATGAGTATGACATACCTGGGTCTTCCTCTAACCCCCGTGTACTCAGTGGGCTCTCTCGCCGTCCTTCCGATCAGCTCCGTTCTTCAGCAATCGGTTAGGAGGCTTTCAGTAGCACCAGCCGGGTTGCACTGCGCATCCTCATTGCATTCCTAAAGCCGGGGGCGTATTGCGCCTTTGCAGTACTACCTGGGCAGTGAAACAAGGCTGCGCATGTGCAGAACAGCCATGACTGAAGCCTTCCTAAGGCCCGATTCACTTTAGCGTTTTTGCGGATCGGAACCGGAACGTATACTGTACAAACGGAGCGGATGTGAAAGGATCCAATGTTAACCTGTGGATCCATTCACATGCATCTGTTGGTACGTTCCGGTCCCCGGATCTAAAAATTGCTGCAGGCCCTAATTTTCCGGACTGTTCTTCCTAACGGAATGGATTCGGACACTATTCAAACTAGTGAAGAAACGGACCGTTGCACGGGGGATGGCGGCTTGCGACGACGCGAACCTGAGCGACGGGAGGGTGAGGGGAGGGTGCAGCAGCCGGGCGAGCGGGTGAGGGAGGGTATAATACATACCTAATCTTCTGTAGCAGCCGGCAGTAGAGGCTTCCGTCTTCTACCGCGTCATGTGACTACATGACAGGTCATGTGACTAGTCACATGACGCGCTGTGTAGTCACAGCGGAAGAAGAGGAAGGTATGTAGAAGGTTAGGTATGTATTTGCTGGCAAAATGGAGTGAAACCGGATCCAATTAATCATTGATCAGATCGGTTTTCACTTCCATTTTTAATGTGAACCGCGCCGCAGACTGAGCCATCCGGATCCGGTGAAGCGGAGACCGGATCCGCTCACTGGATCCTTTTGGCTCGAAATGCTAATGTGAACCGGGCCTTACCGAGAAGATTGCTGAAGAATAGAGCCGAGCAAATTACTGTTATATAATGCAAATGTATGCATCTTGAAACAGAACCAATAAGAATCTGGATTTTATTGGTCTATTTCCAAGGTGTTGCTTAACAGTAACAATAATTGACTTAAAAAAAAAGTTGAACTTACCCAGGGCTTCTACCGGCCCCCTGCAGATGTCCTGTGCCCGTGGCGGGACAAACCAGTCCTCCGGTCCGCCACAGCGAGCCAATCTCTTTTCCGTCGGTGGACCACTATGCCTGCACGGCCGCATGCGTCCTTGCTCACATCACTGTCGTGCACATGCGCAGTATGAGAAAGTCTCGTACTGTGCATGCCCAGTACGGCAATAGCAGTGTGAGCAAGGACGAGCGCAGCTACACCACGCAGGCGCAGTGGCCCGCCGACTGGTCACTTGGCGGAAACGAAACTGGCGCGCTGCGGGGGACTGGAGAATCCATCAGCCCCAGCTCAGGAACAGGATGGCTGCAGGGGGCTGATAGAAGCCCCAGGTAAGTTAAAGTATGTTATCACTCCATAATAGTGTTAAAGGGGAACTTCAGCCTAAACAAACATACTGTCATTAAGTTACATTAGTTATGTTAATTAAAATAGATAGGTAATATAATCTCTTACCCTTACACCCTGTTTTAAAAGAACAGGCAAATATTTGTGATTTCATGGGGAAGGCCATCTTTTTCATGGGGGCAGCCATCTTTTTGGTTGAAAGGAGGTGACAGGCAGGGATGCTCGGATGTGCCTCATCCACGAATTCGGCAATCCGCGTGGTTGCAAAAAAAAATCCGCATTCGGCCCCGCCGCATGCAGATTTTCGTCCGCGTCCACGCAACCACGCGGATTTTCTGCCGTGAATGGCGTAATCACGCGTGGATTCCCGCCCGGAGGCGGAATTTCTTTTAACGTTAATAACAAAGCCCCCATACATGCTACAATCCCCCAAATTGCATGGTTTATCGAGGTGATAAGGGGCAACATAACTTCAACATAAAAAATTCCCAATTTTTTTATTTTTTTTTTAATGGCTTTTAAAGACAAATCACCACTGTAAATGGGGCTATTAATTGGTAATACGTGGTTTTAAAAAGGGATATACGCGTTAAGCAATCAAAGTAGTGAAGGCGAGTTCCAATGGCACTTGGCGGCGAAGGTACCGCTGGAGGAGGATGAGTGGCTGACGCCAAAAAGGCCCCAGAGAGGTTTTTGTAATTTTTTTTTTTTTGCAGCAATTAGCAATGACATCGCAGCAGAGTTGTCAGTGGACACGGGTAGTGTGAATGCAGAGTGCAGTGGTGGTAGCGACTGAGTCAGGAGAAGGACTATGCGGGCGGTCAGTTCAGCAGCACAGAAGGACCACGGCAACATACTGGTAGTAGTAGTAGCAGCAGCACAGCGTCATAGTGCTGGCCAAAAAATTAAATGCACCCGGTGACCCGGGCAGTGTGAACGCAGACAGAGTACATTGGTGGAAGCGAGTGAGTCAGGAGGAGGAGGACAATGCGGGCGGTCAATTCAGCAGCACAGAAGGACCATGGCAACATACTGGTGGCAGTAGTAGCAGCACAGCGTCATAGTGCTGGCCAAAAAATTATGCAGTGGGCACAGCAGTGGGCACTGGATATACAACTAGGTCACTGAAGGATGCAGTGGGCACAGTACAAGTTCACTGAAGGATGCAGTGGGCACAGCAGTGGGCACTGGATATACAACTAGGTCACTGAAGGATGCAGTGGGCACAGTACAAGGTCACTGAAGGATGCAGTGGGCACAGCAGTGGTCACTGGATATACAACTAGGTCACTGAAGGATGCAGTGGGCACAGTACAAGGTCACTGAAGGATGCAGTGGGCACAGCAGTGGGCACTGGATATACAACTAGGTCACTGAAGGATGCAGTGGGCACAGTACAAGGTCACTGAAGGATGCAGTGGGCACAGCAGTGGGCACTGGATATACAACTAGGTCACTGAAGGATGCAGTGGGCACAGTACAAGGTCACTGAAGGATGCAGTGGGCACAGCAGTGGGCACTGGATATACAACTAGGTCACTGAAGGATGCAGTGGGCACAGTACAAGGTCACTGAAGGATGCAGTGGGCACTGGATATACAACTAGGTCACTGAAGGATGCAGTGGGCACAGTACAAGGTCACTGAAGGATGCAGTGGGCACAGCAGTGGGCACTGGATATACAACTAGGTCACTGAAGGATGCAGTGGGCACAGTACAAGGTCACTGAAGGATGCAGTGGGCACAGCAGTGGGCACTGGATATACAACTAGGTCACTGAAGGATGCAGTGGGCACTCAAGGATGTCACACTGTGTAATGAGATGCTTATATGCCAGCGAGCGAGCAGTGGGCACTGGGCACGGCACAAGGTCACTGACAGAATGAATGAACAGCGCTGGCAGAGAGTGGCGGTGCCGGCGGTGTGACTGGCTGCCTGCAAATAGTACAAGTGAAGTGTATAACTGTCACTGAAATAATATACAAGTGTGTAATGAGATGCTTATATGCCAGCGAGCGAGCAGTGGGCACTGGGCACGGCACAAGGTCACTGACAGAATGAATGAACAGCGCTGGCAGAGAGTGGCAGCGCCGGCGGTGTGACTGGCTGCCTGCAAATAGTACAAGTGTATAACTGTCACTGGAATATACAAGTGAACACTGCAGCTGCACTAACCTGCCTGCCTGCACTACACACAGATAATCCCCACTCCCACTACACTGACTACACTGCAGCACTGAACCTGCCTGCACTACACACAGTTAAATAACCACTAGACTCCCACACTCCCACTACACTGACTACAACTAACTACAGCAATCACTCACTGACTAGCTAACTGTGTACAGTATAAGAGCAGTGTTAGCAAAAAAAAACACGCTTTGTTTTTAACACAATAAATGCACTTGCTCAAACAACAATGGCCTGGAGATAATCCTCTCAGCACCACAGTCTAGCAAGGACAGAGCTTTTCCATCATGGCCGCCGCTTTATATTCTGGAGGGGAGGGCATAGCTCCCCTCCTGTGAGTGGTTGCTAGGGCCTGGCTGGGGCCCTCTGATTGGCCTGCAATGTGTCACTTCCGCATAGTTTGACGCATTTCCGCTAACCACGACTTCAGTGCCGGGTTTCACGAGTGTGAATGCGGATTTCTGTCCGCATTCACACGAAGCCGAAGCAGATTTTCGTGGTTGAAAATCTATTCGCGGCTTAGCGTGTCGGAGGCGGAATGCGTCAAAATGGTCGTGAATCCACGCGTAAGCGTGATCACGACCTGGCGGTGAGCACCACTGGTGGCAGGGAGCATAAGACACAGTTCCAACTGTCCTGTGTCCTGATCACCCCTCCCAGTTGTGCGCGCTAGGCTTCAAATCTCAAATTCAATTTCACCCCAAAAAAAATTTGCACCAAAACAGCAGAACGAGAACAACATCATCAGAAATCCCATTATGCTTTGCACAGCATCAGGGGAAAAATGCCCGGGCAGTTTTCTTCTATGCAGGTAAAAATGAGACTTTGGTAAGAAAAACAAGGTTCTGATGCTGTGAAACTGTTAAAGAAACACCAAGCCTTTTCAGTGCTGCTGAGTCGATTTTTAATCTGGAGGTTCACTTTAAGAGGCGAAGGCTAATCAGCAACAGAAAGACCCCCACCTTACCTGTGTTATTCAAATACCATGTAAACTGGCACTTAATCAGGAAGGGTGGTGAGAATGGGGGGGAATTCCAAATAGTACTTGATGCTGGATCAGATCTGATCCCTGATAAATTGCAGTCTGTATTAGGATGTGATTAAAAGGAGAGAGAAAAACTATAATCAGACCTTTTTACCCTGTCATCCACCAGTAGTTATTATTAACAGTGTAAAGCCACTTATTTCAGCATTATGGGCAGGTCAAGATCACCATAGTCTGGCTGAAAATTAAACATAGAGCCTCCCATTCTGTAATGTGCCTGACATCACGGCTCTGCTGGGCTTGGCCACACCGCCCGGTCATGTCTCATGGGAATGAATCAGCGGACAGGGAGAAGCGCACACAATGCCACACAATGTATAATTTCCTCCAGACTACAGGCTCATTTCTTCCACCTCATACGACACGTCTGTGGCGAGCTGCTAAGCCCTAGCCGTCTACCTGACCTCCCTACCCTGTATTATATTAATCCACTTCCTCACACCATGCAGTTATGCTGAGGGAGCCAGCGTCACATGCTACAGCACTTCTGTTGCAGGGACTGCTGCTCAGCATATTACTAGATCTGGCCATTATCAGGCACATATCACATACTGTAACTTATTTTTTCAAGATTAATGTGACGTGTGACTGATGACGTTTTGTATGTAGAAAACTGACACACTTAAAGGGAACCAGAGACGAAGCACCCTTGTGTATTTTACCATGTATATCAGTAAGAACATTAGAGAAAACACTTACCATGCTCTCTGTTTCCTCCTCACTGCTAAAAGTGTCTGTTAACAGCAGTCACAAGAATCCCAGACTGAGCAATTAAATCTGGTTTTGCTGGGAATGATTATAGCTGAGTCATTATAGCAAAGCCACAAGGGGGCAGGCTTGGGCTTGAAATAACACCACAGAATACAGACTTAGCTATAATCTTTCTGTAGCAAAGCTAGACGGAGCAGCCTGACTTCTCAGTCGGGGATTCTTATCAGACGTGATAACAGTCAGATTACACAGAGAACAATGAAACAAAGGGCAGATTAGGTGTTTACTGTCATGTTCCCACTGATTTATAAGGTAAAATACAAGAGGGTGCTTCATCTCTGGTTCTCTTTAACCACTTCACAACCGAGGGGTTTTACCCCTTCAGCATCCGAGCAATTTTCACCTTTTAGCGCTCCTTCCATTCATTTGTCTATAACTTTATCATTACTTATCGCAATGAAATGAACTATATCTTGTTTTTTTCACCACCAATTAGGCTTTCTTTAAGTGGGACATTATGCCAAGAATTATTTTATTCTAAATGTGTTTTAATGGGAAAATAGGAAAACATTTGGGGAAAAAAATCATTATTTTTCAGTTTTCGGCCATTATAGTTTTTAAATGATGCATGCTACTGTAATTAAAATCCATGTAACTTATTTGCCCATTTGTCCCGGTTTTTACACTGTTTAAATTATGTCCCTATCTCAATGTTTGGCGCCAATATTTTATTTGCAAATAAAGGTGCATTTTTTTTTCAGTTTTGCGTCTATCCCTAATTACAAGCCCATCATTTATAAAGTAACAGTGTTATACCCTCTTGATATAAATATTTAAAGAGTTCAGTCCCTAAGGTAACTATTTATGTTTTTGTCTTTTTTTTTAATTGTAATTTTTTTTTTAATTACAAAAAAAAAATGGTAACAATTGGGGAGTGTGGGAGTTAATGAGTAAATTTATAATGTACAAGAATGTATTTGTACATGAAAAATGCTTTTGGGTGTAGTTTTACTTTTTGGCCACAAGATGGCCACAGTAAATTTTTGGGAATGCGTCCTGTAAGCGTCGGAAGTACGCTTACAGGATGTTCAGGGAGGCTGGGAAACTTTTTTTTTTTTCCACAATGATCGCGCTGCTTCTCATGGAAGCAGCCGATCATTGCTGGGGGGCTGAGATCAACGAACGGGAATGGTTTTTCCATTTCATTGATCTACAGGCGAGCGGCGGGCGGCGTGCACGAGTGCAGGAGCGCGCGCACGTGCGTGCGGGAGCGCGGACAGAGGCGGTAGCGGCGGGGGGTGCGTACAACTATGCTCCGGGCGGGGAACTCAAGTCCAAAGGAGCGTAGATATACTGTACCCGGGCGGCGAAGTGGTTAAACTTCAATAAATAGATGTCTGTAACAGGTAGTCCCCAATGAGATAGACTGTAGGTTCGTTCTTAACCTGAATCTGTTCTTAAGTCGGAACACTGTGACATCTCTGTCCCCTGTACCTCCTCTGTGCCTCCAGTGTCCCCCTCTGTGTCACCTCTGCCCTCTGTACCTGCTTATACAAGTTTAAAAGACATTTTTTTTCTTTGATTTTTTTTTTTTTAATCTATTTTTCTCAAAAACTACAAATCCAATTTGAATTTTTTTTTTTTGACTTGTTCCCACAGAAACACAGAATCCATGTCGTTTATATCGGCGGGTCATTCGTAAGTTAGGCATTTGTAAATCGGGGACTACCTGTACTGATCACTGGGGTCGATTCATAAAACTGTATATCATGAATAATCTCACCTTAAAATGTACCTGAGCCGAAACTTGGGTACATAATATCGCATACTTACCTAAAGAGAGGGAAGCTTCGGGATCCTATTGAGGCTTCCCTCTGTGGTTTTCTGTCCCTGTTGCTAAGCGCAGCACTTCTCGATCCCCCCCAAACTTAATCCTATCGGTTCCCGTCACTGAGCGCAGCCCCCCCCCCTCCCCAAAGATTAGCGTCAATGCATTGTCACTAATCCTATCGAGGCCGTGCGGGTCCTCTTCCTTGTACATGGACACACAATAGCTGGCTGAGCCCGCGACTCCAAAGCTACTGCACATGCATGGGTGGGCTCGAGCTTTTTATGCGCAGCTATCATTGCAGAAGCATAAAATCTACTACCACAAAAAAAATTGTAGCAGAACAGCATTCAGTTAAACATAGCAGTTTGTTCTTAAGTGGAAAGCGCCTTGCTTCGGTGGAAAGCTTCTGGCTGCATCCAAAGAGGTGATAACATTATGGTTTGTTTACATTCCTTTGTTAGATACAGTTAGTAAACATTAGCAAACTGCCAGAACTGAGCTGTACTGAACTTAGAAGCAGAAAGAGCTGATAAGCGATCACTAGATAGATTATTGTATAGAAATGCAGCAGCTATGCAATAAAATGCAGTGGCAGCTATCAGATAAACTGTACTTTGGGAATTTGTAGACAGACAATATTACTTATGCAGAAAAGCATGACTGTATGGGTAGTAAAAAGTAGAAAAACAGATTTTTATTAAATATTATGTCAGTGTTTTATCCCACTTTATCCATGGGAGACGTGGTTTAGCCACTGTCCATTCAGGTCTCTGAACAGAAGAAACACTGGTTTACCGATCTGAGCCCCATCAGTCTACTATTGATTTGCAATAGACCAATGGGAATCATCCTTCCCCGGGAAGTATTCTCATATGGTCACTTAGTAGTGGACCAATGAACATCCTCCATGGTGCTCAGGGAAGATTCCTATTGGTCTTTTACTAACCAATGGGAGCCTGATGCTGGGGTCCTGGGATCGATATACTTGCGCTTCTAGTGGGAGGACCTGAATGGCGGTGCCAGAGGCTGTGGACAACCCATATGGACAGTGGCAGGTACAGAGCTTTTGGCGACAGAACAAAACCAGATGAAAAACTGATGTCCAATGTAACAAACTGATCCATTGAAATGGAAAACTAATTACTTTTTACAGTACCACAAACACTGGTCCGCATGAAAGCCGGGGGGCCCCAGGTCTCTTTCACTCGCTGGGGCCCCCAAACCACCATGTGATACCCAGAGGGAAGTGTGGGCAAGCCCTGGACCTCTCACCTCCAGGGAACTCACCCCCACCACCTCTAAACTGAATGCCAACTGCAACAAACAAAATTGCTAACTTCCAGCTAGAGCAATGTCCTGCCTCTATCCGGCCAGCAGACGCCAGTCAGCCAATCAGGTGTACTGTCATACACCCTTTGCCTGCTGTACCCAATCTTGCAGGAATTACATAAATTAGCATTCAGGTGGGAGGCTTCGGTTGGATGCAATCGTGAATTGCATCGTTTACAGGGATGCCCGTGTAGGCATCTCCCACACGGTCCCCTCCCTAACCACTCACCTGTCAACCGCATCCTGGAAGCTGCAAAAATACTTTTTACAGTATCAGATTTTCATCCAGGATGGCCTTAAACAGCTTTTAAACCCCTAGCAAGAAAATACTGAATAAATATATATATTTATTTGATGTTACTCTTTTAACTACTTTTCTAGTATATTAGTAGTAGTATTTTTTATTTATATAGCACCAACATCTTCCGTAGCGCTGTACATAGTACAAAGCAAATTATTGGGGAACATATATAAATGAGACGTTCAAGACAATGTACAAACATGACATCTGGTGATATACAGTATGTACAAATACGTACATCGTTAATGTGTGGATTGAGATATCAGTAAAATTGGTACGCGTTCATTTGGTAAATTACATCAAAATAAACAATAGGAAGAGGTCCCTGCCCATGCGAGCTTACACTCTAGAGCAATTAGTATTTTTTTTCAGTTACTAGGTGCTAAAAGGTTATTTTGTAGATGAGATGGAATTTCTCTCCTGAGTTAACTGAGAAGAAAAGTTAAATGAATAAGGGCCAAGGTAAGATTAACCTCCTTGCCGGTTATCCCGAGCTCAGCTCGGAGTAACCTGCGTAGGAGGATTTCTCAGGCCCCGCTGGGCCGATTTTCCCAAAAAAATTTTTACTGCACGCAGCTAGCACTTTGCTAGCTGCGTGCAGTTTCCAATCGCCGCCGATTCGCCGCTTCCCGCCGCGTCGCCCCCCCCCTCCAGACCCCTTGTGCAGCCTGGCCAATCAGTGCCAGGCAGCGCTGAGGGGTAGATCGGGATTCCCTCTGACGTCCATGACGTCGGTGACGTCATCCCGCCCGGTCACCATGGCGACCGGGGAAGCCCAGCAGGAAATCCCGTTCTGAACGGGATTTCCTGCTTACTCTGATCGCCGAAGGCGATCGGAGTGGATAGGGGGATGCCGCTTGTCAGCGGCTATCATGTAGCGAGCCCTGGGCTCGCTACATGATTTAAAAAAAAAATTTAAAAAGTGCTGCGCTGCCCCCTTGCCGCCAGAATTGGAACAGCAAGGAGGTTAATGAAAAAAGGTTTTCTGAATCAACTATGGACCTCTATTAGGCTTGGTTCCTACTTGCATCAGACCACGTGCGGGAGTGGACCACGTAGTGTCCGCTCCGATGGTCCGCTGTGCGGGGCAGATGTGTTCGCACCATAGGCTATATGGGAAACGAATCTGCCTCCCTGAGATTATGGTGGACTGCACAGAAGTGCAGCCCGATTACCACCACGGATCCGTTGCAGAGTGACAAGTGTGGAGGGCTCTTATTTATAAAGCAAAAGTTTGCTTTCTTAAAACAGAAAGAATTTGCAATAATTCAGGTTGGAGTGAGCTTGAGATGTCTCCCACAATGCATCACTGCTGAATATATGCAAATTAACCATTGTCACCCTTAGCAGCCAAACACACCTCCAGATGTGCTGGAATGCAATGATGTGTCAGCTTGTTAATTTGTACAGAGCCAGAATAATCCAACATGCATACAGACTCACTGTTTCGTTTTGTTTGATCCTCATCAGTGCATGGCATGGATTAATGTGGCTCTATGGAGTAGGACTTGAAACACCCAGAGGTACGGACTAACCAGCAAGCTCATGGTGAACCAGAACTCGTTGGAGTGTGTAAGTAAGCATGTTTGATTATTATGGCTCTGTACTAATAACAAGCTGACACATCATTGCATTCCAGCGGTTCTGGTTAATTTGCATATATTCAGCAGTGATGCATTGTGGGAGACATCTCAAGGTCACTCCAACCTGAATTATCACAAATTTTTTCTGTTTTAAGAAAGCAAACTTTTGTTTTCCTTAGTATTTTAGTAAGGGGGCTTTTTGGACCATTGTAGCCCCTCACACAATCCAATGAGTTCTGGTTCACTATGAGCTTGCTGGTTAGTCTGTATTTATAAAATAGGATCTCTGTCAGTTTTGCAATGAGCAGAGGCCGATAGCAGTTTTCTGCTTCTTCATAACTTAGAGGAACTTTAACCAAAGATTGAACTTCATCCCAATCAGTAGGCGATACCTCCTTTCCCATGAGAAATCTATTCCTTTTCTTGAGTAGGAAGGTCTGTATGGCTGATATTGTGGTGAAACCCCTCCCACCATGTGATGTCATGACCATGGTCCTGACAGTTTGCTGTCTGTGAACATCGTTGCATTGTGGGAAATAACAGCTTTTTCCAACTGCCAAGCAAGCAATACATTGCTCTGTGCATACAACTCTCAGGAAACGAACATTCCGTACAGACCACCTGGCAGAACTAACAAGGTTGCCTCCTTTCATAAATTTCATAATGTAAATCAGGAAGAGGAAATATTTTACAATGGGCAACACTGAGTAATTAATATATAAATATCGTAAAAATAAATAAGCAATTGTATTGTTGTTTTCACTACAGTTTCTCTTTAACTGGTTACCCTGTAACTCCTGATTGTTGATACAGAGGAGGCTGCTTCCCATCATCTTCCTTTATTTCATACAGGAGACGCTATGGATGGACCACTGATGAAAGTGTAGGACTGAGCTGGGTGTCTTTTCATTTGGTGTTTGGTGTTATTAGCGTATGCTACTGCTGAGTGAGCATCTGCTTACACTTATTAAGCATCTCTGTGCTAATCGCTCCTGTCCAGGCTTCCTCTCTGTCATGTCACTGTCATGCTGTGGCTTTAAGCATTGTGAAAGCAATTTCATGTTGTTCACCTCATTCTTACCAGTAAACATCGCTGAAAGCAAACCTGAAGCGAAAATAAATTTATGATGAACTGTTTATGTAGTACAGCTAAGAAATGGAACATACGGTAGGTAGCAAAAAAAAGTCTCATGTTGTTTTCCAGCACAGGAAGAGTTAAAAAAAAACTTAATTTGCAAAAGAGCTTCTCTGAGCTCCTCGAACCACTGGGTCCAAAACAGTCTTGTTTTCTGAAGCACTTAAAGAGAAACTGTGACCAAGAATTGAAATTCATCCTAATGAGTAGCTGATACCCCCTTTTACATGAGAAATCTATTCCTTTTCTCAAACAGGGGGCTCTGTATGGATGATTTTGTAGTGAAACACCTCGCACAAATGATGTCAGCGCCTCACAGCACTGAGGTCCTGACATCACACTGTGGGAGCCTTGTTGCATTGTGGGAAATAACATCTGTTTACAACTGCCAAAAAAGCAAGTACCATCTCTTTCCACTGACATCACCTGCCAGCAGTAAAAATGTCACCATGTAATAAATGTCAGAATGTAAATCAGGGAGAGGAAAGATTTTGCAATGAGCAAACACTGACTAAATCATTGATACATAATTATTGTAAAAATGCAGCCCTTTTTTATTACATTATTTTCACTGGAGTTGCAACCACTTAACGACCAGCTAACGCCGATAGGCGTCGGCAGGTCGTTAGTGGTATAGCATGTAAACGGCCGCTCTTTCCATGCCAGTTCACGGAGGGTGTCTCCGTGAACAGTGTGCGAGCCGCCGATTGCGGCTCGCACGCATAATGTAAACACGCAGGGAAGAAATCCCCACTGTTTACATTAATACGGCATTAATACGGCGCTGCTGCGCAGCAGCGCCGTAAAGGAGATCGGCGATCTCCGGCCTCTGATTGGCCGGGGATCGCCGGCATCTGATAGGCTAAAGCAGCCCATAGCCTGCGGGAAAAGCAGGTAAGGGCAGAGAGGGCTGAAATCTATGCGGAGGGGGGCTTTGATGAGCCCCCCCTGCAAAGCGCAGAGAGCCGGCGGTGATCAGACCCCCCAGTAGGACACCCCCCTAGTGAGGAAAAAAGGGGGGAAGTCTGATCGCCCTGGCTCAATCCTGATCGGTGCTGCGGGCTGAAGTGAACCTCCAGACTAAAAATCGACTCAGCAGCACTGAAAAGGCTTGGTGTTTCTTTAACAGTTTCACAGCATCAGAACTTTGTTTTTCCTATACAAGCCTCATTTTTAGATGCACAGAAGAAAACTGCCCAGGCATTTCTCCCCTGATGTTGTGCAAAGCATGATGGGATTTCTGATGTTGCTCTCGTTCTGCTGTTTTGGTGCAAAAAATTTTTTCTTACATTTTGAATTTGACATTTGTGTGCAGCTGGGAGGGGGGTGATCAGGACACAGGACAGTTGTAACTGTGTCTCCTGCTCCTTGTCACCTCCTTTCAATCAAAAAGATGGCTGCCCCCATGAATCACAAACATTTGCCTGTTCTTTTAAAACAGGGCGAGTAAGAGATTATATTACCTATCTATTCTAATTAACAGATGAATGTAATTTAATGACAGTATGTTTGTTTAGGCTGAAGTTTCCCTTTAAGTGGTTTTTAAACAAAGAAACAGTGAGATACAGCTTGAGATCAGATTTTACTGCAGGAAAGTTCAAAGGGTCATTATTTCTGCTTTGTTTTACAGTTTAAAAGACAGAGTGCTTTTAAAACTCCAACTGTGACAGAATGATGCATTGTTATTTAAAAAAAAAAGCTATATAACTGAAAATAAATATGACTTTTTTCTTTGCTACTAATGTTCTACCAATTATCTGTGCTACACGTACAATTCAGTATCTCAGATTTGCTTTAAGGAGGACCAAAGCCGCTTTGGCTTTAACTGGTTTCAGGTCAGACTGATGCACATACCTTGGTGCACAAGAGCTTGCATTTCCATATGTGATCCCTGTCACAATGATTTACACTTGTGCACAGACATGCATTGCCATGCATTAGGGGGTTCCTTAGAGCCTAGGACAGGTATTTAAATGGATTCTCCAGTCAACTGTGGCAGGGCTGGCTCCTATTCTAGGGGTGATCTGGTAGCCCCTGCTATTTTCTGCTGTTCTCATCTGCAATGCATGTCCTTCTGTAAAGGCCGCTAGTGGTAGGATCATGGGTTATACACAGGAGGCTTGGACGCACTTTGCAATCATGTGACAATTTACCTGTGCATTAGAGACAGGAATTGTTGCAGCCAGTTGTGGACCTCCTGGAATGTCTGTGTTTCTGGTTAATTCAGGTATTGAATGCCCCTCTTGGTAATAGCAATAGGTGACAGTTCTAAGCAGCTAGAAGCTCTGCTTAAAGCCAGTGGTTACCTATTTAAAAACCAAAAAGTCAGATACTCACCTAATGAGAGGGAAGGCTCGGTCCTAATGAGCCTTCCCTCTCCTCTCCCGGTGCCCTCGGTGCTGCGCTGGCTCCCCCGTTCGCGTCCGCCGCCGCAGGGACTTCGGAGGTCTGCCGCTTGCCACAACCTCTGCCTGGTTATGGATCTTGTCTTGTCTGCTGCTTGCTAAACCACTGCATGATTACTGGCCTTGCCCTATCTGCTGCCTGCCATGACCTCTTCCTCAGATTCAGTAATTGGTAGTAGGATGAAGAATTCACACAACAAAAGTTATATTTCTGCAAATGCCAAACTGAACAGGTGGGTTTTCATTCTGGATTTAAACACGTCTAGAGATGGAGCTGTCCTGATCTGTTGAGGTAAGGAGTTCCAAAACGTAGGGGCAGCATGACAGAAAGCTCTGGGACCAAAAGTTTCCAAGTGGAGTCTGGGTATGACTAGATTATTAGAACCTGTGGATCTGAGATTGCGGGGATTGCTACACAGCTGTAACATTTCTTTCATGTATCCAGGGCCTAGATCAGGGGTCGGGAACCTATGGCTCGCGAGCCACATATGGCTCTTTTCAGACCAGCATGTGGCTCTCTGGCTCGCTAAATCCCTGGTGACAGCGCAGCAAGGGAGACTGTGTTCAATTTTACATTAGTGTGCCGCCGCCTCCTCCATGCCCGCCCTCCGTCCTCACAAGTCCGCCTCCTCCCTGTACATCTCTGCCTCTCATCACATGGCCGTGCTGTGCGCTGCCTCCTCTAGCCGCCGCGGCCAGCGTATTGTAACTCCGCCCATATGGTGACGCTTAGTGCAGGGACTGGTGTTGCGGCCAGTGATGATGTAAAGCTGGAGCCCGCGCTGTGGAACTCCGCCGAGCCCGCACTGTGGAACTCCGCCATTCTGCCTTGCCTGGTGAGTGTGCTGTCTCTAATGCAGCATTTTGGGGGATTTTAGCTTAGAAGGGACAGACTGGTTAACTCAGTTAGATAGACCAATTGTTATTTAGTATTAAACCTGCCACCCAGCACCTCACCTGCCTCCCCCCACCAAGCCTGCCACCCAGCACCTCACCTGCCTCCCCCCACCAAGCCTGCCACCCAGCACCTCACCTACCTCCCCCCACCAAGCCTGCCACCCAGCACCTCACCTGCCTCCCCCCCACCAAGCCTGCCACCCAGCACCTCACCTGCCTCCCCCCACCAAGCCTGCCACCCAGCACCCCACCTACCTCCCCCCACCAAGCCTGCCACTCAGCACCCCACCTACCTCCCCCCACCAAGCCTGCCACCCAGCACCTCACCTACCTCCCCCCACCAAGGCTGCCACCCAGCACCTCACCTACCTCCCCCCACCAAGCCTGCCACCCAGCACCTCACCTGCCTCCCCCCACCAAGCCTGCCACCCAGCACCTCACCTGCCTCCCCCCACCAAGCCTGCCACCCAGCACCCCACCTACCTCCCCCCACCAAGCCTGCCACCCAGCACCCCACCTACCTCCCCCCACCAAGCCTGCCACCCAGCACCTCACCTACCTCCCCCCACCAAGCCTGCCACCCAGCACCTCACCTGCCTCCCCCCACCAAGCCTGCCACCCAGCACCCCACCTACCTCCCCCCACCAAGCCTGCCACCCAGCACCTCACCTACCTCCCCCCACCAAGCCTACCACCCAGCACCTCACCTACCTCCCCCCACCAAGCCTGCCACCCAGCACCTCACCTACCTCCCCCCACCAAGCAATAACACCTGCCCACCCAGCACCTCACCTACCTCCCCCCACCAAGCCTGCCACCCAGCACCTCACCTACCTCCCTCCCTTCAAGCAATAACACCTGCCCACCCAGCACCTCACCTACCTCCCCCCACCAAGCCTGCCACCCAGCACCTCACCTACCTCCTCCGACCAAGCAATAACACCTGCCCACCCAGCACCTCACCTACCTCCCCCCACCAAGCCTGCCACCCAGCACCTCACCTACCTCCCCCACCAAGGCTGCCACCCAGCACCTCAGCTACCTCCCCCCACCAAGGCTGCCACCCAGCACCTCAGCTACCTCCCCCCACCAAGCCTGCCACCCAGCACCTCACCTACCCCCCCCCCCACCAAGCAATAACACCTGCCCACCCAGCACCTCAGCTACCTCCCCCCACCAAGCAATATCACCTGCCAACCCAGCAACTTGACCTACCTCTCCACACCCTGACCTCCCACTCCCACCCTGAACAGCCTCCCCCCACCCTGCAACCTGACCTGCTTCTCCCATCCTGACCAACCTCTCCCACCCTGCAACATTACCTGCCTCCCCACACCCTGCAACCTGACCTGCTGCTCTTATACTGACCAGCCTCCCTCCACCCTGCAACCTTACCTGCCTCCCCCCACCCTGCAACCTGACCTGCTGCTCCCATCCTGACCAGCCTCCTCCTGCCCTGCAACCTGACCTGCTGCTCCCACCCTGACCAGCCTCTCCCACCCAGCATCCTGACCTGCCTTTCCCCACCCAGCACCCTTACCGGCCTTCCCCACTCACCACCCTCAGCCATCAACCCCCCCACACCCAGCACTGTGTCTGAAGAAGGGAATATATGTAATGGGGACTGGGAGATCAGAGGGTAAAGCAGAAGGGTCAAGAAGAGTGGGGGAGACATAGGTGATGAGCAGAGGGGAAAATGCACACATTTCCTTGTATTTAGTTTGAAACATATTGTATGGCTCTCACGGAATTACATTTTAAAATATGTCGTGTTTATGGCTCTCTCAGCCAAAAAGGTTCCCTACCCCTGGCCTAGATTATTCAGGGATTTAAATGTCAGTAGGCCGATCTTGAATAGGACCCTCCATTCTATAGGTAGCCAGTGAAGGGAGTGCAGGACTGGCGTTATGTGGCAGTGACGGGGTTGGTTGGTTAGCAGTCTGGCAGCAGTATTCTGTATCAGCTGTAGGTGGTACACGTCCTTTTTTGGAAGGCCAGTGTAGAGAGCATTACAGTAGTCCAGTCGGGATGTGATGAAGGCATGGACTAAGGTTGGCAGATCAGGAAGATTAAAGAGAACCAGAGATGAAGCAACCTCATGTATTTTACCTTATAAATCAGTGGGAACATGACAGTAAACACCTAATCTGCTCTTTGTTACATTGTTCTCTGTTTAATTTGCCTGTTATCACCTCTAAGATAAGAATCCCGACTAAGCAGTCGGTCTGGCTTTGCTACAGAATAATTATAGCTGAGACTGTGTTCTCTTTGGTGTCTTCAAGTCCAAGCCTGCCCCCTGCTGGCTTTGCTCAGGAATCATTATAGCTGAGTCATTATAGCAAAGCCAGACTCAATGCTCAGTCCGGGATTCTTATCTCAGCTAGATAACAGACACTTTTAGCAGTGAGGATGGAACAGAGAGCAGGGTAAATGTTTTCTCTAATGTTCCCACTGATTTCTATGGTAAAATACACAAGGGTGCTTCGTCTCTGGTTCACTTTAAGAAAGAAATGGAAAAAATTCATTATTTCTCAGTTTTTGGCCATTATAGTTTGAAATTAATACATGCTACCGTGATTAAAATCCATGTATTTTATTTGCCAATTTGTCCCGTTTAGTACACCATTTAAATTATGTCCCTATCACAATTTATGGCGCCAATATTTTATTTGGAAATAAAGGTGCATTTTTTTAAATTTGCGTCCATCACTATTTACAAGCTTATAATTTAAAACATTATATTAATATACTCTCTTGACATGCATATTCAAATAGTTCAGACCTTTAGGTAACTATTTGTTTTTTGCTTTTTTAATTGTAATTTAAAAAAAAATGTAGTAAATTTTATTTGGATAATTTTTAGTGTGGGAGGTAAACAGCTAATTTTAAATGTAATATAATGTATTTATTTAATAAAAAAATGTATTTGGGTGTAGTTTTACTATTTGGCCACAAAAACTCAAAAAGTCCTGGAAGCGAACGATCTCACTTCCAGGAAGCATTAGAAGGACAGGAAACTGTTTTTTTTCTGCAGAAAGTCCACGTTTTTCTACGGGGGACTTAGATCAATTAATGGGAACTACTGTATATTCCCATTAATTGATCTCGGGGCTAACGGCAGGCGGCGGGAGCGTGCGCGATCGCGTGCATGGCACAGTGGCAGCAGCAGCAGAGTCTAGCTGGACGGATATATCCGTCCAAATAGACTTAAGTGGTTAAAAGGCATTTTATTGACCTGTTTAACAATACCACCTAGGAGAAAACTTGGGAGAAAAAGTTACTTGCATATTGGCCATAGTTCTTAGCGTTCTCCTTGTATCCAGTGGGACAATCCCAAGAGTCTCAACCTGGTAGTCACTTGCAGCAAAGTAATCCACTGTCCACCAAGGGTAGCAGCCCATCGACCATTTCTTAATGGTGTAGACCAGTAATTAGACTTCCATACGCTGGGACACCCCAGACCTACCACTGGTGCCAGCAACAGGTGTCCACCCCCAATAATACAATTTCTAGGCATTACCTATGTTTGAGTGCAGAACAAATGGGCAGATCCAGTTTTGCTTCTATATTGCTGTCTCTAATCTCGATGGGGAGAATTGTCCTCCCTTCCTTTCCCAGTGATGTGTCATTGGGACAGGAAATAGGAGTAAATATATTTGCAAGTAACTGATATAGGAGTGAAAACATAAAAATAACATTTTAGGGCGCTTCTTCTTCTTATTTTTTTTATTTATACAGCACCAAGATCTTCCATGACTCTGTACAGAGTACTAAACAAATATTGGGGAGAATAGATACTGTATACGAGAAATTCAAAAACCCTGCACAATCAGGACATCCAGTAATACAAGTACAAATGCATACATAATTGATGTGTGGTTAGAGACATCCCCAATACTATCAGTTAAAAATGTCGCCAGAGCCCACAGTGTAAAAATGGCGCCGCATTAATTTGCATTATAAAATGATATTTATCGTTTTATGAGTTAAAAAATGGAGCCGCACTAAAAACGATATTTATCGTTTTATGACTTTCACAAAACTATAAATATCGTTTTGAAATGTAAGTCATAAAACTATAAATATCGTTTTGAAATGTGTGTGTGTGTGTGTGTGTGTGTGTGTGTGTGTGTGTGTGTGTGTGTGTGTGTGTGTATATATATATATACAGTGGTGTGAAAAACTATTTGCCCCCTTCCTGATTTCTTATTCTTTTGCATGTTTGTCACACTTAAATGTTTTTGCTCATCAAAAACCGTTAACCATTAGTTAAAGATAACATAATTGAACACAAAATGCAGTTTTAAATGATGGTTTTTATTATTTAGTGAGAAAAAAAACTCAAAACCTACATGGCCCTGTGTGAAAAAGAAATTGCCCCCTGAACCTAATAACTGGTTGGGCCACCCTTAGCAGCAATAACTGCAATCAAGCGTTTGCGATAACTTGCAACAAGTCTTTTACAGCGCTCTGGAGGAATTTTGGCCCACTCATCTTTGCAGAATTGTTGTAATTCAGCTTTATTTGAGGGTTTTCTAGCATGAACTGCCTTTTTAAGGTCATGCCACAACATCTCAATAGGATTCAGGTCAGGGCTTTGACTAGGCCACTCCAAAGTCTTCATTTTGTTTTTCTTCAGCCATTCAGAGGTGGATTTGCTGGTGTCTTTTGGGTCATTGTCCTGCTGCAGCACCCAAGATCGCTTCAGCTTGAGTTGACGAACAGATGGCCGGACATTCTCCTTCAGGATTTTTTGGTAGACAGTAGAATTCATGGTTCCATCTATCACAGCAAGCCTTCCAGGTCCTGAAGCAGCAAAACAACCCCAGACCATCACACTACCACCACCACATTTTACTGTTGGTATGATGTTCTTTTGCTGAAATGCTGTGTTACTTCTACGACAGATTTAACAGGACACGCACCTTCCAAAAAGTTCAACTTTTGTCTCCGCGGTCCACAAGGTATTTTCCCACAAGTCTTGGCAATCATTGAGATGTTTTTTAGCAAAATTGAGACGAGCCTTAATGTTCTTTTTGCTTAAAAGTGGTTTGCGCCTTGGATATCTGCCATGCAGGCCGTTTTTGCCCAGTCTCTTTCTTATGGTGGAGTTGTGAACACTGACCTTAATTGAGGCAAGTGAGGCCTGCAGTTCTTTAGATGTTGTCCTGGGGTCTTTTGTGACCTCTCGGATGAGTTTTCTCTGCGCTCTTGGGGTAATTTTGGTCGGCCAGCCACTTCTGGGAAGGTTCATCACTGTTCCATGTTTTTGCCATTTGTGGATAATTGCTCTCACTGTGGTTCGCTGGAGTCCCAAAGCTTTAGAAATGGCTTTATAACCTTTACCAGACTGATAGATCTCAATTACAGTACTTTTGTTCTCATTTGTTCCTGAATTTCTTTGGATCTTGGCATGATGTCTAGCTTTTGAGGTGCTTTTGGTCTACTTCTCTGCGTCAGATAGCTCCTATTTAAGTGAATTCTTGATTGAAACAGGTGTGGCAGTAATCAGGCCTGGGGGTGACTACAGAAATTGAACTCAGGTGTGATAATCCACAGTTAAGTTATTTTTTAACAAGGGGGGCAATCACTTTTTCACACAGGGCCATGTAGATTTGGAGTTTTTTTTCCTCACTAAACAATAAAAACCATCATTTAAAACTGCATTTTGTGTTCAATTATGTTATCTTTGACTAATAGTTAACAGTTTTTGATGAGCAGAAACATTTAAGTATGACAAACATGCAAAAGAATAAGAAATCAGGAAGGGGGCAAATAGTTTTTCACACCACTGCATGTGTGTGTATGTGTGTGTGTGTATATGTGTGTGTGTGTATATGTGTGTGTGTGTGTGTGTATATGTGTGTGTGTGTATATGCGTGTGCGTGTATTTGTGTGTGTGTGTGTGTGTGTGTGTGTGTGTGTGTGTGTGTATATATATATATATATATATATATATATATATATATATATATATATATATATATATATATATATATATATATATACACACACATAAATATATACACACACACACACACATAAATATATACACACACACACACACATAAATATATACACACACACACACACACACACACATACCTACATAAATACACACACACACACATATACACACATATATACACACACAGACACACAAGCATACACACACACAAACACACACACTCACACATATATACATCCACACATACACATATATACACACAAACTGTACACACACACACACACACACACACACACACACACACACACACACACACACACAGACACACAAGCATACACACACACACAAACACACACTCACACATATATACATCCACACATACACATATATACACACAAACTGTACACACACACACACACACACACACACACACACATCCAGGAAAGGATCTTAAAACTCTCAAAAACGAAAAATATTGTTTTTCATAAAAACGATAAATATTGTTTTTTGTAAAAACGATAGATATACCGTTTTTCGTAAAAGCGATAAATATCGTTTTTAAAAAATATCGTGCGTAACCAGGCGCCATTTTTTGGCTGGCGCCATTTTTAACTGGACGCCATGTTTATATGATAAATTACAGCAGAATAAGAAGCATTGGGAGGAGGTCCCTGCCCTTGCTAGCTTGCAATCTGGAGAATAGTGGGGAGGAGACACTAGAGAAAGAGACACAGGAGTTAGAGGATGAGCCAGTGAGCCTCCACTGCGACCTACAGCAAATTATAAGCTTGTCTGAAAATCTGAAAAGTGAGTTTTGAGAGTACATTTGATGGTTTCCAGGATTGGAGCAAAACAGACTGCCTGTGGGAGAGAGTTCCAAAGGAGAGGTGATACTTGTGAGAAGTCCTGGATGCAGGAGTGAGAGGAGGTGACCGAGCTACAAGACAAGAGGGTCTCCTGGGAGCAGCAAAGGTTCCGGGTGGAGACTGAGGAAATGTATGGCGGTGACAACGTATGTAGAGCTTTGTATGATAGGATGAGGAGATTAAACTGGATACTTTGGGTATTTGTAGCCAATGGAAAGATTGGTAGAGAAGTGCTGCTTTGGAGTGAGAGGAGAGTTTTTTGGTAGTCCATAGAGAATAGTGTGACAGTAGTCAAAGTGTGATATGATTAGAGCATGTACAAGCATTTTAGTTGCCGCTTGTGAAAGGAAGGGGTGGATTCTGGAAATTTCTGGAGATGGAAGTAACAGAATGCAGTTAATGTGTTATGTGGTCTAAATATTACCCTTTGACAGCGAGCTTTAGGAGTTGAGGTTATCGACACGCTAAACTCGCTTCCACTGGGCAGAGCTTGATGCGGAAGCGAATTTAGCGTGTCAGAGGACCGGACACTGGCAGCGGCGATGACACGGGAGCACACGCACCAACCGAGCACGCGGCGGAGGTGATGTGATTAAGCCTGGATACGGAAACCTGCCAGCCGGCCAACATACGGGGGAGAGCACGTTCTGTAAAACTCTACGCCTTATATACGATTTGGGACATGTGAGTGCAAAATGATTTTATTGTAAATAAACTTTTTAGCAGTATCACGCTATGTGCGCTATTTCTATTGAGTTTGATCATCATAAGTGGACCGGTGACAAGTATTAAAATAAGAAGAGGGACCTAAAGACTGCCTGATTGGTGAGGGACGACCCGGGAACGGTCCCAAGGTGCTTCAGACCTCTAGATTGGCTCAGAAATGGCGGTGAGTTAACCACAAAAGGGTGTGGTGGTGGCCTGTTCATATAGGAGGGAAGGGAAGTTACCATTGAACTACCTAAGGAAAAGGAGGGATTGCCGTTTGTTGGAATAGTGGTGAAAGTGAAATTGAGAGGACTGGTTCACACTGGCTGTTGCTGAACTGTCTAAGCGGAGAGTGCAGTTGGCATTTTTTAGGATATAATATACTAGATGTTGTTTTATGGACTGGATAGTATATGCAAACTGTGAGCGCTACCTCTTGAGAACTGTAGTAACTCAAGCAACTGTTCCTGCGCTGTCTTGACAGAATGATGGTGGTTAATGCTCTAGGTCATTGATGGCTAACCTTGGCACTCCAGCTGTGGTAGAACTATAAGTCCCATGAGGCATTGCAATACTCTGACAGCTCTAGGCATAACTCGGGGAGGCAGAGGCATGATGGGATGTGTAGTTTTGTTACAGCTGGAGTGCCAAGGTTAGCCATCATTGCTCTAGGTGCTGCTCCAGGTGCTGGGTGGTGCCAGTAGTCCTGTGTAAGAGCGAAAGAGAAAGGAGCTCTCCTCTGGTGCATTAACTTCTTTAATGGGTAAAATCACACTTAAAAATTGCACTTACAGTCTATGGGTAGAAATCAAGCGCATCTTAGGGCCTGTCTGCGAGTCCTCTCCCCTCTCCTGTGCTTGGCCCGGAGCAGCAGGAGTGATGTTCAGCATGGAGCAGGTGCGGTGGGCGGGGCCTGGTCGCGCTGTAGCCGTCTGATGTCGCTACACGTTTCGGTGTTAAGATATACCTTTGTCAGGTCGGGAGGTAAGCGTAGTGCCTGTGCCTGCAATGCACAACCATTGTCTCTCCTTTCTGGTCCGCCTTGCACAAGTTATATGTACTACAGTATCAGTGGCGGCTCCAGGATTTCTTTTGGGGGGATGCTATGCAGGTGCTGGATAATTTTGAAAGGGGGCTAGAGCGGCGCCAAAAAATGTGGGGGCGTGGCCAAAAGAGGGGCATGGTCATCAAAAGAGGGGCGTGGTAAAGTGCTGGAGTATATTCCAGTGCTATATAAATACATAATGATATGGTAGGATATAAGAGTATGGTCGGATTAGATTGTGAGCTCTTCCGAGAACCTGACTATGCACTCTGTAAAGTGCTTGATAAGATGTTACTGCTATATGGCTGGCCAGGCTGGCCCTGGCCCAGGTAGCGCCGGCAGACATAGTTACATAGTTACATAGTTACATAGTTATTTTGGTTGAAAAAAGACATACGTCCATCGAGTTCAACCAGTATAAAGTACAACACCAGCCTGCTCCCTCACATATCCCTGTTGATCCAGAGGAAGGCGAAAAAACCCTTACAAGGCATGGTCCAATTAGCCCCTAAAGGGAAAAATTCCTTCCCGACTCCAGATGGCAATCAGATAAAATCCCTGGATCAACATCATTAGGCATTACCTAGTAATTGTAGCCATGGATGTCTTTCAACGCAAGGAAAGCATCTAAGCCCCCTTTAAATGCAGGTATAGAGTTTGCCATAACGACTTCCTGTGGCAATGCATTCCACATCTTAATCACTCTTACTGTAAAGAACCCTTTCCTAAATAAATGGTTAAACAATGATGATGACTCAGCAAAAGGGCCCCCGCCCGATGCCCACGCTGAACTGGGCCTCCCTCACTCACACAATAGGACTGGCTCTCTTCTCTCTGACTCCAGACATCCCCACTCTCTGTCGCCAGTCCAGGCTATGACTGACGGTCTCTCTCTCGCTGCTCGGCTCTCGTCTCTGCGCTCCGGGCTACCTCTCTCCTCACGCCCACGGCTCCGCCCTCACCACGCCGACACCACGTACGGGCGCAGTTTTATGCTGCCTGGCCAAGTGACGTCACGTCAGCGTGCGCTGCGCATGGAACGTCTGACGTCAATCGCCGCAGCGCACACAGCAAGGGGGAGCCTGAGCAGAGCACAGAAGCGTGAGTGGCATGCTATACGGGGCTGGGGCTGAGCTAGTGGGCTGGGCTATTAAAAAATTACATTTTCTTTTCAAATCAGCACCTGTTTCTTTAGGGGGTGGTAATAGGGTGCTTGGAGGATTTTAGGGGGTGCTTCAGCACCCAAAGCACCCACCTGGCACCGCCCCTGTACAGTATATATTCTTATGTGTTTTACTAACAGAGCCCATTGAGAAGTTCACACTATTGATGTATTTCACCAAGAAAGTTTTTTTCCCCAAATGTTTGAATGGTTAACCAGAGGGGGGCAGCAGTGTGATGAGGTCTACATGCAAAAGGCTGTAATAGAAGGAATGTCTGTAGTTTGCAGGGTGTGAACAAGACATGGGAGGAGACCTGAAAATAGTTAGTGCTCACAGTCCAGTGCCAGTCTCATTGCAAGAAAGAACTGCTGGGGGGTATAAAGAGTAGCACCCCCTCCCCAGTCCACAGAGACTTTGGCACAGCTGGTGACAATGACGACAGTCACATACACAGGCATTTTTTTTCTCTTGCAGCTCATCATTGCTGGCAGCTATGGTAAGTTACATGTTCACTTTTAAGCATTGTTCCATGTATGTATATTGGCTCATTTGTATGGATAGTGCTGAGAAGTACAATATTGGGGCCATTCAGTGAAAGGGATTAGAATTCTGCCTTTTTTTCCTGCACATCATATGAACAGCAATGCTAAAGTTGTGGCTTCATTTCTGACTAGTGTCAATGAATAAACAGCTGCATTTAATGTCAAAACTTTCTTATAATTCTTGTTTGCTTATTCAGGCATGTTTTATAATAGTAAATGATTGGTCGCTATGGGTAACAGCACTCTAGTCTTGCCCTTTGTCTTAGGTTAGGCATAAGGTACAAATAACACATTTTTTTGATGTGTGCCAATTAGGGCATCTTAGCTGTGCATGTACTGGAGCATATGCAGTTTTGTGACAACTGGCTGTGTGTAGCTGAAAAGTGGCTTAAGTTCCAATGGGGTACAGTGTCATGCAGAGTGTGTGTATGTATATATATATATATATATATATATATATATGTGTGTGTGTGTGTTTTCTTTTTGCACACATTGCTTATTTACTTGTTTGCAGAGTGAAGAAGCAAAAAAGTCTGTTAAAGCGGGATTGTCACCATAAAAATCAAATTTCAACAGCAACTGGTCTGAGTGTATTAAGTGATAAAGATGCTAATCCTGCATTCAAAATTTTCAAAACTTTTCCTGCTGTTATGGTTTGGAGTTATCACACACTTAAGGAGCACTGGCCCTTTAGTAGTCAGTACCAAACAGTTGCATGCTGAGGGTTCTTTTTTATCTATAATATATTACTCCTCTTCCATTTATTTCCCTGCCTAGCTGCTTATCTGAAACACGATCCTCTGCTCACTTGTGTTTACAAGCAAGGCTGAGGTGACTCAGCGATTGGAGGAGAAAAGAAGAAAAGTAAAGAGCAGAAATGACATCAGGATTTAGCCTAAATTATGGGCAAAAGACATGGTTCCCACCAGCTACAGGATTCTCTTAATTTACTATATAACATTTCCCTGGCATAGTATGGCTAATCCTACTGCTTTAACATGCTGCTAGGAAGTGGAAGTTGGGGCTTGCAAATCATGGAATGATTAAAAGTGCAGTGTGTGGAAGGAATAGATCCTGCTTTCTCTCTCTTATTGCCATATTGGGATGCAGACTTCTAGTTTGTAACTACCCCAACACCTACCAGCAATCCTCACCATATACTGATCTGATATGACCCACATTAGGACTGCAAGGCATTTTTTCTACAAAGAAAAGAAAAAACAGTGCAGGTTTTCCAGAACACATCTTTTTTGGGTTCCTTGACTTAGTAAATCCGAAATGGGGGGTGGGGGGTATCTTCTTCATCCAGTAAAAGGTTATAATGCTGTGCAGAGCACCTTCTATTTTTTTCCAGAATTTCTTGCACAGTATTGGGCATTTAAAGAGAAAATATATTTTTGTGCTCAATTTTACCTTCCTTTAAAGTGGATCCGAGATAAACTTTTACTCATTGCATAATTGTGTTCCTAATATATAGTTTATAGGGCATTCCTCAAGCCAAATACTTTTTTGTTTTGTTTTACTACTCTAATTCCCTATAAACTAAACAAGCCTCGCCCACAGCTTTTTCAGAGTGCCTTGACACTGTAGCAAGGCATACAGTCAAAAGCGGCGCCTGGAAAAAATGGCGCATGCCCTTAAAACGCTATTTAGCGTTTTAGAGTTTAAAACGTAATTTCCCACTCCCGGTGTGGTGGAGTGGGAGAGTGCATTGCCCGGCTGCCTGCGGTGGGGCGGGAGGAGGCAATAGCTGCCCGGGGAAAAGTGTAGCAGATGTGCGCAGGGAGTGGGGGCCAAGTCCCTCTCCCACCCTCTGTTCCTCACCTCGGGAGCCCCCTCCTTTTAATGATAGTCAGCGCAGCGGGAGATACAGCTGATCATCAATCACCTCCCCAGGCTCCGGTCTTCAGCAAACGTTAGAGCTGCACGTCTACGCTGTTTCTTCTCTCTGCAATGGCGATTACACTGGATCAGGAAGTAGTGTAATCAGCATTGCAGAGAGAAGAAACAGCGTAGACGTGCAGCTCTAACGTTTGCTGAAGACCGGAGCCTGGGGAGGTGATTGATGATCAGCTGTATCTCCCGCTGCGCTGACTATCATTAAAAGGAGGGGGCTCCCGAGGTGAGGAACAGAGGGTGGGAGAGGGACTTGGCCCCCACTCCCTGCGCACATCTGCTACACTTTTCCCCGGGCAGCTATTGCCTCCTCCCGCCCCACCGCAGGCAGCCGGGCAATGCACTCTCCCACTCCACAGGCAGCCATCCAGCAACGATGCCACCTGAAAACGGTATCTTACGTTTTCCGTACATTTGCATGGCGCGCCAGAAAGTAGCTGCGGAGCTATGCGCCAGATTTTCCTGCTTCGGTAGCAAGGGCTTATGGGAGCTCAGTCTGGGCAGGAGGAGGAGGTTACTAAAATCCAAAAAAACAGATCTTTAAATGCTGCTCCTGGTCTACCATGCTTGTGCCCTGTCCTCGCATTATTCTCTGTATGAGGAGCAGATACATGTAAATTCTCTGAGCTGCCAGTGCATGCATAGACAGGAAACCGTGTGTGATTAACCAAACTTGCCCGAAGAGAAAGAAAGTTACAGTTAAACCTTTTACACACAAGTTAATCCAGGGAATGAACAATTCGACTGAAGTAATGGAATTGCCCACTGACAGAACTGAATGTCTCTGCCAACCAATTGGAAACCACTGATAAACCGTTATTTTATCTGTCATTAAAGAGGAACTGTCGCAAAAATCTTAAAATTTAAAACACATACAAATAAGTACATTTCTTCCAGAGTAAAATGAGCCATAAATGACTTTTCTCCAATGTTGCTGTCGCTTACAGTAGTTAGTAGAAATCTGACATTACTGACAGGTTTTGGGTTAGTCCATCTCTTCATGGGGGATTCTCAGCACAGTCTTTATTCTTTACAAAGACATTCTCTGAAAAAGATTTATACCATGATGCTGGCCAGCCTCCCTGCTCACCGTACACTTTGTTGGCAGTTGGACGGAGCAACTGCCATTTACTAAGTGCTTTTAAAAATAAAGAAAACTCTAAGAACCCCCTATGAGAAGATGGGCTAGTCCAAAATCTGTCGGTAATGTCAGATTTCTACTACTTACTGTAAGTGACAGCAACATAGGAGAAAAGTAATTTATGGCTCATTTTACTCTGGAAGAAATGCTCTTCTTATTTATATAGGTTAACATGTATTTTAAATTTCAAGATTTTTGCCGACGCAATCGGCTCTAGCAGTACATATTGATTGCACATCCACACAGCGTGACAAGTGTAGGACCAAACGACTGATAGAATATGGAACAAGCAAAACGTACAGGTTCCCATACAGCTACTGATTTTGCGGCCCGATCGACCATCTGATTTGACAATTTTATCAGCTGAAAATCTGTGCGGCAACGTGTCCGTCCGATCGATGATTTGATCTATGCAGAAATCGATTGAATGCGTAGATTGGAGATGCTGGAAACATCTCGGATGAAAGTGTTCGATCAGCTGCGCAGCAATAATTGACTCAGTATCGCAATGAGTGTGACGGACCCCCTGGCCGCTGTCCCCGAAAGTGTAAAATGTCGCCCCCCCATACCTGTTTAATGTAAAATCCCACCTGCCCCACTGCCATTACTTAGTCATCCGGCGTGGCACAATGGATGCATGCGTTACATGGTACACGTGCCACCTGGTTACAATCGGGTGTGACGGCGGACAAGGTTGGGAGTGGCGGCAACGGACAGTTCAGATTTAACACTGAAAGGAGGGGGGGGGGCTTGTGGGGAGGACAGTTACACTGAGGGGTGCCGGACAGGCAGGTGGCATCGTCGCTAAAGTCGGCCTATGTTGTATGGGCAGGCAACATATCTCTCTCCGATCTGTCTCTTAGTTGATCTATACTGGCCTTCCAAACAAGGCCTTGTACCGCCTACAACTGATACAGAATACTGCTGCCAGACTTTTAACCAGAGGCGTAGCTATGGGGGGGTAAAGGGGGACATATGCGCCCGGGCACAGCACTGTTAGGGCGCTCAGCGTGGCTACTGCACCCCCACATGGGTGAGAGGCGGCCTCCTGGCCGCCCAAAGTTCCCCCGCCTCTCTCTACAGAAGCAGTGTAGAAGCGTTAATAACAGCAGAAAAAGGAGGGAACATCTGGCTATCTAAGGAGGGGGCACAGCTGGCTATCTATAGGGGGCACATCTGGCTACATATGGGTGGAAGGGGGGTCACATCTGGCTACAAGGGGGAGGGGGCGCATTTAACTATATAAACATCATTTGTACATCTGGCTCCACACGCCCACATTCTGATGGGTGACCACATCCATTTGGTCCAGAGGGGGATGCAAAAGCTGGCTTTGTCCTCAGGCGCTGAAAACCTTAGCTAGGACTCTGCTGTTAACTAACCAACCTCATCACTGCCACATAACACCAGACCTGCTCTCACTTCCCTGGCTACCTATAATATGGAGGATCCTATTAAATCACTACATAATCTGGGCCCTGGATACATGAAAGAAATGTTACAGCTGCGTAGCAATCCCCGCATTCTCAGATCCACAGGTTCTAATAATCTAGTCATACCCAGAGTCCACCTGAAAATGTTCAGTCCCAGAGCCTTCTGTCATGCTGCTCCTACGTTATGGAACTCCTTACCTCAGCTGATCAGGACAGCTCCGTCTCTGGATGTGTTTAAACCCAGACTGAAAACTCTCCTGTTTAGTTTGGCATTTGCAGAAATATAATTGTATTGTTAATACTTCATCCTACTACCAACGACTGAATCTGAGAGAGCCTGAGTCCTATGGATGAAAAGTGCTATAGAAATGTTATTGTTATCTGCCTATCGCTAGATGTATGGGCACCTGGATCAGGAACAGAAGATCAGATGGAAGTTCCGTTGTGCATGTGTGTACATTACATTGTCATTCCTGTTCAATTGATTACTGATTAGAAAATGAGTCAGTGATCAATTACCAGAAAGGTTGGCCAAAAATCTGCCAGTGTGTACGAGGTCATAAAGTCCAACTCGTGGCACAGATTTAAATATACAATCTGATAGCTTAGTAAGCAGATGTTTAAATAACTGAGCATGTGACCTGAAGAAGACCTGACTGAAGGGATTCACAGCAGGATTTGTGGGCAGGACTTCCTCTTTGTGCTTAGCTGAGCAATACCATGCAGTTCAGGCTGCAATAGAGAGCCAAAGACAGAAAACCTACCACTTAAAGGGAAGGTTCAGGGACAATAAAAAAAAAATCCAAATCCTCTTACCTGGGGCTTCCTCCAGCCCGTGGCAGGCAGGAGGTGCCCTCGGCGCCGCTTCGCAGGCTCCCGGTGGTCTCCGGTGGCCGACCCGACCTGGGGCTTTTTTTCTGCGCTCCATTATGCGTTTCACGCCGGCACGCTGACGTCATCAGACGTCCTCCGGGCTGTACTGCGCAGGCTCAGAAAGTATGTGCTGCTGGAAGAAGCTTCAGACTAGACGTGAGTGAATTATTTGATAACAGCCATGTAATAAACATGTAAATAGCAATACACTGGAGTAGGAAACCATTTGAGCCTGCAGTTGGCTTCAAGCAAGCCAGGGATTTTCCGAATCCCTTTTTTATTTAAGTAGGAATGATGCCAATCTACACAATACTAAATCATCACTAGATTATACGTTAAAAATGTAACAGACATCTGAATGCTCTGCTATCTCTGTAAATCCTTGGCATTCCTGCAACAGTTATTTGATTATTGCTCAGGCAATACACCAATAAAAACATAAAGGCCTTTCGCACACTACATAGTCTTCAGTCAAGACAGTCACCTGTCCCCATCTCGGGTGACAATGTGTACACTCACACGCATTGGCATAACTAGAAATCACTGGGGCCCCCTGCAAATCTTTGGATGGGGCCCCCTCCCCCCCCTCGCACACATGGTGTACAGAAAATGTATACAGAAAACCGACAGATGAGTGTGCTCCCAGCCTCAGCTTATTACACTCACTATGTCCGTCTCTGATGGAGCAGAACTGGCTCTGCCGACTTCACCAGTATCATTACAGTACACAGCACTTAGGGAGGCCTAGAGAGGTTGGGGGCTGGACGCTGTACACAAGACTCTGCTGCCCACTGAATAGGGATTGTCTACAAATCTTTGTCTGCAAAACTTTGTATGATTCCTTATCAGTGGCTGAGCAGGTGCAGTCATTAGAACAATTGTGCAAAGGGCAGACAGTTTTTACTCTCCATGTCCTTAGTTGTCAGTGTCTCAAGACAGGGAAAAGAAACTTCTCCCTCCAATGGGGCCCCCCTGCAGCTGCATCCTTTGCAGGGTCTATTGTTACGCCCCTGCTCACACGATCTCACTGTGCTGTCTACCGACTACCCCACAACGCCTGCTCATGCGCCGGTCTCACTGTGCTTATATTTACTTCTCCACCACACGACTGTCGCTCAGGCGCCGTAGGGTTCTGACCTAGTTCTGTATAATGCTTGAATCCGTCAGGGCATCCGGCCCTGACGGTGTGTCACCTGCATGTCTGAAGTCCTGCTCACATCAGCTGGCCCCCGTCCTGACCTCTATCTTTACCAGGTCCCTCACCGAAGGGAAAGTCCCCACCTGCTTCAAGGACTCCATCATCATTCCTATCCCGAAAAAGCTTGGAGCTTCAGACTTAAATAACTTCAGGCCGGTGGCCTTAACATCAGTGGTCATGAAGACCTTTGAATGAGCGGTCCTGCCGCTGCTCAAGTACGCTACCCTGGACCGACTGGACTCTCTCCAGTTCGCGTATAGGGCAAACAGGTCCACTGACGATGCCATTAACATCGGCCTGGAGTTTATCACTGACCACCTCGGCAGGCCGAGCTCATACGCTAGAATTCTCCTCCTAGACTTCAGCTCAGCCTTTAATACGATCTGTCCCCGGATTCTGCACGACAACCTCACAGAGCTAAATGTCCATCCAACCCTTGGTCTCTGGATCATAGACTTCCTCTCGAACAGGTCCCAGGTTGTTAAGCTGGGTGACATATCCTCCAGACCCAGAGTGACCAACACTGGAGCCCCTCAAGGCTGTGTCTTGTCATCATTCCTGTTCTCTCTATACACGAATAACTGCATATCCACAGAGGACTCTGTCAAAATCATCAAATTTGCGGACGACACCACAATTATTGGCCTCGTCAGTGAGAACGACGAGCAGGCTTACCGCAAGGAGGTGGACAGAATCTGCAATTGGTGCAGTGAGAACGGGCTGGTTCTCAACACGGCCAAAACAGTGGAGATGGTCATTGATTTCAGGAAGCATGCCAGCATTCCTCCCCCGATATACATTGAGGGCACTGAGGTCGCTAGGGTTCCCAGTGTCCGCCTCCTGGGAACAACCATCTCTGATGACCTGACCTGGAGGGCAAACACTACCGCAACCCAGAGGAAGGCGCAACAAAGACTCTTCTTCCTTCGCCAACTAAAGAAGTTCGGCATGGCCCATGAACTTCTGAGGTCCTTCTACTCAGCTACAATCGAGTCAATCGTCTGCTCATCCATTCTGGTCTGGTTTGCTAGCTGCACCGCCAGCGACAGATATAAACTCCAGAGGGTCATCAGCTCAGCAGAGAGGATTATTGGAAAACCCCTCCCCCCTCTAGATCTCATCTATAACACCAGACTGCGTAATAGAGCACTGAAAATTGTGGGCGACCCCTCTCATCCTGGTCACAGGTCTTTCAGCCGACTCAAACTGGGCCGGAGGTTTCGGTCCATCCCTGTCAAGACCACCAGGCGCATGAACACCTTTTTTCCACAGCCGTTAGACTCTTGAACTCTTCCCACCCCTCTAACCCCCCCATCCCTGCCATCTACGGTCTAAGACCTGACTTTGGCTGCGGCCGCTCTTGCTTGCTTGCTTACTGCTGGCCTAGTTGTACTAGTTGCACTACCATCTGCTACACACACTGTAATTCCTGATAGAACTGTAACTGTGCTACTGCAAATGTTGTATTACTCCTGTTCTGTTGCATCGCTCGTGTTCTGTTGTACTTCTCTGCATTATTTTGTTGTTGTTGTATTATTACTATTTTTGTGTTATTACTATCTCTGCGCCAATCAATGTGCCAAACCCAATTCCGGGCACGGTCCAACCGTGCTTGGCGAAATATATTCTGATTCTGATTGAAGAGGAAACTTAAAGTTTTGCAAGCTTGCAATAAACCATGTACGGGCAGCACGGTGGCGTAGTGATTAGCGCTCTTGCCTTGCAACGCTGGGTCCCCGGGTTTGAATACCAGCCAGGTCAACATCTGCAAGGAGTTTGTATGTTCTCCCTGTGTCTACGTGAGTTTCCTCCGGGCACTCTGGTTTCCTCCCACATCCCAATGACATACATATAAGTTAATTGGCTTCCCCCTAAATTGGCCCTAGACTACAATACATTCACTACAAGATACATACATAGACATATGACTATGGTAGCGATTAGGTGTTGAGCCCCTCTGAGGGACAGTTAGTGACAAGACAATATATACTCTGTACAGCGCTGCGTAAGATGTCAGCGCTATATAAATAATAATAATAATGTACAGTCAGTTATTAAATGTATCACCGGAATCGACGTTTCTTTGTTTGATGCCTGCATTTCTGCTCTTCAACTAACACCGGACCATATTTCACTTTCTACTTCACACTAACATGTTGTTTTAGCAGTGTGATTAGTGGAATCTGCCTGTGAGAGAATAGAGTAGAACCTAAAACCTCCTTACACTGATAGAAATGAAATAAAATCCCTGGAACAAGATTCTACACTATGCTACTGAAAGCTGGGTAACCCTCTACATTTTGTACTTTTATGGATCCTTTTGAACTATTTTGTTGTTGCCACCTGCATCACAGTTCGATTTTCATTCACCTCATGTCCTGATGATACTAAGTTACCTTAGAAAGGATATGAGCGAAAACCTCAGCAACCTGGTGGCAGACCAGCCCACCCAGGGGTCGTGTGGTGCGTGGACGCGGGTGAACGGCGTCCACTTACTATTTCCAGAGAGTGGACGCCGTTCACCCTGCCATGTTCGGAGGGGAGCAGCGCAGTGGAAGGAGAGCTGTGAGCAGCGATGGAGAAGGGAGGCCATAACCCCCCCCTCCCCTTTCCCTCACCTTAGGGCTCTCCCTCCCTCGCTCTCTCCTCCAGAAGTAACGTGTGGGCGGCTGGCAGCGGGCAGGGCTTACCTCTCCTCGTTCTGGCGCCAGATCTGCATGCCGCTGCTCTGGTCTGGACCAGACCAGACTTGCGGCACGCAGATCCGGTGTTCCGACGACGAGGAGAGGTAAGTCCTGCCGGCTGCCCGCACATTACTTCAAGAGGGGAGAGCGAGGGAAGGAGAGCACCCTAAGGTGCCTGCCCACAGCTCTCCTTCCACTGCGCTGCTCCCCTCCTGCTGGGGGACACCTGACTACCTATTCTGGGGGCATATACCCCCTGACTACATATACTGGGACATATACCCCCTGACTACATATACTTTGCACATATACCCCCCTGACTACATATACTGGGCACATATACCCCCTGGCTACATATACTGGGCACATATACCCCCCTGACTACATATACTGGGCACATATACCCCCTGACTACATATACTGGGCACATATACCCCCTGACTACATATACTGGGCACATATACCCCCTGGCTACATATATACTGGGCACATATACCCCCTGACTACATATACTGGTCACATATACCCCTGGCTACATATACTGGGCACATATACCCCTGGCTACATATACTGGGCACATATACCCCCTGACTACATATACTGGGCACATATACCCCTGACTACATATACTGGGCACATATACCCCTGACTACATATACTGGGCACATATACCTCTAACTACATATACTGTATATTCCTGCATATAAGACTACTTTTTAACCCTTGAAAATCTTCTGAAAAGTTGGGGGTCGTCTTATACGCCGGGTGTCATTGATGCGGGGTGATACGCCCTATCCTGTTACCGCCTCTCAGATCTCCCTGCTGAGGGAGCGCAATCTATTCTTCCATACCGCTCTGACAAACCGGTAGACAAGGAGAGCTGACCAGTCAGTCTACTTAAGGAGAGTTGACCAATGCAACAAGTCAATTGACTATATACTGTTATGTACTGGGTAAGACATACAGTACAGCACCAGTATCTGTTCATACACAGCACCAGTACATGATTTTTTTATTTTAATTTGGTGTGCATTGGAAGAGGGGTAGTCTTATACGGCGAGTATATCCCAAACTCTATATTTTAACTGGAAAAGTTGGGGGGTCGTCTTATACGCCCAGTCGTCTTATACGCCGGAATATACGGTATACTGGGCACATATACCCCCTGACTACATATACTGGGCACATATACACCTGACTACATATACTGGGACATATACCCCTGACTACATATACTGGGCACATATACCTCTGGCTACATATACTGGGCACATATACCCCCAACTACATATACTGGGACATCTACCCCTGACTACATATACTGGCACATATATACCCCTGGCTACATATACTGGGACATATACCCCTAACTACATATACTGGGACATATACCCCTGGCTACATATACTGGGCACATATACCCCTGACTACATATACTGGGCACATATACCCCTGGCTACATATACTGGGCACATACACCCCTGGCTACATATACTGGGCACATATACCCCTGGCTACATATACTGGGCACATATACCCCTGGCTACATATACCCCTGGCTACATATACTGGGCACGTATACCCCTGGCTACATATACTGGGGATATATACCCCTGGCTTCATATACTAGGCACATATACCTCTGGCTACATATACTGGGGACTACGATACTCATGGCTACTTATACTGGGGATACCTATATACCTGGCTACCTATGCAGGGGGTACCTATTTTGGGGGAACTGCTGTCAGATAATCTGCATTCTTGTGGAACCGCTGTTATGTATTTTGGGGAACAGCTGCCAAATTATGTGTATGTTAGGGGAACGGCTGATGCCAGATTACGTGTATTTTGGGGAACTGCTGCCAGATTGTGTATGTTTGGGGGACCACTGCTGCCAGATTATATGTATTTTGGGTGTTACGTGTATTTTGGGTGATCCGCTGCCAGGTTTTGCGTATTTTGGGGAACTGCTCCCAAATTATGCGTATGTTGGGGGAACTGCTGCTGCCACATTATCTATTTTGGGGGAACCACTGCCATATTATCTGTATTTTGGAGGAACGTCTACCAGATTATGTGTCTTTTTGGTGAAATGCTTTCAGATTACATCTATTTTGGGGGGATACACTACAGCAGACCTTTTACATCACTGCTAAGGTCATGTATATTTGGCCCCACCCATGACCACGCCCACATTATGCTTGACCACGCCCATTTTTGGCCCGCCGCGCGGCGCAGGGGTTTTCCAGGTGAGTCCACTCACCTCTTTTCCCAGGACTAGACCCCTGAGCCCACCCAGCAGAAAGCAAGACTAGGCAGCACAGAAGCCAGGTAACTTTGCCTAGTTATTAGTTTAAGTGCCTAATTATGGGATATGCTGCATTTTTTTTGTATTATTGGAGAGAGGGCTTCATCCAACATTTTGCTTGGCAGGTCTACTTAGACTGCTGTTAAGTTCATGTAAATTTGGCTCCACCCATGTCCACACCCACATTCTGTTGCATGGCCACACCCATTTTCCATCTGGAGTGCCCAAAAGTTCCCCTGAATCACTTAGGATCCTAGCAACGCCCCTGGAGATAGAAAGTAAAAAGACTGTCAAGGATCTTCAGTAGAGTTCAACTTTAATATTCATGCTGCTTATTTATGTTGAAGCCTGTAAGGAGCTGTCCTGTTACCTGTCAGGCACTTGTGAGCACAGTGAGATGTCTGAGGTGAAGCCCCCTCAGGGCAGGATCACAAACAGGCCTTCCCATGCTAGTGAATTCACTCAGCTGAATGTCACTGCTTGCAGATTCCTGACCGGGAAGATCATCAGTGCTTCATCTTATGGTGGAAGTCAGAGGGGAAAGTACTGCGTTAAAGAGAGAAGGGGCACGTGCCCTTGCCGAACAAAGGGCGCCCACTGTGTAATGGCGTAATTTGCATATCGGCAAGCCTCTAATTTGCATATCGGCAAGCACCTGTGATTTTATCGGGTTCCTCAGAGAGCCCAAATTTCCTTTTTCTGCTGCATATAGTGACTTTGTGGGGGGGGGGGGGGGGGGGGGTTAAGTTAAAGGGGCACTATGGTAAAAAATTGTAAAATTTAAAATATGTGAAAACATACACATATAAGAAGTACGTTTTTTCCAGAGAAAAATTAGCTATACATTACTTTTCTCCTATGTTGCTGTCACTTACAGTAGGTAGTAGAAATCTGACATTACCGACATGTAACGATCGGTGAAGCACAGAGAGGTCTGATTACCGGTGACCTGCAGCGTCACAGGGAATACAGACGTATACCAGATTATATGTGATCTGCAGTATCACCGATAATCCAATATACTGGCTAACCTCTGTTCACCTGAGTAGAGTGTAGTGTTTGGTGTAACAGTAACACAAAAATGCCGAGGCCTGGGTGCAGCAAGGAGAACTGCACGGATTCCTTCCGCAGACCTGAGCTCTCCAAGACGGGAGGAGTCAGACTGACAGTAGGAAGGAAAGTCCGAGAGTGACACTCAGGAAGAAGTGTCACTAACAGGACTGGGAACCGCCTCCAATCGTGAGGTCGGTTCTCGAGGTCGGACAAGCCAGGTCGTACACACACGGACAGATAAAGTACAAATACAGTAGGCAAAGGCGGAGTCAAAGTACAGGCAGGGTTCGGCAACGGGGTATCAGATATATCGGGGTACAAAATCAGGAGGCAGAAACAGAGTCTAGTTACGAGCCGAGGTTCGGCAACAGAGTATCAGAAATATCGAGGTACAAGGTCAGAGTTCAGGCGGATAGTCGAGGCAGGCAAAAGTCATAACAAATAATCACAATCAAACTAGTACTTTAGCTATCAAAATCTATCTAAGTGTAGGATTACAGCTCCTGCTGGTCCCGGCACACTTGAGGATCTGACTACGGATCTGGGTGCTCCCACATGTGTGATCGCAACGCCAGACGAAGCAAGAGTGAACAGCCGGCAGTATATATGCACCTAAGCATCCCCTGCACCTCCCAGATTGCTGGACCAATGGGGAGCGGAGTAAAGAGTCAGCTGACCTGCCTGATCAGCTGACTCTCTCCCGGGTGTCATAAGGCCTGCTTGAGTGCGCGCGCGCGCGCGTCACTCTAAACTCTGTGGGACTACGGGTCCCAGCCACCGCAGCCCCGCTCAGCGGTGTCTCTGCTGCGGGGACATGTGCGCGAACCGCCGCGTCCAACGCGGCGGTTTCGCCGCGTTGCCCCACCTGCTGCATGGAGGCAGCCGCCTCATGATGTGAAGAGGCGGCTGCCTCTCCGTGTGATGCGGAAAGAGCCGCCCGCCGCTGGCTCATGGCGGCGGCTCTTCCGCGATTCCTCACAGTACCCCCCCCGAGGAGTGGACTCCGGACAGCTCCTTCTAGGCTTCTCTGGATGTGAAGCGTGAAATTCCCTTACTAACTCATCCGCATGCATGCGGTTCCCAGGTACCCATTGCCTCTCCTCAATGCCGTACCCCTTCCAATGTACGAGATACTGTACCGAGTTCTGTACAGTACGTGAGTCTATGATCTTCTCCACCTCATACTCGGGTTGGGCATTGACTAACACCGGAGGAGGAGGAGTGGGACCCACCTGGGCTGCGGGTTTGAGAAGTGATACGTGGAAAGACCTCACTCCACGCATGCTGGCGGGAAGATCCACGGTATACGTGACATCGTTGATCTTCCTAGTAACTGGGAATGGACCCACGAACCTGGGACCAAGTTTGTCAGAGGGTTGTTTCAGGGTCAGGTGACGAGATGACACCCAAACCAAATCTCCTGGTTGAAATCTCCACTCTACCGAGCGTCTCTTATCAGCCTGACCTTTCTGACTCTGAAATGCTTTAACGAGATTATTCTTAATGGCCCACCACCTGTCTCTAAATGACCTTTGCCAGGCCTCCAAAGCTGGGAACGGAGTGGATGCAACTGGCAAAGGAGAGAATTTAGGCAATTTACCTGTCACAATCTGAAATGGACAGAAACCTGAGGAAGAGCTCTTCAAGTTATTGTGGGCAAACTCTGCATAAGGAATATATTTAACCCAATCGCTCTGTGTCTCGGCAACATAGCACCTCAAAAATTGCTCTAAGGATTGGTTGACCCTCTCCGTCTGGCCGTTTGTCTGCGGGTGGTACCCCGAGGAAAATGACAATTTCATGCCCATTAGGTGACAAAATGCCTTCCAAAACTTCGAAACGAACTGGACTCCCCGATCGGATACTATGTTTTCTGGAATGCCATGCAGTCTGAAAACATGGATGATAAATAAATCGGCCAGTTCCTGGGCCGAGGGGAGTCCTTTCAGAGGCACGAAGTGGGCCATCTTACTAAAACGGTCAACCACCACCCAAATAACTGACATGCCCTCAGATCTCGGAAGCTCTCCCACAAAGTCCATGGACAAATGGGTCCATGGCTCACTCGGGGTGGGCAAAGGCTGTAAAGTACCTACAGGTGCCAGGCGGGAGGGCTTGCTTTTTGCGCACACCGCACATTCCCTGACAAACTCCTTACAGTCGGCGGCCAGCGAAGGCCACCATACACATCTGGCCACGAGATCTTGCGTTCTAGACGCTCCCGGATGTCCCGCATTCTTATGGGAATGAACCATCTCCAAGATCTGAAAACGGAGTGCTAACGGAACAAATAACACCCCGTCTGGTTTCCCTTCTGGGATATCCTGCTGAAAAGGACTCAAAGTCTCTTTCCAGTCCTCCCAAGTCTCGGTGGCGGCTAACACCATACTTCGTGGGACAATGGTCTCGGGAACAGAGGGCTGTGCTGTCTCTGGCTCAAAACACCTAGAAAGTGCGTCTGCCTTGGTATTCTTACTACCTGGTGTATACGTGATCAAAAATGTAAATCTCGAGAAAAATAGCGACCACCGAGCCTGTCTCGGGCTTAACCTTTTAGCCCCCTCGATGTATTCTAGGTTTTTGTGGTCGGTATAAACCGTGATCGTGTGCTCGGCTCCCTCTAGCCAATGACGCCATTCTTCAAAGGCCAATTTGATGGCTAGGAGCTCCCTGTTGCCTATGTCGTAGTTTCTCTCTGCCGGAGAGAACCTTCGAGAAAAATAGGCACACGGGTGTAGTCTACCCTGAAGACCAGAACGCTGGGACAGCACAGCCCCCACCCCGATCTCCGAGGCGTCTACCTCAACAATAAACGGAAAGGAAGTGTCCACATGTCTGAGTATGGGGGCTGAGCAGAACAACCCCTTTAACTTAGAAAAAGCCTGTAAGGCCTCGGGAGACCAATGAGTGGTGTCTGCCCCTTTTTTAGTAAGGCTAGTGAGAGGGGCGACAACTGTGGAGTACCCCTTTATAAACCTTCTATAATAATTTGCAAACCCCAAGAACCGTTGCAATGATTTTAACCCCACCGGCTGTGGCCATTCTAGGACCGCGGAAACCTTGGCAGGGTCCATAGACAGACCTGAGGTGGAGATTATATACCCCAAAAAAGCCACCGACGTGACCTCAAAAATACATTTCTCGAGTTTGGCGTATAACCGATTCTGCCTCAGTTTGTCTAACACCATCCTGACATGGGTTCTGTGTTCCGGGAGGTTGTTAGAAAAAATGAGAATGTCGTCAAGATAGACTAGGACGAACTTTCCCAAGACCTCCCGAAAAACCTCATTGATGAGTTCCTGGAAGACGGCCGGGGCATTGCACAAGCCGAAAGGCATCACCCTATACTCGTAGTGCCCATCAGGGGTATTGAAGGCCGTCTTCCATTCATCGCCCCTCCTTATACGCACCAGGTTGTATGCCCCCCGTAAATCCAATTTTGAAAATATCCTAGCCTCAGTGACTTGTGTGAATAAATCGTCTATAAGTGGTAGCGGGTAACGATTCTTCACCGTGATTTTATTGAGGCCACGATAATCAATGCAAGGCCGTAAACCCCCGTCTTTCTTTTTAACAAAAAAGAAGCCTGCCCCAGCGGGTGACCGGGATGGCCTAATAAAGCCCTTTGCTAAGTTCTCACGGATGTACTCCTGCATGGCAAGTTTCTCGGGACCAGATAAATTATATAAATGGCCTCGAGGAGGCATACAACCAGAACGAAGGTCAATGGGACAGTCAAATGGGCGATGCGGGGGTAATTTATCCGCGGCCTTGGGACAAAACACATCGGCATAATCCGAATACTGTTCCGGTATACCCTCCACCTGTACCTTAGTTAAACCCAATGTTAGTCTCCCCAAACACTGCTGGAAACAATGAGGTGACCAGGCTGTCAACTGTCCTGTGGCCCAGTCTATCTGCGGGGAGTGGACTTGCAACCAAGGCATGCCTAGGATTATAGTGGAGGTGGACATGTGTAAAACAAAAAATTGTAACTGCTCCTCGTGCAATACCCCTATGGTGAGCTTCACAACCGGAGTCTGTGACAGAGGACAATTCCGCTGCAAAGGGGAATCGTCAACAGCCGTAACCTGAATGGGGGGTCTCACGGGAGTGAGTAGTAGACCCAACTCCTGAGCAAACTCAAAATTCATAAAGTTAGCCGCTGAGCCGGAGTCAATGAAAGCTTCAGTGGCAACAGACCTATCATCCCATGTGACAGTACAAGGGAGAAGCATTTTTTTCTCTTTAAGGGGTGAAGTTTGTGTGCCTAGGGTGTCACCCCCCACTACTCCTAGGCAGACCCGTTTCCCGCCCTGTTGGGGCAATTTCGCACCCTATGCCCTGCCTCTGCACAGTATAGGCACAGTTGTTCCGTCATTCTCCTCCTCCGCTCCACCTGGGTCAGTTTTGATCGACCAATTTGCATTGGCTCTGGTGGAGGCAAGGCCGGAGAGGACGAGACAGACGGAGTTGCGGTTACTGGGGATGCTACAGCTGGTACAGCGTACGAAGTCACCCTGACCCGGTGACTACTCCTAGCCTGCCTCTGATGGCGTAGCCTGCGATCTACGCGAATGGCTGATGAAATGGCCTCGTCAACTGTCTTGGGCTCGGGTACGGTCAACATAAGATCGGAAACCTCTTCCGACAACCCAGACAAGAAATAGTCCATGAGGGCAAAATTATCAAATCTCGAGGTGACTGACCACCTACGGAACTCTGCCGCATAATCCTCGACTGACCCTCTGCCTTGCCGTAAGAGTTTGATCTTCCGCTCTGAGGATGCCACAAGATCAGGGTCGTCGTAGATTATAGCCATGGCCTTAAAAAATTCCTCTACTGAGGTCAAGGCAGTATCGGTAGCGGGCAGGTTGTATGCCCAAGACTGGGAATCTCCAGTCAATAAAGTTTTAATGAAAATGACCCGTTGGGTCTCAGTCCCCGAGGATCGGGGTCTTAACTCGAAATATGACAACACTCTACTCCTGAAATTCCGGAAGTCAGACTTGTGGCCGGAAAACTTATCAGGGACAGGCATACGTATGTCCTCACTGTGAGGGGATCGCACTGAATCAACTGATGTCTGGAGGGTTCTCACAGAGCCTTTTAAGGCATCAATTAAGGCTTTGTGCTGGCCTAGTGACTGATGAATGCTATCCACCGAAGTGGCAAGCACAGTCAGAGGATCAGTGCGTTCCATCGGTATTTTGGTCTGGCGTTCTGTAACGATCGGTGAAGCACAGAGAGGTCTGATTACCGGTGACCTGCAGCGTCACGGGGAATACAGACGTATACCAGATTATATGTGATCTGCAGTATCACCGATAATCCAATATACTGGCTAACCTCTGTTCACCTGAGTAGAGTGTAGTGTTTGGTGTAACAGTAACACAAAAATGCCGAGGCCTGGGTGCAGCAAGGAGAACTGCACGGATTCCTTCCGCAGACCTGAGCTCTCCAAGACGGGAGGAGTCAGACTGACAGTAGGAAGGAAAGTCCGAGAGTGACACTCAGGAAGAAGTGTCACTAACAGGACTGGGAACCTCCTCCAATCGTGAGGTCGGTTCTCGAGGTCGGACAAGCCAGGTCGTACACACACGGACAGATAAAGTACAAATACAGTAGGCAAAGGCGGAGTCAAAGTACAGGCAGGGTTCGGCAACGGGGTATCAGATATATCGGGGTACAAAATCAGGAGGCAGAAACAGAGTCTAGTTACGAGCCGAGGTTCGGCAACAGAGTATCAGAAATATCGAGGTACAAGGTCAGAGTTCAGGCGGATAGTCGAGGCAGGCAAAAGTCATAACAAATAATCACAATCAAACTAGTACTTTAGCTATCAAAATCTATCTAAGTGTAGGATTACAGCTCCTGCTGGTCCCGGCACACTTGAGGATCTGACTACGGATCTGGGTGCTCCCACATGTGTGATCGCAACGCCAGACGAAGCAAGAGTGAACAGCCGGCAGTATATATGCACCTAAGCATCCCCTGCACCTCCCAGATTGCTGGACCAATGGGGAGCGGAGTAAAGAGTCAGCTGACCTGCCTGATCAGCTGACTCTCTCCCGGGTGTCATAAGGCCTGCTTGAGTGCGCGCGCGCGCGCGTCACTCTAAACTCTGTGGGACTACGGGTCCCAGCCACCGCAGCCCCGCTCAGCGGTGTCTCTGCTGCGGGGACATGTGCGCGAACCGCCGCGTCCAACGCGGCGGTTTCGCCGCGTTGCCCCACCTGCTGCATGGAGGCAGCCGCCTCATGATGTGAAGAGGCGGCTGCCTCTCCGTGTGATGCGGAAAGAGCCGCCCGCCGCTGGCTCATGGCGGCGGCTCTTCCGCGATTCCTCACACGACAGGTTTTGGACTAGTCCATCTATTCCTGGGGGGATTCTCAGGGATTTCAAAAGCACTTAGTAAATAGCAGTTGCTCAGTCCAACTGCCAGAAAACTGTGTAGTGTGCGGGGAGGTTGGCCAGCATCATTGTTTAAATCCTTTTTAGGAAATATCTTTATAAAGAATAAAAGCCTTGCTGAGAATCCCCTATGAGGAGATGAACTAGTCCAAAACCTGTCACTTTTGTCAGATTTCTACTACCTACTGTAAGTGACAGCAACAAAGGAGAAAAGTCATTTTTGGATTATTTTATGCTGGGAAAAAAACATACTTCTTATCTGTCTGTTTGTCCATATTTTACATTTTAAAATGTTACGCCATAGTGCCCCTTTCAGGTTAAGGGGGGGGGGGGGCATTGGGGGATTAAGTGTTCGGCACCACCTGGGGGTATTAAGGCTGGTTCACGCTGCAAACTGGCATCAGCGGTGCGTCACGCCCACTGCACTGCCAAAAGCAGGCCTTCAGGGAACACAGCATTTGTATGCAGTAACACCGCGTTGGTACGCGCTGTTCCCTGTCTGGCCACCAGCCGAGCAGGAAGTGACGCGCGCTTGCAGTCACTTCCTGCTTTGAGGTATGGGGAAGTGCATGGAAGCGTACTTTAAAAATATGCTTCCGCGCATGCGCACCACACGTCAACTTTTTAAAAAATCCCACGTCTCCATACACTAACATGACTTCCGAGCCAGCGCAGTTCGTCGCGGATCACGCACGGTAACATTTTTTTTTTTTTGCTAAAACACTCTTCCTGATGCCAAACTTAAATTCCCCAACCCTCAGGGGCGTAGCAATAGGGGGTGCAGCGGTAGCGACCGCATCGGGGCCCTTGGGCCAGAGGGGCCCCATAGGGCCCTCCCTCAACTACAGTATTAGCTCTCTATTGGTCCTGTGCTCATAATAATCACTTCTATAGATACTTTGAATAGTAATAATCATTAACACGCTGTTCCCCATCCCCCTCTTGCACCTCTGACACTGTGGTTGCCATTGGCAGGTTTTGGGGCAGCGTATCAGTTGTTATGTATAGAGTGCTTGGGGGGGCCCCATGTAAAACTTGCATCGGGGCCCACAGCTCCTTAGCTACGCCACTGCCAACCCTAACTAATAAAAAAGCTAACTTCTTCTTGCCCTAACCCTCTTAAATGTAACCTAATCTTGACTAATTCTCATATTTTGTTTGGCCTTTCAACTTCAGCACCCAATTGCTTAATAGTGGACTCCTCCCCTGCCCCAGGACCCCCAAGATCTGGTGACTTGAATCATTAAAGAGTAACTTAAACTCAGGATTGAACTTTATTCCAGTCAGTAGCTGATACCCCCTGTCCCATGAGAAATCTTTACCATTTTTCAAATAGAGCATCAGGGGGCTCTGTAATGCTGGTATTGTGGTGAAACCCCTCCCACAGTGTGATGTCATGACCATGGTCCTGACAGTTTGCTGTCTGTGAACCTCAATGCATTGTGGGTAATAACGCTGTTTGAAAATGCCAAGCAAGCAATATCTTCCTCTGTGCTTAGAACTCTCTGTAACAAACATTCCATACAGATTACCTGGCAAGACTAAAGATGCCACCACCTTTCATACATTTCAGAATGTAAATCGGGGCGAGGAAAGCTTTTACAATGGACAATCATTGACTAATGCCTGCTTTATTTATCCATGTGTAAAATGGATATTGTTGCATCTCAAACACTGCTGCTTATGAGTAAGGGTGAGTGATGGAAAGAATCCATGTATTTCTTGTGTGAATGATCCCTCGCTGTCATTCTGATGAAAGCTTTTCCTGAAAGCTGCTGCTAACCAACCACACATTTTCTGCAATGTCCCAGGAGAGATAATTGACCCAAGAGGTCTAAAGACCGAGGAGGTTGCAAAACACAGGTCTGAGCCAGCAGTTCATCAGGACACTCTGCTGTATGACGGTTCCATTGCTTGGCAGAGCATTGAGGGGAGAAACTGACACAGTGCAGCAGATTATCTGCAGTGAACACTTTTTCAACTGAAGAAATGATCAGGACAGGCTTTGCTGCCTGGCTACAGGATAATTTGCCCTCTTTATGGAAGTCCTCACCGGCAACCCACAAACTTGGCGCGGTCTCTTTCCTCATGGCTATAGTGGCCTTAAGATTTGCATATTCTGCAAAGCAGACAGTTTTCTAGAAAACATCAAACAACTGATGGCTTGGACAGAATTCAACGCAGACATCAGATACAGAAAGACACAGAGCAAACAGATTTTCGAAGCAAACTCCATCATGCCTATAGGACTGTCTAAGGTGAAGCAACATGTAGTTTGACTAACTACGAGATCACAGTCCCTACGGAGATAACCTAAAATGGCCCAATACCTGGAAAATCTCCAAAACTTTCAAGAGAGGAAAATCCTGGGTGTCTACAGACTGAGTGCCCACAACCTCAAAATCAAGTCTGGGAGACACAGATGGATGTACAATCCCAGGGAGGAGAGACTGTGCCCGCACTGTGAGCAGAAGATCCTCGAGGACGAGAATCACTTCCAGTTGCGCTGCCTCAAATATACCGTAACCAGGGAAACCTTCTTTAAGAAGATGACAGAACTATATTCAGACTTTCCCACATCACAGCAGTGGCGTAGCTAAGGAGCTGTGGGCCCCGATGCAAGTTTTACAATGGGGCTCCCCAAGCACTCTATACATAACGATTGATACGGCGCACCAAAACCTGCCAATGGCAACTATAGTGTCAGAGGCGCAAGAAGGGGATGGGGAACAGTTTATTAATGATTACCACTATTCAAAGTATGTATAGAAGTGATTATTATGAGCACAGGACCAATAGAGAGCTAATACAGTAGTTGAGGAAGGGCCCTTCGGGGCCCCTCTGGCCCAAGGGTCCTGATGCGGTCGCAACCTCTGCAACCCCAATAGCTACGCCCCTGCATCAGAGGATGCAAAATAAACTCTACATTCTGCTAGCAGAAGAGGAATCCTCAGTGATCTACAATCGCTGCACATTGTCACAGCATGCCACAGAAGGGGAGGAGCATAAATGAACTGTTAACATAAAAATGTCCCCCACCCCCTTCCATGTCCCCAATATCCCCCTGCTTTGGCAATGCCTGTATGGATCTTGGTCATGCCAATAAAGCTATCTTTGAATTAATTTTTATACTTGGGCTCTGCTGCTGCTGTTGTCATTCCACCCAGTTGCTCTTAGGCTCCTTTCACATCTAACAACGCGTGCAGGAGCCGTTCTCCTGCACGCGTTGACTAGCCTGCGGCTCTCGTCGGGAATCTGCGGTGCGATGCCGAGTAGCGGCGGTAGTAATGAATTAATCCAATGGGAAAACGCCGATTCCCGACGATAAAATGCTTCCAGATGCGTCGTACTGCAACGCATTGAAACGCAGCGTCGGGTGTGAAAGGTGAAATGAAAGTCTATGGACTTTCCTTTTACCTTGGTTAACGCAAAGTATAGACTTTGCGTTAAAACGCTGAAAAAGGGCTCTGGTGTGAAAGAGCCCTTAGAATACAGGATTGAAGGGGATGGGGTCAATCTCTCCTCAAGTACCACTAAGTTTCTTCAGTGATGGTGCAGCAAGACTTTGAGTTGTTGCCTCCTCCTTGTGCCAAAAGCAGGAGCTCCTGTTGTAACATTAGTCCTGCCTGTAACTGCCTAAGGGACAGTCTGCCCTTTTCGACAGAGCAGTGCTTTTCAGCGCTGCTAGATTTGGGCACTGCCGGCGCCTCCATAGACCACAATAGGAATCACTCCTATTGCAGCGCTCGGTGAGTAATGGTGGCGCCGTCAGACGACGGAGCCGAGGTTGCTTAAAAAACACAATAATTCGGCCTCCAGCAATCGCTGGAAGCCGAATTATTTCATTCCCCCACTATCCATGGCGGCCTGGAGGGGGAAAATTAATTAAACCGGCCTAGACTTGTGCAGAAACGAGATCAGCCATATACCGGCTGTATTCTGCGCCCAAGTCTACCGGCGCTGATTTCAAATGTACTCCTTTTCGAAGACTTGACTGCAAACAAAACTTCACTCAGACATCCTGAGGCACCACAAAAACAGGCTTTCGGGTTGCTTACTGACCTCATGGATGGATGGTATGGAACCAGTTAAGATCCTTTTACACTTAAAGGATACCCAAAGTGACATGTGACATGATAAGATAGACATGTGTATGTACAGTGCCTAGCTAGCACACAAATAACTATGCTGTGTTCCTTTTTTTCTTTCTCTGTCTGAAAGAGTTAAACATCTGGTATGTAAGTGGCTGACTCAGCCCTGACTCAGACAGAAAGTGACTACAGTGTGACCCTCACTGATAAGAAATTCCCCTTTTTATCTCTTTCTTGCTCTCAGAAGCTATTTTCTGCT